>NC_092717.1:190629207-191229207 GCF_047496885.1 Scyliorhinus torazame
ATGAAGGACAAAATTCCATTCACCTTCTTAATCACCTGTTGCACCTGTAAACCAACTTTTTGCGATTCATGCACTAGCACACCCAGGTCTCTCTGCACAGCAGCATGTTTTAATATTTTATCATTTAAATAATAATCCCTTTTTCTGTTATTCCTACCAAAATGGATAACCTCACATTTGTCAACATTGTATTCCATCTGCCAGACCCTAGCCCATTCACTTAGCCTATCCAAATCCCTCTGCAGACTTCCAGTATCCTCTGCACTTTTTGCTTTACCACTCATCTTAGTGTCGTCTGCAAATTTGGACACATTGCCCTTGGTCCCCAACTCCAAATCATCTATGTAAATTGTGAACAATTGTGGGCCCAACACTGATCCCCGAGGGACACCACTAGCTACTGATTGCCAACCGGAGAACACCCATTAATCCCCACTCTTTGCTTTCTATTAATTAACCAATCGTCTATCCATGCGACTACTTTCCCCTTAATGCCATGCATCTTTATCTTATGCAGCAACTTTTTGCGTGGCACCTTGTCAAAAGCTTTCTGGAAATCCAGATATACCACATCCATTGGCTCCCCGTTATCTACCGGACTGGTAATGTCCTCAGAAAATTAAACTAAATTAGTTAGGCACGACCTGCCCTTTATGAACCCATGCTGCGTCTGCCCAATGGGACAATTTCCATCCAGATGCCTCGCTATTTCTTCCTTGATGATAGATCCCAGCATCTTCCCTACTACCGAAGTTAAGCTCACTGGCCTATAATTACCCGCTTTCTGCCTTCCTCCTTTTTTAAACAGTGGTGTCACGTTTGCTAATTTCAAATCCGCCGGGACCACCCCAGAGTCTAGTGAATTTTGGTAAATTATCACTAGTGCATTTGCAATTTCCCTAACCATCTCTTTTAGCACTCTGAGATGCATTCCATCAGGGCCAGGAGACTGGTCTACCTTTAGCGCCATTAGCTTACCCATCACTACCTCCTTAGTGATAACAATCCTCTCAAGGTCCTCACCTGTCATAGCCTCATTTCCATCAGTCACTGGCATGTTATTTGTGTCTTCCACTGTGAAGACCGACCCAAAAAACCTGTTCAGTTCCTCAGTCATTTCCTCATCTCCCATTATTAAATCTCCCTTCTCATCCTCTAAAGGACCAATATTTACCTTAGCCACTCTTTTTTGTTTTATATATTTGTAGAAACTTTTACTATCTGTTTTTATATTCTGAGCAAGTTTACTCTCGTAATCCATCTTGCTCTTCTTTATAGCTTTTTTAGTAGCTTTCTGTTGCCCCCTAAAGATTTCCCAGTCCTCTAGGCTCCCACTAACCTTTGCTACTTTGTATGCTTTATCCTTCAATTTGATACTCTCCCTTATTTCCTTAGATATCCACGGTCGATTTCCCCTCTTTCTACCGTCCTTCCTTTTTGTTGGTATAGAACCTTTGCTGAGCAGTGAAAAATCGCTTGGAAGGTTCTCCACTGTTCCTCAACTGTTTCACCATAAAGTCTTTGCTCCCAGTCTACCTTAGCTAGTTCTTCTCTCATCCCATTGTAATCTCCTTTGTTTAAGCACAAAACACTAGTGCTTGATTTTACCTTCTCACCCTCCATCTGTATTTTAAATTCCACCATATTATGATCGCTTCTTCCGAGAGGATCCCTAACTACGAGATCCTGAATCAATCCGGTCTCATTACACAGGACCAGATCTAGGGCCGCTTGTTCCCTCGTAGGTTCCATTACATACTGTTCTAGGAAACTATCGCGGATACATTCTATAACCCCCTCCTCAAGGCTGCCTTGACCGACCTGGTCAAACCAATCAACATGTAGATTAAAATCCCCCATGATAACTGCTGTACCATTTCTACATGCATCAGTTATTTCTTTGTTTAATGCCCTCCCCACCATAATGTTACTATTTGGTGGCCTATAGACTACTCCTATCAGTGACTTTTTCGCCTTACTATTCTTGATTTCCACCCAAATGGATTCAACCTTATCCTCCATAGCAGCACAATGTCATCCCTTACTATTGTCCGGATGTCTTCCTTAAATAACAGAGCTACACCACCTCCCTTACCATCCACTCTGTCCTTCCGAGTAGTTTGATACCCTCGGATATTTAATTCCCAGTCGTGACCATCCTTTAACCATGTTTCAGTAATGGCCACTAAATCATAATCATTCACGATGATTTGCGCCATCAACTCATTTACCTTATTCCGAATACTACGAGCATTCAGGTAAAGTACACTTATGTTGGCTTTTTTTACCTCTGTTCTGAATCTTAACACCTCGATCAATAACCTCTCCTAAGTTATATTTCCTCTTAACTTTTCTCCTAATTTTCCTTGTTGTTGAACCCATATCTTCATGTAACAACCTGCCGCGTTGCTTACCATTAATGTTTTTATTTCCCGTTTTATTCCTTTTAGTATTCCTGGTCCTATTCACTGAGCTCACCTCAGTCACTGTACGTTATACTGTCGCCCTTTTTGATTTTTGACCATGGCTTCTCTGCCTTACACGTTCCCCCTTACTGCCTTTTGTTTCTGTCCCTGTTTTATTACCTTCCAACTTCCTGCATTGGTTCCCATCCCCCTGCCACATTAGTTTAAACTCTCCCAAACAGCTCTAGCAAACATCCCCCTAGGACATCGGTTCCAGTCCTGCCCAGGTGCAGACCATCGGTTTGTACTGGTCCCACCTCCCCCAGAACCGGTTCCAATGCCCCAGGAATTTGAATCCCTCCCTCTTGCACCATTTCTCGAGCCACGCATTCATCCTATCTATCCTGACATTCCGACTCTGACTAGCTCGTGGCACTGGTAACAATCCTGAGATTACTACCTTTGAGGTCCTACTTTTTAATTTAACTCCCTGAATTCAGCTTGTAGGACCTCGTCCCGTATTTTACCTATATCGTTGGTGCCTATGTGCGCCACGACAGCTGGCTGTTCACCCTCCCCCCCCCCCCCCCCCCCCCCCCCCAGAATGTCCTGCAGCCGCTCCGAGACATCCTTGACCCTTGCACCAGGGAGGCAACATACCATCCTGGAGTCTCGATTGAGTCCGCAGAACGGCCGGTCCATTCCCCTTACGATTGAGTCCCCTATCACTATAGCCCTGCAATTCTTCTTCCTGCCCAGCTGCGCAGCAGAGCCAGCCATGGTGCCATGAACCTGGCTGCTGCTGCCTCCCCCTGGTGAGTCATCTCCCTCAACAGCATCCAAAGCGGTATATCTGTTTTGCAGGGAGATGACCACAGGGGACACCTGCACTGCCTTCCTACTCTTGCTCTGTCTTTTGGTCACCCATTTTCTATCTCCCTCAGTACCTTTCACCTGCAGTGTGACCAACTCGCTAAACGTGCTATCCACGACGTCCTCAGCATCGCGGACGCTCCAAAGTGAGTCCATCCGCAGCTCCAGAGCCGTCAAGCGGTCTAACAGGAGCTGCAACTGGACACACTTCTTGTACGTGAAGGAGCCAGGGACAGTGGACGTGTTCCTGAGCTCCCACATCGCACGCGAGGAGCATGACATGGGTCTGTGATCTCCTGCCATTTCTTAAACCTTCGGTTAACTTCAACAACTACAATTTCCCCCAAAAAAGAAGAAAAAATAAATAAATATACCAATGAAAAGAAAAAGAAAACAGAAAAACCACCCTGCTTTTAAATTCCATCCCTTTAGCAATGAAGGACAAAATTCTATTTGCCTTCTTAATTACTTACTGCACCTGCAAACCACCTTTCTGCGATTCATGCACAAGGACACCCAGACCCCTCTGCACAGCAGCATGCTGCAATTTTTTACCATTTAAATAATAGCCCATTTTGCTGTTATTCCTACCAAAATGGATGACCTCACATTTATGAACATTGAACTCCATCTGCCAGACCCTTGCCCACTCACTTAAACTATCTCTATTCCTCTGCAGATTTTCATTGTCCTTTGCACACTTGACTCTACCACTCATCTTAGTGTCACCTGCGAACGTTGACACATTACACTTAGTCCCCAACGCCAGATCATCTATGTAAATTGTGAACAATTGCAGACCTTACACTGATCCCTGAGGCACATCACTAGCCATTGATCACCAACCAGAAAATCACCCATTTATCCCCACTCTGCTGTCAGTCAACCAATCCTCTCTCCATGCTAATACATTACCCGTAATGGCGTGCGCCTTTATCTTATGCAGCAGCTTTTTGTGCGGCAACTTGTTGAATGCCTTCTGGAAATCCAGATACACCACATCCACCGGTTCCCCATTGTCCACGTGCTCATAATGTCCTCAAAGAATTCCAGTACATTAGTCAAACATGGCCTGCCTTTCATGAACCCATGCTGCATCAGCCCAATGGGACAATTTCTATCCCGATGTCTCACTATTTCTTCCTTAACGATAGATTCAAGCATTTTCCCCACTACAGAAGTTAAGCTAACCGGCCTATAGTTACCTGCCTTTTGTCTACCACCTTTTGTAAACAGTGGTGTCACATTTGCTGTTTTCCAATCTGCCGGAACTGCCCAGAGCCCAGCGAATTTTGGTAAATTACCACGAGGGCATTTGCTATTTCCCTCGGCAACTCTTTTAGTATCCTGGGATGCATTCCATCAGGGTTAGGGTCAGGGCCAGGAGACTTGTCTACCTTTAGCTCCATTAGCTTGCCCAATATTACATCCTGACAACAATTTTTTCTTGCTTCTTGCCAACAGTTTTTGGCATGTTATTTATTACTGTGAAGTCCGACACAAAATACCTGTGCACAGTTTTGGTTCCCTTATTTGAGGAAAGATGTAGTGGCATTGGAGGCAGTTCAGAGGAGGTTCACAAGTCTCCTGCCTTCTTCCTTCACTGCTGCTTCTTCTTACATCTCGCCGTCCGCCAATTTATTATTTATTTATATCTGTGCCCTACGTACAAGTCACCGAAGGCAGGAGCTGCGGCCGCACAGGCAGACGGGCCCACGAGGCGAGACGGAGGTTCAGGCGAACCAGGAAGTGGAAAAGCTGGCGAGCCGAGCAGTGGAGCAGGGACAGGACGCGGCGACCATCCCCACCCCGCACAGGGGGAGGAATGTAGAAGCGTGCGGCAAATGAAGATAAACGCCATAGAGGAGCTAAAAACAGAGATAAACGTCATGAAGCAGGCACTCAGGACTGAGCTCCACACAATAATGAAGGAGATGCTGGCGGAGACAACGGACAAAATGCAGCGAACCATCGATGGCCTGGAAAGGAAGGTGGAGAAAACGATTCTGGAGTTGGAGAGGGCCGCCTCGGACCAGACCGACAAGGTGGTAACTCAGGAAACCGAGGTGAAAAGGCTGTAACGGCCCAGGGGAGCCTAAGAGGGAAAGTGGAGGACCAGGAAAATAGGTCCAGACGGCAGAAAGTTAAAATAGTGGGTCTGCCAGAGGGGATGGAGGGCAGAGACCCAGCAGGCTACATCACCCAAATGCTGGGCAAGCTAGTGGGAAGGGAGACATTTCCAAACTCCTCAGAAATCGACAGGGCACACAGGTCGCTTCCCAAAGTCGGGGAGCAGCCCAAAGCGATTATCGTGAAGCTGCACCGGTTCCAAGACAGGGAAATAAAATCTTAAACGTGGGCCCTGAAGACCGTGATTAGAGGAGAAATCATAGCCTACAAGGCAAGCAGAAATAGGGAAGAGAGGGTGGTCAGGCAACAACTGGTGGACTCCATCCTGGAAGTTGACAGAAAATACTCTGAGGCCCCGACCGTAGGGCTGCTGGCGGAGAGGAAAAAGCTGCAAATGGACTTTAACCTGCTATCCATTAGGAGAAAGCAGTGTACCAACTCCGCCAGACACTGGGACCTTATATGAACACTGAGACAAGGCTGGCCGCCTATTGGCTCACCAGCTAAGAAAGCAGGCAGCCACAAGGGAAATAGCGCAGGTAAAGGATAGCAGAGGCAGACTGGTAACAGAACCAAAGGAGGTCAATCGGGCATTTGAGGCCTTCTACTGGGGACTGTCCGCCTCCGAGCCCCCTCAATGGGGATGAAACAGTTCCTAGATGGACTGGAACTACCAGTTGTGGGGGAAGACAGAAGGGGGGAGCTGGAAGCACCAATAGATTGGGAGAAATCTTGGAGAGCGTCAGCTCCACGCAGGTGGGGAAGGCACCGGGACACGACGGGTTCCCGGCGGACTTCTACAAAACATTTGCACCAGTCCTGGCCCCACACTTAAAGGACATGTTCGTGGACTCACTGGCAAGGGGCACCCTGCACCCCACGCTAGCGCAGGCCACAATTTCACTGATACCCAAAAAGATAAAGACCTGACGGAATGCGGATCATACAGACCCATTCCACTGCTGAACGTGGATGCGAAAATATTCGCGAAGGTCCTGGCCAAAAGGCTGTGTACCAGAGGTCGTCGCAGAGGACCAAACGGGCTTTGTCAAGGTAGGCAGTTCACAGCGAACATCAGGCGGCTGCTGAACGTAATAATGACCCCCCCCCCCCCCCTCCCCGGGAGTTCACCGCCTGGGTGAGGCTCCTGTACAAAGCTCCCAAAGTGAGCGTCCGAACGGACACCACCAGCTCTGAATACTTCCAGCTGCAGAGAGGAACAAGACAGGGCTGCCCCCTGTCCCCACTCTTGTTCACGCTAGCAATCGATCCGCTGGCGATAGCGATTCGGAGAGGAGACAGAGCGCACAGAGTCTCTCTCTGTGCAGATGACCTGCTCCTCTATGCCTCGAAGCCACAGGAGGGACTGAAGGCAATACTGCAAATACTGAAAGAGTTTGGATCCTTCTCGGGCTACAAACGTAACCTGGGCAAAAGCGAGGGATTCCCAGTGAACCCAAACGGGGGAGGGAGAGAGCTGGAGGGGATCCCGTTCAAAACAATAACAGAACAGATTCCGTTACCTGGGGATCCAGATAGCCAGAGACTGGACACAGATCCACAAGTGGTACCCGGCCTGCCTGGTGGAGGGAGTAAGAAGAGACCTTTCAAAGGTGGGGCTCACTCCCACTCTCCCTGGCGGGGAGAGTGCAGACGATCACGATGAACGTACTGCCAAGGTTCCTCCTCCTGTTTAGATCCATTCCGATTTTCATCCCGAAGGCCTTTTTCCAAAACGCAGACAGTCTAAGGGGGGGGGGGAGGGGGGGGGAGTAAGAACCCGAGAATTCCCAAACAGACACTGCAAGGAAGGAAAATCAAAGGGGGCTTGGCCTTACCAAACCTACAATACTACCATTGGGCAGCAATGGCAGAAAGATTGAGGGGATGGCTACCAGAACCCGACACAGATTGGGTACAAATGGAGGAGACATCCTGTTAAGGAACAACCCTCTGGGCCCTGGCCACAGCAGCACTCCCATCCTCCTCAACAAGATACACAACAAGCCCAGTGGTAGCAGCCACGCTGAGAACATGGACCCAGCTGAGACAACACATGGATAACCAAAATGTCCCCCAAGGCTCCCATATGCGACAATCACAGATTCCCCCAGCCATGCTGGATACCACCTTCAAAAGATGGAGGCGGGACGGGGGCACACTGATGGTCGGTGACTTGTACGTAGGGCACAGACTGGTGACACTAGGCAAATTGACGAGGAGGTGGAAGCTAGCAAAAGGACAGGAAATGAGACACCTCCAAATAAAACACTTCCTCCACAAAGAGACAGTAGGGTACCCCGGGGCCCCAGAAACCCACTACTAGAGGACCTGATAGCCCCCTTCTCGTTGCTTGTGCCCATGTGGGAAAATATACGGACAGCTACTGGACGAGACCAGACAAAAATGGGAGGATGAACTGGGGGCAGAGGTAAGATGGGGACTCTGGAGCGAAGCACTGAGCAGGGTGAACTCCACCTCCTCCTGCGCAAGGCTAAGCCTAATTACCCGAATGAGCAGGTTCTTCACGGAGGTGGAGTACAAAGGTGAGCAGAGCCAGAGGGCCCCGGCCAACCACACCCACATATTTCGGGCTTGCCCCAAGCTTGCTGGGTTCTGGGCAGCCTTCTCCGAGGCAATGTCCAGGGTTGTGGGGGTGAGGGTGAAGTCATGCCCAATAGTGGCACTCTTCGGGGTATCGGAGCAGCCAGAGTTACACATGGGGAAGCGGGCCAACACCCTTGCTTTCGCTTCCCTAATCACATGCCAGAGAGTCCTGCTCGGCTGGTGATCGGCAGCACCACCCACAGCTGCAGACTGGCTCGCTGACCTGGATACTTGGGGGCAGTTTTTCGGTCTGTTCCAAAACCTGTTCGAGGCCAGCAACGATGAGTAACCTAATAAGAATTTTTTTTAAAAACACCAAGATAGATGAGGTACCAAAAGACTGCAACCCGTGGGGGCGGGGGCGGAAGGAAGGTGGGGAAACCACGAGAGATGATGGGGGGAGGGGGGGGAGAAAGAGGGCTACCCCCCTTTTTTTTCCCATTCTTTCCGAAGAGACACACAACGGGGAAGGGGGAGGAACCATAGACCAATCCAGACGGCAACAAAATGCACATAGGGTCAGTTAAACGAAGGACAAACTAAACCTCTCTGTATAATAAAGGAAATTAGCGTGGGCGAGAAAAATGTGATGTGTATATATACACACAACTGTTTATAAATATGGGAAATGCCAATAAAAAGATTTTTTTTAAAAGACACGGAGTGGATGCTTCCTCTTGGGGAACGAGAGGTCATAGTCTTAGGATATGAGGTAGCAAATTTATAACAGACTTGAGGAGAAACTAATTCTCCCACAGGGTTGTGAATCTGTGGCATTCGCAACCCCAGAGTGCTGTGGACGCTGGGACAGTGAGTAAATTTGAGGAGTTAGACAGATTTTTAATTGGTAATGGGTTGAAGGGTTATGGAGAACGGGCAGGACGGTGGAGCTAAGGCCAGGTTGAGAGCAGCCATGATCGAACAGTGGAGCAGACTAGATGGACCAAATGGCCTAAATCTGCTCCTATATCTTATGAACTTACTACGATTTGTCTCAGTGGAGCAGCTCTGCTCCCTTCTGCTCTTCGGCATAACATGCAGTCGAAAGATGTGCAGATTAGTTGGACTGGCCATGGTAAATGGGGATAGGATCTAGGTGGAATGCTCTTGCGGAGGGTCAGAGCAGGCTCCTTCTGCACTGTAGGGATTCTATCAGTTGGGAAACAAGGATCTAACAGACCTTTATACTCATAATTAAACCTTTCATCAATGCAATAATAGTGTGGGAAAGCCAAAGATAGCCTCCTGTTCCAAGAGAACATCCTGAGATCAGAAGTGTGTCTCTGATATCTCTTAACAAGTGGAAGGCAAAAACAACTGAATGAGAAAGAGGTGACCCATCCCTAGGTATGAGAAAAAAAGATAATTAATTGAATGTCAGCTATGGATCAGTTCGTACCACTCTTGACCAGAGTCACAGGATTTTGGGTTTAGGTTCTGCTCCACAGCCTGATTACAAAATTCAGGACCAGCACTCCAATGCAGCACTGTGGGAGTGTATCAGTATCGGGGCTGCAGACTTTCAGAGGAGACATTAAGCAGAGGCCCCATATCTGCTTGCTAGGGTGAACGCAAAAGATCCGTTGGCACTATCTTAAAGAGGAGCAGAGGAGTTGGAATATAGAACAGTACAGCACGGTACAGGCCCTTCAGCCCACGATGTTGTGCCGACCATTTATCCCAATCTAAGATCAACCTAACGTACACCCCTTCAATTTACTGCTGTCCATGTGCCCAAGAGTCGCTTAAATGGCCCTAATGACTCTGACTCCACCACCTCTGTTGGCAGTGCATTCCACACACCCACCACTCTGTGTAAAGAACCTAACTCTGACATCTGCCCTATACCTTCCTCCAATCACCTTAAAATTATGTCCCCTCGTGACAGCCATTTCCACCCTGGGGAAAAGTCTCTGGCTATCCACTCTATCCATGCCTCTCATCACCTTGTACACCTCTATCAAGTCACCTCTCTGCCTTCTTCGCTCCAGTGAGAAAAGTCCTAGCTCCCTCAACCTTTCTTCATAAGACATGCCCTCCAGTCCAGGCAGCATCTTGGTAAATCTCCTCTGTACCCTTTCCAGAGCATCCACATCCTTCCTATAATGAGGCGACCAGAACTGGACACAATATTCCAAGTGTGGTTGAATTAGAGTTTTATAAAGCTGCAGCAAAACCTCACGGCTCTTAAACTCAATCCCCCTGTTAATGAAAGCCAACACACCATACGCCTTCTAACAACCCTATCAACCTGGGTGGTAACTTTGAGGGATCTATGTACATGGACCCCAAGATCCCTCTGTTCCTCCACACGACCAAGAATCCTGCATTTAACCCTGTATTCAGCATTCAAATTCGACCTTCCAAAATGAATCACTTCACATTTATCAAGGTTGAACTCCATCTGCCACTTCTCAGCCCAGCTCTGCATTATGTAAAGGGCCTCTTGTAACCTGCAACAACCCTCAACACCATCTACAACTCCCCCAACCTTCGTGTCATTGGCAAACTTACTAATTCACCCTTCCACTTCCTCACCCAAGTCATTTATAAAAACCACAAAGAGCAGAGGTCCCAGAACAGATTCTTGCGGGACACCACTGGTCACCGACCTCCAGGCGGAATACTTTCCATCCACGATCACTCACTGTCTTCTTTTGGCCAGCCAATTCTGTATCCAGACAGCCAAATTTCCCTATATCCCATGCCCCCTAACTTTCTGAATGAGCCTACCATGGGGAACCTTATCAAATGCCTTACTGAAATCCATATACACCACATCCACTGCCCGACCTTCATCAATGTGTCTCGTCACATTCTCAAAGAATTCAATGAGGCTTGTGAGCCATGATCTGCCCCTCACAAAGCCATGCTGACTATCTTTAATCAAACTATGTTTTTCTAAATAATCATAAATCCTGGGCGCGATTCTCCGTTCCCGCGACGGTTGGGAGAATTACCTGGGTCGCCAAATTATCTCACGACGCCGGTCCGACGCCCTCCCGCGATTCTCGCAAGCGGCGAGAACAGCCCCATCGAGTTCCGCGCAGCGCAGGCCGGAGAATCGCCCGAAACACCCAAAATGGCGATTCTCCGGCACCCCTGCTATTCTCAGGCCCGGATGGGCCGAGCGGACAGCCCAAAACGGCGGGTTCCCCCCGGCGCCATCCACACCTGGACGCTACCGGTGGGAACAGCGCGGGAACGCTGGGGCGGGGGGGGGGGGGGGGAGAATCCTGCAACGGGATGGGGGGGGGGGTCCTCAAATGTGGTGTGGCCATCGGTGCCCACCGATCGTCAGGCCGTTCTCTCTGAAGGAGGACCTCCTTTCTTCCGCAGCCTCGCAAGATCCGTCTGACATCTTCTTGCGGGGCGGACTCGGAGGGGATGGCAACCGCGCATGCGCGGGTGACGCCAGTTATGCGGCACCGCCTTTACACGGCACCAAGGCCTGGCGCGCGTAAATGACGTGGCGCCGCTTCTACCCCATTATCGGGCCCTGAATCGGTCGGGATAGGGGCCGTTTCGCGCCGGCGTGAACCTCGACGGCGCGAACACTCTGCCTCCATTTCGGAGAATCCCGACCCCTTTCTCTCAGAATTCTTTCCACTATTTTGCTCACCAGACAAAAGACTGTAAGATTTCCCCATTCCCTTTCTTGAACAGGGGAACAACATTCGCCTCCCTCCAATCATCCGGTACTACTCCAGTGGAGAGCGAGGACGAAAAGATCATCGCCAATGGCGCAGTAATCTCCTCACTTGCTTCCCGTAGTAACCTTGGGTATATCCAGTCAGGCCCAGGAGACTTATCTATCCTGATGCATTTCAAAATTTCCAGCACATCCTCCTTAATATCAACCTGTTTGAGTCTATTAAGCTGGGTCACACTGTTCTCATGGGCAACAAGGTCCCTCTCTCTAGTGAATACTGAAGCAAATATTCATTTAGGGCCTCCCCCATCTCCTCAGACTCTAGGCACAAGTTCCCTTCACTATCCCTGATCGGCCCTACTCTCACTCTGGATCATCCTCTTACTTCTCACAAGTGTAGAACACCTTGGGGTTTTCCCTAATCCTTCCCGCCAGGGCTTTTTCATGCCCCCTTCTAGCTCTCCTCAGTCCATTTTTGAGTTCCTTCCTGGCTACCTTGTAACCCTCTAGAACCGAGTCAGATCCTTGCTGCCTCAACCTTGTGTAAGCTTCCTTCTTCCTCTTGACTAAAAGCTCCACTTCTCTTGTCATCCAAGGCTCCTTCACCTTACCATTCCTTCCTCGTCTCAGTGGGAGAAAACTATTCAGCACTCGCAGCAAGTGCTCCTTAAACAATCCCCACATTACTGTTGTGCATTTGCCCAAGAAAAATTGTTCCCACTTTATGCTCCTCAGCTCCTGCCTAATAGTAGAATAATTTCCCCTCCCCCAATTAAATACTTTCCCATACGGGTGTGTTCCTATCTCTCTCTCCATGACTGTGGTAAAGATCAAGGAGTTGTGGTCACGGTCACCGAAATGCTCTCCCACCAAGACATCTAACACCTGGCCTGGTTCGTTGCCGAGCACCAAATCCAATATGGCCTCCCCACCTAGTCGGCCTATCTACATATTGAGTCAGGAATCCTTCCTCTACACACCTGACAAAATATGCTCCATCCAAACCATTTGCACGAAGGAGGTTCCAGTCAATATTAGGGAAGTTGAAGTCACCCATGACAAACAACTCTGTTACTTCTGCACTTTTCCAAGATCTGTCGGCCAATCTGTTCCTCTAGCTCTCTGCTGCTATGGGGGGTCTATAGAAAACTCACAATAAAGTGACTACTCCTTTCTTGTTTCTGACTTCCACCCATACCGACTCAGTAGACAAACCCTCCTCAACTATCTCCTTTTCTGCAGTGTGGTGCTCTCCCTAATTAACAGTGCCACTCCCCCATCTCTTTTACCTCCCCCCCCCTATACTTCTGAAAACATCTAAACCCCGGAACATCTAACAACCATTCCTGCCCCTGTGAAATCCATGTCTCCGTAATGGCCACAACATCGTAGTTCCAAGTACTGATCCATGCTCTAAGTTCATCTCCCTTATTCCTGACACTCCTTGCATGGAGGAGTTATCCCTCGTTCCCTAGCCGATATTTATCCTCAATTAAAATCACATCAGAGGGGTGGCACAGTGGCGCACGGCATCGAGGACCCTTGTTCGATCCCAGCCCCAGGTCACTGTCCATGTGGAGTTTGCACATCCTCCCAGTGTCTGCGTGGATCTCACCCCCACAACCCAAAGATGTGCAGGGTACGTGGATTGGCCATGCTAAATTGCTCCTTAATTGTAAAAAGAATCACATCAGAGAAACAGATTATCTGGACATTATCGTATTGCTGTTTATGAGAGTTTGCCATGCATAAAATGGCTGCTGCTTTTCCTCCAGTACAACGATAGGCTGTAAAGCACTTTGGGTCATCGGGTGGTTATGAAAATTCATGACCTCTTGTTGAGTGGTACTAAGAAAATTGGATAATTTTTTTTAAAAGGCCAATCGAAACTAAACCTGCCCATACAATTCAGTAAATTTGAAAGAGTGAAATTTAAGGAAACAATAAATTGCAGCCATTTAAAATCTCAGTTATAGAGTAATGACATTTTTTTCAGGAATATATATTTTTATTGATTTGTGGGATGTGGATGTCACTGGCTAAGCCAGCATTTGTTTCCCACCCCTAATTGCCCTGGAGAAGGTGGTGAGGAGCTATTTCCTGAATCACTGCAATCCATGTAGTGTAGGTACACCCACAGTGATCGAGAGGAAGTTTCAGAATTTTGACCCAGTGACAATGAAGGAACGGCAATAGGTTTCCAAATGAGGATGGTAAGTGACTTAGAGGGGATCTTCCTGGCGGTAGTGTTTCCATATGTCTGCTGCCCTTGTCCTTCCAGATGGTACTGGTTGTGGGTTTGGAAGTTACTGTTGAAGGAGGCTTGCCGGATTCCTACAGTGCATTTTATGGGTGGTACACACTGCTGCCACAATGAGTCATGGTGGAGAGATTGAATGTCTGTGGAAGGGGGAGCAGTCAAGTGGGCATCTTTGTCCTTGATTGTTTCAAGTTCCTTGAGTGTTGTTGGAGCTGCACTCATCCAGGCAAGTAAAGAGTATTCCATTATACTTCTGACTTGTAGGTGGTGGGCAGGCTTTGGAAAGTCAGGAGGTGAGGTACATGCTGAAGGATTCCTAACCTCTGACCTACTCTTACAGCCACAGTATTTATATGACTAGTCCCGTTCAATTTCTGGACAATGGTAACTCCCAGCATGTTGATAGAAGGGGGTTCAGAGGTGATAATGATATTGAATGTCAAGGGGCAATGATTGGATTCTCTCTTATTGGAGATGGTCATTGCCTGGCACTTACGTGGTGCGAATGTCACTTGCCCATGTCAGCCCAAGCCTGGGTATTGTCCAGGTCTTGTTGCATTTGGGTATAGACTGCTTCAATATCTGAGTCATCGTGAATGTGCTGAACACTGTGCAGTCATCAGTGAACATCCCCACTCAGACCCCATGACGAAAGGAAGATTATTGAAGAAGCAGCTGAAGGTGGTTAGGCCTAGGACATGACCGCGAGGAACTCCTGCAGTGATCTCCTGGAACTGAGATGATTGACTGCCAACAAATACAACCATCTTCCTATGTGCTAGGTAAGACTCCAACCATAGAATCATAGAATTTACAGTGCAGATGGAGGCCATTCGGCCTATCGAGTCTGCACCGGCTCTTGGAAAGAGCACCCTACCCAAGGTCAACACCTCCACCCTATCCCCATAATCTAGTAACCCCACCCAACACTAAGGGCAATTTTGGACACTATGGGCAATTTAGCATGGCCAATCCGCCTAACCTGCACATCTTTGGACTGTGGGAGGAAACCGGAGCACCCAGAGGAAACCCACGCACACACGGGGAGAATATGCAGACTCCGCACCGACAGTGACCCAAGCCAGGAATCAAACCTGGGTCCCTGGAGCTGTGAAGCAATTGTGCTATCCACAATGCTACCGTGCTGCAAACCAGCAGAGAGTTTGCCCAAGCTTCCCATGGTCTCCGGTTTTACTCCGTTTCCTTTATGCCATATTCAATCAATTGCTGCACTGATGTCAAGGGCATTCACTCTGGCCTCAGATTGTATGTATTTGCAGATTCTATTTAAAACCAGACGGATTAAATTAATTAAATATATGAAGGGGCACCAAACAATTCAGACATGAAAGGATCTGGAAGGGATAATAAAGTGGCACCGTGATAGTTCCCCAATTAAACCGCAGGATCCAACTATAGTTGGCTATAGTATTGCCAAGGTACAAGAAACTGCAGGCCATTAACTGCTGTTGTGATTGGAGGTCAAGTTTGCACCCTGGGATTTCACCAACTGGGAAAAGTTTCACAGTAATTGCTTAAAGTTAGGATGGGTACAGGGGCAAATAAAATTGAGCACGTGCATGAGGCAAACAATTGGGATGACCACCAACCCTGGATTGTGTTCAGTTTTTTGAATCAAATATGTCCTCCACAGAGTTTTGGGCCACAATAGTATAGGCCCACAGCACTCACTGGAGGATGCTGAGACTGAAGGAAAGTTAACATTGAGTTTCAGCTAGTTGGTGTTTACACAAGGTATAAAAAGAAAAAATTGCTCCTTTCCCAAACACTGGTGGTTTCCTCAATGAGTACACACTTAATAATCTTGTTCTGTATCTAACCAAATATTCCTCATCATAACATACCTTCTCTACTTCCTGTTCAGAGACGAGCATAACCACGAGTGACACCTTTTGCTCATAAATCATTAGCCAAAAGTCTGCTGCAGTTCCCACCAATGGAGCCTGTGTAGCTATGATTCTTGGACAGTAAGAGGACAAGTCCTCAATCATACTGGCATTGATGTAGTCATCTTTTCCTGACTGGATTATAATTCTATTTTTGTCATAAGGCATGATATCTTGATGACGGTTTTTCATGGTGTAGCAGCGGGCAACGGCAATTGACAATTGCCTGACATCTTTTTCTTGAGCATCCTGCAAGTCCTTCCATTTACAATCTAACTCAGTCAAGGTTCCATATGATGGCCTGTCCATGGAGTCAACAATAGTTTTAAAGTTTTCCAACTCATTTAGCAACATTTTCACATGTTCTGGTTTCTCATATGGATCTTTCTCTATGATTTGAATTCCCTTTGGTTTTTGCCCTTCCTTTGAGTCGACTTTGGTAGGCAAAAGGAGGGGCTGAGTCACAGTTGTCTGGGGCCCTCCATGCTGGCTCTCTGGACTGGATGACAGGAGATCATCAGTTGAAGAGTTTTGTCTCTGAAAAGGTACGTCTGAGACAGATTGGGTTGCAGCAGTTGCTCCAGGTGTAAGAGATGGCGGTGGTCTCTGCTGTAAAATGGTGGTGGATCCAGGCATTGCAGAGGGCAAGATTACAGCAGGAAGAGTACCAACCTGCCCTTGGGGAGGCTGTGGAGAAGGAGCTGGTGGAGGTGGCAATGGAGATCCAGATACAACCGCATTTGGTTGTATTTGGCCAACAGCTGAACTTGGCACAGGTTGGACTGGATGCACAACATGATGTCCTGTCGAGACAGGCTGAGGTGCTCCAATTTGATTCGGTAAAACTGCAGGTTGTGGTCCAGCATGCAGGTGAGGCGGTGTAGATGTGAATGGCATGGGTGAGACCCCTTGAGCTGAGGAACCAGGCAGCAATGTCACTGGATGTGACTCTGTGGTAGATGGTAGCGTATGACACTGTTGAGATTGTGGAATCACTGCAGCGGGAATGTTCTGTCCTGGTTGTTGAATATTACTTGGAGAAGCTGAAAAAACATTGCCTGAATGAGCTGGAATCCCTGGTGCAGCCACTGTATCTTGAGCAGGATGCTGATACAGATGAGGTCTTAAATGTGGCTGCATCGGAGGCGGAGCCTGAAGCTGAGGTGGGACGGGAAGTGGGATTGGGGAATGGGGTGGGATTTGTGCTGCATTTTGAGGTCTTGGTTGAGTCTGCTGTGGTCTTGTCGGAGGAAAAAAATGAGTTTGATAAGGCTGTTGGGTATGCATTTGAGGCCTCATGTGAAGTTCATGATTTGGATGCACCTGATTAGGATGC
This sequence comes from Scyliorhinus torazame, assembly GCF_047496885.1. Classification (NCBI taxonomy): domain Eukaryota; kingdom Metazoa; phylum Chordata; class Chondrichthyes; order Carcharhiniformes; family Scyliorhinidae; genus Scyliorhinus; species Scyliorhinus torazame. The sequence goes on from NC_092717.1 coordinate 190,646,378, forward strand.
TGGAACATATGTTGAGGTCCTGGAGCAGGACCAGCAAATGAAGGCGGCACATTAGTGAATTGTGATTGGGATGGCTGGCTGAATGGTTGACCACCAGAATGATATGGATATTGACCAACTCCACTCACTGCAGGTCCAGCGGTAACTCTAATTCCACCTGGTAAAGGAGCACTGGGCTGCTGTCTCATTCTTGTATCATAGATTGGCTGCCTATTCATGTGTCCACTTACTGACTGTGGATCTGGTGTAAAGCTAGAAATTGGAGTCTGAATACTGTCCACAGTTGTGGTTGAAGTGTTCGGTTGTGGAACAATATTTCTTCCTGGCATCTGACCACAGAACTGACCAGGATAGGCAAGTGTAGGACCAACACTTGGAGCAGGTGTATGCAAACCAGTGTTAACAGGTACAGGCACAGTTGAGGAAACTTGATGCCTCATTCCATAAGGAGTGGGAATGGGCACAGAATTTGGCATGTGTTGTGGTGAAGCCCCTCTTGGAGGTAAGTGACCAGGTGTAAACCGGGGCTGACCTGGATTGAGATCTCTGATCATGCTAACAGCAGGATAGGCTGGAGGAGGTGAAGAGGCAGACATGTGTCGAGGGAGTACCGGGCAGGATACAGATGGGGCCATTCTGCGAACAGGGAATCCGGATGTACCACTAACTGAAGGAGGCCCTGAATGGCTGATTCCCACATAAGGTCCCTGTGCAATACCACCAGATGGGCCTGGTGGTGGAATTGCTCCTCCATGAAAATACGGATGTATGAAACGAGATGTTGAAGCAGGGTCTGGGAACTGTTGAACATGCAATGGTGGTTGTAGCTGTGTACCGGTAGTCCTAGCAGATACAAAACCCTCTGGTTCTGAATGTCTCATCCTCAGAAAACCAGCAGGCTCCATGGGATATGGTCCAATGCCATCTACAGACATCCCACTTATGTGTGCAGCTAAAGTGTTTGGGGGCAAGCTTTTCAATTCATTGGGAAGATCATTAAAATTAAGTGCTGCATTAATTGTCTGCATATCTAGGTCTTCGACACTGCACAAGGATTCACGGTCTGCATCAGATGTTTTACGCAGCGGTTTTGGTGCAGTAGGTCTTGGTGGCGGCTTCTTTTTCAATTCCCTGAAAAATATAAAGTACGTTGCACGATGCTTTACAGCAGTATAGTGAAAATTGTGCTTTTTCTAAATACATTATGTCCATTCTCATCATTATCTTTGAGTATCGCTGAAAATGTCAACAGGTGAAGCTGTTCCACGCCACCGCTGCCCACGCCAGGGACAGCCGCCCGATTCCCATGCCAGGCCCATCTCCCACGCCAGGGCCGGCTGCCCGCTTACCACACCAGGATCGTCCGCCTGCCTCCCACGCCAGGGCCGGCTGCCCACGCCAAGGCTGGTTACTGTGCGGCTACACCAAAACAAGGCTGTAAAGCACCTCAGAATGCCCTCAGGTCACAAAAAGCAAAATAAAATATTTCTACTTTAATTTGTTCTTTCCCAGGAACTTAAAACTGTGTGTGGTTTCTTCACGGATTGTTTTAAAAGCACACGGTAGGCATGTAGTGACTTTCCCTATTTAGTCTAGTCTTGGGCAGCACGATAGCATAGTGGTTAGCACAATTGTTTCACAGCTCCAGGGTCCCAGGTTCGATTCCCGGCTTGGGTCACTGTCTGTGCGGAGTCTGCACCTTCTCTCCGTGTGCGCGTGGGTTTCCTCAGGGTGCTCCGGTTTCCTCCCACAGTCCAAAGATGTGCGGTTTAGGTGGATTGGCCATGCTAAATTGTCCTTAGTGTCCAAAATTGCCCTTAATGTTAGGTGGGGTTACTGGGTTATGGAGATAGGGTGGAGGTGTGGGCTTGGGTAGGGTGCTCTTTCCAAGAGCTGGTGCAGATTCGATGGGCCGAATGGCCTCCTTCTGCACTGTAAATTCAACGAAATTCTATGAAATTCCTATGCTTTTCAAATCTTCATGCTGCCCCTGTTAATTACAGGCCTACAATCTTCAAATCAGTTTCTCAGTTAAAAATCAAACAAACTTACTGTTCTAGCATTAGGTGTCTTTGGTCTTCCTGAGATTTACAGATGTCTTTCATTTTATCCAGCAGCCTTGTTACTTTGTTTTCTAGGTCTGCGTAGAACTCTTTTCCTTCCTGAGACTTCTTCATCAGGTCTTCATAAGCTTCATACGAAGCTACTAGCATCTGGATGGTCATGTTCCATCTATTGAAAAAGAGATAGAAGAAATACCCCTTTCTTCAACTGGCACAGAATCTTAAGTAGCATCACCCAAATGCACAAAAATCAGTAAATCGGAAGCAAATGAAACTGAACAAGAGGCAAAAAGAGATGCCTGGAAATAGGCTTCATCTGTGGAGATAAAATTAATATTTCAGAATGACAATTTTTCAACAGTTCTGCTTGACCTCCTGAGTACTTGCAGCATTGGTTTTTATTACAGATTTTGTTTTTGTATAAGGATAACAAAGGCTCAGTGCCAAAGATTTTGGCCAAACTTACAATTTGCGGGTTTGTTTGCACAAGAGGTACAATAGTGTGGTGGTTATATTACTCGAGTAGTAATATTAATAGTAATATTAACAGGCCTGGCCTATTAATCTGAAGACGCAAGTTCAAATCCCACAATGGTGGCCAGGGGATTTAAATCAAGTTAATTAAATCTTGAACAAAAGTAAGTTTTCAGTAATTGTGATCATGAAACTACCCGATTGTCATTAAAAAGCAACCTGGGCGGCATGGTAGCCCAGTGGTTAGCACTGTTGCTTAACAGCGCCAGGGCCCCAGGTTCGATTCCCGGCTTGGGTCACTGCCTGTGTGGAGTTTGCTCATTCTCCTCGTGTCTGCATGGGTTTACTCCGGGTGCCCTGGTTTCCTTCCACAAGTCCCGTAAGACGTGCTGTTAGGTAATCTGGACATTCTGAATTTTCCCTCAGGCGCCGGAATGTGGCGACTACGTGATTTTCACAGTAACATCATTGCAGTGTTAATGTAAGCCTACTTGTGACAATAATAAAGATTATTATCCTGGAGGAAGGAAATCCGATTTTTTAATAGTCTGGCTGGCCTATATGTGACTGCAGACACATAGAAACATGTCAATTCTTAACTGGCTTAGGAAATGGCCAAGCAAGCCACTTGGTATATTGAAGAAGGTGGCTCACCACAAGCGACCCAAGGGGCAATTAGGGATAGGCAATAAATGCTGGCCTTGACAGCAATGCCCACTTCCTGTAAGTCAATAAACAAAAACTCTGCAAACTATTAATGTTCTGCAAATACAATGAATCAATCCAGTGATTACTCAATTACTCAACTAATATTGGGCTTCATCATTCTGATTTGCCCTGTGTTTAAAGGAATGGGATACTGATTATTTTGAAATGCTAATTTTGACTGTGTCCACCACATAAGCATGATACATTTCATTCTGTTATATTCTCCATTCAAATCAGTATCAATTCAAAACTTTTCAGCAAAGTAACACTTAGAACGATTTCTCAGAATAACACCTACAGCCTTTGCAATATCACTATCCACTACATTTGAAAAACTATTTAATGAACTAATAAAGTAATGATGTGGAGATGCCGGCGTTGGACTGGGGTGAGCACAGTACGAAGTCTTACAACACCAGGTTAAAGTCCAACAGGTTTGTTTCAATGTCACTAGCTTTCGGAGCGCTGCTCCTTCCTCACCTGCACACAAATCACCCTCATTCTCAGCCCATTAGCTACATCCCTTGTAGCACATTGACTTTAAAATCCTGTTCTATTGTCAGTTTTCTCCCGTACCCCTTGACTCTACAATTTTCACATGTTGTTATTCAACGTCTGCTCTGCCAAGTCTAGTTAGTGCCCTCCATTCATGGTACAGATTCACCAACAGCAAAGCCTCAGAAATCATGTCCAGAACTTCTTTCCTGAACCTCCTTTCCCAAACTCTACCATTTTGCTCCTCACCGTAAAATGTCACCTTAAAGCCCACCTCTTTCTTTTATAAATATAAATTTAGAGTACCCAATTACTTTTTTCCAATTAAGGGGCAATTTAGCATGGTCAATCCACCTACCCTGCACATCTTTGGGTTGTGGGGGCGAAACCCATGCAAACACGGGGAGAATGTGCAAACTCCACACCGACAGTGACCCAGAGCCGGGTTCGAACCTGGCACCTCGGCGCAGTGAGGCAGCAATGCTAACCACTGCACCACCCCTTAAAGCGCACCTCTGACCTCAGGCTTGTTCCATCAGATTTCCCAACTCCATAATTTGCTGCTCAATGTCCTCTGATTTCCTGTATAGAGTTGGCAGATATTTCTTGCATGAAAGCACCAAGTGAATGCAATTGTTATTCGCTTTCCTATCATACAGAAAATAAATAATTTATGGGCTCAACATTTTGAAAAGCGAGTTACAAATGTTATTTTCTAAATTGTATTAATTGTTTTACTGGTCATTATAGAGTAAATTTCAGTTCGTAGCTTACAATCTCTTTGGTTTCCCTTAATTGGTAGTTTTGTTTTCTCGTTGCTTTGTGTTCACTCATGAGCTCTCCAAGGAGCTGATGCTCATAACCATTGCGCAAACTGGGGATTTAACATGGTTCGTATGCAGTGGTACATTTTGCAAAGAAACTGTTTCAATAAACACCAAACACCTCTACCTTGATCAGCTACTTACTTATGTTCTGCTTCAGTGAGAGTCTTCCTAACTGCAGCATACTTGACATTAGCATCTGTCAAGGCCTTCAAGATGTTTTCCTGGGCAGCAAGGTTTTGATCGATGTACACTTTTAGTTGATCATATTTCTTTAGCTGTTCTTCAAAAAGTTTCTGAAATGACATTTTTCAAAGAAAATTATACATGATGTACCGAATACATCATTATGAATATTGTTTATTTGCCATGTCTGATACCAAAAGTAAATTATCTTCCAACCACAAACCAACTACCCTAAAATCAGTCTTCATACAACTGAAGTATTCAATTAAGCAGCAATCAGCTCTCTTAGGCAATTCTTTGCTGACCTCGGAGCAAGGGCCAAGAGACTGAATGAGGAGAAATATAAAAACACAATTACTACAATAAAACACGCGTGCATTAAACCTGTAATAATGTTGCCAATATTTAGACCAAGCAGCCACTGGACTGTACAGCAAAACACTTACAGTCCTAGCTTTTGATCTGACATAAGCAGTTTGGTCAGACGTTAGAGTGTAAGCTGCAGAATCCTGTTATCATTTGTTGGACTCGTGAAGGCTGTTTACAACATTGTTTTGGAACTGCCCTGAACTTCATTATTCATTATACATCTATGTGCTGCAGTTGTTAATCAACCTTCATTTCTGAATGGTCTGTTGTCACTAGGGTTGTAGTGATGTCATCCTTCTGAATGGTATCTCTGAGCTGCTGGATGAGTGAGGAGCGCTGGTCTCTCATTTCCGCAACTTTCAACAGAATCCGCTTCATATTCTGGAGAATGCCCTTTTCCTCTGAAAAACATGGGACCAAAAGTACTGTGCTTTACTGTACATTAAGGTAAGGGTGCTGAAAACTATGCAATGCCACTGGTCACTGCCAGCATTCCCAACTAACATATAGCAAAAATTTAACCCAGGACTGAGGATAGTGCAAGACATGCCAAAGAATTCCACAAAAACAGAAGATTGGAAATTTCTGATCTGGGACAGCTTTACTTTTGAATACTGCGTACTGCAGATGATATAAATAAAGAAAAGAACGAGGAGAGCAACTACAATGTCTGTTAGGAATAAATGTAACAGATACTGTGTGGATTACTCTTTTGAGAATGAGTTGGTAAGGAAGGGTGGAGTAAATAGGAAATAGGAAAGCATGTTTACAAATTGTCTGGAAGCGATTTGACCTAAAAGAAAATAAAGCCAGGTGGCATGCGTAGAATATCCCATGTTTCTTTACAGTTTAACATCATATACATTTTCCGCAGGAAAGAGGCTGGGAGTGTGGGGCATAGAGGTATCCCGTGTCCAGTGTACGGAAACCAGACTAGCTCAAACGTGTATATGAAGTCCTGCAGTGGAATAGCCGAGCAACACCCCAGCAGGGGTGGGGCAGCACGGTAGCACAAGTGAGTAGCACTGTGGCTTCACAGCGCCAGGGTCCCAGGTTCGATTCCCCGCTGGGTCACTGTCTGTGCGGAGTTTGCACGTTCTCCCCGTGTCCGCGTGGGTTTCCTCCGGGTGCTCCGGTTTCCTCCCACAGTCCAAAGACGTGCAGGTTAGGTGGATTGGCCATGCTAAATTACCCGTAGTGTCCATAAGGGTTGGGAGGGGTTATTGGGTTGCGGGGATAAGGTGGAAGTGAGGGATTAATGTGGGTCGGTGCAGACTCGATGGGCCGAATGGCCTCCTTCTGCACTGTATGTTCTATGTAATCTATGTAATCTATGAAAGCGAGCACATAATAAACGACTGTAAGATCTAAAAAGTGAAGGGCAAGTGAAACAATAACTGAACAGGCTGACAGTGACTCCAAGGCAAAAAACTTGCAAAAATGTATCTTTTACACAAAATGATATACTCAAATAGTTAGGAAATAACTTCAATACCATCAGAGACAGTAGGAGTTGGCAAAGCAGCACGAAGATCTTCCAAGGGTCCACTTAGCAGCCGTAAGTTACTGATGTGTAAATTCATTGCTTTGTGTAGCTCAGTATTGGTGAAGCTGGCTTTCTCGTGTACTTCCATGTACTTAGACCATTCCTTGCTGAGTTCAGATGTTCCACTTGGTGTAGTCCTTTTTCCAATGGCCTCTTGAAATTTCTGCTCTGTTAATTCATCCTGGTCTATAAGATCCTTAAACTCTCTCAGTGATGCTTCAACATCAGTGTATACTCCAGATAGAACTGGAGGGGGAAATCAACCAGTTAAACAAATGTCATCAATATGCACAACTCAATGAACCTCAATCAACAATTTGTGCTGAATTGGCCATTCTCAGCTAGACAGTTGGCCAATAGAAATCGCTGACTAGCTATAAATGTGATAACAGTGACACTGTTTTAGTCATATACACTCCTTTGTTTTTGATAAAAATACACTATATGCATACACACAAACATAGGTTACATTAGGTTACATTATTGAATATATGCCACGAAAAGCAAACCATGTGAACTTTGAGAAAATAGGAATTTCAATATCACCTGAGATTCACTTAACATAACATATCAGTGGAAAGGTTTACGTTAGCATTGGAGCATACCTTGCATAGATTGAACCAAATTTTTCACAGTATCTGGGCGGACGCTCAGCGCTGCACACTTTTCCATTAGGACTGGCGGGATATGATTATACATGTCTAAATTATCTATTGACTCTGGATCTATCCTCAAAGAATCCATGAACTGCCTGTTATAAAAGAAAATAAGACAAATCAGATTTCAAAACAGTCCAAATTCTCTTCTTCCCATTAGACAATCTGCTCAATTCACAATATTAAGATGGGTACAATCAAAATGTGGTTTCACCTCAAAACTGAGGCTGTGCAGGAAGCAGCCCTTAATGACCTCAACTGGGGCAAGGGCAGACGGGCCATCTAAAGCCATGTTCGTCCCACGAAAAATTGCCGACAACCAGGGTCAAGAGCAAGGGTGGCGGGAAGATCCTTCCCACCATCCATTCGCAAGTTCCTGCCTTTTATCAGCTGGATAAGTGCTTTTAACATAATTTCAACAATATGGGTTTACTTGCGACATATTCCAAATTCTCAAAACCCTTCATACAATAAATTACGTTTTAAACTATGGTAGCAATTGTGCAAGTAAACACAAAGGTATATGAACATTCAAACAAGGGGTCGGCCATTCAGCCCCTCAAGCTTGCTCCTCCATTAAATATTATGGTTGATCGGTTGGTAACCTCAAATTCCGCCTACCCCTGATAACCTCCTTGCTTGCCGAGAATCTATCCATCACTGCCTTAAAAATATTCAAAGACTCTGTTTCTACTACCTGTTCAGGGAGAGTTCCAAAGTCTTATAACCCTCAAAAGAATAAAATACGCCTCATCTCTATTTTAAATGGGTGGCCCCTAATTTTTAAACAGTGACCCCCTAGTTCTAGACTCACTCACCAGAGGAAACATTCTCGCCACATCCACCCTGTCAACAGTGGATCCTCAGGATCTTGTATGTTTCAATCATCCATTTCAATCATTTTGTCACAATACTTACTCTAATACTTCGTTTTTGCCATCTATTTTAGCCATCACATCTCGTAACAATTTTGCCTTTTCTTCACTAGAAAACCAGAATGAGAAAATTGGTGTGACATGGCAGAGGATACAGTTTCAAAGATTATAATGTTTCAAAATATTTACAACATTTATTCTGTGCAAAACTATAACACACACGGCAGAACAAAGTGCTTGCAAAGTTATAGAAATAAAAAGAAAATCTGCAACTAGGAGATAATAATTCAAATAAGTTTGTTCACAAAATTGATTAAATTACAAGTTTAAATCATTGCATAATGAAAATAGGACAAGCATTTTTTTGGCACAATTTCAATTCAAATAACGGAACAAAGAGCAGACTGCATTATAAACTTGAATTAACAGAAAATAAACAATATCAGTGTCGTGAAAGAGGACATAGAAAGAAAGGTTAACACCCCAGAGAGACCATAGCCAGACAAAACCGGAAACCCTAATTCGTCCTTTTCATGTTTTAAAATTAAAATACTGATAGAAATTGTTTCAGTAAGCAGTTCACTAGAGTCTTGATCATTCATTATTTTTCCACGAGATCGAGGTCTACATGCTGCCAAGTGCTGTTCTCCAATTACAAGTTAATTGAATCTTGAATATATTTATATCACATTCATATCAATTTGCTGGTAACTTATTCAACAGCTCTCACTATGGAAAGTAGTTTTATTTACCTATTTATCTCCCTCAGTTTCAATCTGAGATCCCTTGGTATTTGATCCCTCAGCCCGTATCAGCTTTGGGAACCCCCTTCAACCTTGCAAGCCTGTGATTTCCACTATCTCGAAGGAGAAAAAACAGCGGGTGCTTGAAAACACCATCACCTCCAAGTCACACACCATCCTGACTTGGACGTATAGTGTTGCTTCTTCACTGGCACTGGGTCAAAATCAAAGAATTCTCTAACAGCATTGTGGGAGTACCTTCACCTTATGGTCTGCAGCATTTCAAGGCGGTGGATCACCACCACCTTTTCACAGGCAACTGGGGATAGATAATACATTTGTGCCTTGCCAGCAGTACCCCTATCTCAAGAATGAAATAAAAAACAAGTATTAAAAAATTATCTCAAAGTCTTCCCTTTTCCAAAGAGAACAAGGTCAAATTCCTAGAACTTCCCTCATGACATACATACTGTATCTACGAATTATTGTGTGTAGCTAGCAAAATGGCCCTTTTCTTTTTATTTTAGAAAGCAAAGAAACCCCCTCGCTGGTGGTGCATTAATGTTTAAAAGGACGAATTTCAAAGATCCTGTGCTTTGCGGAAATGAAGCTCCACAGAAGCTGCAAGCCTCAGACTCACCTGTACAGGGACGAGGCCTCATGGGCTTCCATAGGCACCAATTTGGCAAAAATGTCAGGACCAGTCACATTTGGATCAGTTGGGTTGACAGGAAGGGCTTTTACTAGAGATGCTCCTATTAAAAAATAGGTTAGAAAAAGAGTTAAAATGTACGCACTTCCTTCCAGAAATAAAATTGTATTTAACGATCTTGAACATGCACAAAAATACTCTAAATTGTATTGTACTTTTATTAAATTAAGCAGCTGAGTTGATGGACCAAAGGTCATACTGGATGCCAGAAAGTTGTATTTGAGCAGGGGAGATAAGATTGGGCTGCAGGAAAAAAAACTGAAAGAAACAAGGATTCTAGAGTTTTGAATTCTGGAACAAAGGAGTTAGGTTATAAGCCAGTATTAATTGTAGACAATATCCCATACAGCAATAAAGGAATACACCAATAGATCAAATAAATGCTCAAAATATTTTAGTCTGAATGCTGGTTAATAGAGCACAATCTTTGAAAACCTGCCTTTTACAGATGAGAGCGAATCCAGGGGCGGCACAGCTTCATGGTAGATGAAGTCATTATCCTTCTTGGCAGAATTATACCTAAATGTAAGATAGATCAGGACTGTAGAATAAATGTAAACATTTTATTATAAGTTCATCTCACAGTGATCCTGTCTGAACTGTTTCAGCTGAACTAAGGTGGAACACAAAGGGAAGAAATTATGCTTCAAATGTACAGAAACCATTGGTTGAATTTCATTTGAAATACTGCTTTTAGTTTTCAGCACCGTATACAAGGATATTAATAACCTTTGTTGTGACAAGTAGGCTTACATTAACACTGCAATGAAGTTACTGTGAAAAGTCCCTAGTCGCCACATTCCGGCACCTGGTCGGGTACACGGAGGGAGAATTCAGAATGTCAAATTCACCTAACAGCACGTCTTTCGAGACATGTGGGAGGAAACTGGAGCACCCGGAGGAAACCCACACAAACACAGGGAGAACGTGCAAACTCCACACAGAGAGCCAAGCCGGGAATCGAACCTGGGACTGTTGTGCTGAGAAGCAACAGTGCTAACCGCTGTGCTACCGTGATATTGGCCTTGGGGAGAGTGTAATGCAAATGCACCAGAATGGTACCAGGAAAGAATTCAATTATGAAATTAGGTTGTTTTCGGCTTGTATTCACTTCAGTTTAGATGGCTGAGGGATAATCTAATAGGATTAAAATGTGGTGTGTGATGTTATCCGTGGATTTTGAGGGACAAAGGTTTGCCTGAATGGCCAGACACCACACTAGGTCCCTGGAAGGATGTCTTTGCTAACGGTAGGGGGCGGGTCAAGCAGATTTGTGTGAGAATCATCCCCACAGTGGACGGAAGGGATATGCCATTCAGGTTCTCACAAATTGAATTATAAATTAAGAGTAAAACAATGATGGCACTGCAGAAATTCATAGAATCACTGCAGTGCAGAAGGAGGCCATTCAGACCATTGTGTCTGCACCAGCCACCAAAGAGCACCCCACCAAGACCCTATCCTCATAACCCACCTCGGGATAATTTAGCATAACCAATCCACCTAACCTGCACATCTTTGGACTGTGGGAGGAACACCCGGAGCAAACCCACAGACACTGGGAGAACGTCACCCGAGGTCGGAATCAAACCCTGGTCTCTGGTGCTCTGATGCTGCAGTACCAACCACTGTGCCACCCTGGGGGAGGTACGGAAGATATTGCCTTTTTTCTCAGGTCTTTGTAAAAAGATCTGAGAGTTTGAGTGAAAGTTCAGGACCACAAGCCTTTTAGTTCCCAGCAGGAAATGTTAGCTGGACCACAGACTGTTACTCTCAGCCTTTTGCAACTCATCAAGCTTCTTTGGCCCCAAGCTACTCATACTCCCTCAGCAGAACATCGTTCCTGTTCTACCTATATCATTGGTACCTACTTGGACCACAATCACTAGATCTTCCCCTCCCACTGCAAGTTCCCCTCCAGCCCAGAGCAGATGTCATGAACCCTGGCACCAGCTAGACAACACAGAGGGAACGCCCCCTCTCAACTGTGACTATCCCTATAGCTATACAATCCCCCACTACCACTATATTTCTATTAACTCCACCCGCTTGAATGGTCTCCTGTACCACGGTCAGTTTGTTCATCCAGTCTGAAGCTACGCTTTCATTCAAACAGATTGCACCTGTTGGACAATTGAAAAGACCGAGGCTCCTCACTTCTACCTCTGCGTCCCCATACCTGCCTCACTCGTTATCACATTTTTTTGTCCCTGTCTAAATCAGAAGACCCTATCCTAAGAGATGCGACTACCACCTGGTACAAAGTGTCCAGGCAGCTTTCCCCCTCCCAGATGCATCGCAGTGTCTGCAAATTGGCCTCCAATTAAATAACTGAGCCAAAGCCCCTCAAGCCAATCTTACCTACTGCAGACCTGTTTGCTCTGGATCACAACAGTGTCCAGGAGCTCCCACATTCTGCAACACATCTGCTCTGTCGTCTTTATTGTGTGTTAATTCATTTATTTTTCTTAATTTATAATTAGTAAACACTAACTCCCAGTAACTTTGCTACTGCTAGTTAACCTTACTGCACCCAATAACACCGTACAATTAGTAATTAATTACGAGTTATGAAGATAAACCAGCAAAATATTCACCAACCAATCATTTACCTGTTTACCAGTGTTGTCACACTTCAACTTCCCTCAGAACCCAACCACTATGCTCTGGAACCACAGACTGGACTGGATAGTTCTTCAAGGTGCTGCTGTCTGTCTCCTGGTCCTCTTTTAACCTGCTCTTCAAGGTGCTGTCTGTCTCCTGGTCCTCTTTTAACCTGCTCTTCAAGGTGCTGCTGTCTGTCTCCTGGTCCTCCTTTAACCTGCTCTTCAAGGTGCTGCTGTCTGTGTCCTGGTCCTCTTTTAACCTGCTCTCCAAGCTGCTGCTGTCTGTCTCCTGGTCCTCTTTTAATCTCCTCTTCAAGGTGCTGCTGACTGTCTCCTGGCCCTCTTTTAACCTGCTCTTCTAGGTGCTGCTGACTGTCGCCTGGTCCTCTTTTAACTTGCTCTTCTAGGTGCTGCTTCCTGTCTGTCTCCTGGTTCTCTGTTAACCTGCTCTTCTAGGAGCTGCTGTCTGCCTCCTTGTCCTCTTTTAACCTGCTCTTCAAGGTGCTGCTGTCTGCTTCCTTGTCCTCTTTTAACTTGCTTTTCAAGGTTCTGCTGACTGCCTCCTTTCCTCTTTTAACTTGCTCTTTAAGGTGCTGCTTGCGGTCTGTCTCCTGGTCCTCTTTTAACTTGTTCTTCAAGGTGCTGCTGACTGCCTCCTTGTCCTCTTTTAACTTGCTCTTCTAGGCGCTGCTATCCGGCGCCGAGTCTTCTTTGCCCACTATTGTTATTGATTGGGGATTTTAGATGTCACAATATTTCCCAGATCTCAGCAGCTACCTTTCTCGAAAGGTTGCCATCGAAGAGGGGATTCAGCATAGAATCAGCAGTGCAGTGCAGCCTTCCAAAAATTGCTCAACCAGGTCTTCAAAAACAGGGGAGGGATTCTCCAACCCCCAGCCAGGTCGGAGAATCCGGGGGGGGGGGCGCAAATCCCACCTTGCGGCCAGCTGCTGTATTCTCCAGCAGGGGCGGGGATCACGCCACGCCGGTCAGGGGCCGTTGGCAGCGCCCCCCCCCCCCCTCCCAGCAATTCGGCAAGCCATGATGGGCCGAGTGGCCGTTGGTTTCTGGCCAGTCCTGCTGGCGTGGATTGGAAATGGTCCCACACAATCCGGCTGCAGGGAGGGCCCCCACGGTGGCCTGGCCCGCGATCGGGGCCCACCGATCTGCGGGCGGCCTGTACCATGGCGGCACTCCTTCCTTCCTTCCACGCCGGCCCCTGTAGGGCTTCGCCATGGAAAAGACACCCCCCTGCGCATGCACCAGAATACGCTGGCCGGTCTGTGCATGCGCTAAACCTCGCTGGCGGTTCTGCGCATGCACTAACTCGCGCAGTCCCTTTGGCGCCAGGTGGCACGGCGCCAACCCCTCCGCCGCCGGCCTAGCCCCCGGAAATGCGGAAATTTCGCAACTTCCGGTTGGCCAGACGCCAGACTGGTTTGCGCCGTTCTTGCCGCCAGCGCGGGCCAATTCGCCGATTGCAGTGAATTCCACCTCAGATCTCCAAACCAGGGCAAAGGCTTTTGTCTACAATGCTGTTGTTTCCACCACCATTCTCTATGGCAGCAAGGATTATCAAAAACACCTCTAGGTGGAGAATTTTCATCAGTGATGTCTCTGCAGGATATTTAAAGTCAAGTGGGAAGACAGGCGAACAAACTCCTGCAATCCTCGCTGAAGTAAATTCCTCAAGCATCGTAATCATGATCATCCGAAAACAGCTCTATGGGCCTTGACACTGCATCTGTATTCAACAGCATAAGCATGGCACCCAATCTCAAGGAAAATAGACAAAATGCTTTAAGGACACTGAAGGCTTCATTAAAAAAGGGATAAATTGACATTGGTACATGGGAGGAACCTACCACAAATTGTACCATATGGCAGCATCTCATCCAGCAAGCCACAACGTAGTCAGAACTGACCACAAACTCTGCTGCAAAGAAACAACAAACGTTGGAGAGAGAGAGAGGGAACAGAACACTGGCTTGTGAGCCCCCCTTCCTCAGGGCACCTCCAGCCCTCTCTGCTCAAGACCTGTGGCTCCAGGATTGACCTGACCAGAGGACAAATAATCATGAAGCCTGGCAATTGTTGCCATCGTTTCTAGGGACCGATGACTATGTCCTATGAGGAGCAGTTGAGGACTCTGGGTCTGTACACGATGGAGTTTAGAAGGACAAGGGGGGGAAATCTCATTGAAACTTACAGAATACTGAGAGGCTTAGATAGAGTGGGCACGGAGAGGATGTTTCCATTAGTAGGAGACTAGAACCAGAGGACACAGCCTCAGACAGAAGGGACAATCTTTTAAAACTGAGATGAGGAATTTCTTCAGCCAGAATCTGTGGGACGCATTTCTGCAGAAGGCTGTGGAGACCAAGTCACTGAATGTCTTTAAGACAGAGATAGATAGATTCTTGATTAATAAGGAGATCAGGGGTTATAGGGAGAAGGCAAGAGAATGGGAATGAGAAACATATCAGCCATGATTGAATGGCAGAACAGACTTGATGGGCCAAATGGTCAAATTCTGATCCAATATCTTCTGGTCTATGGAAACAAAAGTTATAAAGAAAATGACTTCTGATCAAGATCCTTATTCATGAGTTTGCAGTGCAATCCAAGATAATAGATGAGCATAGTCAGTCATCCATCCAGAAAGAAGTTACAGACAGCTTCTTAAATCATTTTGATGACACTTCCACTACTGTACCCACTGGAAAACTTCCCAACAGCAGTCGTGGAACTGTAAGTGTACCACATTTCCAGATTAAATTAGAACTTTTGGCTCAGACATTTGTTGACGAACAGTACCTTCTGAAGAAAATCCGCTGCCTAAGTTGTTAACAGAAAACAGTTTAATTTTTAACCAAGAGGCAGAGTGGTCCACATTCCAGTACCAGACCTTTGTCTGGTTGTGCCTGGAATAACCAGGTATAATTTCTGACCCCGTTTGCTGGAAGACATTTGCTGTTCGCCTACATCCACTAAAACATGACATCGTATAAACAGCACTGTAACACTCAAGTTCTACTCACAGCAACATTAATGTAATAAAACATCCCAAGGAGCAAATAAGGGCATTATAAAACAAAATATGGCACTACGACAAATATGACAAGACGGTATTCGGGCAAATGACTAACAGCTTGGTTGAAAAGGTTGGTTTTCAGGAGCAACTTATAGAAGGAAAGTGTGGTAGAGAGGCAGAGGGGTTTAGGGAGAACTTAAGAGCCCAAACACAAAGACATGGCCACAAAGGTTGGAGAGATGATTACTAACCAATGTATAAAGGGAAAGAATATTGTAAAAACATTCAAGAAAGTGAACAACACCAGATGAAGTAGTGGTTTATAATACAGACCGTATACTCTTGAGACCCTGAATCAACTGTAGTCCAGATAATAAAATGAAAGATTTGTCTCTTCCAACTACCAGTAGCTTTGCTCAGTGCATAGTGTTTAACCCAACTTGCAGCAAATACACGTTCATAGCACAAGACTGCCAATTTAGTCTTAATCTGTCAAGTAGCAAAGCATGAGAAAATAGGAATGTAACACTACTGTGGCTGCAAGCACTTCGGAGGCTGGACTTTTGGGGGGCAGTGCACAGGGTTACAGCTCTGCATTTGACCAATGAATACTAAACTTGGCGATCCACAATGCTGAAGACACAAAAGGAAAAAAACCTTGTCATTCCCTTGCTAATATCTGCCATGCATAAAATTGATCCAACTATCTGGATATTCAAGTTTAAATGGAACTTACTTTCACAATGCAATTACAAGCCAAAAACACACTAATTAAACAAAGCAATTTCATAAATCATGGTGACATGTGCAAAGTGGCAGATGAAATTAAATGCACAACAGTGTGGCGTGATTAATTTTGGTATGAAAACTGAGTGGCAATATCAAATAAAATGTACAATTCTAAAAGGGACAAGGGAGCAGAGGGACTTGCGGGGTATATATGTGCACCAATCATTGAAGGTGGCAGAGCAGGTTGAGAAAGCAGTTAATAATGCGTATGACATGCTGGACTTTATAATGACACAGAATTCAAAAAATGTTATGATAAACTTGTATAAAACAAAGGTTAGCCTCAATTGGAGTATTATGACCACCAGCGACCACACTTTAGGATGGATATAAAGAGCCATTAAAGAGGGTGTAGAAAAATATGAGAATGGTTCCTGAAATGAGGAACTTCAGTTACCTGGATAGGTCGGAGAAGCTGGGGTTGTTCTCCATGGAAGAGAGAAAATTTAAGAGGAGATCTAATAGAGGTGTTCAAATCATGCGTCTTGACAGAATAGATAGGGAGAAACTGTTCCTGTTGGCAGAATGATCGAGAACCAGAGGACACTGAATTAAGGTGATTGCCAAAAGAAGCAATAGCATAATGTGGGAAAATTATTTTTACACCGAGTGATTCGGATCTGGAATACACTGCCTGAGAGTGTGGAAGAGGCAGGTTCAAGAGGGCTTTCAAAAGAAAATTGGATACGACAGGGCAAATGGGCCCTCTGATTCAAAATCTCTTTCAATTACTTACTTTCCTCCAATTACATCCATTGTAAATCGCAGGGCTTCTTGAACAGTCTCAGGCTGACCCTAAAGAAAACAAAAATGGTGAGTCCACAATCTCCTTTGGTACTGGATACGCCACACACGGGTAAAATAATCGACAATTGCTTCTCCCTCTCACCAGGCTTAAGCATACTTTAGAGTTGTCACATTTACCCAAGTCTTTCTTCCCATTTTCTCATACCAGGCAACATCCTAGTAAATAGATTCTCGTTAATGCCACCAGATCCTCCTATAGTATGAAGCCTAATAATGTAACTGTGGGCTTAACATATTACACATACTTGCCATTACCTTTAAACTTTTATATTCCACATTATCCAGTATTCCATTAGATTATTCAATTGGCCTCAAGATGCTAATTTTGTTATTGTTGTTATTGATGTTATTGACAGCACAGAAGGAGGCACCCAAAAGAGCAAACTATTCCCCAGCCCCATCTCCGTAGCCCTCTAAATTTGTCACTTTCAAACATATATCCAGCTCTCTTTTGAAACTTTCCCAGGCAGCGCATTCCAAACCCCAACAACTCTGAGTAATGAAGTTTCTCCTCATCTCACTCCGTGCTCTCTTGCTGACCATCTTGAAATTGTGACCCCGAGTCACCTTCTTTACCCTGTCAAAATTGTTCAGGCTTTTGAACACCTCAATAAGATCGCCTCTTAATCTTCTCTGCTCCAAGGGTAACAAACCTGATTTCTGCAATCTTTCCTTGCATCTACAATTCCTCATTTCATAAATTTAGAGCACTCAATTATTATTTTTTCCCCCAATTCGGGGACAAGTTAATGTGGCCCATCCACCTACCCTGCACACCTTTGGGTTATGAGGGTGAAATCCACGCAGACACGGGGAGAATGTGCAAACTCTACAAGGACAGTGACCCAGGGCCGGGATTCGAACCCGGATCCTCAGCGCCGTAGGTAGCATTGTTAACCACTATGTCACGTGCCGCCCTACAATTCCTCATTCCTGATATCATTCTAGTAAATCTCCTCTGTACTCTCTCCAGGGCTTTAACATCCTTCCTTAAATAAGGTGCCCAGAACTGAACAAAATTCTTCAAATGTGGTCTGACCAATGATTTGTGGAGGTGGAGCATCACTTCTTTGCTTTTATACTCTGTGCCTCTACTTATAAACCCAAGGATGCTATAAGCCTTCTTTTGTCAGAAACTGGAAATAAATATTGCTCTGCTCTTCCACATCATCCAACTTTCCATAAAGTAGAAGTACACCAGCTGTCCAGAAAGGATTTGAGTATCCCTAGTGTATTTGGATTAGTGTCGTAATGTTATTACCATTATTTCACATGAAGAGTTATTTAATGCAGAGAAGTGAAGTGAAACAGGAAATTCCATTTGACAAATGTGCAAGAGTTTCTTGAGGATGTAAATATTGGGTAGGTAAACCTGGATTTCCAAAAGGCATTCAATAAGGTGCCAAACAAAAGGTTTGTCCTAACCATGTCCTAAGGAACAAAAAAAGACTCATACAGTTGGGGGTAATACATTATTGATACCGGATCAGTTAATGGACAGGAAGCAGAGTGGGCATAAACAGGGCATTTTGAAGTTGGCAGGCTGTGACTTGTGGAGTGTCCCACGCATCAGCGCTGGTGCCTCATTGATGGCTTAGCTGAGAAACAGAGAGTAATGGCCTAATTTTAACGTTACAAAGCTACGTAGAACGGTAATCCGTGGGGAATTGCAAGAGATATAGACAGGTTAGGTGACGCCACTGTGGATTTCCAATGCATCCTACCTTACATATCAAAAATAAACAGGGGCCTGCTTCCTGACCATCACAATATCCAGCTCTTCCTTTAATGAATCCAAGTTTTTTCATTCACTACTCTGCCCAGAAGTCCTTCCAGCAATGACCAATCCTCTAATGAAGTCATACTTCCTGATCTCTGTGATTCAAGTCTGAACTAAAAATGAGCCTACGTATTTCCCTTTCTCAGACTGCAATGGACGATTTCCTCGCGCTTGACAAATGATCCAAATTCAATGCTTCAGTCGATGCTATTTTTAAAGTACTGCAAGAGGCCAGTTCAAGTTTGCTTCAGTTAGAGGTTTAGCAATGTACAATGACATCAAATATTACATGATTTATAAAAATGTGTATTTTGTTTCTCTTAACTTGCAGTGAAACCATGTCCTAAGGAACAAAAATAGTAACACTTATCAAACCAGAAAATATTAATCACGGAGTACATCCAGTGTTTACACAGAAGAGGAAATATAACGAATAAATCATTCTCTATTCCCCTATAAACTTCTCCAAGTGTAATTGGTCTAATGCAGCATGACAAACCCCATGATCCTGATTACATGATCAACACACTTGGGAGCAGATTTATTTATTTTTTTATCTTCCGATTAATTAGAAGCTATGTTTAAAGGCCTAAATGTCTGTTTCGAAGGAAAATCAAACATATTCAGTCATTTAACCTTAGCCAGAGAAATGGAAGCAAATGGAATTAAGTCTACGATTTAATTTAGGGCAAGAAAGAACACACAATGAAGAAAAAATTGAGCTAAGCCCGATAATTCATACCATCAGGTAGCCTGTCAAAACCCACTGTTACAATTTCCTAATGATAAACAGATAATTGGGTGGTTTGGAGAGATTGAACAGCTTAGGCCTATACTCTCTAGAGTTTAGAAGAATGAGGGGAGATGTAATTGAGGTGTACAAGATGCTAAAAGGTATGGATAAAGTAGACGTGGAGCTGATGCTTCCGCTTGTGGGACATTCGAAAACGAGAGTTCATAATCTTAGAATAAGTAGCAAATTTAAAACAGATTTGAGGAAAAACTACTTCTCCCAAAGGGTTGCGAATCTGTGGAATTCACTACCCCAGAGTGTGGTGGATGCAGGGACAGTGAGTAAATTTAAGATGTTAGATAGATTTTTAATTGTTAATGGGTTGAAGGATTATGGAGAACCGGTAGGACAGTGGAGTTGAGGTTAGGATAGGATCAGCCATGATCATATTGAGGGTGTAAGGCTCGGGAGGCTAAATTGCCACTCCCGCTCCTAGGTCATGTGTCCTAGGGAGATGATGCGCTGGCTGATTCCGCAATCCAGCTCTTGGTCTGTAACATTGTAGGTAGATGAGGAATATATCAGCCATGATAGAATGGCAGAGCAGACCTGATGGGCCGAATGGCCTAATTCTGCTCCATTACCGTCTGAAATTAGGGTGGCATGGTAGCAGTGGTTAGCACTGTTGCTTCACAGAGCCAGGGGCCCGGGTTCGAATCCAGAGAGTCACTGTCTGTGCGGAGTCTGCACCTTCTCCCAGTGTCTGTGTGGGTTTCCTCCGGATGTTCCGGTTTCCTCCCACAAGTCCCGAAAGACGTGCTTGTTAGGGGAATTGGACATTCTGAATTCTCCCTCAGTGTACCTGAACAGGCACCGGAATGTGGCGACTATGGGAATTTCATAGTGGCTTCATCGAAGTGTTAATGTAAGCCAACTTGTGACACTAATAAAGATCATTATTATTAATCAGAGGACGAAAAGAAAATAATTGGGAAACAAAAGATGAAATGAAAAATTAGGTCATAAGATAGTATGTATGATCAAGGTAGCTGGGGCATATGTAGGTTTTTCAGGCCAGTAGGATGTGAGCAGCAGCATGCCCCAAGTATGTGAACTGGGTGCAATCAAGAAATATGTTGGTATCAAATTGTAAGGAATGGTGGGCAGCACGGTGGCGCAGTGGGTTAGCACTGCGGCCTCACGACGCCGAGATCCCAGGTTCGATCCCGGCTCTGGGTCACTGTCTGTGTGGAGTTTGCACATTCTCCCCGTGTTTGCGTGGGTTTCACCCCCACAACCCAAAGATGTGCAGGGTAGGTGGATTGGCCATGCTAAAATGCCCCTTAATTGGAAAAAATGAATTGGGTTGCTGTTCAATACAGAGAAATCATATTTTGGAAGAGAAAACAATGATAGATAAATCCTGAATAGTTGAGTTACCATGGTGGACAGAGGGTCATAAATTTAGCGGTGCAAATGTATAGATCTTTAGAAGGTAAAATCACAGGCAGAAAAGGAATTTTAAAAAGGTAAGCAGGATTCTATATTTCATGTATGGTAGAAGATAAATATAAAAGTCGTCAGCTGACTTTGAAAAAGACAAATGTTATGGCAGATTTGGAGTTTTGTATGTCTCTCTGGGTAGCCCATTATAGAAAGGGCATTAAGAGCCATGGGAGACGGACAGTGAAGGTTTACTGGAATCATGAGGAAGCAGTTGTTACAATATAGAAAGATTTGAATATGGAGGCAGGCAGAGGAGCCATTGCTGTAGTTGCATTGGCTATGTTCACACAGGTGACAACAGGACAATACGGCAACTCCAGAGATCTGAAGAAGTGAAGAGGAGGGACATGACAAGTTGCAGAGATGGAGAGGACCATATGGAGCACAGAGGAAGGATTCAGATGTCCCAGATAATAAAGAACAATATAAGGACAAAGTGAAAAAGATTTTGGGCTGGATTCTTCGCTCCCCAACGCCGAAATAGTGTTCGGTGACGGGGCGGAAAATCCATTTTGGCCCCAAAATCGGGAGCGGCGCGGTTTTTCAATTCTCTGCCCCCTGAAAATTTGCGTGCGCCTGAGGCCTGCCCCACGATGCTCTGTTGCCTACCAGCCAAATTCCCGACGGCGTGGCTTACGTGTGCTCACACAGTCCGGGATCCTCGCATGGCGGCTGCGGACTCAGATTGGGTGCCGCCACAGTCGTGGGAGGGCCGATCAGTGGGCAGGGGGCAATGTGGACAGGCAGTCCGGGGCAAGCGAGCGGCCGATGCGGGGCACTACTTTGGTGGTCCAGGTCCGCGGGCTGAGTCCGCCGTGCACATGCGCGGCCTCTGAACCAGAAGCGCTGGGAGTCGTATTGGCAGCTAGAGCTGCGAGCTCTATGACGGCTCCCTGTTAGCCCCCAACAAAACAGGGAATCAGTGGCCTTTTGATGCCAGTATTCCTGGCGTAAAAAAAAAACAGTTTTCACGACAGCGTCAGCGCTAAGTCTCAAAATAGGAGAATCCAGCCCCTTGTCTCACAAGATCAGGAGGTCGCATCAGTGTGGGTGGAGATTAGGAATAAGAGTCAGAAAATGCTGGTGGCAGTAGTTTATAGACTCCAGAAATAGTTATACCATTGGACAGCACTTTTAGCAAAAAATAATTGGAGACTGTATCAAAGTCAATATAATAATTGGAGGAGACTTTAGTCTTCATATAGGCTGGACAACTGAAATTGGCAAAGGTAGTCTGGAAGGTAAGTTTACCGAAAGCTTTTGTGGCATTTTCTTACAATACATCAAGGAACTAATGAGGCACAATGCTACTTTAGGTCCAGCATTGTATAATGAGAAAGGTTTAAATAGGAATCTCATCGTAAAAGATCCTCTGGGGGGGAAAAAAGAGATCATAATACAATGAAATTCCATATCAATTTGAAAGCGACATGCTCCAGTTCCAAACTAGAATCTTAAGCTTAGTGAGAGAGTCCTGGTTAATTGGATAAATGGACTACAATGGATTGCAGTAAATGGCCAGAGGAAAGAAACATTTAAAGAATATAAAACGTTCAACAGAAATAGATTCAGTTATAAAAAGAAATCCACAAGATCCATCCAATGCTTACTGTGAAGTTAAGGATTGTAAGAATGAAAAAGAGGCTTATAATAATACAAAGAATAATAATAAACTGGAGGATTGATAATGCTTTGGAAAACAGTAAAGGGTGATCAATAAGTTTTAAAATGGGAAAAAGTATAATTGGCATAAATGAGCTAGGAATAGGTAACAGTAGTAGAATAGCTAAAGACAACGGCAGAAGAAATCAAGGGGAATGAAGAAATGGGAGGGATGTTAAACAGTTCAAGACATCATTGCATATCAGACATTGCTGGTAGCTAAGGGGCTAATAACAGTGGGGAATGTAAAGTAATTAATATCAGCAGAAAAAAAAGTATTGGAGAAACGCAAGGGCCTGTGTAGCCATCTGGGATGGCCACTTCCAGAATACAAAATGGACATTTGCAAAGATTGCAGGGAAAAATGGACAAGGTTAAGAAAGCAAGCTGGCACAGAGCCTGTCCTGTCTGCAGATTGGAGAAACAGCTCCCAGACGAGACTGAAACTGTAGGTCCATTAGCATATGGATGGCCCATCTCCGGGAACAAAGGAAGATACTTAAGTAACCGATCTGGCCCCAGACCTCGCGGCGCCAGTTCCCCAAACCAAAAGCAGAAAACGAAGCAGGCCCACGGCCACCTAGGACATGCCCAGCCATCAGGGCACCCACCCCTTTATTGGTCAGGATCAATGCGAATGATCAAGAAATGGCCCAATTGATTGGGGCCAAGTTCAAGGCCCGCCCAAAGAGCGCGAAGCCCCCTTCGGGTATAAGAAGAAGGCCCCAAGAGAGAATGGCTCTCTTGGAATCGGCTCTCACAGCGGAGAGACCCGTCCACCAGCTACACCAGAAGCAAGTAAGTCCAAGGTCAACGCTCGCTACCAGACGGACGACCTTAGCTGTTCCCCCTCTACCACTTCGACCCCAGCAGCCTCCGAACCAAACAACGGCCATTGTTCCTCTGACTGAGTGGGCGCCCGAAGCGAAGTATAGGCTTTAGCAGCAGTGATAGTTTAGTCTGTAGTATTTCATGCATGAGTAGATATCGCTGCGTATGTAAATAAATAGTATTGACTTTGAACTGACTAACTGGTGTACCGACTCTTTGATCAGTATTCGGGTTTGAATCTTGTGGCAGTATCGAAAGATACCTGGCGACTCTAAAACTAATGTAATTAGAATTAAGGAAGGCGACCATATTGACCGCCATATTTAGAAACAACCAAAGAGAGCAACATTTACTGGCGACCTCTGACGGGACTCGACCTAGAAGTGGCCTAGTCACTCCGAGAGAACCCAAATTTGAATTGGAATCCAATTGGAAACAGAAAAACCACAAGTGTAAGAATGATACTGATCAAACCTCCAAGATTCGGAAGTGTGTTAATGCATTCACACTAACAGGGATATAAGGTAAACCTGAGAGATTTTGTTGCGTAAAACTGTCGGGAGTTTTGCAGGCCGGAAATTAGCGTAAGCCATGTTTACATCACCAGTTTATCATCCCCTGTTCCAAATTCAGTAAACCCCACAGATAGAGAGAAATGGCAATGAAGGCAATGGAACGCCTTATGAACCCCCAGGAATTCGAGATCGCAGCGACCAGTAGACTAGGACAGTGTCCCGTATGGGAAGAAGAGATCAGAAAATATCTCAAAGGGAAAGGATGGCCCCTTTGGAGTGAATTCTGCGCCAATGATGAGACAGGTAACGGAAGTATAGGGTATACTTGGTGGGAGAACCTGACAGAGATCCAGAAGAAGAGCTTAGGGAAAGCTCGCGAGCCGATGGCAATCGTGTCCTGCTTGGCACAATTGCAAGGCACAGAGGAGGTCATGAGGACGCTCCGTAGAGAGATTGAGGAGAGAGATAAGAGTAGTGAAGGAGATGTGAACGGATATGAGAGAGAGAACAAGGAACTGAGAGAGCAGTTAGCGGCGAGGGACAAGGAGGTGGAGGATACTAAGCGGGCACACCAGTCTTGTCTCGCCCATTTAAGCAGCTTTCAGTCCCAATACGACAAAGCCTACCAAGACACACAATGCGCGGTGTTGGTAAGACAGGAAACGGAACAACAGGTCGAGCAGTTGCAGAAACAGTGCAGCGATTTAAAAGCAGCCCTACAAGCACTCCACACTTCCACGACGGAACAAAGGCAGAGCTCGGTAATTCACGCAAAGTGCCGGAAGCAAATTGCAGAATTGCAATCTGCTTTTTGTTCAGAATGGGTTTCAGAGCACGTTTGGACCCCAATTAGACCAAGAAAATGGCTCCGATTGGCAGGAGTTAAATGAGACTGCCCATAAATATGCACATGGGACATGTACACAGGAAAAACCCCAGAAACGAAAAGCACCCCAACCCCCGACTGCACAAGCAGAACAGACCCCTATGAACCCTATAACCACACATCGCAAGGCCGCAGTAGGAGACTCAGATTTCCTATACACTACCCCATTAACCGTCACCCATTTAAGAGATGCGCGTGATAAAATTACACCGTTCCTACCCACATCGGACCCCCACCAGTTCTTTGCTAGAGTAAGACAGCAGGCGACCATGTACGGCCTGGATGAAAAGGAGCAAGTGAAGCTCACAGTTTTAAGCCTCGACCCTTCAGTCATGACAGCCCTTCCCGACCCACAGAATGTAGGAGGAGGCACACTACAAGAAATGCACACAGCGATCCTAGATGCAATCGGCTATAACAAAGGAGACCCGTAGAAGGCCTAAACAAGTGTAGGCGAAAGAAAACAAGAGCACCCCACAGCATTTGCTGGACGCTTGTGAATACATTTCACAGCAGTTTTCAGAGAATTAGCCCGCGCCCATTTGTTCCCAGATAATATAGCCAAATGGATTTTCATCCTAGTCTCTCCTGCGACAGAGAGCTTGGGCAAATTACGACCCCTCAGACGAAGCCCACAACGAAAAATGGGTGTTAAAGAGATTGTCCCGCACTTGGGAACAGTCCATCCAAGGCAAAACCGCATTTGTTAAAACAGAGGAAGAACAGGCAACATGAATCCAGTTAGGACGCACCAGAACCATGCATGGGCAAATGAGGGCAGGAACAGCCCACAGCAACCCAAATCCCAGGTGTGTTACAATTGTGGACAATTAGGACACTATGCACGAGAGTGCAATGCGCCCCAGAAGCAGCAGAGAAACCAACAGTCAGGCACCCTAAATAAGAATAGGGCAAAGCCAATCCACAGTGTTAGCGCCCATTCTGAGAACACAGATATGAACGGCATTGACTGACGGTGTTCGGGCTCCCCAACTTGGGTCTGCGACACCCTTTGGGACAAGTCCGGTAGACCGGTAGTGGCAGGCTCAGTCTGGGGACACCCCGTAGAATTTCTCTGGGACACAGGAGGGTCCCGCACCACGCTCAATTCCTCCACAATGTTTCAGCGAGACACATGGCCCACCATCGACACCATTACACTCAGTGGTTTACAGGCCATTTACAGCAGGGACACACCACAGCCCCTGTAGCAATCGAGATAGGGAACATTAAAACAAAACACCCCGTAGTTCTGGTCGATCTATCCCAGACAGCCGAACACATCTTGGGAATTGACTTCATGAGCTCCCACAACCTCTCATTTGATCCGGTAAATAAATGTGTATGGAGAATGCCAAAGGCAGCACAAGCCCCCGCCACGCTCACAGTTGGAGAGTATGAAAATAGGATCAGCGCAGTAGGAGACTTCTGGTTCGACCCTCGAGCCATTAGTCAGGACAAACAAGTTAGGGAAGTCCTGCAGCAACACAAAGCAGCATTTGCACAGCACAAGCACGACTGTGGCAAGATCGCTGGCTTAGTGAATATTACAGGTCCCAGCCCCAGACCCCAAAAGCAATACGGTTTTCCCCAAGAGGCAGAGGGAGAAATCTCAAAAGTAATACAGAGTTTGCTTGATCAAGGCGTACTCCGATCAGTAGCCTCCACGAATAATGCACCAATTTGGCCCGTCAGGAAACTCGATGGATCATGGCGACTGACAATTGATTACCGGGAACTGAACAAAGTAACCCCAGTAGCAGCCCCCACCGTAGCCACGAGATCATTCTTAAACAGGGACTACAGTCAAACAAAATTCAGTTTTGGACATTAGCAACGACTTTTGGTCCATTCCATTGGATAAAGCGTGCCAATATAAATTCGCATTCACATTCCAGGGACAGCAATATAAGTGGACGTGCCTTCCACAACGCTTCCACACTCCCCCTCTAATTTGCACCGACAGCTGGCAAATGGATTAGCAAAATTTTCCCGACCCGATTGTCTGGTCCAATATGTAGATGATCTGCTACTACAGACGGACACAAAGGGGGAGCACATTTCGCTTCTCGCCGAATTATTAGGACTCCTACAACAAATTGGCTGTAAAGTAAACCCCAAGAAGGCCCAGATTTTACAAGAAAAAGTGATTTACTTAGGTACAGTAATCACACATGGCAAACGCGAGATCAAGCAGAAAAGAATCGACTCGATCGTCAAATTACCCCTGTCCCATAATGTCTCAGCCCTCCGGTCATTTCTAGGACTGGTTGGCTATTGCCGAAACCATATCTATGGTTTCGCCACAAAAGCAGCGCCCCTATCCGAACTTCTCAAGAAACAAGCCCCTTGGGAATGGCTTCCACAGCACACGGATGCCGTGAATGCTTTAAAAAGAGCCCTCAGCATTATAGGTCCCAGGTCCACTTTCCCCGTATGCAATTGAGGTTGCAACTACCGACCGAACCCTTTCGGCGTGCTCCTCCAAGAGCGACATGATTGATTAGGCCCCGTGGCATACGCCTCACGTGTATTAGATCCAGTCGAGCAAGGATTTTCTGCCTGCGAAAGGCACCTGCTCGCAGTTTTTTGGGCAGTACAATACTTCGCCTACATTACAGGACTCAACCCCATCACCATTCTCACTGAACACACCTACTACTAGATGGTCGACTTAAGGATGGCACAGTCAGCCAGATCCGCGCAGCCCATTGGACTCTTCTTTTACAGGGACGGGACATCACGGTTAAAAGAACCAAGAGCCACACTTTCCCAGCCAATAACTTACAATATGCAGGTACGCCACATGAGTGTGAGATCACCACCACAAAGCATAATCCAGGACCCTTTATACCAAAGTCAGCCCCCAGGAAAGCAGGTACTACACCCCAGAGACCCCAGCCCACAGACACATGTGCACCCCTTAGAATCTATGTGGATGGCTCCTCCACAGTTTTAAATGGGAAAAGAATCACCGGTTGCGGTATTTATGTAGAGGACGCGCAGACATGCCCTAGAAGAGATTTTGTTGAAATTGCCAGGACATTAAGGCTCGCAGGCAGCAGAACTGGCAGCCATAGCGTATATTGTAGACCACCCCGACTCGTTTCTAACACCAGCCGACATATATTCGGACAGTTTATATGTCTGCAACAGTTTAACAGAATTCCTACCCCTGTGGGAAACTAGAGGATTTGTTTCCGCAGACGGAAAGCCCCTACCCTCAACGCCATTACTCCAGCATTTCCTAAAAACGGCCAAAGCCCGTAAATATGGAATCATCAAAGTTCGCAGTCATCATCGTTCCTCCCCCCCTGGTAACGTTAAAGCAGACGCCCTAGCAAAAGCAGGTTCCAGACATGGTCACTTTTGGAACCCCCCGAAAGCGCCCCAGTACACGCGGTTCAGGTCTCACAGACCAACATTCAAGATTTGGCAAAGGCTCAAAAGGAAGATGAGCAGCTCAGGGAAGTTTTAAAAGGCAACTTCCCAGCCCCTGGACGAAGTTCAAAAACGCGATAACCACACACGACGGTGTGATTCTAAAAGACGGCATTTATGTAGTCCCCAGCCAGGACAGGAATCAAATTATTTGTCAGTTCCATGACAATCATGCACACCAGGGCATTGAACCCACCCTAGCCCACCTCAGACCACTCTACTGGTGGCCTGATTTAAAAGCCAATGTTACCCACTACATTGAGAATTGCTTAATCTGTGCCTAGAACAATCCGGACAGATATGCAAGAAAGGCTCAGCTTAGTCACATCCGCCCCGTTAATGGCCCCTGGACGAATTTGCAAATAGATTATATAGGACCCCTACCTCCCTGCAGAAATGGTTTTAAGTATGTGTTGGTGGTCATCGACACCTTCACAAAATGGGTGGAAGCTTTTCCATCCAGAACAAACACTGCCAAAATGACAGCAAAAATTCTAACCCAGCACATCTTTACAAGATGTGGCCTCCCACGCAGTATAAAGTCCTATCAAGGCTCCCATTTTACAGGACGAGTGATGAAAAACGTCCTCACATTTTACGGAACAAAACAAAAGTTTCATATAGCATACCACCCCCAATCAAGCGGCATTGTAGAAAGGATGAATAGAACTCCAAAACCCACCCTCAGAAAAATGGTGCAACAGCACAACAGCACCTGGGACACAGTTCTCCCATTTGCATTAATGTTCATTCGAAACACAGTATCGACGTCCACAGGATACACACCCCACACCCTCATGATCGGACGCCCGATGAAAGGGACAGAATATTTATTAGGACTGGAGTTGGCCAGCCCCACAGTCACCGCCCTCATGCATGAGAAAGCAGTACAACAAGTTATAGAGAATGTGAAGGCTGCCCAGCTTGCAGCAGCTGTCAGGCTTGGAACCCGCAAGAAGCAAAGCAAAGCTTGCTTTGACAAAACAGTACACGCCACCAAGTTTGTAGTAGGGCAACAAGTGATGCTGTCCCTATACAACCCCAGTTCATTCCTTTCCCCCAAAATTTCCGGACCGTACTCCATCTCAGATAAAGTTAGCCCCTCTATGTATAAGATCATCTATCCGAATGGCAAGTCTGCGTGCTTAAGGCTTATGGCTTGCAGAACAACCATGCACACCACATCTCGCTTGCAGCAGATGAGCCCCACACACGAACGACATATTCCTATCCTCCCCCAACCAGTCCAGCCCGCCTCAGACACAACTTCAACTCCACCCCCAGAGGCGCGACTCCGTCTCTCGATAGTGACGACGACAGCCCCAGCACGCCACGTTACGTTTATACCCCTGCTCCACCGAACATGATTCCAGCGACCCCTTCGAGATAACATACATTAAAGCCCCTGACCCACCACCCGACGATGACGAATTAAACCCTTGCAGCTCCAACCTCGACACCAGATTCTGGCACCAAGACAATTCGTTCAGGCTCATCCAGAATGATGAGATGGACCCCAATTCGCCCTAAGCAGCATTAGCAAGCCTACTCCAGTCAAGAGTATGGCAGCCAGGAGAAGATGATGACAGAGTCTGACTTCCACCAAACGAATCCCTTTGCGACTCTGTTCGCTATTGAGCAATGAGGTGTCCAGATGATGGTAAAAAGGAACCAATGGAGAGTTACGGTGTCTTTTCTGATGGAACCTGCACCATGTTTGAAATGTACGTTTGTTCGTTATTGTGAATGTTAAATGTTGTTTGTTCATTTAAAGTTTTCATGGCCCCATGCCACGTCTTGGTGCAGGCAGAACTACCCTTCTGACGCCCAACGGCTGTTAGAGGAACTAGTTTGTCGGCAGACAACCAATCAGAACTACTCTCCTGATTTGAAGGTAATCACAAGAGACAGCCACCATGACGACCACATATTCGTACCGTTCTTGCCAGTCGCTCAGGCAGTGGAGAAACGGCACTGGTCCCCACCCTGCCTGAGGACCCCCCGCTGGTCAGCTACGCTCGGGTAGAGCACATACGTCACTGATCACGGTCCTACCCGGGAATTCCACCCATTCTTACCCGCCGCAGCCCATACGCACCCCATTTTAGCTCTTTAAGTTCAAAACTCTTTTGTTTCTTTATGGCAACCCTTAGGTTGCTTCCAGGTGATATTTACATCCTCAAACACTAGGATGGTAGATCACACAGGCTGCGAGACGGCTCGCACTGTGTCAGTATTTTTCTTGGATGTCTTGTCCCAAATATTTCTCTTTTTTTTTTAAGAAGAGGGAGTCACAGATGGTGACCAATTATCATGGGTGATTTGCAAAGAAAGGACAGACAGACAAGATCTTAAACAAGATAATAACAGAAATTACGCTTGTGTCCATAGAAGTCGGGAACCTCAGAAGAAGGAAAGACAGAAAGAAGGACAGATGAAGACAACCCTCATGCTCTACAGTTGGATCTTAGTGGGATCCCTCCAGTTGCGCGCGGACGTTACCCCCCAAACCCTTTAAGTGAATTAAAGTACATCCGTTTTTTTGTGTGTTCGTTTCGTTCTAATAAGAAATGCAAAACTCTTGTGCTTGACTGCCAAGCCAGAGAGACCCGTGTTGCTGCTATTGTACAGTTTAAAATGTTGTAAATTATTTTGATTGATTGAGGATAGTTTAGTTAAGGACAGTTAGAGGTTCCAGTTTTTTTTATTTTGTAATGCATGCCTGAATGTCATAGCGCCCCGTAGAATTTTATAATGATGTATGTACATAAAATAATTTAGGTAAAAGAAGCAATTCATAGGACAGAGCAGTGTAGAGCCTATCAAGTGCTTATGGGTGCCCGACTTAGGAGGCGAACAAAGAAGATGCAGTAATTTGATCCTTCACGTTTCACGTTGAGGATCACAAGGAGGGTGTGTAGCCATCTGGGATGGCCACTTCTAGAATACAAAATGGACATTTGCAAAGATTCCAGGGAAAAATCATAGATCATAGATCTATGATTGCAAAGATTGCAGGAAAAAATGGACACGGTTAAGAAAACAAGCAGGCACAGAGCCTGTCTGCAGATTGGAGAAACAGCTCCCAGACGAGACTGAAACTGTAGGTCCATTAGCATATGGATGGCCCATCTCCGGGAACAAAGGAAGATACTTAAGTAACCGATTTGGCCCCAGACCTCGCGGCGCCAGTTTCCCAAATCGAAAGCAGAAAACGAAGCAGGCCAACGGCCACCTAGGACATGCCCAGCCACCAGGGCACCCACCCCTTTATTGGTCAGGATCAATGCGAATGATCAAGAAATGGCCCAATTGATTGGGGCCAAGTTCAAGGCCCACCCAAAGAGCACAAAGCCCCCTTCGGGTACAAGAAGAAGGCCCCAAGAGAGAATGGCTCTCTTGGAATCGGCTCTCACAGCGGAGAGACTCTTCCACCATCTACATCAGGAGCAAGTAAGTCCAAGGTCAACGCTCGCTACCAGACGGACGACCTTAGCTGTTCCCCTCTACCAGTTCGACCCCAGCAGCCTCAGAACCGAACAACGGCCATTGTTCCTCTGACTGAGTGGGCGCCCAAAGCTGAGTATAGGCTTTAGCAGTAGAGATAGTTTAGTCTGTAGTATTTCATGCATGAGTAAATATCGCTGTGTATGCAAATAAATAGTATTGACTTTGAACTAACTAACTGGTGTACCGACTCTTTTGATCAGTATTCGGGTTTGAACCTTGTGGCAGTATCGAAAGATACCTGGCGACTCTAAAGCTAATGTAATTAGAATTAAGAAAGGCGACCATATTGACCGCCAAATTTAGAAACAACCAAAGAGAGCAACACCTGAAAGCTGACAAATCCTCAGGTTCTGATGACCTGCAACCTAGCGCTCTTAAGGGGTTGGCTGAGAGATAGTAGATGCACTGGTTATTATTTTCCTATATTCCCTATTCTAGAATGTTGCAAGTTGGTTAGAAGTTAGCAAATATAACTTTGCTGTTCAAGAAAGGAGGGAGAGGGAGAACGGGGAACTACAGGCCAGTTAGCCTGACATCAGTTGCGGTGAAAAAGCTGGAATCTATTATTAAGGAAGACTTAACAATACACTTAAAAAAACATAGTACACTCAGACAAAGTCAATATGGTTTTACGAAAGGGAAATTGTGTTTGCTAAATTTATCAGAGTTTCTTTGAGGATGTAACTAGTAGGTAGATAAAAGAGAATCAATAAGTGTAATACACTTGGATTTCTAAAAGGTATTCAGTAACGTGCCACACAAAAGATTAATAAGCAAGGTAAAGGTTCATAAAACTGGGGTAACACATTGGAATGGACAGAGGTTTGGTCATTTGACAGGAAGCAAAGAGTGGAGATAAAGAGGACATTTTCAAGTTGGCTGGTTATAACTAGTGGAGTGCCACAAGATTAGAGCTGGGGCCTCAGCTGTTTAAAATTCTATATATTGTGAGCTTAAGACAACCAGACCAAGAGTAGCCAGTTTGCTGGCAATACAAAGCTGTGCGAGAACATAGCCTATTGAGGCTGCCAAGAGGCTTCAATGAGGGAGGCACAGTATTTAACACTGCTGCCTCACAGCGCCAGGGACATGGGCTTGATTCACAACTCGGGTGACTGTCTGCGTGGAGTTTGCACAGTCTCTCCTTGTCTGCGTGGGTTTCCTCCGGACGCTCCGGTTTTCTCGCACAGTCCAAAGATGTGCTGGTTAGGTGGATTGGCCATGCTGAATAGCCCCTTAGGATGAAGTTGCACGGATAGGACGGGGTTTGGGCCTAGGTAGGGTGGTCTTTCAGAGGGTTTGTGGAGACTCGATGGACCAATTGGAATCCTTCTGCACTGTAGGGATTCTACGAGATATGGGCATGCTAAATGAATGGGTAATAAGGTGACAGATGGAGGATAATTTGGGGAAGTGTGTGTTAATTCACTTTGACCCTAATGATTCTAAGAAGAGACAAACCAAATTTATTTTATAAGATATGCAACATCATGCCGACGTTCAGAGAAACTAGAGTGTACTTGTACAAGGACACAGAAACTTAGCATACAGGTACAGTAAGCAATTAGGAAGGCAGGTGGCATGTTGGCCTTTATTGCAAGGGGACTGTAATACAAAAACAAAGAAGTCTTGTTTTAATTGTACACGGTTTTAGTGAGACCATATTTCAGGAAAGATATATGGGCATTGGATGTGGTAAAGCAAAGGTTTATTATATGGTTCCTGGGATGAGAGGGTTGTCCTACTAGGAAAGGATTAGAGGCTAAATAAATTGGACATATAAAATACAAGATTCTGAAGAGGTTAACAGGGAGACACGGAGTTGCTTCCTGGAACACAGTCTCAAGGTAAGAGTCAATCATTTAGGACTGAGATGGGGAGAAATTTCTTCACTATTGTAATTCTTTGGAATTGTCTATCCTAAAGAGTTGTGGATGATAGCTCATTAAGTTTATTTAATGCAGGAGGACAGATTTTTGGTCTCTAAGGGAATCATGGGATTTCAAGAGCAGGTGGGGAAGTGGGCGGCGGTCAAAGAAGGCAAGAAGGCTCGGAGGGGGGGGGGCAATTGGCTACTCCTGTTCCGATTTCTTCTGTTCCTATGAAAGCTTACCATTTGAGTCACGACCCTTCATCAGTACTTAAAAGGATGTTAACTCATACTTTTATATAATCTGTACATGTGATTTTTAAACATCCTTCAATAGCTACATGTTATACTTAAGTGGAAAAATTCTGCATAAATCAAAACTCACCTTTGCATACTTGATCGCTTCATTCAACTTGTCCAATGAACTTTGAAAGTAAGCAAGCTGCAATAATAGAAAATCCACATGATTTTATCATACCGCATCCCAGACAGACAAACAAATACATTAATTTAAACCCAACTACAAGCTCACTTCACAAAATTCAAGGTGAAAATAATGAAGAATACTTTCTACTCACTCTTTCTCCATATTTCTGTTGTTCTTCAGATTGCTTACCCATATGAAGCTGCAATAAAGTATTAAAAAAAGTCTTGAGACTGGCAATTACCAGGTGGAGCTAGACAGCTCCGGCAACTAGAAAGAAACAATAATTGTCAGAACTGCTGAGAAAAATCTATAATGCTAGTCAATGACACTGATGGTTTTTTAAAAATCAGGTAACAGGTACTTCTTTCAGGTTTGGTGCTAAAGTGCATAGTGACGTTTTGCCAGAGAAAACTTTCAACTGCACAAGATCCAAGTTACTATAGCCAGTACAGGAGTTCAACAGACATCCATGTCACTGAGTTTCGGCATACTGGATATGCCACGTGCCAACACTGACTTCGGAAAGATACAAAACAAAACACGTTCAGCTAGAGTTACAAAGGACAGAAAAATTCACGAAGTAAGTGAATGGCACCAAAAGTACCAATTCATTCCTCCTTCGTGCCTGGAAGTGTGGTGTAGGTGGGTTCAATTTGGACATTCAAGAGGACATTTGATGATTCATTGAATAGAAACATTATGCAGGGGTACAGGGAAAATTCAGGGGAATGTCACCAAGTCAAAATACTCATTTGGAGAGCAAGTGCAGGCATGATGGGCCAAATGCTCTCCTTCAGCATCTAACAATTCTTTGATTCTGTGAACAGCACGATACCTTCTGGTCCTAAGTTGGAGCTTGACCAGTTGAGTCGATATGCATAGACAAGTCTCATATTTGCATACATCGCTTAAAAAAATTTAGTATCAAACTTCCGGGTCGCATCGATGCGGAGCTAAGCCGCGCGAGTCGGCAGCTCCCGCAGAAACTGACTTTTGGGCCCGCTAACGGAGCCCCAACGGACCTTTTAAAAAAAAAAAAATCAACCCATGGGGAAGAACGGAGGAAGTCCCCTACAGACCTGCATGGACCGGACCCGCAGTGAAACGGCGAGGAAAGCGGCCCTGGAGCAGCGGGAGAAGAAAGAAGAAAAAAACAAAATGGCGGCGCCCATGGACAGAGAGGAGATGAAAGAGTTCATCAAGTGCTGCTTCGAGGAGCTGCGTAAGGAGATGGTGGCGCCTATACAGGCAATGGTGGAAAAACTTGGAGCAACCCAGAAAGCCCAAGAGGTGAAGATTCAGGAGATCCAGGAAAAAGTGAGTGAGAACGACGACGAGCTTGTGGGCCTGGCGGAGAGAGTGGAGCGGCACGAGGCGCTGCACAGGACGTGGGCGGGAAGACTCGAAGACCTGGAGAACAGATCAAGGAGAAACAACTTGAGGATCCTGGGTCTCCCAGAAGGAGTGGAGGGGGCCGATGCCGCGGCATATGCGGGCACAATGATCGGGACGCTGATGGGTGCGGAGGCCCCCCCGGGATTGCTGGAGCTGGATGGGGCGCACCGAGTGCTAGCGAGGAAGCCCAAGACAAAAGAGCCGCCAAGGGCGATGGTGGTGAGATTTCACCGGTTTACGGACAGAGAGAGGGTCCTGAAATGGGCCAAGAAGGAACGGAGCAGCAAGTGGGACAATGCGGAGATCAGAATATACCCGGACTGGAGCGCGGAGGTCGCTAAGCAGAGAGCGGGTTTCAACCGGGCCAAAGCGGTGCTGCATCGGAAAGGAGTGAAATTTGGAATGCTGCAGCCAGTGCGACTGTGGGTTACACATAATGGCCAACACCACTACTTCGAAACGCCCGAAGAGGCGTGGACCTTTATACTAGCTGAAAAATTGGACTCTAATTGAGGGTTTGTGTGGGAGGGGGGTGTTTGAGGGTTGAAGTATGACGGTTGTTGTACATAGGGGGTCAACCACGTGCAGGAAAGGATATATGGGCTGGGGGAGAGGGACAAGGCCATGACAGGAGCTGCGCCATGGGAGGCGGGGCAGGCTTTTGGAAAGCGCGGGGTTGTCTTTTCCGCGCGCGGCAAAAAAGGCGGGAAGGGGAACAAAGGAATGTACATTGATTGTGAGATTCCCATACGGGGGGGGGGGGGCGGTTTAAAGGGATGGCGGGGGAAGCCGGGGTCAGCAGGTGTCAGTTGACTTATGGGAGGGATATGAGGGGAGCAAAAAAGCTAGACGGGGATCCAGCTTGGGGGGGGGGGGGGGGGGGGGAAGAGAGAGAGAGAAGAAAAGAGGGGGGGGGGGGGAGGGGGGGGGGTTGCTGCTGCACTGGCCGAAAGAGAACGGGACACAGAAGAGGTGGCTGGGGCGGGGGTCCCCCAGCTGGGGGACTGGAGAGTGAGGGAGACGCGGACAAGGGACAGGCCCAGAACAATGCTCCAAGAGACACACCTGAAGGTGGCGGACCAGGTCAGGTTAAGAAAGGGATGGGGAGGACAGGTATTTCACTCGGGATTGCCGCAAAAAATAGAGGGGTGGCAATTCTGGTGGGAAAGCATGTGTCATTTGAGGCCAAGACTATCGTAGCGGATAATGGAGGGAGATATGTGATGGTGAGTGGTAGGTTGTAAGGGACGTGGGTGGTGTTGGTAAATGTATACGCCCCAAACTGGGGTGATGCTGGATTCATGAAGCGCATGTTGGGGCGCATTCCGGACCTGGAGGTAGGAGGACTAATAATGGGAGGGGATTTCAATACGGTGCTGAACCCAGCACTGGACCACTCCAGATCAAGGACGGGAAGGAGGCCGGCGGCAGCCAAGGTACTTAGGGGGGTTTATGGATCAGATGGGGGGAGTGGACCCATGGAGGTTTGCAAGACTGCAGGCCAGGGAATTTTCTTTTTTCTCCCACGTGCATAAGGCTTACTCCCGGATAGATTTCTTTGTTCTGGGCAGGGCGCTCATCCCGAGAGTGGGGGGGACACGGAGTATTCAGCCATAGCCGTTTCGGACCATGCCCCGCACTGGGTGGAACTGGAGCTGGGAGAGGAGAGGGACCAACGCCCGCTGTGGCGGCTGGATGTGGGACTGCTGGCCGATGAGGTGGTGTGTGGGAAGGTGAGGGGGTGTATTGAAAGGTACTTGGAGGCCAACGACAACAGGGAGGTGCGAGTGGGGGTGGTATGGGAGGCGTTGAAGGCGGTGAATGGAAAGGCAGAGGCTAGTGGGGGAGATCTTGCGGGTGGACAGGAGATACGCAGAGGCCCTGGAGGAAAGATTACTTGGGGAAAGGCGACGGCT
The DNA here is from genome assembly GCF_047496885.1 of Scyliorhinus torazame. NCBI lineage: Eukaryota > Metazoa > Chordata > Chondrichthyes > Carcharhiniformes > Scyliorhinidae > Scyliorhinus > Scyliorhinus torazame. Next base: position 190,683,737 of record NC_092717.1, read on the forward strand.
CCAGACGGAGTTTGACCTGCTGACCACGGGCAAGGCGGAGGCACAGTGGAGGAAGGCGCAAGGGGCGACTTACGAGTACGGGGAAAAGGCTAGTCGGATGCTGGCGCACCAGCTCCATAAGAGGGCGGCAGCGAGGGAAATAGGGGGAAATCAAAGATGGAAGGGGAGCCACGGTTCGAAGGGCAATGGAAATAAATAAGGTATTTAAGGACTTCTATGAAGAGCTGTACAGATCCCAGCCCCCAGGGGGGTAAGGGGGGGGATGAGGCGATTCCTGGACCAGCTGGGGTTCCCGAGGGTGGAGGAGCAGGAGGCGGTTGGTTTGGGGGCACCAATTGGGTTGGAGGAGTTGAGTAAGGGTTTGGGGAGCATGCAGGGGGGGGGGAAGGCTCCGGGGCCGAACGGGTTCCCAGTGGAATTCTATAGAAAATATGTGGACCTGCTGGCCCCGCTACTAGTGAGGACCTTCAACGAGGCAAGAGAGGAAGGAACCCTGCCCCAGACAACGTCGGAGGCGACAATCTCCCTGATTCTAAAGCGAGACAAGGATCCACAGCAATGTGGATCGTACAGGCCGATTTCGCTCCTCAATGTGGATGCTAAGCTATTGGCGAAGGTACTGGCCACTAGGATTGAGGACTGTGTCCCGGGGGTGATTCACGAAGACCAAACGGGATTCGTAAAGGGCAGGCAGTTAAATACCAATGTGCGGCGGCTCTTAAACGTGATAACGATGACATCGGAGGAGGGAGAGGCGGAGATAGTGGCAACTATGGACGCGGAAAAAGCCTTTGACCGAGTAGAGTGGGAGTACCTCTGGGAGTTATTGCGCAGGTTTGGGTTCGGGGGAGGGTTTATTAGATGGGTTAAGCTCCTTTACAGCGCCCCGGTGGCGAGCGTTGTGACAAACCGGCGGAGGTCGGAGTACTTTCGGCTGTACCGAGGGACGAGACAGGGGTGCCCCCTGTCCCCCCTCTTGTTTGCATTGGCGATCGAACCCTTGGCGAACACTTAGGGAGTCTCAGAAATGGAGGGGGATAGTCCGCGGGGGAGAGGAGCATCGGGTATCGCTATATGTGGATGACCTGCTGCTATACGTGGCGGACCCAATGGAGGGGATGGTGGAGGTCATGCAGACTCTGAAGGAGTTTGGAGAGTTCTCGGGCTACAAGCTTAATGTAGAGAAGAGTGAGCTTTTTGTATTAAAGGCAGGGAGAAAGAAGGATAGGGGACCTACCGCTGAGGCGGGCGGAGAGGAGTTTTCGATATCTGGGGATCCAGGTAGACAGAAGTTGGGGGGCCCTACATGAACTGAATTTGACGAGGGTAGTGGAGCAAATGGAGGAGGATTTTAAAAGATGGGACATGCTCCCGCTCTCGTTTGCGGGTAGGGTGCAGTCGGTCAAAATGGTGGTCCTTCCGAGGTTTTTGTTCATGTTTCAGTGCCTCCCCATCGTGATCACCAAGGGCTTTTTCAAGAGAGTAGGTAGGAGTATCATGGGGTATGTGTGGGCAAATAAGACCCCGAGGGTTAGGAGAGGGTTCTTGGAACGCAACAGGGACCGAGGAGGGTTGGCTTTGCCAAACCTAGAGAGTTACTACTGGGCAGCAAATGCGGCGATGGTCCGTAAGTGGGTTAAGGAGGGAGAGGGGGCGACATGGAAGAGGATGGCGACGGCGTCCTGTAAAGGAACGAACCTGGGGGCGTTGGTAACGGCACCGCTGCCGCTCTCGCCGACAAAATACACCACAAGCCCGGTGGTGGCAGCAACACTAAAGATCTGGGGCCAGTGGAGAAGACACAGGGGTGCAATGGGAGCATCGGTGTGGTCCCCGATCAGGGGTAACCACCGGTTTGTCCCAGGGAAGATGGACGGGGGGTTCCAAGGCTGGCATCGGGCGGGGATAAGAAGAATGGGGGACCGGTTCATTGACGGGACATTTGCGAGCCTGGGGGCACTGGAGGAGAAATTTGAGTTACACCCAGGAAATGCATTTAGATATAGGCAGGTGAGGGCTTTTGTGAGGCGACAGGTGAGGGAATTTCCGTTGCTCCCGGCACAAGAAATTCAAGATAGGGTGATCTCGGGGGTATGGGTCGGGAAGGGCAAGGTGTCGGAAATATACCAAGAGATGAAAGAAGAGGGGGAAGCGCTAGTAGAAGAACTGAAAGGTAAATGGGAGGAGGAGCTGGGGGAGGAGATTGAGGAAGGGCCATGGGCCGACGCCCTGGGTAGGGTTAATACCTCCTCCTCGTGTGCCAGGCTCAGTCTGATACAATTTAAGGTGGTTCACAGAGCGCACCTGACGAGGGCGAGGCTGAGTAGGTTCTTTGGGGTAGAGGATAGATGTGAAAGATGTTCAGGGAGCCCGGCGAACCATGTCCATATGTTTTGGTCATGTCCGGCATTGGAGGGGTTCTGGAGAGGAGTGGCGGGAGTAATATCCCAGGTGGTGAAAGTCCGGGTCAAGCCAAGCTGGGGGCTAGCAATATTTGGAGTGGTGGATGAGCCGGGAGTGCAGGAGGCGAAAGAGGCCGGAATTCTGGCCTTTGCGTCCCTAGTAGCCCGGCGAAGGGTCTTGCTATTGTGGAAGGAGGCGAAGCCCCCTAGCCTGGAGGCCTGAATTAACGACATGGCGGGGTTCATAAAATTGGAGAGAATTAAGTTCGCTTTGAGAGGGTCTGCACAGGGGTTCTACAGGCAGTGGCAACCGTTCCTAGAATATCTCGCGGAGCGTTAGAAGAAGGTCGTTCAGCAGCAGCAGCAACCCTGGGGGGAGAGGGGGGGAACGAGAGACTGTTTGAGGGGATGGACGAGCGGGAGATAGCATGGAGGGTGGGGGGAAACGTACGCGCGGCCAAGAGCCATTGTATAAAGCTATGTAAATATACCATCTTGCCATGTATATATCTTGCTCAGGGAGAATTTGCGTTATTTTGTTACGGGGGGGGGGGGGGGTGATTGTTTGTAAGGGGAACAAAAATGGTGTTGTTAAAAAAACCTTAATAAAAAATATTTTAAAAAAGAATTTAGTATAATTATCTTTTCATAGACGTTTTCTCTTTACTTCCAACATATAATTTGTAGAAATATGAAGGCACTCATTCAAAACAGTGCCTTTTGAGTTCAATTGTCTGGTAGTTAAAGCACTAATTGAGTTATTCCATACAGACCAAAAAGGATTCCCCTACATAGATCCACAATTTGGCTAAGGACAAGATGCCATTCATGACAGAATAACACATTTTGACTGCTTGGGTTTATTCTTCAAAAATTGGCACTTCACTGAAGTGCAAGAGGCAGCAGGTCTTTCGGAACAAAAATAAGAGAAAACTCAGAGGTGAAAGTTGAACAGGATAAGGGAAGCGTGTTCTTGGAGAACACCAGAAATTCAGAGTCTTACATTTTTCACAAGATCCTACTTACATGTGCGACTGCAGCATAGTAATAAATCTTCATTTGTACCAGTTTCTTCCAGTCTTTCTGAAATTTCCCAATAAGTGAAGCAGTCTCTGAGTTTTCCAGGGCACGACAAGCTTCTTTATAATAATCAACCACCTGTCAACAATGCAAACTATAAATCTCTCATCCAGTCAGTATAATACCAAGATGCAACCTTTTCCTTGACTTGTCAAATTTAAAACAAATGAAATTTCTAAGAATGAAACCAAATACTTGTAACTGCAGCCAAACTTGTTAGTTTTCCCTTCCTCCTTTAATTCTGGACTAAACTGTTCTGAAGGTGGTTTTTAAACTCTTTAAAAAAAATAAAGTATCCAATTCTTCTTTTTTTCAATTGAAGGACAATTTAGTGTGGCCAATCCACCTACCCTGCACATCTTTGGGTTGTGGGGGTGAGACCCACGCAGACACGGGGTGAATGTGTAAACTTCACACAGACAGTGACCCAGGGCCAGAATCGAACCCGGGTCCTTGGTGCTGTGAGGTAGCAGTGCTAACCACTGCACCACCGTGCCCTCCGCAGGTACTTTTTAAAATCAATAACTAAAAGTAAGCTGTAGACTAAAGAAACTGGTGATGGGAGAAATTTTGGAGTCAAAGGCATTTCGTCATCATGTCTTTTCAAAATTAAAATGAAGTTACTTGCTCCAAGTATTATCAAGACATCATTTGAAATAATTGTGAATAAGGCAAATCCAGAAATGCAGTATATATGGAGTGCACCAGTTTGAACAAGATACAACATATAGGTCACATTCCCATAAAAAGGATGATGTACCGTGTCTGTGTAGGTCTCACCCCCCCCACAATCCAAAGATGTGCAGGTTAGGTGGATTGGCCACACTAAATTGCCCCTTAATTGGATAAAATTACAATTGGGTACACTAAAAATTTTTTTTTTTTTTATAAAAGGATGACGTTAAAGGTTGCAGGCATCTCTATTATTAGGACTCAGTCTACTGAACTCATGTCTGGAAAAAAGACAAAGTGACACACCATAGTCATTACAACAAGAACAATATTAAGGTAGAAGTCGGAAATTTAATTGAGAATACAAGTTCAAATGTCACAAGTCTCAAACTGAAACGCTAGAGTAAGTTTTTAACACAATAGTTAAAAGAAAGGTTGTGGATCAGAAGATAGGAAAACTGACAATTTAGTGGAAGAGTCAAGAACAGCTCTCCTTGGAACTAGATTAAAAGATTTTTTTCACCTACCCCTCAGAGATGTGGAACAGATTAACAGAAAAACTTCATCTCTAGGCAATCAACATCTTTAATAAAGAAGTTCTGTCAAAACTACTGTGAGATAGATGAACAAATAGATTTGAGTGGTAGCAAGATTTTTGGTTGGGATGAAAGAAATCCAAATAAGCAAATGTGGTTACAGGAGTGGGCTTTATGTATCTAATAGTTCTTTTACTCCATGTTCTTGGAATAATGTAGAAATTTTTCCTCATCTCAAAATTTTTCATAAAGAAACAACACTCAGTCCAATAAACCACACAATATTAAGGCACATGGTTACACACCTGGGCACTGATTCTTGCTACTAGAAAACTTTTTCGATTGTCCAACATGGATTTTTCCAGCAGACACTCCTGAGCTTGTCCCTAAAGTAATGAAACAGCAGACAAGTGTGATCATTAAAAAATGTAGCATCTGTTCTGACATAAACCATTACATGAGCCATTAAGGGGTAATCCATTTATTCAACTAAAAACAAGAGTCATTTTGCAATTTGTCATTTGGGAATGCAGTTGATGAGGTGATTTCTTTAATTAATGTTGTGTCTCTTAAATATGTACGGTATCAACACAATAAATGCATTTTCATCCATACCAGAGAGAGATATAATGACTTTCAACAGGGGAAGTCCCCCTGCCAAGCTTCACTGGTTGCCTGAGTTTCAGCAGTAACATCTTTGAAGAAAGATGGTCACTTCCTTATCATTGTTTGAGTCTAACTCTGTAGGTTTCTCCAGCCCTATGGCAACATCAGTTTCCTATTCAACATGCAGCTGAGGGTCGACTATGTATGGTCTCCAGCACTAAAATAGCTTGCGTAACAAATTACCCACCTTTGCCCCTCAGTGCTTTATATCTATAATTATTTTGTTTCCATCACTCCAAATGGTGTAGTTTTCCCCAACAGTACTACCTTACTCGCCACTCAGACTCTTGACCTCTTGTGCATTTCTAGCCCCTTCACCTGAACGCAGGTGGTCCCACATTCTTAAATTTCCTTTTTAGTTCTCCATGTACCTTCCTCCCTTCTAAACCCTCCCGTGATCCAAGCTTCTGGCCACCTTACCCAATACCTCCAGCTTTGGCGAAGTGATTTTATGTTTGTACTCATGTACTTTGGGACATTGTTAGGCATGAAGACATTGCTTAATTACAAGTTACTTTTGCTACATGTACAGGGTTTACTCTCCATGATCTGGCCCAATGTCTCTCACCATCACAACTGCCGGTATAGCCATCAAACTACTATGCCCCTGCATTCTAGAGTTTGTTTTCAGCATCTGTATCTACATTCTGAAAGTTTACCATTTTGACTGTTTATGATCACATTAATTAATCTCTCTCTCTTGCTGTTTAGTGGCCAGCAGTCTCCCTGCATAGAACTTTGAGACATTTGACTGCACGAAAGACACTTAAAAACTGCTCTGTTAATGAGACAGAATTTTAAATAAGTCAGATGTAGCATTATGCCATTCAACGGGCTAAATTATTTTCAGTTTCTGGCCAGATGTCCAACTAGAAACTGAAAATAAAATCCAGTTCCTTTTTCTAAATGGAGGTATTTTGCCAGCTAATGCACTTTGCCAGGGTGAACTTGGATACCTTATGCTTCCTCATAAAAAAAAACTTCAATAATCGAAGTGCAAATTCCTCCTGAACTTGTGCCTCATTAACACTGTCATTGCTGCAGGAACACCTCAACGAAAGTCAGCTAATGGGGTTAGTCACTTTAGTCACCTTCTCAGTGCTGGCATGTGCAATAACATGAATTTTCCGTTATAATTTCCTTCAATAGCCAGACATATACCACGATGGTTCAGTGACGGACGTCCGGTGGCAGCCATGCGAGAGTAGGTCGCGAATACGGCAGCTCCTGCCGCGAACGGACTTACGGGCCCTTTTTAGGCGCTTTAGCGGCTCTCCCGCGGTGAAACCCGACGGGGCAAGTAATGCTGGAAAGGTTCCCCGCATGGTGTAAGGGACCAGAAGTAGGGCTGTGAAGCCAGCGAGTGCGGAGATGCAGCTGGAAGGGACACGGGAGCACAAAATGGCAGCCGGCTCGGATCAGGCTGCGTGGGCCCAGTGGTCGCGGGAACAGCAGGACTGCCTCAGAAGTTGTTTTGCTGACCTATAAACGGAGATGCTGGCCCCGATGAAGGCCTCAATGGAGAAGGTGGTTGAGACCCAGAAGATGCGGGAAAAGGCGATTAAGGAGATCGACAAAAAGGTCTCAGATAACGAAGACGAGATACTTGGTCTGGCCGTCAGGGTGGAGGCGCACGATGCCTTGCATAAGAGATGGCAGGAGAGATTGGAAGACCTTGAAAATAGGTCCAGGAGACAAAACCTGCAAATTTTGGGTCTCCCGGAGGGTGCAGACGGGTCGGACACGAGTGCATTTGTGACCATGCTGCTGGGGACTCCGATGGGGACGGGGGCATTCCCTCGGCCTCTGGAACTGGGCGGGGCACATAGAGTCCTTGCAAGGAAGCCCAAGACTAACGAACCGCCGAGGACTATGGTGGTACGATTTCACCGCTTCAGACAAGGAACGTGTCTTGCGGTGGGCCAAAAAGGAGTGGAGCAGCAAGTGGGAGAACTGTGTAATTCGCATATATCAGGACCTGGGAGCAGAACTGGCCAAGAGGCACGCTGGATTCAACCACGCTAAGACGGCCCTCCACAACAAAGGGGTGAAGTTCGGGCTACTGCATCCTGCGAGGCTTTGGGTCACGTATCAAGACCAGCATTACTACTTAGATACACCGGACGAGGCGTGGACATTAACTAAACAGGAAAAGTTGAACTCGAGCTAAAGGACAGCTACACTTTGATGAAACACTCTGGTGGGGATGTGTAACATGATGTTAGCCTAACATAAGATTGGGAGTAATGTTAAATGCTTGAGGGGGCTGGGGAGGTGGCTGGAGGGAGCTATGTATTTTGTTTCCCTTTTTGTTCCCTGTTTCTCTGGCCATGCTCTATGCTTTTGCGGAGCTCAGCCACAGTGGGGGCGGGGGGGAAGAGGAGCCTTATACTGAGGGCTGCTCTTCAGACATCTGGAGCCGTTTCTTCTATGGGGCCAGGTTAACACCCAGGGTTTGTTTCTTGTTTCACTGGGGGGGGGGGTCTGAATGGGCCGGTCAAGAGGGTTTGCGTGTTCTCGAACCTAATAGCCATGCTACAGGAGACTCATTTAAAACTCGCAGATCAAACAAGATTGAGAAAGGGGTGGGTGGGCCAGGTGTTCCATTCGGGGCTGGATTCAAAGACCAATTCTGGTCAGTAAACGGGTGGCATTCGAGGCAGGGAATATTGTGGCTGATAAAGGGGGCAGATACATAATGGTGAGTGGAAAGCTGCAGGGGACCCGGTTGGTGTTAGTGAACATCTACACCCCGAACTGGGACGACGTGGAATTCATGAGACGCATGCTGGGTAAAATCCCGGACTTAGACTCACACAATTTGATCACGGAGGATGACTATAACATAGTCATTGACCCAGTATTGGACTGGTCAAAGTCCAGATCAGGAAAGCGACCAGCAGCGGCTAAGGAACTGAGGGGTTTCATGGAACAGGTGGGGGGCGTAGACCCACGGAGATTTGCTCGGCCGAGGGCGAAGGAGTTCTCTTTTTTCTCCCACGTTCACAAAGTTAATTCTCGTATAGATTTTTTTGTTGTGAGCAGAGCGTTAATCCCAAGGGTGGAGGGAACGGAGTACTCGGCCATTGCAGTCTCTGACCATGCTCCGCACTGGGTGGACTTGCGACTTGGTGAAGAGAGGGGGCAGCGCCCACTCTGGAGGCTAGATGTGGGACTGCTAGCGGATGATGAGGTTTGTGGGCGGATAAATAGGAACATCCAAAACTACTTGGAAACCAACGATTAGGAGAGGTAACAGCAACTACGGTTTGGGTGGCTCTGAAGGCAGTTATCAGAGGGGAGTTAATTTCTATCAGATCCCATCGGAAGAAAGAACGAAAGAGCGGAGAGAGAGGCGCTAGTAGAGGAGATACTCAGAGTAGACAGGAGTTACGCGGAGACCCCCGAGATGGGGCTACTGAAGGAGCGCCGGAGACTGCAGGCGGCGTTTGATCTGCTGACCACAGGGAAAGCGGTCGCACAGCTGAGGAAGGTAAAAGGGGCAGTCTATGAGTATGGGGAGAAAGCGAGTAGAATGCTGGCGCACCAACTTCGTAGGAGAGGGGCGGCCAGGGAAATTGGGAGAGTTAGGGATAAGGAAGGTAACGCGGTCTTGCGCCCGGTGGAGGTGAACAAAGTCTTTAAGGAGTTTTATGGTAAACTGTACGAGTCAGAACCCCCGGCAGGAGGGGAAGGGATGAAGCAATTCATGGACCAATTGAGGTTTCCAAAGGTGGAAGAGGATCTGGTGGAGGGACTGGGGGCCCCAATAGAGTTGGAGGAGATTGTTCAGGGCCTAGAGAGTATGCAGTCGGGCAAGGCCCCGGGGCCGGACAGCTATCCTGTAGAATTCTACAAGAAATTTTCGGAACTGTTGAGTTCACTCCTGCTAAGGACCTTTAACGAGACTAAAGAGAGAGGAACCCTCCCCCCAACAATGTCACAGGCCTCGATCTCACTCATTCTCAAACGGGAGAAAGATCCGCTACAATGCGGGTCCTACAGACCGATATCGCTTTTGAATGTAGAAGCCAAATTGCTGGCCAAGATCTTGGCCACAAGAATAGAGGACTGTGTCCCAGGGGTGATAGGGAAGGATCAGACAGGCTTCGTTAAGGGCAGGCAACTGAACACCAATGTACGGAGGGTCCTAAACATTATTCTGATGCCCTCAGAAGGAGGGGAGGCAGAAGTAGTGGCTGCGATGGATGCAGAGAAAGCCTTTGACCGGGTGGAGTGGGAGCACCCGTGGGAAACGCTAAGAAGGTTTGGATTTGGTGAGGGATTCATAGGGTGGGTCAAACTACTTTATCAGGCCCCCGTAGCAAGTTGATGCACGAACCGGGTGAGGTCGGAGTATTTTAGGCTTCACCAAGGGACGAGGCAGGGGTGCCCCCTCTCCCAGTTACTATTTGCCCTTGCAATAGAGCCGTTGGCCATAGTGCTGAGGGTTTCAAAGAACTGGCAGGGGTTGGTTGGGGGGGGGGGGGGGGGGGGGGGAGAGAAAGAGATAAAGCATTGGGTCTCACTCTACGCGGATGATCTGCTCCTGTATATTTCGGACCCACTAGAGGGGATGGGGCAGATCATGCAGATTCTAAGGGACTTTGGTAACTTCTCGGGGTACAAATTAAACGTGGGGAAAAGCGAAATGTTCGTGATCCAAGCTAAAGGGCAGGAGAAGAGACTGGGACAGCTTCCGCTTAAGATGGTAGAGAGGAACTTTCGGTACCTAGGCATACAGGTGGCTCGAAACTGGGATGCCCTGCACAAGCTTAACTTATTCTGGCTGGTAGAGCAGATGGAGGGGGACTTTAAAAGGTGGGGCATGCTCCCGCTTTCTCTAGCGGGGAGGGTGCAGACCGTTAAGATGACGGTCCTCCCCAGAGTTTTGTTTGTCTTCCAGTGCCTTCCCATCTTCGTCCCCAAGTCCTTCTTTAAGCGGGTGAACAAGATCATTTCGGGATTTGTATGGGCAAATAAGACCCCGCGAGTAAAGAGACTGCTTCAAGAGCGCAGTCGGGGGAGGGTGGGCTGGCGCTGCCAAAATTTTGCAGCTACTACTGGGCGGCTAATATAGCCATGATTAGGAAATGGGTACTGGGGGAGGGGTCGACGTGGGAGTGGTTAGAGGCGGCGCCATGCAAAGGCACCAGCTTAGGGGCACTTGTAACGGCACCTCTGCCGTTCTCGCCGGTGCGCTACTCCTCAAGCCCGGTGGTGGCGGCAGCACTAAGGATCTGGGGTCAGTGGAGAAGGCACAGGGAGGTGGAAGGAGCCTCAGTTTGGACCCCGATACACAACAATCACAGATTTGTTCCGGGCAAGATAGACGGAGAGTTTCAAAGCTGGCATAGGGCAGGTATTAAAAGGATGGGGGACCTGTTCATAGACGGGACTTTTCCCAGCTTGAAGGTGCTGGAGGAGAAATCTAATCTGCCGCCTGGAAATGCCTTCAGATACCTTCAGGTACGTGCCTTTCTAAAAAAGCAGGTGGTGACATTTCCGTTGCTACCCCCATGTAGGATACAGGATAGGGTGATCTCTGGCACCTGGGTAGGGAAGGGGAAGGTGTCGGACATATACCAAGAACTACAGGAGGCGGAGGAAGCCCCAGTGGTAGAACTTAAGGGCAAGTGGGAGGAGCAGCTAGGCAGGGAGCTGGACGCGGGCCAGTGGGCTGATGCCCTAAGCAGGGTTAATTCCTCCTCATCATGTGCCAGGCTTAGTTTAATTCAGTTTAAGGTGGTCCATCAGGCACACATGACGGCAGCGAGAATGAGCAAGTTCTTTGGGATTGAGGATAGATGTGCGAGATGCCTAGCGAACTATGTCCATATGTTCTGGGCATGTCCGGCTCTCAAAGGATTCTGGCAGGGATTCGCTACGGCAATGTCCAAGATCCTAAACACGCGGGTGGTGCCAAGTCCAGCGATAACGATCTTTGGTGTGTCAGACGATCCGGGAGTACAGGAAGCGAAAGAGGCGGAGGTTTTGGCCTTTGCCTCCCTGGTAGCCCGGAGACGGATACTTTTAATGTGGAGAGACTCGAAACCCCTGAGTGTGGAGACCTGGGTTGGCGACATGGCTGGGTTTCTCAGTCTTGAGAAAATAAAGTTTGCCTTGAGAGGGTCCATGATGGGGTTCTCTCGGAGGTGGCAGCCTTTCCTCGACTTTCTAGGAGAGCACTAAAATGTCAGCAGCAGCAGCAATCCGGGAGGAGGAGGAGGGGGGGGGGGTGGAATGTTCACATACTGCATATTCTTTTTTTCCCCTCTTTTTTTATATAATGTTAACGTTCACCTTGTTTTGTTAAATGTTGTTAATGTAAAAATTTTGTTTCGATAAAAACAATTTTTTAAAAAAATGATGCTTCAGTGACTTAACCACCTTCAGTTCCACTAAATTTTCCTGAATAAATTATTTTGCACAGTAACCTCATTGCAGTGTTAATATAAGCCTACTTGTGACAATAATAACAATTATATCTCTTCAAATTGAGCATAGACTGTTTAACAAAAATAAAGGCAAGCCATGAGGAGGCAAATCCACAGATATAGGTATTAACAGATGTGATATTACAGTTCAAATGTGGCATTCCTCTCCATATTGTTAAATATTTACTCTAAGCATGTTGACACCTATTAAAATAGTGAACAGTAGAATGTTCAACAGTCAGCATTTTTATGATTATATTGCAGTCGCTAGTTAGTTTATATTTGTTGTAAGACCCAAACTCATATAATTAAGATACCTAGGTTTTGTACAGCATCACTAAAAGAGCACATCAAACCTGTTTACACAACATTGTGACTGTCTGGGACCTTTCCTAGCATTGCCAACTTGCCGTGGAGGAAAGACTGGAATGTTCTGTTGTCCGCAAGAGCAATGCCTTTGGGAGTCTTACAGGGTCACCCACGACAGAGGGGAGGAATCAAAGCGCAATCCAAAACAAGCCCTCAACGGCGGATCAGGAAGATAACACATGTATGGTATCAACGGTTGCAATAGTGGATGAAGGCTGCAGCAGTAGCAGGATTCCCCCAGTCGCCAAGGAACCCTTGCCACTGGAACTAGATCTCCCCTCTGTCAAAGACCATGTCTGCTGATGTGCAACAGTATACCCACATTAAAAGATGACGTGTCTGAAGAAATCCCAACTCGCCGTCAAAGATGATCTTGGACTCCTATCAAGCATGGATGAAGTCAAAGCCACTATTAAACACATGAAGAATGGAAAAGCCGCAGAAGTGGATGGGATCCCAGCAGGAATTTTCAAACTTTGAGAAGAGTTCACCCATCATCTCCATCAGCTGTTGCTGAAAAACCGGGACGGAGAAGAAATTCCTGTCGATCTCAGGAATGCCGTCATCATCACTATCTTCAAGAAAAGAGACAAAGCGGACTGTGGGAACTACCAAGCAACCTACCTACTCTCCATCGCCGGGAAAATCATCGCCTGAATCCTCATTAGCTGCCTTCTCCCGGTCCCTGAAAAAATTCTTCTGGAAAGCCATTGTGGCTTCTAACCGAACCATGGAACAGTGGACATGATTCTTCCTGCTTGGCAACTTCGAGAGAAATGCCAGGAGCAACATCAACCACGCCACATGGCCTTCATCGATCTGACGAAGGATTTTGACTCATTCGTCGGGATGTGCTATGGAAGACCTTGTCAAAGGCCAGCTGTCCAGAGAAACTCATCACCACCCTCCGACTCTTCCATGACTCTTCCATGACTCTTCCTGGACATGATGCCAGCTACAGTCCTCACAGACAGAAATAAGACTGCAACCTTAGGAGGTCAACGCTGGAGTCAAGCAGGGATGTGTCATCGCCCCCCACCCTTTTCTCCATCTTCATCGCCACCATACTTCATCTTGTCAAGAATAAGCTTCCTAGTGGAGTGGACATTGTCTACAGGGTGGATAGAAAACATTTCAACCTCAACCAGTTGATATTCAAAAATAAATTACACTGACATCGCTCGTGGAACTTCAGTACGTGGATGACATCATCATTTCCACTCTCTCTCAGAAAGGAATCTCCAAGCCACGTTTGACACATTCGCGGAAGCATACCAAGGATCGGTCTCAACCTCTAGAAGACTCAAGTCTTTTACCGACCTGCCCCAGAGCAAGATCCAGTCTCTCCCTCCATCAAGACCAAAGGAGAAACCCTACCAAATGTGGAACATTTCCCATACCTGTGGTGCCACTTCTCCTCCAAGGCTGATATCGATGCAGAGATCCAACATCGTAGCCAATCTGCAAGCGCCTCCTTTAGACGCCCAAGGGCGATAGTCCTTGATGCCTGCAACATCCATGCTGACACCAAGATCCTAATGTACAAGGTGGTGATCCTCCCAACCCTTGTATCTGGCTTAGATACTTGGACTACGTACAGACGCCACCGCAAGGCCCTGGAGAGGTACCATCAACGCTGTCTGAGACGGATTCACCAAATCAGCTGGGGGGAAAGGTGTACCAACATCAGTGTCCTTGAAGGAGGCAAGAGCACCAGCATCGAGGCCATGATCATCCAAAACCAACATGGGTTGGCCATGTGCGTAGGATGTCATAGACCGGACTGCCAAAGCAAATCTTCTTTGCCCAGCTCAAGAGAGGCTTCCAAACAAGAGGATGACAGAAGCGGTTCAAAAATACCCTGAAGGCATACCTCAAGAAATGCAACATAGATGACAATGCGTGGGAGACCCCATCTCAGAAGAGACCTACTTGGAGGAACCTCCTGATTGAAAGGACACAATTCTTCGAGGACACCTGACGGCAGAGGAGGCCCAGCGATCTAGAGTCCAAGGACCAATCCCACCTCTGGGAAACACCTGCCACGGGTACGGTCAAAGATGTGACTCTAGGGTCTGGCTCATCAGCCATGCAAATACCCATGACCAGTAACACTGAGTTTCTTAGGTGGACAATCATACTAGATAACGAGTGATCACCGAAGAAAGCGATGATGACAACTGCCTGGTTACTTAGTTCCTTTCCATCAACACATTTTGCCCTGGCTCCAATTCTGCTTTTCTGCTATGGAAAGGAGAATACAGGACCAATAGGCAGATAAAACATGAAAGCACCAATTGCAAAACGCATAATTTTCCAAGATTCTATACATTGTAAGAGACAAAATAATCATGTGTTATGTGACATACCACAATAGTGTGACACAAAGATCCCCCCCCCCCCCACTAACCATGGTGCTAACTAAGATAAGCTAATGCAATGCAGACTTAGAAAAAAAACCTACAACATCTGGACTGCATGGTTTAGTTCCACATTGCATTACCGGTTCAGCAACGTGGAGGTGGTAGAATGCAGCTTTGCAAAACTTTGATCGACAACTTGAATCTCGCCCTTACCAGCATGAGGTTAATGTTTAGATTGAGGATTTGATGGCTCATGTCTACACTGTAAGAGTGACTGAAGTGATCCCGTAGGTAGGAGAATGCTCCCGCTGAACACTGAAAGTGTGTACAAGAAACCTTCATTCCCTGCAAAGAAGGAACAGATATACAATGACTGGATTGTCTTTTAACAAAAAATGATCAAAGGCAAAAATAGTAAGAATAGCTCACTTTGCAGTTACTTGATTATATTATTACCCACCTCCTCGGTCACCCTGTTATCCACAGCTCCAAGCATGGAGTGAAGGGCCCCTGGGAGAATAAAAAGCATCAACAATTCAATAATCTACTAATGCAGAGAATTGTCTTTTGCAGGTGCAAGCCACAGAATGATTTATGTTGGAATTTGTAACGGGCTCCAAGAAGCCAAATGGCAAAATGCAGTTAACTTTTCCCAAAATGAATGGTTTGAAATATAATTATGGAGCTTAGCCTAAATCACTTGTATATACTCTGTGAAGTCCTCATTTCTTTTTAAAAGTCTGCATCAGTCATTTTTGGGAGGGACAAGGGTACAGTACAAAGAACACTCAGGATCGATGACAGAGCCATTCTATGCCGGTGTTTATGCACCACACGGGCCTCCTCCCATTTTTTCTCATATAGTAGATTAAGACTGAATATGATAATCTAGTACCATAAACATGAAGTTATCAATTCACTGTTCATTTGACATTTATCTATAGCAGCAAACTACTTAATCAATTGGACTAATAATGGAGAAGAGCCTGGTCTAGTAATTCCACAAATGTGACTTCAAATTTCCCAATTGGTTTTAAAAAGTTTAGAACTTTAAAAAGCTAGGACCATTAAGTAGCGATAAAGCTATTGAATTGTCGTAACACCCAAATTACTTTATTAATGTCCTATATATGATTCTAATTACATACATGCTTGACTCTTACCTACCCTTAAAAGTGGCCAAGTACGACACAGTTTATCAAACTATGCTACTTTCTCAAAAGCAAGAAATCTCAGGCTCGCAAGTGATGTTAACATTATAAAAATTTAAAAAGCAGGATGTATGAATTTAAAAGTAACACTTATTTAACAAGTGAAAGTAGAAGCTAAAAAGTTACTGTTGCAAATGCAATTTAAAAAAATATTTTCAGGAGCGAGAATAAAAGATTACCGCCTCAGGCATTTTGTTGTACAAGCCTATAACTGAATAATTATAACTACTTACCCAGATTATATAGAATACAGGCCTGTTCATAGCAAATCTCATCAACAGTTACTGCCTTGCCAGAAAAAATCTCGGTCCTGTAATTTCAGCAAACACACCAGGTTGTCACTACATACATCCCATTAATTCCAATTGATTAATACAGCACAGCAGACTGAAGCTCAATGTGAACTGAGCAGGCTTGAATAGTTCATACTTAAGATGATTAGTGCTTAGAGTGGGCTTGTTGTTCCTAGAGGGGCGGTTTATCATTCTAGAGGAAAAGTCAAGTTCATTCAGATATCTCCAATTTCGTAACTTTGTGAGATGATTTTCCTGAAATTCCCCGTGGCACCGCCAACATCTCTAATGGAGGGGGTCCTTTCGTTCGTGGGGTCAGAGGAAGGGGGCACTTCTGGTTTTTATGGATGGATGTCAGAAGATTCGGTGTCAGTGGAGAGGGTTAAGGCTAGGTGGGAGGAGTTGGGGTCCATATTGGATGATGAGGTGTGGAGTGAGGCCCTTCGCAGAGTGAACGTCACATCCTCGTGCACAAGGCTTAGTTTGATCCAACTTAAGTAGTTTTTAGGGCGTACATGGCCAACTCCAGAATGAGTCACTTCTTTTTCAGGGTGGAGAACAGGTGAGAGCGCTGTTCAGGAGGTCCGGGTAACCACGTGCACATGTTCTGGTCTTGTCCCAAGCTGGTGGGTTTTTGGGTCTCCTTCTTTAGCATCATGTCAGCGATTCTGAAGATTGAGCTATACATATTTATTAGGTTTTTTTCCCCCATTTCGCAACAAATAACAATGATGCAAAAAGGGTACAGACAGAACTCAAGTTATTGCCAGTGTAAATACAAGCAAAACAGTAAAGAACAGATTCGGAACTTCGGAAGATGTCAGTTGAGGAACCAGAACATCTAACTTAAATCTAACAAGATACCACAGTGAGGAGGGCAGCACGGTGGCGCAGTGGGTTAGCATTGCTGTCTCATGGCGCCGAGGTCCCAGGTTCGATCCCGGCTCTGGGTCACTGTCCGTGTGGAGTTTGCACATTCTCCGTGGGTTTCGCCTCCACAATACAAAAAAAGATGTGCAAGCTAGGTGGATTGACCACGCTAAACGGACCCTTAATTGGAAAAAAAATGAATTGGGTACTCTAAATTTATTTGAAAAAAGATACCACAGTGAGTGGGTAAAAGAGGGCAAGATCATACTCATACAGAAGGATAACATGACAGGTTGCACACCCGAAGTATAGCGATCTATAATAATAATAATCTTTATTGTCACAAGTAGGCTTACATTAACACTGCAACAAAGTTACTGTGAAAAGCCCCTAGTCGCCACATTCCAGCGCCTGTTCGGGTACACAGGGGGAAAATTCAGAATGTCCAAACTACCTAACAGCACATCTTTCGGGACTTGTGGGAGGAAGCCGGAGCACCCAGAGAAAACCCACGCAGACGCAGGGAGGACGTGCAGACTCTGAATAGACAGTGATCCAAGTCGGGAATTGAACCTGGGATCCAAGAGCTGTGAAGCAACAGTGCTAATTACTGTGCTACCGTGCCACCCATTTAGACTAACAACTTAAGATGAATTAAGTTGAAATAAGATGAATTCACTCATGGAATGTCCAGCAAAAGCAAGTCCGCCAAAGTGGTGCCTATTAATTTAAGATAGGGGTCCCATACTGTATAGAACAGATGTCAAAAGTTCAATGGGGATGCATTCCATAAAGCCTATGGCAGTTTTGGATAGAAGGACATGTGTCACTAATCCAGGGGCATAGTCATATAAGTAGCAACGGTCAGAATATTATATAGCCTTATTTAATTAGAATCCGTGATTCTCCCGTCTGGGACGCGTACACGCGCAGGCGTGCGCACACACATACACGCGCGCACACACACACACACACACACACACACATCACGCGCGCGCGCGCACACATCACACGCCTGGTAACTGGAGCTTAGAAAACTTAGGGCAAGGTTTCTTTTTGTTCCAAGTAAATGGACTAACCATTCCATTAATTTCTAGCTGACAAAATAATCAGCTTTTGCAAAGGATATAACAATCTGGGCAATACGTTCATTTTAATTGGGAGCAATTCTCCCAAGCCATGAAATTGGGACCGCTGACCACCAAGCAAGATCCCATCTCCTCGCCACAATCAATTGGGGAATATTGGCCCCACACAACTGTCTGAAGAAATGAGTAATGGCGACGTCACGATATTTAAATCCCATGGGGCCATTTAATGGGGAAATTAGCAAGGATTTAGACCCCAGTCCCCCCACTGGCCTGGCCTCAGACTTAGCAAAAAATATATATATTTTTTAAAATTTACAATACCCAATTCATTTTTTCCCAATTAAGGAGCAATTTAGCGTGTTCAATCCACCTACCCGGCACATCTTTTTGGGTTGTGGGGGCGAAACACACGCAAACAGGGGAGAATGTGCAAACTTCACAGGACAGTGACCCAGAGCCGGGATTGAACCTGGGACCTCAGCGCCGTGAGGCAGCAATGCTAACCATTGCGCCACAGTGCTACCCTCAGACTTATCAAAATTAATCTTGTAACCAGAAACGGCACTAAAACTATTCACCAATCCAATAATGGCAGGGACCAAGACACCAGAATTCAACACGAATGAAAAAAAAGAAAATTGGGTACTCTAAATTTATTTTTAAAAAGAATTCAACATGAACAGCAGCACAGCATCCTCATTAAGCATGATCTTGTGTTACTTCATCCCACTCAATGGCCAGTGTAAGCAACAAGAGGGACAGAAGGCAGCCCGACCAATCCCCCTCTGAAGCCCAATGTTTTACAACCTTAAACTGATTGTGAGCACTGCTGCTATGGGTCTATGATTCAATAATTGAATTCACTTCACATAATCCTCCCCAACCCAAAACCTCACAATGTATAAACCAGTCATTTCCACTCAACTCGGTTAAAAGCTTTCTCTGCATCTAAAGAAATAATTAGCCCATCAAGTGTACGCTTCTGAAAACCCTACATCACATTCAACTGCCTTCTAATGTTATTACTCAAAAATCTTCCCCTAATAATCCCAGTCTAGTCCTCTCGCATGCTTGTTGGAAGGATGTCCTCCAACCTTTTGGCCAGAACCTTAGATAGCAGTTTCAAGTCAACATTTAGAAGAGCTATTGGCCTATAGGAGGCACACTCCTCCGGGTTCTTGCCCACCTTCAAAATCAAAGAAATATTAGCCTCACGTAGAGTCAGTGGCGATATCCTCGACTCAAGAGTGACAATACATACCCACCCAAGGGTCGAACAGCAAATTCTTAAACTCCCTATAAATCTCACACCCAAAGCCACTCGGTCCAGTGCTTTACCTGGCTGAAGCTCCTCCTGAGAAAGAGCATTGGCTTTCCAAGGCCCCCGGGAGGTTCAAGGAAGAAAAGAAATGCTTCATACCTGCCAATTCATCACCAGATACCCGCCAACTCATCACCAGATTGCCCAGACTTGTATAATCCTGCATAGAATTCCTTAAAAGCCTCACTTATCTCCACTGTCTTCATACTCCTTGCTCTCCCCTTTTGAGAGAGCTGACTGGTGGTGATTTAACCCAGCATTATTACCACTGCTGAATTTCCCAGCGCAACATCTGATCAGTAATTTAACTGGACCAACCATATAAATGCTGTGGCTACAAAAGTAGACCAGTGGCTGAGTATTTTGCAACAAGTAACTCACCTCCTGACTCCCCAACACCAGTTTACCATCTAAAAGATACAAGTCAGGAAATTGATGGAATGTTCCCCACTTTCCTGGATGAGCACAGCTCCAACAACACAAGCAGTTTGAGACCAACCAGGACAAAACATCTCACTTGATTGGCACCTCATTCATCACCTTAAACATTCACTTCATCCATCAATGGTCTTCAGTGGCAGCAGTGCACCATCTACAAGATAAAATGCAGCAACTTGCCAAGGCTCCTTTGACAGCACCTTCCAAACCCACAAGCTCTATCGCCTAGGGCAACAGGCACACACTCATCCTGACTTGGAATTTTTTTTTTTTTTTTTTTTTTCAAATATATCGTCATTCTTTCACTGTTGCTGTGTCAAAATTCTTGACTGTCCATGACATCAAGGCAGCTGTGATCCAAATGTCCAACTCAAGAGGCCAAACCTTCCACAGGTTAGAGTCACTCCCGCACAAAGAAAAATGATTGTGGTCGTTGGAGGTCAAACATGTCAGTTCCAGGACATTGCTGCAGAGATCCTTAAGGTAGCTCCCTAGGCCCAACCATCTTCAGCTGCTTCATCAATGACCTTCCCTGCATCATATGATCAAAAGTGGGAATATACACTGATAATTGCACCATATGCAGTACCATTCACAAGTCCTCATATATTGAAGCAGTACATGTCCATATGTAGGGAGACTCGGACAACATTCAGACTTGGGACGACAAGTGGCAAGTAACGTTTACAACACACATGTGCCAGGCAATGACCATCTCCAACAATAGAGAATCGAACCATCACCCCTTGACATTCAATGGTGTTACTATTGCTGAATCCTCCACCATTACCATCCTGAGGGTTACCACTGACCAGAAACTGATGGGATAAGGTAGACGATACTGTGGCTACACAAGATCAAAAGCTGGGAACTCTGCAACAATTAACTTAATACTTGACTGCCCAAAGCCAGTTCACTATTACCAAGGCATAAGTCAAGAGTACGATGTACGGAATCTGCTTGTTCTCCCCGTGTCTGCGTGGGTTTCTTCCGGGTGCCCCGGTTTCCTCCCACATGTCCTGAAAGACATGCTATTGGGTAATCTGGACATTCTGAATTCTCCCTCTGTGTACCCGGACAGGCGCTGGAATGTGATAACTGGGGGCTTTTCACAGTAACTTCACTGCAGCGTTAATGGAAGCCTACTTGTGACAATAAAGATTATGACCTTCACTTGCCTGGATGAGTGCAGCTCCAGCAAGACTCAAGAAGCTCAACATATAAAGGACCCGGCAGTCCCGACAATCAGCACCCATTCTTCAGGTTGCACATTCACCCCCTCCAGTACTGGCACATAGTGACAACATTGAGTATAGTCTACAGGCTGCACTGCAGCAACTTGACAAGGCTCCTTCAACATCACCTTCCAAAACCATGACCTCTATCACCTAGAAGGGCACACTAACACCTTCCAAGTTCTCCTCCAAGCCACGCAGCATCCGGATTTGGAATTATAGCACCATTTCCACTGTTACTGGGTGAAAAATATCGAATTCGCCCCCTAACAGCTTTGAGGGTGTAGCTACACGAGATTGACTTTAGCAATTTAAGGTGGCAACTTACCATCATCTTCTCTCAGACAATTCTCTCGGGCAATAAAGTCCTGGCCTTGCCAGTGATCGTCAAATTTCAGAAAAATCAAACAAATAAAAAAAGTCCGCGAGCTAATCTAAGAGCAAGACAGCAAAAGTGCAAAAATTAACCACAGCATATTTGGGCTACAGAAGTTTTTTATTTTAACGAATCAAGGTTGCCACATTGAAACTTTATCTACTGACCCTTGCTAAAAAGTGGAAGCGAGTACAGGACTGGACACGGCTATGTGAGTCTCCATTCAACGGGGAACTAGATCCCAGCAGAAGGCAGGGCCTTCAAGCGAAGAGAAAACAAAAGAAACAAAAATCCTGGGAGGAAAAACTAATCTTACCATGTAACCGGGGCAGCTGCCTCTTCTCCTAACCCCATGGGAATGCGACTCTGCAGATAGTGAAGCTGGCCAAAGTACTTCCTCAATGTACTGCATCCTTCAAAGTCTCTTGTAACAATCACAGCACTCTGCAATAGAATATCATTGGTCCAATTACCACCGGACAATTTTTTTTTGAAAAACATTTATGGAGGCATTTCTATATATACATCAAACACAACCATACATAAAAAAGAAAAGCAAGCAAACAGGAACACAAATAATCAAAACAAATAAATGCCTAACACCCCACCGTCCCGTCTCCCGAACCTCATTTTAACCCCCCCACCCCCCCCAGCGCCATCTCCAGGCAAACCTCTCCACAGACCCTCTCAAAGCGAACTTCATCTTCTCCAGCCTGAGGAACTCCACCAGGTTGCTCACCCAAACCTCCGGTTTCAGTGGCCGCGAGTCCCACCATTCCAATAAGATCAGTCTCCGGGCTACCAGGAAGGCAACGGCCAAGACATCGGCCTCTCTCGCCCCCGGACTCCTGGGTCTTTTGAGACCCCAAAGATCACCACTTCTGAACTCGGGACCACCTTCACCCTCAAGGCTTCCAACATAACGTCAGCAAATCCCTGCCAGAATCCCCCAAGCTTTGGACAGGCCCAAAACATTTGGACACGATTCGTGGGCCCATCCGCACACAGCTATCCTCCACCCGTTCAAAAAACCTGCTCATCCTAGCCACACTCATGTGTGCCCTACAAACCAATTTAAACTGAATAAGGCTAAGCCTAGCACACAAAGAAGATGCATTCACCCTCCTCAAAGTCTCCTCCCACAGCTCAGCCTCCACCTCCCTCTCTAACTCTTCCTCCCACCTATGCTCCACTACCCCAATCGGGGCTCCCAACCAGTCCATCAACTCCTAATAAATTTCCAAAAGTTTACCCAAATTTTATTTAGAACATAGAACATTTCAGCGCAGTACAGGCCCTTCGGCCCTCGATGTTGCGCCGATCTGTGAAACCACTCTAAAGCCCATCTACACTATTCCCTTATCGTCCATATGTGAATGCCCTTCGTGTTGGCGAGTCCACTACTGTTGCCGGCAGTGCATTCCATGTCCCTACTACTCTCTGAGTAAAGAACCTACCTCTGACATCTGTCGTATATCTATCTCCCCTCAATTTAAAGCTATGTCCCCTCGTGCTAGACATCACCATCCGAGGAAAAAGGCTCTCACTGTCCACCCTATCCAATCCTCTGATCATCTTGTATGCCTCAATTAAGTCACCTCTTAACCTTCTTCTCTCTAAAGAAAACAGCCTCAAGTCCCTCAACCTTTCCTCACAAGATCTTCCCTCCATACCAGGCAACATTCTGGTAAATCTCCTCTGCACCCTTTCCAATGCTTCCACATCCTTCCTATAATGCGGCGACCAGAATTGCACGCAAAACTCCAAATGAGGCTGCACCAGAGTTTTGTACAGCTGCAACATGACCTCATGGCTCCGAAACACAATCCCTCTACCAATGAAAGCTAACACACCGTACGCCTTCTCAACAACCCTCTCAACCTGAGTGGCAACTTTCAGGGATCTATGTACATGGACACAGAGACCTCTCTGCTCATCCACACTGCCAAGAATCTTACCATTAGCCCAGTATTCTGTCTTCCTGTTATTCCTTCCAAAATGAATCACCTCACACCTTTCTGCATTAAACTCCATTTGCCACTTCTCAGCCCAGCGCTGCAGCTTATCTATGTCCCTCTGTAACTTGTAACATCCTTCCGCACTGTCCACAACTCCACCGACTAAAGTGTCATCTGCAAATTTACTCACCCATCCTTCTTCGCCCTCCTCCAGGTCATTTATAAAAATGACACAGCAGTGGCCCCAAAACAGATCCTTGTGGTACACCACTAGTAACTGGTCTCCAGTCTGAACATTTCCCATCAACCACCACCCTTTGTCTTCTTCCAGCTAGCCAATTTCTGATCCTAACTGCTAAATCACCCTGAATCCCATGCCTCCGTATTTTCTGCAGTAGCTTACCGTGGGGAACCTTATCAAATGCTTTACTGAAATCCATATACACCACATCAACTGCCTTACCCTCATCCACCTGTTTGGTCACCTTCTCAAAGAACTCAGTAAGGTTTGTGAGGCACGACCTACCCTTCACAAAACAGTGTTGACTATCCCTAATCAAATTATTCCTTTCCAGATGATTATACATCCTATCTCTTATAAACCTTTCCAAGATTTTGCCCACAACAGAAGTAAAGCTCACTGGTCTATAGTTACCGGGGTTGTCTCTACTCCCCTTCTTGAACAAGGGGACAACATTTGCTATCCTCCAGTCTTCTGGCACTATTCCTGTCGACAAAGATGACTTAAAGATCAAAGCCAAAGGCCCAGCAATCTCTTCCCTAGCTTCTCGGAGAATCCTAGGATAAATTCCATCCGGCCCAGGGGACTTATCTATTTCCACACTTTCCAGAATTGCTAACACCTCCTCCTTATGATATATTTTATTTGTCACGTACCGAAGTACAGTGAAAAGTACTTTTCTTTCATCTACCCCTGTTTTTGACACCACCTTGTCCTGCAGACCCTGGGACGGCAGGTAGGAAAAGGTCGGCACCTGGTTCCTGACAAAATCCTTCACCTGTAAATACCGGAACTCATTCCCGGCGTGCAACTCAAATTCCTCCACCAACCCCTCCAAGTTCAAAAAGCTGCCTCCCACGAATAGATCCCCAAATCTCTCAAGCCCTGCCCATTGCCACCCTGAAACCCCCAGTCCAGGCCCCCCTCCTCCTCGGAGCAAACGTATGATTCCTACAGATCGGTGCCCAAACTGAGGCCCCCTCCAGCCTCAGGTGCTGCTGCCACTGTCTCCACACCCTCAGGATCGCCTTGTACCTGGCCGGCGAGAGCGGTAGAGGCGCCGTCAACCAAGAGTCCTTACAAGAGGCTGCCTCCATCCACTCCCATACCGACCACTCCCCCACACCCACTTCCTGACCATGCCTATATTCGCCACCCAGTAATAATTCATCAAGTTTCTCTCGACCCCACTCAAGCAGCACTTTCTTAACTCGCGGGGCTTTACCCGCCCAAACAAACCCCGATATCAATGCATTCACCCGTCTAAAAAACGCCTTTGGGATGGAGATCGGGAGATCCTGGAACAGAAATAAGAACCTTGGGAGAACCGTCATCTGAACCAATTGCACCGACCCGCCACCGACAACGGGATCACATCCCACCTCCTAAAATCCCTCTTCATCTGTTCCACCAACCGAGCCAGATTCAGCTTATGCAGCTGCTCCCACCCCCGCGCCACCTGAATGCCCAAATATCGAAAACTCGCCCCCACTACTCGAAAAGGGAACTCCCCCAACCTCCTCTCCTGTCCCCTCGCTTGGATCGGATAAACCTCGCTCTACCCCATATTCAATTTGTACCCCGGGAACTGACCAAATTCTTCCAATATGTCCATAATCCCCCCAATAACTTCCAAAATATTTGATATATAGAGCAGTAAATCATCCCCGTACACAGAGACCCGATGCTCCACCCCCCCCCCCTCAAATTTCTTAACGCTCGCAACGTCATTGCCTTGGCAATAGAGCCATTGGCAAAGAGCAATGGGAGAGTGAGCATCGCTGCCCTGATGCAACTGGAAATACTCCAAACTCACCCGGTTTGTTTGCACACTCACTGTCGGCGTCCTGTACATTTTTTAAAGAGACAGATTTGTCACCTGTACAGCACATCTTGCTTTACCCTAGCTTCTCTTTCTTTGTTGTATCTTGTACCATGGTACCTCATCTAACATTCTCAATCTCGGTGGTTGGGGGGGGGGGGGGGGGGGGGGGGGGGGTACTTTAATTATAATTTGAGGTGTTCAAGTTAATGAAGAGACAACTGATACTGAACTTTTCCCTCTGATCTAACAAGATTAGCTCATTAAATCTCAACTGGATTTGAAAACCATTAGAAGTTTTAAAAAATGAAGCTAAACTCAATTTAATTCTAAACTAGAATTTACAGTGCAGAAGGAGGCCATTCGGCCCATCGAGTCTGCACCAGCCCTTGGAAAGAGCACCCCACTTAAGCCCCACACCTCCACTCGATCCCCAGTCTAACCTTTTTTGGACACTAAGGGCAATTTAGCATGGCCAATCCACCTAACCTGCACATCTTTGAACTGTGGGAAGAAACCGGAGCACCCAGAGGAAACCCATGCAGACATGGGGAGGATGTGCAGACTCCGAACAGACAGTGACCCAAGCCGGGAATCGAACCTGGGACCCTGGTGCTGTGAAGCAACTGTGCTACTGTGCTGCCCTGTATTGTTTCTTTTCTAAGGACATACATGGTGAATTTTACTGCATTCCTTACGAACAATGCAACCCAGCCCCTTTGCTCATCTGCCTGTCCTTTCGATAGTACACATATCCTTGATATTTAGAACACATGCCCTGCAGAAGGAGTTCATGGAGTTAGGCCATAAGCCAAAAAGCAGGACCTCTAGGGTTGTAGTCTCAGGATTACTCCCTGTGCTACGTGCCAGTGAGGCGAGAAATAGAAGATAGTGCAGCTAAATACGTGGATAAACAGCTGGTGTAGGAAGAGAGGGTTTCAGATTTATGGGGCAGGTGTGACCTGTACAAGGAGGACGGGTTGCATCTAAACTGGAGGGGGCACCATATCCTGGCTGGGAGGTTTGCTAGAGTCACTCGGGAGGATTTAAACTAGTATGGCATGGGGGTGGGAACCAGAGCGTTAGCTTAAGTTAATAACTGATGGGGAAGTAGAGAACAAAATAACAAGAACACCACCACTCTCAGGCAGAGCAAAAAAGGTGACAAGTATGAGAAGGGAGGTGGTCAATGCAGGTCTCCGGGTGTTGTACCTAAATCCACGCAGTATACGGAACAAGGCAAATGAGCTTGTTGCGCACATTGAAATTGGCTAGTACGATGTGGTGGGCATCACAGATGTGACTGCAAGGGGATCAGGGCTGCGTTCTAAATATCAAGGACATGTGTATTATCGAAAGGACAGGCAGATGGGCAAAGGGGCTGGGTTGCATTGTTCGTAAGGAATGAAGTTAAATCGATAGCAAGGAGCGATATAGGATCAGAAGGCGTAGAATCTCTGTGGGTAGAGTTGAGGAATCGCAATGGTAAAAAGACCCTGACGGGAGTTATGTACAGGCCCCCTAGCAGTAGTCAGGGTGTGGGGCAGCAAATAAATCGGGAACAGTGACCACAATATGATAGCATTTACGCTGCAATTTGCAAGGGAGAAGCTGCACTCAGATGTAACGGTATTACAATTAAATAAAGGTAACGCCAAAGACATGAGGGAGAAGCTGGCCAGAGTTGATTGGAAAGGCAGCCTAGCACGGAAGGCAGTGGAACTGCAATGGCAGGATTTTTTTTGGGGGGGGGGGGTTATTCGGGGGGCACAACAAAAATTTAAATGAAAATCGCCTATTGTCACAAGTAGGCTTCAAATGAAGTTACTGTGAAAAGCCCCTAGTCGCCACATTCCGGCGCCTGTTCGGGGAGGCTGGTATGGGAATTGAACCATGCTGCTGGCCTGCCTTAAAAGCCAGCTATTTAGCCCCATGCTAAACCAGCCCTTTTTAATTCATCCTGAGGAGGAAACATGCTAAGGGGAGGACAAGGCATCCATGGCTGACGAGGGAAGTCAAAGACAGCATAAAAGCAAAAGAAAAAGCATACAAAGTTGCAGGATTAGTGGGAAGCCAGAGGTTTGGGAAGCCTTTAAATGCGAGAAGAGGACAACTAAAAAAGTAATAAGGGGGGAGAAGATGAAATAGGAGTGTAAGCCAGCTGGTAATATAAAAGAAGATAGGAAGAGTTTTTTCAATATATAAAAGGTAAGAGGCAAAAATAGACATTGGACCACTGGAAATTGAGGCTGGTGAAGTAATAATAGGAAACAAAGAAATGGCAGAGGAACTGAATAGTTACTTTGCATCAGTCTTCACGGTGGAAGACACCAGTGGGATGCCAGGCTCCAGGAGAATCAGAGGGCGCAGGTGAGTGTAGTGGCCATCAGTAAGGAGAAGGTTCTGGGGGAAACAAAAGTTTTGAAGGTGGATAAATCAGCTGGACCGAATGGACTACACCCCAGGGTTCTAAAAGAGATAGCTGAGGAGATTGTGGAGGCATTGGTGGTGATCTTTCAGGAATCACTGGAGGCAGGAATGGTCCCAGAGGACTGGAAAGGGGCTAATGTAACACCACTGAGGGAGGCAGAAGATGGGAAATTATAGGCCGGTCAGCCTGACTTCGGACATTGGTAAGATTTTAGAGTCCATTATTAAAGAATAGATTGCAGATTATGTGGAAGTGCATGATAAAATAGGATTGAGTCAACACGGCTTCGTCAAGGGGAGGTCATGTCTGACAAATCTGTTAAGAGTTCTTTAAGAGGTAACAAGGAAGTTAAGACAAAGGAGAGCCAGTGGACATGATTTATTTAGATTTCCAGAAGACCTTTGATAAGGGGCCGCATAGGCGACTGTTCGATAAGTTAAGAGACCATGGTATTAAGGATAAGATCCTGGCATGGATAGAAGATTGGCTGACTGGCAGAAGGCAGAGATAACGGGGTCTTTTTCAGGATGGCAGTCGGTGACTAGTGGCGTGCCTCAGGGGTCGGTGCTGGGACCACAACTTTTCACAATACACATTAACGATCTGGAAGAAATTACTGTTGCTACGTTTGCAGATGATACAAGATATGTAGAGGGACTGGCAGTATTGAGGAAGCAGGGGGCTGCAGAAGGTCTTGGACAGGCTAGTAGTGGGCAAAGTGGTAGATGGAATACAATGTGGAAAAGTGTGAGGTTATGCACTTTTGGAAGGAGGAATGGAGGCATAGGCTATTTTCTAAATGGGGAAATGCTTAGGAAATCAGCAGCACAAAAGGACTTGGGAATCTTTGTTCAAGATTCTCTTAAGGTTAACATGCAGGTTCAGTCGGCAGTTAGGAAGGCAAATGCAATGCTAGCATTCATGTCGAGAGGGCTAAAATACAAGAGCAGGGATGTACGTCCGAGGCTGTATAAGGCTCTGGTCAGACCCCATTTGGAGTATCGGGAGTAGTTTTGGGCCCCGCATCTAAGGAAGGATGTGCTGGCCTTGGAAAGGGTCCAGAGGAGGTTCACAAGATTGATCCCTGGAATGTCGTATGGGGAACAGTTGAGGACTCTGGGTTTGTACTCGTTGGGAGTTTAGAAGGATATGGGGGGATCTTATTGAAACTTACGGGATACTGCAAGGCCTGGATAGAGTGCACGTGGAGAGGATGTTTCCACTTGTAGGAAAAACTAGAACCAGAGGACCAAATCTCAGACTAAGGGATGATCCTTTCAAACAGAGAGATGGAGGAATTCCTTCACCCAGAATGTGGTGAATCTGTGGCACTCTTTGCCGCAGTAGGCTGTGGAGGCAAAATCATGGAGTGTCTTTAAGACAGAGATAGATAGATTCTTGATTAATAAGGGGTTCAGGGGTTATGGGGAGAAGGCAGTAGAATGGGGATAAGAAAAACATCAGTCATGATTGAATGGCGGAGCAGATTCGATGGGCCAAGTGCCCTAATGCTGCTCCTATGTTTTATGATGAAGGCCCCTCCCCGGAAGTCCTCATGCAAGGGCTGCATGGGAATTGTCCTGAAAGTTCAAACCTCTGGCAGGCAATTAGCCTGCACCTGAAATCATCCAATACTCCAATTTAAATTGAAGACTTTGGATGCTTCTGACTGTCTTGACAGAATAGTTACCCAGGAAAGGTTACAAAAATTAAAACCATTTCTAACTCCTGGGTATGTATAGTACTGACCCCCATGACACCCGTCGACTACCCTCCCCCAGCCCCTGACGACCCTCCCAAATCCCTCACTGAGCACTTGACCCCATCCCCCACTCAGCACCCATCACATCCTCCACAGTGCCATAAAAACAGGTCTACTTCCTTTCCCTCCCGGCTCTGTTGCACTCGACTGAAGGTTTCGGGAACCTGCTGCACTGCACTCTTATCATTAAGCCTGAGTCAGAAGGTCACACGTGAAAGGTGCAGTTGTCTTCCAGTTTAAGTAAATAGGAGCGGAGTGGCAATCCAATTTTTATTTCTGCTCCTCGGATGTTCTGGCCCATTAATTATTTTGATTGATAGGCAAATTGAACCAGTCAAACCTATCACCTCAAGATAAGAAAATAAATGAGAAGCAACGTTTTGTGCAGTTTTTGAAATGAAAATAGAATGCCTCAAGTGGCTCTATTGAATACAGCATTCAAAGTGATACTGGATAATTTAGAAATAGAGACGGGAGAAAGAAAAATAGGATTATTGGTGAAGAAAACATACAAAGACAAAGCATGTGCAAATTATTCCGCAGATTTCCTAAATTTGGTGCAATCAAGAAATGTTGAATGGCCTATATCTTGTTAAAATATCTTGAGTTTCAGCTTCCCTAGCTTGAGGGCGCTGGAGAAGTTTGGGTTGGCAACAGGGAACGACTTCAGTTATCTACAGGTGTGGGACTTTCTGCGCAGGCAGGTATCATCCTTCCCTCTCCTGCCACTAAGGGGGATCCAGGACAGGGTTGTGTCTAGGGGATGGGTGGGGAGCGTCTCGGACATCTACAAAGAACTAATGGGAACGAAGGAGATGCAGTTCAAGGAGCTGAAGCATAAGTGGGAGGAGGAACTGGGTGGAGAGATAGAGGACGGCCTATGGGCGGACACGTTGAGCAGGGTCAACGCGACCGCTACATGCGCAAGGCTTAGCTTGATCCAATTCAAGGTGGTACACCGGGCGCACATGACAGTGGCCCAGATGAGCAGATTCTTTGGGGCGGAAGACAGGTGTGTAAAATGTGCAGGTGGACCAGCGAACCATGTCTACATGTTCTGGGCATGTCCAAAACTTAGGAGATACTGGCAGGGGTTTGCGGACGTCATGTCCAGTGTATTGAAGACAAGGGTGGAAATGAGTCCAGGGGTGGGGAGTTTTGGGGTGTCGGAAACTCCGGGAGTCCAGGAGGAGAAAGAGGCAGATGTTCTGGCCTTTGCCTCCCTGGTAGCCCGGCAACGGATTTTACTAGCTTGGGGGGACTCAATGCCTCCGAAGTCGGAGACCTGGTTAACCAACATGGCGAGCTTTCTTGGCCTGGAAAAGATTAAGTTCGCTTTGAGAGGGTCAGTGTTAGGGTTCGCCTGTAGATGGCAATCATTTATCGACTTCTTTGCAGAGAATTAATCGTCAGCGGGAAGGGGGGGGGGGGGGAAGAGCATAGAATAGGGGGTTAAATAGGCGGGCCTTGGAGGGATGGTGTCGGCGTTTGCACTATAATTATTGTTCTTTGTACATTATTTTTATACTGTTTTTATTTGTAATGCCAAAATACCTCATTAAAATTATTTGTTTAAAAAAAATATATATCTTGAGTTTCCACAGCAGTCACTAATCCTCTCAAGTGCTCTCAAGCACACCACACCACACAAGTTTAAAAATAATAAAGAATCAGAAATAACATTGCAATGCACTTAACTAACACACCCACATCAAGCAGTGCTCCGGTGATGATAGCATTCTGCTGATTTGAAACACAATCTGAATTCTGTAGCACTGCAGCTGATAAACACCACAGTAGTTTCGACACTGTGATTCATGACTTTATTTCTGCCAGATTAATTAGGGAAAGTACCTATGTAGACAGTGAGAACAATATCCACTTCAATGGCTTTTAACAGTTGAGTTACCGCCACTGTTGAATCTCCTTCTATCAGAACTGCCTTTGAAGCTGCTCTGGAAAACAAATCACCTCTCTTTGGATGGGCCACACCTGCTGGAGGCAGCAATGCCCTCTTGTTTACTGCTTGGCAAAGGTGGCTGGCAACACAACAGCGAATGAAAAATTGCACCAGATACAAAACATGATTTATTTTAATCCAGTTTAGTGTAGATTACTAATTTAGGGTTGCGACCACAGCAGTGCTCTTTGCTGAGCAAGCCAAATCCCATATAACATTATGTCATTTTGTATTCTGAGAAGAAACCTAAGCCCAGAAGCTTAGAATTCCAGTAACTCTTTGGGGATTTTAAAAATTAAAAGATATATTCACAAGAAGAAAATGTAAGCACACAAAATTAAAGGTAGGCAGTTAAAACAATTAAAACAAAACCTCACCAGAAGAAACCACATGGTCAGGACGCACAAACAAACACTTTCTTGGCAACACGTTTGTAACTCTAAAAATGGTATTATCCAAAACAAAATTGTTGTCACTGTAGTAAAGGTATGTCACAAGGCTTCTCAAACCCTTCCACTTTGCTGTGGGAATCCCAAGAAAATTCAGACACAAATCTGCTTTCTGAAACAAAGACTTTCCTGGTTTCGGGGCAGCTGCTTCAGATGTCACATGTTCCCTCAGCACAAAGCTGGTCTCTGGACATCTCCACACAGCCAACACAACTCAGCTCAATATCTTTTCTTAAATATCCTTTATTCCTCTTATCTTCAGTCCATTTTCCTCAACACCCCTTTGAACTCAAATTTTCCAAAATATAAAAATATTTCACGTTTTCGTGGTGTTTCCCCGTTGAGTGAAATATTTAATAACCTTCCTTTGTTTACTTATAAAACGTTTGAGTTGTAAAAGTCCCTTACACTCCTTTGAAATTTAATAATTGAAACGGCAAGTCCTTATCTACTTCCTATTTACTTATAAATCCACTTCACCATGGCCTCTTATTACTTTTAGCAACTTTACCCCTTTATTTCTCTATTCTCCAAAACAAGTTGTCTCTATTAACCTATCCCCAGTTTAATTCAATCTTTTATGCTCACTCACACAACCTTCTTTACAGAATAACTATATTCCCCAAAAATATATAAATAACATCCATCGACACAATAGTTGAAAATATGGTCACAGACTCCATTTTCTACCTTCGGCAAGAAGGCCAAAGAAGTGTGTTTGAGTTTCTACTGTATCATTAACGTGAATTAAACTGAAAGTACAGTTACACAGGCAGGAGCATAATATGCAAAAAACTGTCCTAGGTATACAAACATTGGGTTTTTGAGCTTCAACAATCAAAAGCAGTACTTTAAAGCTCCAGCAGCAATCTGGTTTTAGGTACCTACCTGTCTGAGCAGTTCGAGTTTCTTCAGTTCCTCACTGTAGTTGTCAGGATTTTCACCATAATGCTTCAAAATATACTGAGAAATAAATAATAACAATTTTAGAGCATAACAAAATAATCTTTCTTAATAACAATATATTGTTGTTTTTTAATTACAACATAATGCTAGCTGTTGCGCATAGAATTCCCCAAAGGTCACCATCGCCCCAGTAACAAAACTTTCAGAACCTTTTTCTTATGCACATTAGATTTAAAGAAGAACGGAAGGTTATGTAAATAGGATTATGAAAGATTGAGCATCTGGTTTCCTGTTCCATAGAACTGACATTGCATGTTTCCTTTCCTATCTATTTGAATGCAGCAAAAACACCTCCTGTTATCATGTGGGGAGTAAAGAGAAGCTATCAGTTCCATAGTCCACCCCCACCAAACATCTACCTCTGAACCCCGCTCCAGGTGTGATGAAGCTAATAAAGGATGATCTTTTCAATACAGTCACTTCTTTAAATAAATATAACCAAACACAACAGCTCGCTAATCTATTTGGGATACAGGCCTGCTTCCTTCGGAGCTCCCCAATAATTCTCACAATATCTCTCCAGCATTGAAATCTCAACTCATTGCTGACCAAATTATTGGTCACTTCTAATCTCCCCCTTCTAGATCAGTATTTATTTTCCTCACCTCCATTTCTGGAAATGATGTTTCTTACATTAAAGACATCATACAAAATGGAAGCTGCCACTTGTTGATGAATCAGTGACAAGTCACAAAAGAGTAGGTGGTTGGAAGTTTCCATCCATGGTCCACAACATCGCATTGAGGGTCTGATCTCAGTTTTACCAGAATAATAATAATGGATGGGGAATATATTTTTAGCTTCTAAAAGGTTACAGTACCACTGTTCAGTGTCAGCTATGGCTCTTTCCTTGCTTGCAATGTTTCCTCTATGCTTTGGCAACAGGGAAACGTTGGACGGACGATATGCTGGATACTCAATGTGCAATTAGTGCAGATTCTATGATTATGAAGCAATGTTCTCTACTCCAGTTACTTATTCCAATGAGGATTTAACACAAAAGCAATGAACTCGGAAAGATACCCACATCCGGACTTTTCAAATCTTTGAAGGTGGTATCTAGCATGGCTGGGGGGAATCTGTGATTGCCACAGATGGGGGCGATTTTAGTTCTCCACAAGTGTTGTCTGAGCTGGGTCCATGTTCTCAGTGTGGCCGCTACCACTGGGCTTGTTGTGGGGGATGGGAGTGCTGCTGTAGCCAGGGCCCGGAGGGTCGTTCCTTTACAGGATGCCTCCTCCATTTGTACCCAATCTGTGTCAGGTTCTTGTACCCATCCCCTCACTCTTTTTGTCGTTGCTGCCCAGTGGTAGTATTGTAGGTTTGGTAAGGCCAAGCCCCCTTTGATTTTCCTTCTTTGCAGTGTCGGTTTTGAGATTCTCGGGTTCTTAACCCCCCCCCCCCACACACGCACAAACGCCATGATTAGACTGTCTACGTTTTGGAAAAAGGCCTTGGGGATGAAGATCGGAATGGATCTAAACAGGAAGAGGAACCTTGGCAGTACATTCATCTTGATCGTCTGCACTCTCCCCGCCAGGGAGAGTGGGAATGAGCCACCACCTTTGAAGGTCTCTTCTTACTTCCTCCACCCTGGTCAGATTCCACTTGTGGATTTGTGTCCAGTCTCTGGCTATCTGGATCCCCAGGTAGCAGAATCTGTTCTGGCCTGTTTCGAACGGGAGCCCCTCCAGGTCTCTCCCTCCCCCGTTTGGGTTCACTGGGAATGCCTCGCTTTTGCCCAGGTTAAGTTTGTAGCCCGAGAAGGTTCCAAATTCTTTCAGCATTTGCAGTATTGCCTTCAGTCCCTCCTGTGTCTTCGAGACATAGAGGAGCAGGTCATCTGCATAGAGTGAGACTCTGTGCTCTCTGTCTCCTCTCCGGATTCCCTTCCAGCTTTTCGCATCCCGCAGGGCTATCGTCAGGGGTTCGATGGCTAACGCGAACAAGAGTGGGGACAGAGGGCAGCCCTGTCTTGTTCCTCTCTGCAGCTGGAAGTATTTAGAGTTGGGGATGTCAGTTCGGACGCTCGCTTTGGGAGCGTTGTGCAAGAGCCTCACCCAGGCGGTGAACCCCGCTCCTAGCCCAAACCGTTCCAGTACCTCGAGGAGGTATTTCCATTCGACTCTGTCGAAGGCCTTTTCTGCGTCCAGGGAGACGATCACCTCTGGTGTTCTCTCCCCAGAGGGGTCATTATTACGTTCAGCAGCCGCCTGATGTTCGCTGTGAACTGCCTACCCTTGACAAAGCCGGTTTGGTCCTCTGCGACCACCTCTGGTACACAGCCCTCCAGCCTTTTGGCCAGGACCTTTGCGAGTATTGTCGCAACCACGTTCAGCAGTGAAATGGGTTTGTATTATCCGCATTCCGTCAGGTCTTTTTTGGGCATCAGTGAAATTGTGACCTGCACTAGCGTTGGGGGCAGGGTGCCCCTTGCCAGTGAGTCCGCGAACATGTCCCTTAAGTGTGGGGCCAGGATTGGTGCAAATTTTTTGCAGAAGTCTGCCGGAAACCCATCGGGTCCTGGTGCCTTCCCTGCTTGCATGGAGCTGATGCTCCATGATTTCTCCCAGGTCTATTGGTGCTTCCAGCTCCGCCCGTGTCTTCCCCCACAACTGGTAGTTCCAGTCCGTCTAGGAACAGTTTCATCCCCATTGAGGGGGCTCGGAGGCGGACAGTCCCCAGTAGAAGGTCTCAAATGCCCGATTGACCTCCTTTGGTTCTGTTACCAGTCTGCCTCTGCTAACCTTTACCTGCGCTATTTCCCTTGTGGCTGCCTGCTTTCTCAGCTGGTGAGCCAATAGGCGGCCAGCCTTGTCTCCGTGTTCGTAGAAGGTCCCCATTGTCTGACAGAGTTGGTACACTGCTTTAACCTGGATAGCAGGTTAAAGTCCATTTGCAGCTTTTTCCTCTCCGCCAGCAGCCCTACGGTCGGGGCCTCAGAGTATTTTCTGTCGACTTCCAGGATGGAGTCCACCAGTTGTTGCCTGGCCACCCTCTCTTCCCTGTCTCTGCTTGCCTTTAGGCTATGATCTCTACTCTAATCACGGCCTTCAGTGCCTCCCAGAACGTGGAGGGCGAGACCTCCCCGTTTTGGTTGTTACTCACGTAGCCGCCTATGGCCCGCGATGTTTTCTGACAGAAGGCCTTGTCGGCCAGGAGGTCCATGTCCAGCCTCCACGTGGGGCGCTGGGAACGGCCAGTCTCCAACCTCACATCCATATAGTGTGGAGCGTGGTCAAAGATAATGATTGCGGGGTACTCCGTTTCAGTGATCCCTGGAAGCATCGATTTCCCCACTGCAAAGAAGTCGATCGGGTGTATACCTTGTGTACTTGTGAGAAGTATGAAAATTCCTTCTCTCCCGGGTGCAGGAACCTCCATGGGTCCACCACTCCCATCTGCTCCATAAATGCTCCTAGTTCCCTAGCCATGCCAGTCTTTTTCCCTGCTCTGGGGTTTGATCGGTCGGTCAGTGGGTCCTGTACACAGTTGAAGTCGCCCCCCATGGTCAGTTGGGGTGTGTCAAGGTCGGGGATTTCTGCCATGGTCTTCTTTATGAATTCTGTGTCGTCCCACTTGGGAGTGTACACACTTGCCAGTACGACCGGGGCCCCTTCCAGGACACCGCTGACCATGACCCCCTGGGTCCGTAGCTGTCTAGGTTTCCGTGAACCTCGGCCTCTTACTAATTAATATTGCTATTCCCCTCGCCCTCGTCCCGTAGCACGAGTGGTATGTCTGTCCCACCCAGCCCTTCCTCACCAGCCGTCAGTCCTTCTCCCTCAGGTGCGTCTCTTATTAGGTAGATTATGTCTGCTTTCAGGCTTCTTAGGTGGGTGAAGACTCGGGATCTTTTGACCGGGCCGTTGGGTCCCCTTATGTTCCAGGTAACAATCCTGGTGTGGGGGTTTTGACCCCCCGGTCCTGCGGGGTCACCCATACTTACCTGGTGGATGCGCCCCTGCGCTCTGGGGTTTCCCTTCGTTAGGGGTGTTGCTGCTAACTTTAGCCTTAGTTTAATTGCTCTTGTTCGATCACCTTTGCTCGAGTCGCCAGGTATCTTTCTGATACCGCCATGTGGTTCAAGTCCGAGTAATGATCAATAATCCAACACACCGCTTAGTAAGAGTTAAATCAACGCACATTTATTATATACAGTAATCAATACTTATGCATAAATTCTACTTCTAAGCTACTTCCTACAACTAACAGGCCAATACTTAACTTTGGAAATGGCCCACCAGGTCAGGGAAACAAATGGCCTTTCGTTTGGGTTCTGAGCCTGCGGGATTCGAAGCTGGTACAGTTCGATAGCTAGGAGCGCCCATCTCGTAGCGAGCGTTGAAGTAAGACTTACGATTTGAGCGGCTGCAGAAGGGGTTGCAGAAGGGTGTCGAAGGGTGCGGAAGGGTAGATTTGAACTTGGACTCTATTCTTATAGTCCCCAGGGACTTCCTGCCTTTCGGGGCGGACCCTGTACCTGGTTCCAAGTGATTGGACTTCGTCCCAATCACTTGGTTCGATATTCTCCAATGCTGGAGCGATTCCTTGATCGATGGGCGGTTTTGGGGTGGTCGTTCACCTCTCTTTGTGTAGGCTCCTGTTGGCTCCGGAAAGTCTGGGTTGGCTGTGTGTGTCTAATTTGTTGCACATTGT
Organism: Scyliorhinus torazame; assembly: GCF_047496885.1. Classification (NCBI taxonomy): domain Eukaryota; kingdom Metazoa; phylum Chordata; class Chondrichthyes; order Carcharhiniformes; family Scyliorhinidae; genus Scyliorhinus; species Scyliorhinus torazame. The sequence continues at coordinate 190,721,345 of NC_092717.1, forward strand.
TCCCGGGGATTCCTAATTAGTATTTAGATGGCTGGTGTTTTGTTATGCTGATGGCTGCAGGTATCGATCTTGACTGGCCTCCCCAGAGGCGAATACACAGTTTTACCTGCAGCTGCTTATTTTAGTCCTGTTGGCTGATTTTCCCATCAGCCTTTTCCGTTCGCCATTTTAAAATCGGGGTTAGCCATTCTAAATCGGGAGTTAGCCATTTTAACTGGCTACAGGGGGCCGTACAAATTTGCCGCGGTCACCGCTCTCACCATGAGGTCGGGCCCCAGGGCTCCGGGGTTTCCTTTTGTCCAGGGGGCACCCACCATGGCCGCCAGCTGTGTGTACGCCACGTGGCTGCGCCCCTGCATTCCAGGGTCTCCCTTCGTCCTGAAGCCCTCCCGAGTGGCTGTTTGTGGCACCGTCTTGGTTCCTCGCCCTGCTCCATGCCTGCTGAGGCATGTGTTCGTGCTGCTTATCTACCTCACCCTTCCCTTTGCTTCTCTTTTGTTCTGCGCTCTCCCCCCCCCCCCCCCGACTCCTCTCCCCCCCCCCCCCCCAGTCCCTGTTCCTGTTCCCCCCCCCCCCTCCCAGTGTCCTTACCCCCCCTTCAGCCCTGCCCCCCCTTCTCTTTGTGCCAGGTGCTCCCTCTCCCCCGAGAAGCGCGCCGCGGCCCTCCTTTCTTCCTGTCCTCCCGTGTTAGCCCTCCTCGCTAGCACGGTGGCCCCCCTTCCAGCACTTGCCCTGTTATGGTCCTGTTTTACCTTCCTTTTGCTAGCCCTTGTCTCGCCCTCCTGTCCGCCTTTTTCACCCTCATTCACCTTGCTTTGCTCCCTCCCCAATGCATTGAGAGGTGGAACGAGCCCGGGAATGAGTCAGCACAGTCCCGTACAGTGCACCAAACACGCGTGTACAGTTCGTGATCTTATTGTATCTGTTTGCGGTCTGCCCGCTGCTCTTTGTTCCGATTCTTCCTTTCTTTTCCATCCCCGGCGCTTTCATGATGGCCGTTGTGGCTGTCCCTCCCCCAGTTTGTTTGCTCTAACGAACTCCTCCGCTGCCGTTGGGGTGTTAAAAATCAGCTCCTTCCCCTCAAATGTTACCCAGAGTTTACATAAGAACATAAGAACTAGGAGCAGGAGTAGGCCATCTGGCCCCTCGAGCCTGCTCCACCATTCAATGAGATCATGGCTGATCTTTTGTGGACTCAGTTCCACTTTCCAGCCCGAACACCATAACCCTTAATTCTTCAAAAAACTATCTATCTTTATCTTAAAAACATTTAATGAAGGAGCCTCTACTGCTTCACTAGGCAAGGAATTCCATAGATTCACAACCCTTTGGGTGAAGAAGTTCCTCCTAAACTCAGTCCTAAATCTACTTCCCCTTATTTTGAGGCTATGCCCCCTAGTTCTGCTTTCACCCGCCAGTGGAAACAACCTGCCTGCATCTATCCTATCTATTCCCTTCATAGTCTTATATGTTTCTATAAGATCCCCCCTCATCCTTCTAAATTCCAACGAGTACAGTCCCAGTCTACTCAACCTCTCGTCGTAATCCAACCCCTTCAGCTCTGGGATTAACCTAGTGAACCTCCTCTGCACACCCTCCAGTGCCAGTACGTCCTTTCTTAAGTAAGGAGACCAAAACTGAACACAATACTCCAGGTGTGGCCTCACTAACACCTTCTACAATTGCAGCAGAACCTCCCTAGTCTTAAACTCCATCCCTCTCGCAATGAAGGACAAAATTCCATTTGCCTTCTTAATCACCTGTTGCACCTGTAAACCAACTTTTTGCGACTCATGCACTAGCACACCCAGGTCTCTCTGCATAGCAGCATGTTTTAATATTTTATCATTTAAATAATAATCCCTTTTGCGGTTATTCCTACCAAAATGGATAACCTCACATTTGTCAACATTGAATTCCATCTGCCAGACCCTAGCCCATTCACTTAGCCTATCCAAATCCCTCTGCAGACTTCCAGTATCCTCTGCACTTTTTGCTTTATCACTATCTTAATGTCGTCTGCAAACTTGGACACATTGCCCTTGGTCCCCAACTCCAAATCATCTATGGACAGGAATAACATCCCAAATTTCACATTACTTTTATAGAGTGCTGATTTGGCCCAGTTGAATTCAGCCCTTCTTTTGGCCAGGTCCATCCCAATGTCCTGGTACACCCTTATGGTCTTCCCTTCCCACATGCTCGCTTTCGTGTGCCGGGCCCACTTCAGAATTTTTTCCCGGTCTTGGAACCTGTGCAGCTTCACGATAATCGCTCTGGGCTGCTCCCCGGCTTTGGGCCTGGGTCAGAGCGACCTGTGTGCGCCCTGTTAATTTCGGGGGGGGGGGGGGGGGGGCGGTTTGGAAACTTCTCCCTTCCCACTAGCTTGCCCAGTATTTGGGTGACGTAGCCTGTTGGATCTCTGCCCTCCATCCCCTCTGGCAGACCCACTATTTTAACATTCTGCCGTCTGGACCTAGTTTCCTGGTCCACTACTTTCCCTCTTAGGCTCCCCTGGATCGTTACCAGCCTTTTCACCTCGGTTTCCTGAGTTACCATCCTGTCACTCTGGTCCGAGGTGGCCCTCTCCAACTCCTGAATAGTTTTCTCCTGCACCTCCACCTTCGTTTCCAGGCCATTGATGGTTCGCTGCATTTTTTCTGTTGTCTCCGCCAGCATCTCCTTCATCATTGTGTGGAGCTCCATCCTGAGTGCCTCCCTCATGGCGTTTATCTCCGTTTTTACCTCCTCCTTTATGGCGTTTATTTCCGTTTTCAGCACGCTTCTCGATTCCTCCCACTGTGCGGGGGAGGGGGGTGGTCGCCGCGTCCTGTTCCGCTGCTCGGCTCGCCAGCTTTTCCGCTTCCTGATTCGCCTGAGCCTCGTGGGGTCATCTGCCTGCGCGGCCGCAGCTCCTGCTTTTTTCCTTTGCCTTCGCTGCTGTTCCTTCTTACATCTCGCCGTCCCCTCAATTTATTATTTGGAGACATATTTCTGTCTGTGCCTTCCTTTTAAAAACGATTTTGTTCTAGGGGTGCCCTCTTTAGATAAGTATGGTAGCACAAGATAAAATGTTTGTTATTCATTGTAAATAAATCTCTCATACCTAGTTTCCAAAATGAAAATTCTAATTACTTGGCCCAAGGTAACTTATTGTAAAGAAATACCCTATCTGCAGACACTTTTTAAAAAAAAACAATTGCAAACAATTAGCACTCTCCAGAATTCTTTGGTTTAATTCTGCCAATTGCAAGTTTCTTTTCTCTGAATACTTCTGTTTAAACTAGTGTGCTGACAAACGCATCAGGATATTGACTTCCAAATGTCCAACTTTGCAACAAGTGTAATATACTTGTGTTCCTGGGTACAATTAATTCAGCAGTACCAAACTAACCATCAGAAATTTGCCCCAGCCCATGCAAGCACATATATGGCAGAGTGGGAAAAGAGTGTACTCAAAAACTGCCCGAAGCTCCCTATGTGTTACTACAGAAAGTTAATATTTGGATTCACAGGAGCAGAATTAGAATAATTAACCAATAATCATCACCCTTCCATTAAACTTAAAGCCACAACAGAAGAAAATTTCCAAGATACATCAGTATTAACACTGACACAAGAAAACAACAGACATAAGCTAGCAAGAGTTTTTTTTTTTAAAAAGCCGATCTAATTGAACATCTTTCGGGAGAATATCATCAGGGATTTGGTTCCCTGCATGTCAAACACAGGACTGTCGCTGCTCCGATGTGGTGTATGCCCTGAAAAGGCAGAGGCGGACGCCGCATAGATACAGTGATTGAAAAAAAAAACACAATCTAAAGTAGCCAATTTATCTCATCCCAACTGTAAACCCCAAACACAAACCCTATCCTAACCTATCTGGGTTATCTTAGCCTAACAGCAGAAGTCATTTGTTGCCTCCCTTCAAAATAGCCTCCTTCTCTGGGTGCCTTTGTCCATGAATTGCAGAAAGTCTATATTCGAGTACAAAATGTAACAAGAAAGGCAAATGGAAAGTTAGCATTTATTGGAAAAGGTTAAAAGTAGAAAAGTATTGTTGCAATTGTATAGGGTGCTCCACATCTGGAGCAGTGTCCAGTTTTGGTCTCCTTATTTGAGGAAGGACATGGTGGAATAGGAAGCTCTTCAGAGGAGGTTCACCAGGTTGATTCTGGGGTTAAGGGGTTGACGTATGAGGAGAGATTAAACAGTTTGTGCTTATACTCGCTGGAGTTTAGAAGGATGAGGGGGGATCTGATGGAGGTAATTAAAATACTAAAAGGGATTGGTAAGGTAAAGGTAGACCGAATGTTCTCCCTGGTGGGGCAGTCTAGAACAAGATGTCACAGATATAGGTTGAGAGGCAGTAGATTTAAAACTGAGATGAGGAGGCACTTCTCGCAGAGGGTGGTGAATTTGTGGAACACGCTGCCCCATAAAGTGGAGGAGTCCGAATCCTTAAATGGTTTGAAGAGGGAGATATATATATTTCTGATACAAAATGGGTTAAAGAGTTATGGGGAACAGGTAGGGAAGTGGCATTGAGACCGGGAAGAGGTCAGCAATGATCTGATTGGAGGCAGAGCAGGCACAAATGGCTGAATTGCCTACTTCTGCCCCTAATTCCTATGTTCCTAGTGCCTGCAGATAGTGACAGTGGGACCAGCCAGAATAACTGTTCCAGTTCCTCCAATCACAGGTTGCCACTCTCCCACCGTAATGCTCCTCCAACCATAGATTCTATCTTTCAAGGGACAGCAAGAGCGAGGAAAAGGCAAACAGTAATTGGAGGAGCTGAAGCAGCATGGGAGAGATAGAATTTGTGATTGGATTCTGTCTCTTCCACATACTGGACCAATTGTTTCTCACTTATCACCCCCAACATTGATTTTTTGTGGGCTTTCAAGGGCAAATTTATCCACAATCCCATGTATTTTGAACCCTACTATATGTTGAGGAATGTACTCGAGCTTGGGGCAGCTGTTGCAAAGGCGCAGTGGGGAAAGACCACTATCTGAGGTCTTTTAATGACTTCTAGTGGTGGCCATAGAGTGAGCAGTCGCACACAAGGCGGCTCCTGAGTCAAGGTGTTCGTTTTGGACCTTTCTATCAGGGCTTTAGGTAGATTCAGGGGAAAAGTGGAGCGGAGAATGTAGGGGAAGAAGTTCTCCCCAAAATGGGCATGTTTACGAGCTGTCAGACCTGGCTGAAGACAGTGAAGGACCTGGTGAAAAAGTTGGGAGGAGACTCGTGGCGCAGTACCAATTATGAAAATGGTGGAGGGGTAAGGCTCATCGTCGACGGGAAATCTGCAGATGGAGCAATTGATGAGCTTCAGGAAAGAGGAGTTTTGGTAGCAAAGGAAAGAAATGTAGAGCGACTGGTTGAAAGCAATTGAGGGGGGCAGTGGCCCTCTTCCAGAGTCCTGAAATGGGTGCAAAAGTACGACCTGGCAGGTATGGTGGATAAGTGCGGTCATGGCCGGATGGGGGACCCACCTTGGATGGACCCGGTTTAGAGTGGCAATGGGCGGGGCGGAGCCCAAGGGTGGTGATGGCAGACGCTAGAGGGGGGTGGGATATAAGCCTCTGGTGAGAATTGTGACATGGAATGTCCGCCGGCTGAATGGGCTAGTCAAGAAGACCCGGATGCTTGCACACCAGAACAGCTTGAAAGCGGAGGTGATTTTCTTGCAGGAGATGTGTTCCCACATGAAAGATCAGATGAAGATGAGGAAGTGATGGATGGGACACATGTTTCACTCGGGATTTGATTCAAAGTACGTGATAGTGAGTGGGTGTTAGAGGGGATGCCGGTAGCATTAGTAAACATGTATGCACCTAATTGGGATGATGGTGATTTTATAAAGAGGTTACTGGGAGCGAATCTGGACCTGAACTCTCACCAATTGATCATTGTGTAACGAAGACGAGGTTGGATAGGTCTAGCCCTAAGTTGATGGGAAGGTCGAGAATGGTGAAAGAGCAGGGAAGGTTCATGGTATTAATGGGGATGGTGGATCCATGGAGAGGGGGAAGGGAGTATTCTTTCTTCTCACACTTCTATAGGGTGTATTCCTGGATTAATCTTTTTCACGCTGAGCCGGGCGGTGCTGATGGGGACAATCGGGGTGGAATATGCAGGAATTTTGGATCTCAGACAACTGGTTAAATGTGAGGCTTTGTTCGGGACAGGTGCAGAGGCTGGGTGGAGGTTGTACTCTGGACTTTTGGCTGATAAGGAGTTTTGTAGGAAGGTGAGAGTGGTGATTCAGAGCTATGTCGCAACCAGAATGGTGAGGTGTCAGCAGCTACGTTTTGGGAGGCATTGAAGGCAGTGGTTCGAGGGGAAATTATGTTGTTCAAGGCCCAAAGGAAAGGATGAGGAGGGAGGAGCACCAACGGTCATCGGACAAGATAGTTGAGGTGGACATGGCCCCATAAAAGAACTGTTGGCAGAGAGGAAGAGGTTGCAGGGGCAGTTTGACCGGTTGACAACGGGTACGGTGGTGGGGCAGCTGCGGAGGGTGAGGGGAGTGCAGTACGAATATGGGGAAAAGGCGAGCTGGACATTGGCCCACCAGTTCCAGCATCAGGCAGCATCCAGGGAAATTTTGCAGGTTAGGGCAGAGAATGGTGAGGTGGTGTCAGAGCAGAGGTGATGGGCGAATTTAGTAATATCAGATGTGAATAAATTTGCTGTTAAAGATAGCTTTGGATATACACATTACCCAATTTAATAGCTTAACTTCTCAAAATACAATTTATGGCTTGAGAACAAAATCAGGTTTAAATTCAACATTTCCGAACAAATTCACTCCAAATCAAAATCTGAATTTGGCAAATAGGTTAATTATATCAAATTTATGGAAAATAAAGTCCAACAAAATTAAACTAAAAAGTACATTGTCCAAAATTTTACAACTAGAAAATATAAATCTAAAATTATACATATAAAGAGAGAGAATATATATGAAATACAAAATACTTAACTTGCACATTTGGCACCTTTAACACAGTAAAACATCCCAAGGTACTAGTCGTCTCTGTTACAGTTTGGAAAAACTGAGCCAATTTGCACACAAGCTCCCAACAACAGCAATGTGACGTTGATAAGGAATAAATATTCATCAGGATACCATGTAGAACTTCCCTGCTCTTCTTCAAAATAATGTAGATCACGGCAAACTGACCGTTGAAGCTCAAAAAAAATCCTTCCAAAACAGGGATCAAACTTTAGGCAGAATATAAAATGTATCAAGCCGAGGAGCAAAAGGAATGTTAGTACTTGAGGGCAGCACGCGGCAGTGGTTAGCACTGGGACTACGGCGCTGAGGACCCGGGTTCAAATCCTGGCCCCGGGTCACTGTCCGTGTGGAGTTTGCACATTCTCCCAGTGTCTGCGTGGGTTTCAACCCCACAATCCAATTATGTGCAGGGTAGGTGGATTGGCCACGCTAAAATTGCCCCTTAATTGGAAAAAAATAATAATTGGGTATTCTAAATTTATTATAAAAAAATTTTTTTTTTTTTTTTTAAAAAGGAATGTTAGTACTTGGATTCATATCTATTGAGAAGGACTGAAGAATTGTACACTGTTCATGTGGGAAAAAACAACGCGAACTCTACGATTTTCGGGCATGGAGGAATATTCTCCATATTTTATTTGATAAATCCAGTTTCTTTTGGTGCCTTGCAATATTGTGCAGAAAGAAAATAAATCACTTGTCCATCTATCTGCACCCAGGAAAGGAAACGCAAGATGAACTGAACATACATTAAATTCTATGGTCAAATTCGAGCCTTTCCTCCCGCTCCCATTTTAGTCTACCAATAGAAAAGCAATATAGAGGGCCATCAATCTGGAGCTTTGTCCACTGGATATTGTATACGGGTCACACAAAACAATAAGGAAAATGTCAATAACCAGTATGGAAAATGTAACATTTTATTCTAAATTCTCAACAAGGTTTCAATAAATTATCCTTTTTAAAGCTTTAGATCACCCTTTGTCCATGTAACTATAAAGTTCAGTAATGGTTCCCCATGAATTCATATGATTAAAGTGCATTTAAAGATTTTCAAAACAACGAAGCTTTCAAAACTGGTGTAATCCTGATTGAGGAATTAGGGGATTTACATGCTAAGTACAGACATAGAACATAGAAAATACAGCACAGAACAGGACCTTCGGCCCACGATGTTGTGCCGAACCTTTGTCCTAGATTAATCATAGATTATCATTGAATTTACAGTGCAGAAGGAGGCCATTCGGCCCTTTGAGTCTGCACCGGCTCTTGGAAAGAGCACCCTACCCAAACTCAACACCTCCACCCAACACCAAGGGCAATTTGGACATTAAGGGCAATTTATCATTGGCCAATTCACCTAACCCGCACATCTTTGGACTGGGTGATCTAAAGCTTTAAAAAGGATAATTTATTGAAACCTTGTTGAGAATTTAGAATAAAATGTTACCTTATAAGTCGTGATCAGTCCCAGGACATCACTGCGGGAGACCCTCAGGGCAATGTCCCAAGCCCAACCATCTACAACTGCTTCAATGACCTACCCGCATCCATAAGGTCAAAAGTGGTGATGTTCGCTGATGATTGCACAATGTTCAGCACCATTCACAATTCCTCAGATACTGAAGCAGTCGGTGTCCGCATTCAGCAAGACCTGGGCAATATCCAGGCTTGGGCTGATCAGTGGCAAGTAATATATGCGCCAAACAGGCACCAAGTAATGACCATCTGCACTGTAAATTCTATGATAATCTATGATAATCTCCAGCAAGAAAGAATCCAACCATCTCCCCTTGACATTCAATAGCATTACCATTGCTGAAACCCCAGTATCAACATCTTGGTGATTACAATTGACCAGAAACTAAACGAGAGCAGCCATATTATTACTGTGTCTAGAAGAGCATGTCTGTGTCAGGCAATTCTGGGGTGAGTTACTCACCTCCTGACTGTCCAAAGCCTGAGCACCATCTACTTGGCACACCAATGGCAGCTTTGTGCTCTACATACAAGATGCACTTGGCAACTCAACAAGGCTCCTTTGGACAGCACTTTCCAAGCCCATGGTCTCTACCACCTTAAAGAACATGGACCACAGTTGCATGGGAACACCACAATATTCAGATTTCCCTCCAAGTCACACACTCCTTCCAGACTTGGAACTATATTGCCGTTCCTTCACTGCATTCTTTTTTTGATCAAAATCCTGGAACTTCCTCAACAGCAATGTGGATGTACCTACACCACATAGACTGCAACCATTCTAAAAGCCAGTTCACCCCCACCTTCTCAAAAACAGTTAGAGATGGGCAAGAAATGTTGGCCTTGCCAGTGAAGCCTACATCCCATGAAAGAATTAAAACAAAAAGTCTTATCAAATCCAGAGGGGCTGGACCGGGCTTCAATTTAACATCAGTCATAAGACTACACCTCCATAGTACTACAATGGAGAATCAGCCTTGATTTTTCTGCTCAAGTCCTATGGCGCAGCACGGTAGCATAGTGGTTAGCTCTCTGGCTTCACAGCAGCAGGGTCCCAGATTCAATTCCTGGCTTGGGTCACTATCGATGCAGAGTCTGCACGTTCTCCCCATTTCTGTGTGGGTTTTCTCCAGGTGCTCCGGTTTCCTTCCACAAGTCCTGAAAGACGTGTTATTAGGTAACGTGGACATTCTGAATTCTCCCTCTGCGTACCCAAACAGGTGCCGGACTGTGTCAACTAGGGGCTTTTCACAGTAACTTCATTGCAGTGTTAATGTAAGCCTACTTGTAACACTAATAAAGATGATTATTATGGAGTGGGGTTTGAACCAACACCCATATGACTCAGCGTGCTACCAGCTGACCCTCAGCTGGCACAGGAGCCACAGTGTGATGGTGTAAATGCCACCTATCTCGAGTCAAGTCTTAACACCCCAAGGTTTCAAACAGGCTGGTTCAGCGTCAGATAGTTACCAGGAAGAGGGCTAGAGTCAAGGTGACGTGAAGACAATCAAGAAGGCACAGTGAACGAACTAGTGTTGTTTATTTTTAAAACTAAAACTTTACATGGTGTGTTAAAGGTGGGAACATGCACACAGAAATATCGGATTGTGTGTAAGCTATCAGGAGTTGTGCTGAAGGAGAGCAACAGAGAGCGCCGAGCCTGAATCAGGCCGTTGGGAGTCACTCAGCAGAAGCACACAGAGGCCTGAAGTGACACAAGCCGCCTCCTCCTTCCTCCCTGCCAGCCTGGCCTCAGCAGTGTTCAAAATAATGCGACCAGGATGGAGGATACCGAGTGCGCTCTCGCTGTTTGCCCTATTCTCCGTTCTTGTTATTTACCTGTCGGACGGCGCTGGCGAAAGGAAACTCCCCAGCTTCCTTCAAGTCGAGCCAAATCATCGGCATCCGCGGCACAGCCTCCATGTTGAGAGGGCGACCAGGACCAACCGGATGTCGGGCGCTCGCGGCGGATGTGACATCTGGTCGAGGCCGGGGGCGTTCTGGGAGCTGTAGTTCAGCCCGATGGTGGCTGGGAGCAGCTCGTGCCTCCACCCCACCAATGGTAAAGGGTTGTTCCAATTGCGAAACGTTACTGCTGAAATGGAGCCATGCTTCTCTAACCACCTCATTAAAAATTTTTTTTTAGAGTAACCAATTATTTTCTTTTTCTAATTAAGGGGCAATTGAGCGTGGCCAATCCACCTACCCTGCACATCTTTGGGTTGTGGGTTCGGGGCAGCACGGTAGCATTGTGGATAGCACAATTGCTTCACAGCTCCAGGGTTCCAGGTTCGATTCCGGCTTGGGTCACTGTCTGTGTGGAGTCTGCACATCCTCCCTGTGTGTGCGTGGTTTTCCTCCGGGTGCTCCGGTTTCCTCCCACAGTCCAAAGACGTGCAGGTTAGGTGGATTGGCCATGATAAATTGCCCTTAGTGTCCAAAATTGCCCTTAGTGTTGGGTGGGGTTACTGGGTTATGGGGATAGGGTGGAGGTGTGGACCTTGGGTAGGGTGCCCTTTCCAAGAGCCGGTACAGACTCGATGGGCCGAATGGCTTCCTTCTGCACTGTAAATTCTATGAAATCTATGTCTGAATCAAGACTATTCAGCTGATAAACCCCAGGATGTTGATAATGGCAGATTTCAGCGATTGTAATTCCATTGAACGTCAACATTTTCTCTTGTTGGAGATGGTCATTGCATGGTGCTTGTGTGGCGCAGTTGTTGCTTGCTGCTTAGTAACCCAAGCCTGTATGTTGTCCAGGTATTGCTGCATATGGAGACAGACTGCTTCAGCATCTGATGAGTGATGAATGGTGCTGAACATTGTGTAATCATCAGTTAAAATCCCCACTTCTGAAAAGGGGATTGAACCCATGCTGGTGGCATTTCCTCACCCATGTTTCTTAGTGTCTCATCAAATTAACTAATCGGCCCCACATAATGTTTGTAGCCACGCCTATAATGGTATGAGGGTTGTGAAACTTTAGTTAAGGGTGGCGATAAGAAAATCTAGGGTTGTTTATCTTAGAACAAAGATAGTTAAGCGTAGATTTAATAGAGGTGTTCAAAATCATTAAGGGAATATGTTTAGGCAAACGAGAAATTATTTCTAGTGGCAGAAGTGTTGGTATCCAGGGGACACAGAGTTAAAGTAATTGGGAAAAGAACTGGAGGGGAGCAAATTTGTACACCCAACAAAGTCTTGTTTGTAATTCTGCTGGTGGACAGGGAATCAAAATAATAATAATCTTTATTGTCACATGTTGGCTTACATTAACGCTGCAATGAAGTTACTGTAAAAAGCCCCTAGTCACCACATTCCGGCACAAGTTCAGGTACACAAAGGGAGAATTCAGAATGTCCAATTCACCTCGCAGCACGTCTTTCAGGACTCAGAGGAAACCAGAGCACCCGGAGGAAACCCACGCAGACACGGGGAGAACATGGGAGAACACGGGGAAACAAGGAATCGAATCTGGGACCCTGGAGCTGTGAAGCCATAGTGCTATCCACTATGCTACCGTGCTGCCCTTATGGAAAAGTAACAGCAGGACCCAATATATGTGCGACTGAAGGTCTCCACAAGCAATTTTGGTTTAACATGTTGAGATGGGAATCTCCGTGAATAATTCTTTAGGCACTTGTGGAAATTACAGTTGAAAAAGCATCTCTGTTCCTACCAGAGGTTTTAGATTTTTAGGAGAAGGATGATAAATGTAATAGAAGGTGAAGATTGTGTGGTATTAGGTTAGGGTTTTGTGTTGTGAGAAAATTGAAAATTAGGAACATTTACTCAAACAGCTGTGGAGCAGATTCCAGATGCACTTGGCAGTCCCTCTTTTAACTCTCAGCTCTGTGAATGAGAGGGGAATGTCACAAATGAATGATTGGCTTCACACCTTCTGCCAGAGTAAATAAACCTTTAAGGGAATCAAAGGATATGGGATCAAGCTATATAGTTGGATGATCAGCAATGATCATAATGAATGGATGGGCTGGCTCAAAGGACGGACTCGTTTCCTCCTGCTCCTATTTTTATGTTTCTATGCTCATACTCATCTCACTGAATGGTGCAAGGTACATGGGCCTCAGTGGTAAGTGGACCAGCCATGCAGTCCATGCACTAAAGAGCTACTCAATGTAACAAAACGATGTCCCGTAGCCCCACTGCGTTCCATCTAGTCAGCGCGGTAGCATTGTGGATAGCACAATTGCTTCACAGCTCCAGGGTCCCTAGTTCGATTCCGGCTTGGGTCACTGTCTGTGCGGAGTATGCACATCCTCCCCGTGTGTGCGTGGGTTTCCTCCGGGTGCTCCGGTTTCCTCCCACAGTCCAAAGATGTGCAGGTTAGGTGGATTGGCCATGATAAATTGCCATTAGTGTCCAAAATTGCCCTTAGTGATGGGTGGTTGCTGGGTTATGGGGATAGGGTGGAGGTGTTGACCTTGGGTAGGGTGCTCTTTCCAAGAGCCGGTGCAGACTCGATGGGCCGAATGGCCTCCTTCTGCACTGTAAATTCTATGAAATCTATGAAATCTAGTCTGTAGTGGAGAGGCCACTGTATCTGACCCTTCCACACATAGAGCTCAGATGCTGGCTGGGAGATGGAAGGGGAGTCAAAAGAATTTAGGCATTGAGGGCACCAGCGAGCACTGCTAATGACAAGCCTCTGTGAGCCTTATCCTTCTAACTGCACAGGCTCACTGCTCTGGAGGGTGCTGCCCGAGAACCTTTCTGGACAACCTGCAGTGCATCAATCAAATGTCACTCAATCCAGTGGAATTTTATGAGACTGGAAGTATGAATAAGACACATGAAATCAAATTGCCCTCAACCCCATCTCTCTTTGCACATGAAAAGTTGAGGCACAACAAGAGAGAGAGAGAGAGAGAGAGATGGCTGGCCTGGCCTCAGGAACCTCACTGACTTCGAGGAGCAGGCAGTCAGCTTGTTGGGGAGGAACCAGACTGAGCCTGCAATGATAGAGAGGTTGGCGGAGGCCTCCATCCAGTAAGGACTCATGCGTGTCCCATAGAAGCCTAAGGGTCATGAGTTTCTCCATGTTGGAGGCAGCTAATATAGTCACTCACACTCTGCTCTCTCACTTACAGGTGTCAGCAGAAAGAGGGAAGAAGAGGAGACTCTGTCCAGTGGTTCACCCATCCCACAGAGGACTGAGGACATTGTGGAGGGGGAAGGGGGAATGAAAGTGCATTTGTAGAGATGTCACAGCAGTCACCTGCACCCTCCACCAGCACAGAGACACACACTTCCATGGGTACTCAATGTAATTCTGGCTGGGTCTCACATTCTGGTAGTCACCACATTGATACATGTCCACAGCAGGAGGAGGCAGGGTCAACCAAGCTTAACAGCATTGGGAAGGCTTCTAGGGAAGAGCCACCTGCGACATCTAGGTTGGACAATGAGCCTCTGGGATGGACCCTGCACAAAATGCTGGGGAATGTTGCTAACTTTTGGTTGGTTCAATGAAATGAAATGAAATGAAATTGAAATGAAAATCGCTTATTGTCACAAGTAGGCTTCAATTAAGTTACTGTGAAAAGCCCCTAGTCGCCACATTCCGGCGCCTGTTTGGGGAGGCTGGTATGGGAATTGGCTCTGTTTTATAACCATTGTTGCTCTCGAGTCGCCAGGTAGCTTTATGATACCGCCACGAGGTTCAAGTCCAAGTAATGATCAATAACTCAATACACCGATTAGTAAGATTCAAATCAAAGCACATTTATTGTACACAGTAATCGCTACTCATGCACAAATTCTACTTCTAAGCTACTTCTACAACTAACAGGCCTACACTTAGCTTCGGACTGGCCCACCAGGTCAGGGGAACAAATGGCCTTTTGTTCGGGTTCTGAGTCTGCGGGATTCGAAGTTGGTACGGATTGGTAGGAGCGCCTATCTCGTAGCGAGCGTTGACTTAAGACTACTGGATCTCGGCGGCAGTTGAACCGGTCACGGTCAAGGTTGGTTCGCGTTGCTGGGTGAAGAAGAACGATTTGAGCTTGGGGGCTTAACTTTATAGTCCCCAGGGGCTTCCCGCCTTTCGGGGCGGACCCTGTACCTTGTTCCAGGTGATAGGACTTTGTTCCAATCGCTTGGTTCGATTTCTCCAATACTGGAGCGGTTCCCTGATCGATGGCGGTCTTGAGGTGTCCGTTAACCTCTTTTGTGTTGGCTCCTTCTGGCGCCGGGGAGTCTGGCTTAGCTTTGTTTGTCCCAAATGTTGCGATTGTTCCCGGGGATTGCTTATTAGTATGTAGATGGCTGCTACATTATTATGCAGATGGCTGCTTGTATCGATGCTGTCTGGGCTTTTGCAGAGTTTAATACACAGTAAACTTGCACCTGATAGTTTCTGCCTGTGTTGGCTGAATTTCCCTGCAGCCTTTGCTGTCCTCCATTTTACATCGGAAGTTGGCCAACCCAGGTGGCTACAGGAAGCAGCAAGAGGAGGAGGAGCATCAGGCAAAGATGTTGGAGGCCCTCAACAGAGTGACATATGAGGTGGCGGAGTCCTCTCTGATGAAGTGGTGCAGACATATGCATGCATCAAGGTCCCCATGGGAAGGGTGATGGATACCATGGAGAACCTGGTCCAGCAGAATGCTTATTTTCTGCCAAAGATGCGTGCAGACCTTCACTCCATCACGGTAGCCATTGGTGAGCTTTTGCAGTGGCTACGTGAGCGAGGAATGGGCACCTCAACCTCCTTCCAGGTGCACCTTTCCCTCAAGAAGTCAGGAAGGCAACCAAGGGGAGCTCACAATTAGATTTGGATTTATTGTCATGTGTACCGAGGTACAGTGAAAAGTATTGTTCAGCTTACAGTCCAGACAGATCGTTCCATACATAAAAATCATAGGACATACAATAAATACACAATGTAAATACATACACATCGGGTGAAGCATACGGAGAGTAGTGCTACTAAGTAGGGAAGATGCGTGAAGAGATCAGTTCAGTCCATAAGAGGAACATGGCAGCCATGGAGTGAGTGGTCGCACACAGGGCAGCTCCTGCTCAAAGACGTTGGTTTGGGCACATCATACCCGTTAACGGGCTAGTTCCGGCAAAAAGGTGGTGCAGAAGGTGTGGAAGGAGAGGTCCTCCCCAAGATTGGCATGTCTACTGGCTACCAGACCTGGCAAAAGACAAAGACCTGGCTAAGGAGTTGGAGGGGCCTGTGGCGCAGCAACAATTTTGAGAATGGTGGAGGAGGAAGGGTCGCTATCAGTGGGAAAGCCCCAGATGGAGCAGTTGATCGCATTCATCAAGGAGGAATTTCGCCAAGAAAGGAAAGAGATGCAGGGCGACTGGCCGAAGGCGATTGAGGAAACAGTAGCACCTCAGTGAGGATCGCTGGACCGAGTGTAGAAGCGCCTTGAGGCGTAATACATAGATACATAGAAGATAGGAGCAGGAGGAGGCCTTTTGCCTTCGAGCCTGCTCCGCTATTCATCACGATCATGTCTGATCATCCAACTCAATAGCCTAATCCTGCTTTCTCCCCATTCACCCCAAGTCCTATATCTAGCTGCCTCTTCAATATATTCAATGTGTTAGCATCAACTACTTCCTGTGGTAATGAATTCCACAGGCTCACCACTCTTTGGTTTTTACTCATTTTTACTTTTGTACCTTTTTCATTTTTACTCATTTTTACTTTTACTTTTGTACCTTTTTCATTTTTACTCATTTTTACTTTTACTTTTGTACCTTTTTCAAATTTTGTGTGTGTCGGGGGGGAAACTGAAGTGACATCACAGAAAAGCTGTGGCCTGAGTGGCTGGTTGGGATTCTACACTAAATTAAAAAAAATTGAGCGTTGGTAACTAATTAAACATAATTACTTAATTATAATTTAGAGGGATATCTAAGCCAGAAATCGGAGAGTACTATATTTAGCTTTCGTATTTCTATTAGAAATCTAGTGCTAGGAAACAGATAGGTAACAGTAACTTTGAAATTAAAAAAAAAAATATTCAAAAAAAAATAAATTTAATTTTAATTTTAATTAATTGACGCAATGTCAGTTAGAGGGGTGCTGTGCTCTGACTGTGAGATGTAGCAGGTCCGGGAGGCTTCCAGCGTCCCGGATGGCTTCATCTGCAGAAAGTGCACCCAACTGGAGCTCCTCACAGACCGCATGGTTCGGTTGGAGCGTCAATTGGATGCACTTAGGGGCATGCAGGTGGCGGAAAGCGTCATAGATCGCAGTTATGTAAATGTGGTCACACCCAAGGTGCAGGCAGAGAAATGGGTGACCACCAGAAAGGGCAGGCAGTCAGTGCAGGAATCCCCTGTGGTTGTCCCCCTCTCGAACAGATATACCCCTTTGGATACTGTCGGGGGGGATAGCCTATCAGGGGAAAACAGCAGCAGCCAGAGCAGTGGCACCACGGCTGGGTCTGATGTTCAGAAGGGAGGGTCAAAGCGCAGAAGAGTAATAGTAATAGGGGACTCTATAGTCAGGGGCACAGATAGGCGCTTCTGTGGACGTGAAAGAGACTCCAGGATGGTATGTTGCCTCCCTGGTGCCAGGGTCCAGGATGTCTCCGAACGGGTAGAGGGCATCCTGAAGGGGGAGGGCAAACAGGCAGAGGTCGTTGTACATATTGGTACTAACGACGTAGGCAGGAAGGGGCATGAGGTCCTGCAGCAGGAGTTCAGGGAGCTAGGCAGAAAGTTAAAAGACAGGACCTCGAGGGTTGTAATCTTGGGATTACTCCCTGTGCCACGTGCCAGTGAGGCTAGAAATAGGAAGATAGAGCAGCTAAACACGTGGCTAAACAGCTGGTGTAGGAGGGAGGGTTTCCATTATCTGGACCACTGGAAGCTCTTCCGGGGCAGGTGTGACCTGTATAAGAAGGACGGGTTGCATCTAAACCGGAGAGGCATAAATATCCTGGCCGCGAGGTTTGCTAGTGTCACACGGGAGGGTTTAAACTAGTATGGCAGGGGGGTGGGCACGGGAGCAATAGGTCAGAAGGTGAGAGCATTGAGGGAGAACTAGGAAATAGGGACAGTGTGGCTCTGAGGCAGAGCAGACAGGGAGAAGTTGCTGAACACAGCGGGTCTGGTGGCCTGAAGTGCATATGTTTTAATGCAAGAAGTATTACGGGTAAGACAGATGAACTTAGAGCTTGGATTAGTACTTGGAATTATGATGTTGTTGCCATTACAGAGACCTGGTTGAGGGAAGGGCAGGATTGGCAGCTAAACGTTCCAGGATTTAGATGTTTCAGGCGGGATAGAGGGGGATGTAAAAGGGGAGGCGGAGTTGCGCTACTGGTTCGGGAGAATATCACAGCTGTACTGCGAGAGGACACCTCAGAGGGCAGTGAGGCTATATGGGTAGAGATCAGGAATAAGAAGGGTGCAGTCACAATGTTGGTGGTTTACTACAGGCCTCCCAACAACCAGCGGGAGATAGAGGAGCAGATAGGTCGACAGATTTTGGAAAAGAGTAAAAACAACAGGGTTGTGGTGATGGGAGACTTCAACTTCCCCAATATTGACTGGGACTCACTTAGTGCCAGGGGCTTAGACGGGGCGGAGTTTGTAAGGAGCATCCAGGAAGGCTTCTTAAAACAATATGGAGACAGTCCAACTAGGGAAGGGGCGGTACTGGACCTGGTATTGGGGAATGAGCCTGGCCAGGTGGTAGATGTTTCAGTAGGGGAGCATTTCGGTAACAGTGACCACAATTCAGTAAGTTTTAAAGTACTGGTGGACAAGGATAAGAGTGGTCCTAAGATGAATGTGCTAAATTGGGGGAAGGCTAATTATAACAATATTAGGCGGGAACTGAAGAACATAGATTGGGGGCGGATGTTTGAGGGCAAATCAACATCTGACATGTGGGAGGCTTTCAAGTGTCAGTTGAAAGGAATTCAGGACCGGCATGTTCCTGTGAGGAAGAAGGATAAATACGGCAATTTTCGGGAACCTTGGATGACGAGAGATATTGTAGGCCTCGTCAAAAAGAAAAAGGAGGCATTTGTCAGGGCTAAAAGGCTGGGAACAGACGAAGCCTGCGTGGAATATAAGGAAAGTAGGAAGGAACTTAAGCAAGGAGTCAGGAGGGCTAGAAGGGGTCACGAAAAGTCATTGGCAAATAGGGTTAAGGAAAATCACAAGGCTTTTTACGCATACATAAAAAGCAAGAGGGTAGCCAGGGAAAGGGTTGGCCCACTGAAGGATAGGCAAGGGAATCTATGTGTGGAGCCAGAGGAAATGGGCGAGGTACTAAATGAATACTTTGCATCAGTATTCACCAAAGAGAAGAAATTGGTAGATGTTGAGTCTGGAGAAGGGTGTGTAGATAGCCTGGGTCACATTGAGATCCAAAAAGACGAGGTGTTGGGTGTCTTAAAAAATATTAAGGTAGATAAGTCCCCAGGGCCCGATGGGATCTACCCCAGAATACTGAAGGAGGCTGGAGAGGAAATTGCTGAGGCCTTGACAGAAATCTTTGGATCCTCGCTGTCTTCAGGATATGTCCCGGAGGACTGGAGAATAGCCAATGTTGTTCCTCTGTTTAAGAAGGGTAGCAAGGATAATCCCGCGAACTACAGGCCGGTGAGCCTTACTTCAGTGGTAGGGAAATTACTGGAGAGAATTCTTCGAGACAGGATCTACTCCCATTTGGAAGCAAATGGACATATTAGTGAGAGGCAGCACGGTTTTGTGAAGGGGAGGTCGTGTCTCACTAACTTGATAGGGTTTTTCGAGGAGGTCACTAAGATGATTGATGCAGGTAGGGCAGTGGATGTTGTCTATATGGACTTCAGTAAGGCCTTTGACAAGGTCCCTCATGGTAGACTAGTACAAAAGGTGAAGTCACACGGGATCAGGGGTGAGCTGGCAAGGTGGATACAGAACTGGCTAGGCCATAGAAGGTAGAGAGTAGCAATGGAAGGATGCTTTTCTCATTGGAGGGCTGTGACCAGTGGTGTTCCACAGGGATCAGTGCTGGGAGCTTTGCTCTTTGTAGTATATATAAATGATTTGGAGGAAAATGTAACTGGTCTGATTAGTAAGTTTGCAGACGACACAAAGGTTGGTGGAATTGCAGATAGCGATGAAGACTGTCGGAGGATACAGCAGGCTATAGATTGTTTGGAGACTTGGGCGGAGAGATGGCAGATGGAGTTTAATCCAGAAAAATGTGAGGTAATGCATTTTGGAAGGTCTAATGCAGGTAGGGAATATACAGTGAATGGTAGAACCCTCAAGAGTATTGAAAGTCAAAGAGATCTAGGAGTACAGGTCCACAGGTCATTGAAAGGGGCAACACAGGTGGAGAAGGTAGTCAAGAAGGCATACGGCATGCTTGCCTTCATTGGCCGGGGCATTGAGTATAAGAATTGGCAAGTCATGTTGCAGCTGTATAGAACCTTCGTTAGGCCACACTTGGAGTATAGTGTTCAATTCTGGTCGCCACACTACCAGAAGGATGTGGAGGCTTTAGAGAGGGTGCAGAAGAGATTTACCAGAATGTTGCCTGGTATGGAGGGCATTAGCTATGAGGAGCGGTTGAATAAACTCGGTTTGTTCTCACTGGAACGAAGGAGGTTGAGGGGAGACCTGATAGAGGTATACAAAATTATGAGGGGCATAGACAGAGTGGATAGTCAGAGGCTTTTCCCCAGGGTAGAGGGGTCAATTACTAGGGGGCATAGGTTTAAGGTGAGAGGGGCAAGGTTTAGAGTAGATATACGAGGCAAGTTTTTTACGCAGAGGGTAGTGGGTGCCTGGAACTCGCTACCGGAGGAGGTGGTGGAAGCAGGGACGATAGTGACATTTAAGGGGCATCTTGACAAATACATGAATAGGATGGGAATAGAGGGATACGGACCCAGGAAATGTAGAAGATTGTAGTTTAGTCGGGCAGCATGGTCGGCACGGGCTTGGAGGGCCGAAGGGCCTGTTCCTGTGCTGTACATTTCTTTGTTCTTTGTTCTTTGGGTGACGATACGTGTGGTAGAGAAGGTGGTGGCAGACCAGAGCGATCAGATTGTGTCTGGAGACGGATGTGGGGACCCTGGGGACCTATGTAAGTCGCTGCAAGTGAAGGTGGAGGAGCAGGAGAACAGGTCCAGGTGGCAGAACTTGTGAATTGTGGGTCTGCCAGAGGATGTGGAAGGAACAAGCGCCACAAAGTATGTGTCAAGGATGCTGGCCAGGTTGGTGGAGGAGAAGGTGCTGGACAAGGCCTCAGAGGTATACCGGGCCCACAGGTCCTTGAGGCAGAAGCCGAGAGCGGGGGAGCCGCCGCGGTCAGTGATTGTGCGGTTGCACAAGTTCGTGGGTAAGCAGAAGATCTGAGGTGGCCAGGGCGAAGCGTGACTGCGAATGGTAGGGGAATCGTGTCCGAATATATCAGGACATTGGCGCGGAGCTGGCGAAGAGGCATGCGGGATTTCACTAGGCCAAGGCTGTGTTGTATTGACGGAAGATTCGGTTTGGGGTGCTGCGCCGGCGAGATTTTGGGTTACGTTTGACTGCTGGGAGTACTACTTTGAGATGCCAGAAGAGGCAAATGACTTTATAAGTGACCATAAACTGGGGGAGAACTAAGAGTTGGTGTGAGATAGAGGAGCTAAATCGGCGAAAGTTGGGTGTTATGGCTGTTCTGTGTTGCCGGAGCATGGGAATTTTTCGGGGAGTTGTGAGGTTTGTAAGGGGGTGTTCACCAACACCTCCCTTCCACCCCACCCCCCCCTCGCCTTTTGTTGTGTTTTTCATTTGGGAGGAGGTGACTTGTGATTTTGAGTGCTTTTCCTTATGGTATTGAGGACAATCGTCCTTACTGATTGTGGTCTGTGGGTCAGGAAGTCGAGGATCCAGTTGCAGAGGGAGGAGCCAAGTCCTAGCTGTTGGAGTTTTGATATGAGCTTGGCTGGGATTATGCTATTGAAGGTGGAGTTTTGTTAATGAATAGAGGTCTGACGTAGGAGTCCTTGTTGTCAAGATGCTCCAGGGATGAATGTAGGGCCAAAGGGATGGTGTCTGCTGTGGACCGATTGTGGCAGTATGCGAATTGCAGTGGATCAAGGCATTCTGGGAGTATGGAGTTGATGTGTTTCATAACCAACCTCTCAAAACACTTCATAATGATAGATGTTAAGGCCACCGGACGGTAGTCGTTGAGGCACTCTGCCTGGTTTTTCTTTGGCACCGGTATGATGGTGGTCTTCTTGAAGCAGGTGAGAGCCTTGGAATGGAGTAGGAAGAGGCTGAAGATGTCGCCGAACACACCCGCCAGTTGGTCCACACAGGATCTGTGTGCACTACCAGGACTCCATCAGGACCCATTGCTTTCCGAGGGTTCACTTTCAAGAAGGCTGATCTGACTTTGGAGGTTGTGATGGAGGGTATGGATGTGTCCGAGGCTGTTGAGGCAGTTGACAGCGATTTGTTGGTTTCCTGCTCGAAACGAGCATAGAATGCAGTGAGTTCATCAGGGAGGGGTGCGCTGTTGCCGTGCCACAACCGATGAGAGTCCGTGTCATTAGCCTGTGACTCTGGCTTAGTCTGGTGTTGTCTCTTGGTGTCCTTAATGGCTTTGCGGAGGTCGTACCTAGATTTCTTGAATAGATCAGGGTCGCCTGTCTTGTGCGCCTCAATAGGGAGTGAATCGTCCGACTCTCCGAGGGCACCCTCTGTGGCCACAGAGGGGACAACTGCCCCGTAGCAGGACCGGTCAAAGTAAGCCGTGATTTGTTATGATCTCGGTGTAACATAAGCGGCTTCCTTGTGGTGCACTTGACAAAGGAAGGTTCAGACGTGGAGATAACTTCAACACGTTTATTAAACTATTTACACTTCTCTTACTCGGGTTCGACACTACTGCTAATCCTACTATAGCTACCCAGACTGACTAACCAGCTGCTGCAATCCACGTGGTGGGTGTAACATTGAATCAACCCTGTGTTTCTACTCACTGACTGGCTCCACTGGAAAGAGGCAGATCATGTATGTGGTGTCCTTTATATATGGGTTGGTGTAATGCCCCCCTGTGGTGGTGTCACCTCTGTGTGTATCGTGAATGTCCATTGGTCGTGTCCTATCTAACTGATCTATTGGTTGAGGGTGTGTGTGTGATGTTTATGTTGCTCCCTCTAGTGTCTGGCTAGCTTACATGCATTTACATTGATGTACATCACCACATCACCCTTTTTTATATGTTACATATTTTCTGCACACTTTGAGAAAATTGAACAAAAAACAGGTAGATAGGTTAAGGTATATACAAGTCATGAGAACAGTAATTAAACAATAAGTCCAAATCATTTGTGTGAGTCCAAAAACCATCAATCATCATGGTCAAATGTCTCTCTTGGTTATGAACGCCATCAACGTCCCTGTGCCACAGGAACCAAGAAGTGGTCAAATTACTTCACTGTCTGATTTGGAGTCCCTTTCTTTTTTCGATGTTTGTGATGGTGCTGTCAGATGACATCTTGTAGCTGATAAGGTGTTGACGTTGAAGAGGTGCCATCAACAGTATTATTCGAGGTCATAGATGTGCTCTATGTTGAAGTTGGATAAGACTGTACATGCTGGTTCTGGCTACATGCTGTGCAGGAACGGTGATCCTGCTGAGAACCGTTGAAGCTTGTCGAATTGGAAACAGAATTGCTGCTCGCATAAATACCTGGTGATGGTGTGAAACTAGAACCGTGCATCTGATAGGAATATGCCGTCTGGCCAGGCTGGGGTGCAGCAAATCCTGGGCTGTAACTAAGGCATCCAGTCTGTAGTGCAGATTGCGCTTGCTGTCATCCTCCTTCGGTCTTGATTCCATTAATGGGCAATCCGTAGTGCTGGCCTGTTTGAGAATATGCTGCATAGACTGCTGGCTGCTGCATGCCTGAATACTGGGTTTGTCCAGCATGAGCTGTCATTGGCTGCACTGCTGGAGTGGAAAAAATGTGTGGATATAGCTGTGGTGAATATTGATGTATTCCTCTTGGACTGTAGCCGCTGCTTATTATTACTGACCCAGTGTAATTGTTAAGTGATCCATCTCGTGTCCTTGTGGCATCTGCTGTCACCCTGAGCGTGCCATCACTGAGGTTGTGGCACTCCCTGTCTGGAGTAAAGTCCGGCTTACGTGAATCAGAGTCGGCATTTGGTTGCTCCCCATCTGGAGTCTGGTCTGTTTTAACTGAGTCAGTGTTGGTTTGTTGATGCTCCCCTTCCGGAGTCTTAGCAGATTCACTGGAATCAGCTGAGATTTCTTGAAGCTGCACGTCTGGAGTCTGAACATGCAGGAATGCATTGACTAGTGGAGAGGTTCGAGCAATTGAGGCTGGTAGTAGTGTGGTGTCACCGGAGTCACCAGTGGTCTCACAGTGATCGTCGAGTGCCTCTGTACACACTAGCTGAGGTCTGTCACTTTGCACATCTTGCATGGGAAGTGGGATGCTATCGTCACTCGTCTCACATACCGTGGGTAGAGCCTCAGTAGCTGCTTGTTGTTCACTTGGGTTGGGTAAATTGTCAGAGTCTTCACCTGATGGTGCAAACAATATGGGTGGACTGTCATTGTCTTGCTATTGTCCTTCATTTGAGCTTCAACTGTCATCGTCGCTTTGTTCTTCACTGTAGCATGATAGACCGTCATGGTCGTCCTGCTGTACACTGGAGCGTGGTAGACAGTCATAGTCTTCTTGCTGTTTACTTGAGCATGGCAGACTTGCATCGTCTGCCGCTAGTTGGCCAGAGGAGGTTGCTAGACCCCCATGGTCTTGTTCCTGCAAGGACTGCGCGTCGGAGTCTTGCATTTCTCCTATCGTGGAGTCTGTCAACGAGCTCGCTGTGGAGGCTTATGACACTGGAATCACTTCTTGTTCCTGCAAGGACTGCACTCTGGAGTCTTGCATTTCTGCAATTGTGGAGTCTGTCCACGAGCTCGCTGTGGAGGCTTGTGACACTGGAGTCACTTCTTGTTCATGCAAGGACTGCGGTGTGGAGTCTTGCTTGTCTTCTTTCGTAGAGTCGGGAACCCTGAACGGTGCGTGGACCATGCTCTGTGTGGCAGCAGGCCGCTCTCTGTGGGCTTGTACCGCTCTCTGTCTCTTAATTTCAGGCTGCAGCATCATCCTGCACTCACGAGTTGGGATGTCATATCTGCTGGTCTGAAGATCCTCAAATCCGAAGAACGAATCCGCGTCTGCGTCGGATTCAATCCGGGGGTCGCCAATGTGCAACACGTCTAGTTGCGGTTCGGATTTGGTACTGGGGTAGCCTCCCAAGGTGAAAGGTTCATCTGAGTCGTTGTCTTCTAGGACCATATCATTACTGTTTGCGTCGGAGCTGGCATTGGGCTCGCGAGTTCCAGAGAAAATGTAAAGGTCGGTTTCGAAGTATTCAAGGTCAGAATCATCGGTTTGGGCGTAGGTAACTGCTTGTTGCAGGGTTCTTCGGAGGTTAATTTCATTCCCTGGTTCAATTTGAGGCATTGTGCTGTTATTCCAGGTGAAGGAAGGTTGTTTTACGGCTTTAAAAGATTTTTTCTTTGATTTGGGACGTCTCCCCTTTAACTGGGCGTGGTCCGGGGCCTCTGACATCATGACGCATGTGACATCATACGTAGGAAATGTTTTGCGCAAACCGCTGTTCCTGTACCGATGGCCGTTTTCGTGATTGCGCATGCGCGGCGTCTCGTGCATGCGCAAGCGGACCTTTCCGTTCTGTGCGCTGCTTGCGCAACTGTGGTGTCCCTTTATAAAGATGGCCACCGATCAAAACTGTTCTCTGCTCCGGGATCCTGGCCTCGTGGTGAGTACTGGCGCTTCTCTTACATTTTATTGCTGGTTGGAGTGTGTTTTCCTCACAGTATTTGCTAAATTTGTCCAGGACTGCCTGGAAGTCGCTCCTGTTTTGCCCTTTGGAGAACTTGAATTTTTAAAAGATTTCTTCTGCTCTGGCACCAGCGATGGTGAGCAGAAGCTGTGTCTTTTCAGCATCGGCCACGTCCTCTAGTTCGGCTGCCACCAGAAAGACCTCAAACATTTGCCGGAATACCCACCAGTTTTCGCGGAGATCGCCGTGGCACTGGAGCTGCTGCGGAACCCGGATCTCGAACATCTTGCCTGGGTATCGTTGCTGGTTGTCACTGTACGCTGAGGTATGGCTAAATTGATTGAAACAGTTCGGTCCTGGTACCATGATTTGTTATGTTCTCGGTGTAACATAAGCGGCTTCCTTGTGGTGCACTTGACAAAGGAAGGTTCAGACGTGGAGATAACTTCAACACAATTATTAAACTATTTATACTTCTATTACTCGGGTTCGACACTACTGCTAATCCTACTATAGCTACCCAGACTGACTAACCAGTTGCTGCAATCCACGTGGTGGGTGTAATATTGAATCAACCCTGTGTCTCTACTCATTGACTGTCTCCACTGGAAAGAGGCAGATCATGTGTGTGGTGTCCTTTATATATGGGTTGGTGTAATGCCTTCCTGTGGTGGTGTCACCTCTGCGTGCATCGTGAATGTCCATTGGTTGTGTCCTATCTAACTGATCTATTGGTTGAGTGTGTGTGTGTGTGTGTGTGTGATGTTTCTGGTGCTCCCTCTCGTGTATAGCTAGCTTACATGCATTTACATTGATGCACATCACCACAAGCCGGAGTCCTTCAGGCCATTTCCCCTCTTCACATCCAGTGTCAAGTCAAAAGTAAAATAGTGCAGATATTTGAAATCTGAAGGAAAAGCAGAAAATGCTGTTAGTATTCAGCAAGTCAGGCAGCATCTGCAGAGAAAGAAAAAATAATTACACCAGATATTCTTGTCATTGTAAAGTAGCGTGAACAATTGCTTTGTGCACATTAAACTGAGAGAGCATGAAAAAGAGGTTTGGTTTCAATATTTAATGTGTAATGATCATAAAAATAAACAATCACGGAGAAACGCCTAACTGCCACAAGAAGCTTTTATAAATGCCGGCTGTCCCACACATGCGTGCCCCATCAGGCGGATCTGGCAGTGTGCAGACCTGGAGTCCAGCGGGACAGACTGCCTCCTCCTGACGTTGGTGCTTTGTCCCAGTACCACCTCCTCCTGGTGTCATTGCCAGGACCAAATTTATTTTAAAAAATGATGGAGCCTTCCCTGCAGAAGTGGGCAGAGAGCAGGTAATGTGCCCAGCACCTTCACTAAAGTCACGTGTCTTAATGTCCGTACTTCAGGTGCAAAATCATGGAGGAGAGATACCTCCATCTTGTAGCTACGAGCAAGAAAGCAATAGGACTGTGAAGAACTTCTGGAATAAGGAAGAAAGTGCCAGTGACACAAACAGGCCATGACCTCACAACTAAATCTGCTGGAGAGAGCTACTCAGGAGAGCCCACAGCAGGACAAAGTAGTGCTGGTGTGAGCTCCAGGGCCTCTAGTGCCCAACCCATTAAGAAGAAGCTGAAATAGGGCAGCACACTGAAGCAGTGGTTAGCACTGCTGCCTCACGACGCCGAGGTACCCGGTTCGATCCCGGCTCTGGGTCACTGTTCGTGTGGAGTCTGCACATTTTCCCCGTGTGTGCGTGGGTTTCGCCCCCAGAAGCCAAAGATGTGCAGGGTAGGTGGATTGGCCACGCTAAATTGCACCTTAATTGGAAAAAATGAATTGGGTACTTAATAAAAGAAAAAGAAGAAGCTGAAATCAGGAACAAAGCAATATAAAGGTTATTTCTCGAGGGATGGTTTTATTAATTGTCCCAATGCAAATCAGGATGCAAAGCCCATGTGTGTCATATGCAGGGAAGTACTGGCAAATTAAAATTTAAAACCCTCAAGACATATAAAGACTAAGCATGGCGGGTCCAAGGACAAACCTCTTGATTTTTTTCAGAGGAAGCAGTGGGAACGTAAATCATCAGCTGAATTCCTTAGCAGAAATATAACATTGAATGGCAAAGCAAGTAGATCGTGAGGACCAAGCAAGATCACCTGTCACATTAAACACAAGCAAAAACGGTGTGTCGCGAAGGTGGGTCGCATAGGTCGGTCAGCATGGGTGGCGAAGGTCAGTCGGCGTGGGTCCTGGAGATCAGCCGGTTGTTAAAATTGGGTCCCGGGATAAAAAGTTTGAAAAGCATGCTCTTAATGAATCTTCAGCGCTGATGCCCTACTTAGTACAATCAAATGTTGCCCAGGTTCTTCAGAAATCTCCGCAATACAGATTCCAATCATAGCTTTGTCCATTCTGTCATACTTGACACCATTGCTACTGCCAATTAGATGACAACTGCTTTCCATTGTGTTAACTCGTAAGTGAATTCTATCTAAAGAAGGAATCCCTTTGTAAAAGAAGCAAAAGCGACATAAGGAAAACCTTTGCATGCAACAAGTGGTTTAGGGCTGGAATGAAATGCCTTAGGGTGTGTTGGAGGCAGATCCCATTGAAGCAGTCAAAAGGGAATGAGACTGATATCTGAAAAGGAAGAATATGCAGGGTTATGGGGAGAATGGCTTTGTGAAATATTCATTCGGAGAGGCGGTGAAAACTTGATGGGCTGAATTACCTCCTTCTGCGCTGTAATAGTTTTGTGATTCTGTGATTTATTTTCAATGAAATGGAGGTCATTTTGGGCTACCAACCCTCTGCAATCATCCTGGAATTAAAGACATTGTGAATAATATTGTGGAAAATATTAAAGTATGTGCTTTTTGCATTTTTTCTGAATACTTCCATTTATTAAGCATCAAAATATTGGAGATGTATAAAAAAGACAATTTAGCTGAAAAGGGTGGTTGGAGGTGTGAGATTACATAATAAATCCTCCAGGAATACATTGGATCAGTGTTAGCAACTCTTGCACGTGCATAAAGTTAAAATTGTGGGATTTGTTAATATTTGGAGGTCTTGCCCATATGTATGTTTATGAAAACTTTCTGAAACTGCACATTAGCATCATGTTTCACATCCAAGTACATCATGAACTTTTATTCAATACTTTTAACACTGAACACACCCAGACTATTAAAATGGCCACTTCAAATCATGTGACCTTTGGCAGTTTGAGCTTCAGACTGTCCCAAGCCTCAAGTGTATATCTGATTAAATATGGACATTCACCCAGAGGGGACAAGGGGTGAGGAAACACATGTGTGCGACACCAACTACAACACCAAGGTATGCCTGGTTGGTACCAAACGCACCCCTGGTATATTTTCGTACCAGGAGGCAACATGCATATAATTAACATAGTACAGTGGTGGCAACTGATCACCGAATGTAGGGGTCCCATATCTGTATATATGTTACTTTTGCATGCATACCTGTTTATTTTTTTCTTTTATATACCCATTTTGTAGATTTCCCTTTACTGTTGTGTGATATCCCTTGTAATGTTGTTATAAATAAATGTGGAAACAATAAAAATATATATTTTTAAATGATCCACAGCCATTCAGGGAATTCACACATCCCTTTGTTTAAGGATGGATCAGCAAAAAGGAAGAAAAGTATTCCAGCTGACCTAACTTATTCATCCTGGACAAAGGGGACACCAAAACTCAGTATATGTAAGATAGATGTGAATGCATGCTATCAACATTCCTTTGTATTATGATAGTTTACCTCATCCAAAATAGCTTGGGTGAATCTCCAGGTATGAAATGACAACACACGATGGTTAGAATCAACATACACACCACCTTTTTGTTTTGAAACAGGACTTTGAAATTGTGGAAGTCACATGATGAGGGAACTATTTTTGTCTCTGCTTTTAAAACAGCAAGAAGCTGCTTGTAGGCAAAGAGTTTCTCCAAAACTAGTTGCAAGCCATCCAAACAGCCCTCCGACCATCCTCCCCTCTGGAGTTCCAATCTCCATCTGATGTACCGGAGCAATTGTGTGGTGAGCACCAGATAGTGTCTCAGGAGCCTCTTCACTAAAGTGATGGGCCGAGATGAGTGTCTCTGGGGTGGTGGAGGGTGTTGGAGACAGCTGTGATGGGAAATCTGTGTCATCATTGGACTCGAGCTCTGGGGTTTCCTGGGTTTCAGGCCTATGGCTCCCCTTCGTGTCGGTGTCATCATCGTTGCTCAGCACACAGTGAGGAGGCGGGGGCTATGGCTATGGCTTTTGCTGGGGATTAGTACACCAGAAGGACCTGCCCCATCCCCAGCAGTTCCTATAAGACCCAAGACAATACGTATGATTAGACTGGGGGGGGTGGGGGTGAGGGTGGTGTTGGGGGGGCTTTCACAAACGTGTCACGGGGAAACGCAACTCAGCGGGGTTTCACTTCCTCACCTGAGGGCGATCTCCACCACGGTAACTTCTCTTTCCTCGGGCCCTCTGACCACGTCCAGGGCTCACTATTCTCCCACAGTGAGGGGCCACAAGTCTGGCGATCCCCTCCAGTCTTCTGCTCCCAGCAGTTATGGGTGGCTTCAGTGGCCAGGGCACCCGGTGCTAGCATGTGGTACAGGGTGGGGGTTCGGCTGCCCTCCTGGGGTAGGAATTCAGATGTGTGGGACGGGGGTTGGTGCCAGGGGCACAGTGCTGTCTACTCACCCTGGCCGCCCTGAGGAGGTTGTGCATTTTTTTGCGGCACTGCTGGCTGGTCAGGATGGTGTTGCTCTTGGCGCTTACTGCCTCTTTCACCTGTGCCCAGGCACAGTGGCAGCCTCCTTCCTGGGCTGGGGTGCAGGGTGGCCCGCGTCTCCTCTATGGCGTCCAGGAGAGTCTGCAGTTCCGCGTCAGTAAAGCTGGATTGGATTTGTTTATTGTCACGTGTACCGAGGTGCAGTGAAAAATATTTTTCTGCGATCAGCTCAACAGATCATTAAGTACATGAAAAGAAAAGGAAATAAAAGAAAATACATAATAAGGCAACACAAGGTATACAATGTAACTACATAAACACCGGCATCGGATGAAGCATACAGGGTGTAGTGTTAATGAGGTCAGTCCATAAGGGTCATTTAGGAGTCTGGTAGCAGCGGGAAAGAAGCTGTTTTTGAGTCTGTTCGTGCGTGTTCTCAGACTTTTGTATCTCCTGCCTGAAGAAAGAAGTTGGAAGAGTGATTAAGCCGGGTGGGAGGGGTCTTTGATTATTCTGCCCGCTTTCCCCAGGCAGCGGGAGGTGTAGATGGAGTCAATGGATGAGAGGCAGGTTTGTGTGATGTGTTCACGACTCTCTGAAGTTTCTTGCGGTACTTGGGCCGAGCAGTTGCCATACCAGGCTGTGATGCAGCGAGATAGGATGCTTTCTACGGTGCATCTGTAAAAGTTGGCAAGAGTTAATGTGGACATGCTGAATTTCCTTAGTTTCCTGAGGAAGTATAGGCGCTGTTGTACTTTCTTGGTGGTAGCATCGACGTGGGTGGACCAGGACAGATTTTTGGAGATGTGTACAGCTAGGAATTTGAAACTGCTAACCATCTCCACCTCGGCCCCGTTAATGCTGACAGGGGTGTGTGCAGTACTTTGTGGGAGCCAGGTAGGTGCAAAACCTGGCGGGGGATATTTGTGACAGTGAGTGGGGTATTAGAGGGGACGGCGGTAGTGTTAGTCAACGTGTATGTGCATAACTGGGACAATGCGGAGCTTGTAAAGAACTTACTGGAGGGGATTCTGGACTTAGATACGCACCAGTTGATCATGGGAGAGGATTTTAACTGTGTAATGGAGCCGAAGGTGGACAGGCTGACCCCAAATCGATGGAAAGGTCGAGGATGGCGAAGGAACTACGAGGGATTATGGAGAGCATGGGGATGGTGGATTCATGGAGGCTCAGAAACCCGGGGTTTTGGGGGGGGGGGGGGGCTGCTGGAGTATTCCTTGTTCACACATGTATAAGGTGCATTCTAGAATTTTTTTGTGGTGAGTCGACGGTGCTGATGGGGGTGGTATGGGCGGAGTTTGCGGAAATTATGATTTCGGACCACGCGCCGCATTGGCTAGATGTGAGGCTTAGTTCGGGACAGGTGCAAAGGCCGGGGGGTGGGGTGCGGGGGGACACATTGGATTCGGGACTTCTGGCAGACAAGGCATTTTGTGAGAAGGTGAGAATGGCGATTAGGAATTATGTGGAACTTAATCAAAATGGGGAGGTGTCTGTGGCCACGTTTTGGGAAGCTTTGAAGGCGGTGGTCCGAGGTGAGATTATTTTGTTTAAGGCTCATAGAGATAGGAGGAGGAGGGAGGAGCACAGTTAGACAAGATAGTTGAGGTAAATGGAGGATGCTCGGCGGCCGCCATGAAGGAGTTGGTGGAGAGGAAGAGGTTGCAGGGGCAGTTTGATAGGTTGGCGACGGACAAGGCAGTGGGGCAGCTGCAGAGGGCGAGGGAGGTGCAGTATGAGTATGGGGAGAGGCGAGTCGTATGTTAGTCCATCAATTGCAGCAGCAGGCAGTGTCTAGAGAGATTTTAGAGATAAAGACAGAGCAGGGGGAGATGGTGTTGGAGCTGGGAAAAATAAATGAGGTGTTCAGGGGGTGCTACGAGAATTGTATAAGTCCGAGCCGGGTGGAGAGGTGGGGGATGTGGGATGGTTTTTGGATGGGTTGGACTTCCCAAAGCTGGAGGAGGAGAAGAGGCAAGCATTGGAGGAGCCGCTGGGGCTGAGAATGGAGATGAATATTATCAGGGGAATGCAATTGGGAAAGGCCCCGGGCCCGGATGGTTTTCCAGCGGAATTCTATAAGCAGTTTGCGACAGAGTTGAGCCCCCACCTGTTGAGGAGTTCAGTGAGGCGGTGGAGAGGGGGGAGTTGCCAGCAACGTTGTCGCAGGCGTCAATTTTGTTGATCCTGAAGGTGAAGGACCCACTGGAGTGACCCACGGATGTTAAAGTGCTGCCGAAGGTATTGGCATGTCGGTTGGACGGGTCAGAGGTGGTCTCCGAGGATCAGGTTTTGTGAAGGGCAGGCAGCTCTCCTGCAACATTAAGAGGCTGTTGAATGTTGTTATGACTCGTCAAGGGGGCGGGCACCGGAGGTTTTTGTATCCATGAATGTGGAGAAGGCCTTTGACCAGGTAGAGTAGAGGTACTTGTTTGAAATTTTGGGTAGACTTGGGGCATGGGTGCATCTTTTGTATGTGTCCCCGGTGGCAAGTGTGCGTACGACCGAGATGAGTTCAGGTTACTTTGCACTACACATGGGAAAGAGGCAGGAGGGCTCGTTGTCACCCTTGTTATTTGCATTGGCGATTGAGCCCTTGGAATGGCTCTTCTGGGTCGGCCGAGTGGTGAGAGATTGTGAGGGGTGGAGGCGGGGGGGGGGGGGGGGGGGGGGCGGGGGGGGGGCGGGTGGTGGGGGCAGGGAGCACCGGTGTCGCTGTACGCAGACCACTTGCTGTCATTTGTGCCAGACCCACTGGATAGTATGGGCAGAATCATTAGCCTGCTGGAGAGGTTTGGGGCCTTCTCCGGGTATAAGATGAATGTAGTGAAGAGCGACGTGTTTCCTCGAGGTGAATGTGGAAGAGGGGGGTCAATTTGGGGGCTCTACCATTTAAGGTGGGAAGAGAGCGGTTAGCTTTTGGGGATTCAGGTAACGCATGAGTGAGCCATGATCAATAGGTGGAACTTGACAGCATTCGTGCAAGAGGTCAAGGAGGATCTCAAGAGGTGGGACACTTTGCACTTGACGTTGGCAGGATAGGTGCATGTGGTGAAGATGAATGTGCTGACTTCCAGTGGCGGCCATGGAGTGATTGGTTGCACACAAGGCAGCTCTGGCTCCAAGATGTTGGTTTGAACTCTTTTTACCCAAAAGTGGAGTAGTTTCGACGGGAAAATGTAGCAGAAGGTATGGAGGAGAAGTTCTCCCTGTGAGTGGCATGTCGGCTCGTTACCAGACCCGGCAAAAAAAGGTTAAGGCCAAGGAACTGGAGGAGACTTGTGGTGCAGAGACAATTGTGAAGATGATGGAGGGGGGAGGGTCATGGTAGGTTGGAAAGCCCCAGATGGTGCAGTTGATGCCGTTTATTAAAGGAGAGTTCCTCCAGCAACGAAAGGGGATGCATGAGGGCCATTCAAAGGTTATCGAGGGAGCAGTAGCACCCATGAAAGTATCGATGGAGCAAGTGGAGAAATGTCTCGAGGCACAGAGATCACAGATTCGGGAGATGGAGAAGGTGATGTCCCACCACAGTGACGTTGGAGGCGGAGGTGGGGCTCCTGGGGGACCTTTGGAAGTCACTGAAGGCAAAGTAAAGGATCAGGAAAACAGGTCCAGAAGGCAGAATTTACACATTGCATCGGCCTGCCAAGTCCCACGAGATACATTTCGAGGATGCTGTCAGGGCTGGTGGCAGACGAGTGCTGGACAAGGCCCCAGAGGTGGACAGAGCGCACAGGTCCCCAAGGCAAAAGCCGAGAGTGAGGAGCCGCCATGGGCGGTGATTGTGAGGCTCCACAGGTGTGTGGAGAAGGAGAAGATCCTGCCAGGGAAAAGTGGAACGGCGAATGGGAGGAGAAACTGGAATTGATCAAGATATTGGCGCGGAGCTGGCCAAGAGATGTGCCGGTTTTAACAAGGCCAAGGCGGTGCTATACCGAAGGTAGATTCAGTTCGTGTTACTGTACCCGGTGAACCTATGGGTAACTTTTGACAGTCAGGAGTATTATTTTGAAACACCAGAAGAGGCCAACGACTTTATAAGAGACCATAAATTGGGGGAGAACAGAATGTCGATGGGAGGCGGAGGAGCTGGAACAACAGGTGTTGGAAGATGCGGGTATTGTGGGGAGCTGGAGGGTAGTTTTTTGGGGGGTTGGGAGATTTTGCTGTTGTTTGTTAGGGGGCTATAAGTTTGTAAGGGGGCAATTGCCCCCCTCCTCCCCCCCTCCCCCAGCCTTCTGAGATATTTATTTTTGGAGGGTGATGTGTTGGGTGTTCTGGATCCGTGGAACACATACAGGCCACCGACACGTAAAATAGTGCAACATTATTTTACTAAGTTAGAAACTGTTGAACATACTTTCACTGTGGGTTAACATGATGTTAGATTAAACTAAAGACCTATGCCTGTCCGAACCAATCTATGCACTCAGCACATGGTGAGGACCTGTGCTGTGAGCTGTAAGCTCTGTCCTTGTAGGAGGCTGCATCCCGAATGAGCGGGAATTCTGATGCCCCCTGTCTTTATAGTGAGTGTGCTCTAACTGGTGATTGGCTGCGGTGTTGTGTGTGTTGATTGGTCTTGCTGTGTGTCCATCAGTGTGTGTGTATCTGCACCGTGATATACTGGTGTATATCATGACAGAGGGGGTGACCTGTGGTTTTGGATGTGTCTGTGTTTGGGTGGGGGAAGGTGGTGGCCAAAGGGAGCCTTTTGCACAAGGAGGGAAAGATAGGGGTAGGTAGGAGAGGTCTTCGGGCAGGAGCTGCCAAGCTGGCAGGTAATGCTGATGAACGGAAGTGAGGTGGGGAAGGTGATAGCCAGGTTAAGGCCTCAGGGGAGGGACGCAAAGTTTGGCAAAGTTGGAGACTGAGCGTGGTCATGGGTGGAGAAGGGGGCCATCTTGGATGGGCCCGCTTCAGGATGGAATTAAAGGGAGAATCGGAAGGGGATGTGGGCGGCACGGTAGCACAGTGGTTAGCACTGTCGCTTCACAGCGCCAGGGTCCCAGGTTCGATTCCAGGCTTGGGTCACTCTGCGGAGTCTGCACATTCTCCCCGTGTCTGCGTGGGTTTCCTCCGTGTGCTCCGGTTTCCTCCCACAAGTCCCGAAAGACGTGCTGTTAGGTAATTTGGACATTCTGAATTCTCCCTCTATGAACCCGAACAGACGCCGGGGCGACTTGGGGCTTTTCACAGTAACTTCATTGCAGTGTTAATGTAAGCCTATTTGTGACAATAAATATTATAATGGGATGATGGCGGTGGGTACAGGGAAGCCTGGATGGAAGCGTCCGGTAAGAGCCGTAATGTGGAATGTACACGACTGAACAAGCCAGTGAAGAAGTCTCTGGTCTTTACACATCTGAGGAATCTTAAGGCTGGGGGTGGTCTTTCTTCAGGAAATGCACCTCCAGGTGAAGGATCAGTTCAGGTTGAGGAAGGGATGGGTGGGACAGGTATTCTATTCGGGGTTGTTTTTGAAACATTTTTTTTCCAATTAAGGGGCAATTTAGCGTGGCCAATACACCTAACCTGCACATCTTTGGGTTGTGGGTGTGAGACCCAGGCTGTGATGCAGTTTCCACTCCCATTCGCCGTTCCACTTCTCCCTGGCCCACAGCAGGATCAAACCTGGGTCCTCGGCACCGTGAGGCAGCATTCGGGGTTTGATTCAAGGTCTGGGGGGTGGCAATCCAGATGAGCAACATCGGTGGGTGTGGTGATACACCTCTGTGTATCCCTAGCATTGTACATAGTTATATAATAGTTGTGTGTAACGTGGCCCTGTAATCCTGTGTATGGTACTGTGTATTGTACTGTAGCTCTGTAGAGGTTCGGTCACCTGTATGTAACCTGACCTGGCCACGGAGAGCTCCGCCTTGGCCACTCCCCCGGGAGTTAGGTATAAGACCCATCTTCTGAGATCGGACCCATTTTGTCTGGGGTCGTCTGTGTCGGGTAAGCTTCCTATGTAGTGTATTAAAGCCTTGGTTAAAGTCTCACATGTCTTTGTGGTTCTTGACGCTTAGTGCATCAATTTAATACACTACAGTTATAATGGAGGCTGCTCTGAAACCCGACAAGCTCTCGCTCGACCCCCACGCTCCACGCGCGGATCACCTTTTCAACTGCTGGCTCTGGTGTTTTGAGGCCTACCTGGAAGCATCCTCCGCCTTCGCCAAAACGGACGCTGACCGACTCAACCTCCTGTGCTCACGGCTCAACTACGGGCTTTTCGACCTCATCACGGGATCAACGGCCTACGATGATGCCATCGTGAAGCTCAAAAGCCGGTATGCACGAACTGTTAATTCTATTTACGCCCGCCACCGCCTCGCCTCCCGGCACCAGCAGCCGGGTGAACCCCTATCCGTGTTCGTTCGGGACCTCCGTGCCCTCGCGCTCACCTGCAACGCGCCAGCAGTCTCCGCTGAGCAGAACACTGAGGCCCTGGTGCTCGATGCCTTTGTAGCCGGCATCGCTTCCGTCCCAATTCGCCAACTCCAACTGGCACAAACTACCCTGACTCTGGACACGGCAGTCACTATGGCAGAGGCCCACAGGCAGCCTATGACAATAATGCGTCCTACACGCCTGCCCAAACTTCCTATGCGCCTGCCCACATTCCCTACGTGGCCGCTACCTCCCTGCCGCCCGCCCAGCAACAAAGCCTGCAAGTCACGGCACACCCAGCCACACCAGCAGTAAAAATAAGGCCGGGGCCCTAGTGTTACTTTTGTGGCCAGGCAAAACACCCCAGGAAACGCTGC
Organism: Scyliorhinus torazame; assembly: GCF_047496885.1. Classification (NCBI taxonomy): domain Eukaryota; kingdom Metazoa; phylum Chordata; class Chondrichthyes; order Carcharhiniformes; family Scyliorhinidae; genus Scyliorhinus; species Scyliorhinus torazame. Next base: position 190,758,254 of record NC_092717.1, read on the forward strand.
CCTGCTAGAGATGCTACCTGTTCAGCCTGTGGCAAGAAAGGCCATTTTGCAAACGTCTGCCGCTCCACCGCTGCCGCGGGGTCCAGCACCGCGGCCTGCTACTCCTGGGTGCCGCCATCCTCCGTTCCCGGCTCGCTATTCGACATGTGCGACGCATGGGTGGCGCCATCTTTGATTATCCCCGGCCCGGCTTCCTTCACTTCCGGTCCGCCGCACATCACTTCCGGTCCGCCGCCGATCGTCACTTTCGGACCTGCGCACTCGACCGAAATGCTGCAAACAACTGAGATTCAGCCAACGACAGCAACCTGGCCTCCAACAGCAGCCTATGATGCCTGGGCGCCGCCACCTTCTTCCGCAGGACCCTCCCCGGATCCGGCACCCTTCTCCAACAGCTCCACCATCGCATCCATCGTTCTCGACCAGGACCGACCGCATCAGCTCGCCAGATCCACCATGGAAGTTCAGGTAAATTGTTACACTGTTACCTGCCTCTTCGACAGCGGTAGCACGGAGAGCTTACTCCACCCGGACACCGTGCGCCGCTGCTCCCCCAAGGTTTTGTGAAGGGGAGGTCGTGTCTCACTAACTTGATAGAGTTTTTCGAGGAGGTCACTAAGATGATTGATGCAGGTAGGGCAGTAGATGTTGTCTATATGGACTTCAGTAAGGCCTTTGACAAGGTCCCTCATGGTAGACTAGTACAAAAGGTGAAGTCACACGGGATCAGGGGTGAACTGGCAAGGTGGATACAGAACTGGCTAGGCCATAGAAGGCAGAGGGTAGCAATGGAGGGATGCTTTTCTAATTGGAGGGCTGTGACCAGTGGTGTTCCACAGGGATCAGTGCTGGGACCTTTGCTCTTTGTAGTATATATAAATGATTTGGAGGAAAATGTAACTGGTCTGATTAGTAAGTTTGCAGACGACACAAAGGTTGGTGGAATTGCGGATAGCGATGAGGACTGTCTGAGGATACAGCAGGATTTAGATTGTCTGGAGACTTGGGCGGAGAGATGGCAGATGGAGTTTAATCCGGACAAATGTGAGGTAATGCATTTTGGAAGGGCTAATGCAAGTAGGGAATATACAGTGAATGGTAGAACCCTCAAGAGTATTGAAAGTCAAAGAGATCTAGGAGTACAGGTCCACAGGTCATTGAAAGGGGCAACACAGGTGGAGAAGGTAGTCAAGAAGGCATACGGCATGCTTGCCTTCATTGGCCGGGGCATTGAGTATAAGAATTGGCAAGTCATGTTGCAGTTGTATAGAACCTTAGTTAGGCCACACTTGGAGTATAGTGTTCAATTCTGGTCGCCACACTACCAGAAGGATGTGGAGGCTTTGGAGAGGGTGCAGAAGAGATTTACCAGAATGTTGCCTGGTATGGAGGGCATAAGCTATGAGGAGCGATTGAATAAACTCGGTTTGTTCTCACTGGAACGAAGGAGGTTGAGGGGCGACCTGATAGAGGTATACAAAATTATGAGGGGCATAGACAGAGTGGATAGTCAGAGGCTTTTCCCCAGGGTAGAGGGGTCAATTACTAGGGGGCATAGGTTTAAGGTGAGAGGGGCAAGGTTTAGAGTAGATGTACGAGACAAGTTTTTTACGCAGAGGGTAGTGGGTGCCTGGAACTCACTACCGGAGGAGGTAGTGGAAGCAGGGACGATAGGGACATTTAAGGGACATCTTGACAAATATATGAATAGGATGGGAATAGAAGGATACGGACCCAGGAAGTGTAGAAGATTGTAGTTTAGTCGGGCAGTATGGTCGGCACGGGCTTGGAGGGCCGAAGGGCCTGTTCCTGTGCTGTACATTTCTTTGTTCTTTGTTCTTTGTACTACCCACGCGTAGGCATATTTCCATGGCCTCCAACTCTCAGTCGGCCGAGGTTTCGGGCTACTGCGTCGTCACCCTCTCAGTGAACGGCGCAGTGTTCCAGGATTCCCTCACCTCTACGCCACTGCAATGCTCGGCCTGGACTTCCAATGCCACCTGCGCAGCCTCACCTTGCATTTTAACAGCCCCCTCCCCCCCCTCACGGTCTCCAACCCCCAGTTCTTCCCTGATCCCCCCCCGGGTCCCACCTGTAGTCTCTCCCCCCCCCCCCCCTTCACTGTTTGCTAATCTCACCCCCGACTGCAAGCCCGTGGCTACTAAAAGTCGGCGTTACAGTTTCGGGGACCGCCAATTCATTCGAGCGGAGATTAAGCGCCTTCTCTCGGAAAAGATCGTTGTTCACAGCACCAGCCCCTGGCGAGCCCAAGTGGTGGTAGTCAAGTCTAGCGAGAAACACCGCATGGTCATTGACTACAGTCAGACCATCAACCGGTACACGCTGCTTGATGCGTATCCACTCCCCCGCATATCTGACATGGTCAACCGGATTGCACAGTACCGGGTGTTCTCCACCATAGACTTGAAATCCACCTACCACCAGCTCCCTATCCGCCCGGAGGACCGTAACTTCACGGCCTTCGAGGCGGACAGCCGCCTCTACCACTTTCTTAGGGTACCCTTTGGCGTCACCCATGGAGTCTCGGTCTTCCAACGGGAGTTGGACCGAATGGTGAACCAGAACAGACTGCGGGCTACCTTCCCGTATCTGGACAACGTCACCATCTGCGGCCACAACCAGCAGGACCATGACATCAACCTCACTAAATTCCTCCAAACTGCCAAACGCCTCAATCTCACGTACAACAAGGCAAAATGTGTTTTCGGCACCACCCGCCTCGCCATACTCGGCTACGTGGTGGAGAACGGTGTCCTCGGCCCCGATCCCGACCGCCTTCTCGAACTCCCCATTCCAACCTGCCCCAAAGAACTGAGGCGATGCCTCGGGTTCTTTGCCTACTATGCCCAGTGGGTGCCCGAGTACGCTGACAAGGCCCGACCCCTCCTCCGTTCCCCCTCATTCCCCCTCCCGCCCGAGGCCTGCCAGGCCTTCCACCTCCTAAAAACCGCTATCGCCAAAGCCGCCATGCATGCGGTAGACGAGTCTGCACCATTCCAAGTCGAGAGCGATGCCTCCGACTTTGCCCTGGGTGCCACCCTCAACCAGGCGGGCAGGCTCATCGCCTTCTTTTCCCGCACACTCCAAGGCCCCGAGATCCGCCACTCCTCTGTTGAGAAGGAGGCACAGGCCATAGTGGAAGCCGTCCGGCACTGGAGGCACTACCTGGCCGGAAAACCATTTACCCTCGTTACTGACCAACGATCAGTTGCGTTCATGTTCGACAACAAACAATGAGGTAAAATCAAAAATGATAAGATATTACGGTGGAGGATCGAACTCTCCACCTACAATTATAGTATCTTATACCGGCCAGGTAAGCTCAATGATCCTCCTGATGCCCTGTCCCGTAGTACTTGTGCCAATGCACAGGATGACCGACTGCGGGCACTACATAATGACCTCTGTCACCCGGGCGTCAGGCGGTTCTACCACTACACCAAGGGCCACAACCTGCCCTTCTCAGTCGAGGAGGTCAAGGCCATGACTAGGGACTGCCAAGTCTGTGCGGAGTGCAAGCCACAATTCTACAAGCCAGACAAGGCGCACCTAATCAAGGCTACCCGCCCCTTTGAACGTCTCAGCATTGACTTCAAAGGGCCCCTCCCCACCCACAACCGCAACACATACTTCCTCAATGTCAACGACGAGTACTCGCGGTTCCCCTTCGCCATTCCCTGCCCCGACACGACCTCCGCCACCGTCATCAAAGCGTTGCACGACCTCTTCATGCTGTTCGGTTATCCCAATTACATTCACAGTGACCGGGGCTCCTCCTTCATGAGTGAGGAGCTGCGTCAGTACCTGCTCGCCAGGGGCGTTGCCTCGAGCAGGATGACTAGTTACAACCCCCGGAGGAACGGACAGGTGGAGAGGGAGAACGCGACAGTTTGGAAGGCCGTGCTGCTAGCCCTCAAGTCCAAAGGCCTACCAGTCTCCCGTTGGCAGGAGGCCCTCCCTGCCGCACTCCACTCCATCCGGTCTCTTTTGTGTACTGCAACGAATGCTACCCCTCATGAGCGGATGTTTCTCTTCTCCAGGAGATCGGCATCCGTGACATCGCTTCCGTCCTGGCTCCTGTCCCCGGGAGTCGTCCTGCTCCGCAAGCACGTGCGGACCTCTAAGGCGGAGCCCCTGGTGGAGAGAGTCCGTCTCCTCCACGCCAACCCACAGTACGCGTACATAGCGTACCCCGACGGGCGTGAGGAGACCGTCTCCATCAAGGACCTGGCCCCCTCTGGGACCCTTGCCGCCCCCACCCCGCAACCTCCACCCCGCTCCCTCTCTGCTCCCGTCGATCCCTCGGCCTGTTACTACTCCGTGCCAGCCGCTGTCATCCCACAGTTTCGCCTCGAGCTAGCCGAAGCGGTGGGGGACGTCATGCCGCCTCGCGACCCAGCACCACCGACCGCACGGATACCGCCGGACACTACCTCAGCGCCGCAGCTCCGACGTTCAAAGAGATCGACCAAACCCATCGTTCGTCTCGACCTCTAACGACACGGAACCTCCTGATGGACACTGTTCGTTACTCCCTGTTTGTTCACTGTGTTTGCTACTCCATATTTTCACCCCGGACTTCCTTCTAAACAAGGGGTGAATGTGGTAATACACCACTGTACTTCCCTAGTGTAGCGGGTTCTATTCTTGCTTTACTCCACTACTGGGCTGATATCTGGGGTTTGTATATCTGTGTGTGTCTCTCTACAGCTGGCACTGAAACTTCAGAGACCAGGGGATGCCGCACTGGGACACCTCCGCGGGAGAGAGCACTGAATCAAGCCTGCCGTTTATCCCTAACCGGAAGCCTGAGGCTTATATCGCACAGATATCCAGACCCCCACCAATGCCCAGGTGATTCTCTCTCTTGCCGGTGGGAAAAGACCCACCCGGTTCCTACTTCGCTGGAGTAGCTTTCCCAAGAGAGAGAATAGGACACTGCTGTTTATCACCTAACCAGCAGCCTGTCCTGAGTGAACGGGTTCGAATCGTTCCAAGATTACCCTAGGTTCTCGACCCCGGAATTAGGGTGAGGAGTATTTTAAATGGGACTTGGTCAGAGATCGCTGGTGAGAGATCGAAGAATTGAAACGGACTCCAATTACAAACAAATCGAGGTTTATTGCAAAACCCAGGTCAAAATCACCAAAACAGAAGAAAATACAATAAAACCCTTAAACTCTACCAAAACTATGTCTATCAAGAAATTGCTATAACGGACACAACGTAAAAGCTTACTGTTACACAATTTCTTAGCAATGTTTCAAAACAATTAATAAACAAGTCAAACCCCCTTTCCCCAGATTCTCAACACCTATGAATCTCTCGGGAAACTTCGCAAGCTGCTTGAGGTACTCACAGTTTAAAAGGTCCGATTTCTCAGCAGACTGTAGACACAAAAACGGCAGGAGCGTAGAATCAGGAGCATTTAGAGCTGAACTGTTAGCTCAACTGAACTTGAGTTACTTAGCTGAACTGCTAAACTTGAGTCACTGGAACCACTTGATTGAACTGAAAAATGGCTGTCCTGGCCCCTTACTTTATAATATGATTTCAAAGCTCCCGCAGTCTCCGCCCACTCTCCAACAGGCAAAGTTCCTATGACAAAAGCCACTATCTCTTTATCTGCAAGATAAAAGGACTTCTTAACAGCCGTTCCTTGTTTCTCCGGAGATTCTGAACTTGCTTCCCCATCATGGTAATGGCTATCTCCTTACCCTGAGATAAGGCCGTTAGCACCTATATTGAAGTCCAGTTTCTGTGCTCTGACCTCCTGCTGGGTGAGTCTGGTGACATCATTCATTCCATTGTTCTGTTGGTTGAACTAATCAGTGGCTGTCTGGCATCTTGCAGTTTGTCAGTTCAAAGGCTGGGGTTTCTCACACACACACACCCACCCACCGGCATGCTGAGCCTACTGGGAGATTTGGTCAGGTTTTGCAGCCAAACGTGGCCAACTTTCACAGTTCCTTGATTTCAATCCTCTCCCAGCTCAGAGAAAAGCCTGAGTTGCCCGAAAAACGTACACTAGCATTGTACATAGTTATATAATAGTTGTGTGTAATGTGGCCCTGTAATCCTGTGTATGGTACTGTGTATTGTACTGTAGCTCTGTAGAGGTTCGGTCACCTGTATGTAACCTGACCTGGCCACGGAGAGCTCCGCCTTGGCCACTCCCCCGGGAGTTAAGTATAAGACCCAGCTTCTGAGACCGGACCCATTTTGTCTGGGGTCGTCTGTGTCGGGTAAGCTTCCTATCTAATGTATTAAAGCCTTGGTTAAAGTCTCACATGTCTTTGTGGTTCTTGACGCTTAGTGCATCAGTGGGGTTTGTCGGGGCCAAGGAAGTGCGGGACCCAGTGGGACAGTGAGTGCAGTGGTGGAGGGGTCGCCGGTGGTGCTAGTGAATGTATATGCGCTGAATTGGGATGATGTGAGGTCTGTGATGGGGTTGCTGGGAACGATCCCGGACCTAGACAAGCATCAGTTGATGATGGGGGGGGTGATTTCAACTGTGTGCTGGAACAGAGGGTGAATAGGTTGAGCCCTAAGTCAATGGGAAGGGTGAGGATGGAGGGCTTATGGAACGCAGGGGAATGGTGGACCCGTTTAGAAACAGGGGGAGAGGGAGTGCTCCTCCTCCTTGCATGTGTACAAGGTGTACTCCAGAATTGATCTTTTTGTAGTGAGTCGAGCGGTGCTGGTGGGGGTTGAGGGGATGGAGTACCCGGAAATTGTGACCTCGGGCCATGTGCTGCACTGGTTGGAGGTCAGATTTAGTGTGGTAGTCACCACTGGTAGTATCACATGTATTACGGTAAGGCCCGTATACTAGAGGTACATGGGTAAATCCCTGCCTGCTGGCTCCGCCCAGTAGGTGGCGTATAAATGTGTGTGCTCGCCGGTGCTGCAGCCATTCTGGTTCCAGCTACAGGAGGCACAACATCTTTGCTCAATAAAGCCTCGATTATTCCACTACCCTGGTCTTTGTGGTAATTGATAGTGCATCAATTTATTGAGCAAAGATTTTTTTAAACAATGGATCTCCGCATCAAGCCTGATCGCCTGCAGCTGAGCCCTCAAGCAGCCAACATTACATCCGCCTTTGACCACTGGCTAGCCTGCTTCGAAAGCTACCTCCGAACATCCGCTGAGGAACCCTCGGACTCACAGAAGCTCCAAGTCCTTTGTTCACGGGTGAGCCCTGACATTTTTCATGTCATCCGGGATGCGCCCACTTACTCCGAAGCGATGGAGCTCCTGAAGGGACATTACGTTCGACAGTAAATCAAGTATACGCCAGGCACCTCCTGGCCACAAGACAGCAACTCCCTGGGGAGTCTCTGGACGATTTCAGGTGTGCCCTGCACATCCTAGGTAGGAACTGTGACTGCCAGGCAGTTTCGGCAGTCCAGCACACAGAACTTTTAATTCGAGACGCTTACGTTACGGGCATGAAGTCCGCCAGCGGCTACTGGAAGGGGGTACGCTTGATCTTGCGAGAACTAGGCAGCTCGCTAATTCATTAGAAGTGGCCTCCTGTAACGTCCAGTCATACGCCCCCGACCGCGCGGCACCCTCGTGGGCGTCATGGGCCCCACCAGCTGCCGACTCCAGCTCACCGCAAGCCTGCGCCGCGTGACAGCCAGCCAACCCTGGGGGGCCCAAGTGCTATTTTTGTGGGCAGAACAAACACCCCAGGCAGCGCTGCCCGGCGTGGAGCGCGACCTACAATGCATGTGGGAAGAAAGGACACTTTGTTTCTGTTTGCCAGGCCCGGTCGGTCGGCACTGTTTCCAGGCCCGGCGTTCCTACACCCCTCATGTGCGACCCAGGGGCGCCGCCATCTTCTTCACCGCAAACCACGTGCGGCCCGTGGGCGCCGCCATCTTTGATGCAGCCCGCCATGTGCATCCTGTGGGTGCTGCCATCTTCAGTACCATTTTGGACGGCACCTCAGGACCCCTGCTCGTCTGGCCATTCATTGCCTGCCGCTACCTCCGCCACCGCTGGCTAGCCCAGGACCTCCCAGCATTTGCCGCAGCTCGCCTCGATCACCCTGGATCATCCCGGCCCCGCAACCTCGCGACCGCAACAACGACGGTGAAAATCGATGGGCACGAGACGACCTGCCTTTTTGACTCCGGGAGCACAGAGAGCTTCATCCACCGCACTATGGTAAGGCGCTGCTCCTTCGCGGTACACCCAGTCAGCCAGAAAATCTCCCTGGACTCCAGATCCCATTCTGTGGAAATCCAGGGGTACTGCATCACGACCCTCACCGTCCAAGGCGTAGAGTTTAGCAACTTCCGGCTCTACGTCCTCCCCCACCTCTGCGCTGCCCTGTTAATCGGCCTGGACTTCCATGCCACCTCCAAAGCTTAACCTTAAAGCTCGCCACCCGCCCCCCCCCCCCCCCCCCTCACCGTATGCAGCCTCACGACCCTTAAGGTCGATCCACCTTCCCTGTTTGCGAACCTCAACCCGGATTGCAAACCCGTCGCCACTAGGAGCAGACGGTACAGTGCCCAGGACAGGACCTTCATCAGGTCGGAGGTACAACGGCTTCTGCGGGAAGGGGTCATTGAGGCCAGCAACAGCCCCTGGAGAGCTCAAGTGGTAGCAGTAAAGACTGGGGAGAAGCACAGGATGGTCATTGACTACAGTCAGACCATCAATCGGTACACACAGCTCGACGCGTACCCCCTCCCACGCATATCTGACATGGTCAATCAGATTGCACAGTATCGGGTTTTTCCACAGTGGACCTGATGTCCGCCTACCACCAGCTCCCCATCCGCCCGGAGGACTGCCAATGCACTGCGTTCGAAGCAGATCACTTCCTCAGGGTTCCCTTCGGCGTCACTAATGGGGTTTTGGTCTTCCAATGAAAGATGGACCGAATGGTTGACCGGTACGGACTGCGGGCCACCTTCCCGTACCTAGATAACGTCACCATCTGCGGCCATGATCAGCAGGACCACGACGCAAATCTCCAAAAATTCCTCCAGAACGCCAAACCCCTTAACCTGACGTACAATAAGGAGAAATGCGTGTTCCGCACAAACCGCTTAGCCATCCTTGGCTATGTCGTGGAAAATGGAGTTCTAGGGCCCTACCCCGACCGCATGCGCCCCCTCATGGAACTCCCACTCCCCCACTGCCTCAAGGCCCTGAAACGATGCCTGGTGTTTTTCTCCTACTATGCCCAGTGGGTCCCTAATTATGCAGACAAGGCCCGCCCACTCATTCAGTCCACAGTTTTTCCCCTGACGGCTGAGGCCCGCCAGACCTTCAACCGCATAAAGGCAGACATCGCCAAGGCCACGATGCACGCGGTCGACGAGTCCCTTCCCTTTCAAGTCGAGAGCGATGCATCGGACGTAGCTCTGGCCGCCACCCTCAACCAGGTGGGCAGGCCAGTGGCCTTCTTCTCCCGCACCCTCCATGCTGCCGGAATTCGGCACTCCTCTGACGAAAAGCCATTGTGGAAGCTGTGAGACATTGGAGGCATTACCTGGCCGGCAGGAGATTCACTCTCTTCACTGACCAACGGTCGGTTGCCTTCAGGGTTAATAACACACAGCGGGGCAAGATCAAAAACGACAATATCTTGAGGTGGAGGATCGAGTTCTCCACCTATAATTACGAGATTTTGTATCATCCGGAGAAGCTCAACGAACCCCCTGACGCCCTATCCCGCGGTACATGTGCCAGCGCACAAGTGGACCGACTCCGGGCTCTCCACTATGACCTCTGCCACCCGGGGGTCACCCGGTTCTTTCATTTCAAAAAGGCCCGCAACCTGCCCTACTCCATTGAGGAGGTCAGGGCCGTCACCAGGTCTGCCAGGTCTGTGCAGAGTGCAAGCTGCACTTCTGCCGCAGGCCTCCCGCCCCTTTGAACGCCTCAGCGTGGACTTCAGAATGCCCCTCCCCTCCACTGACCGCACAATCCTGAACGTGATTGACGAGTACTCCCAGTTCCCTTTCGCCATCCCATGCCCCGACATGACTTCTGCCACGGTAATCAAAGCCCTGCACAGCATCTTCACTCTGCTCGGTTTCCCCACCTACATCCACAGTGATCGGGGATCCTCTTTCATGAGCAATGAGCTGCGTCAGTTCCTGCTCAGCCAGGACATCGCCTCAAGCAGGACGACCAGCTACAACCCCCAGCGAAATGGGCAGGTGGAGAGCGAGAACGGGACGGTCTGGAAGGCTGTCCTGCTGGCCCTGCGGTCTAAAAATCTCCCGGTCTCCCGCTGGCAGGAGGTCCTCCCCGACGCGCTCGACTCCATCCGATCGCTCCTCTGCACCGCGACTACTGAGACCCCTCACAAAAGTGTGTTTGCCTTCCCCAGGAAGTCCACATCCGGGGTCTCACTCCCAACATGGCTGACAGTTCCTGGACCCGTCCTCCTTTGCAAGCATGTGCGGACCCATAAATCAGACCCCTTGGTCGAAAGAGTCCACCTCCTGCACGCGAACCCGCAGTACACCTACGTGGCACACCCCGATGGGCACCAGGACACAGTCTCCCTCCGGGACCTGGCACCCGCTGGATCCCCACCCACGGCCCCCGAACTGACACCGCCCCCCCCCCCACTGGCTGCCTCATTCACCCCTGCGCCACTCACCCTCCCTCCAGCGAACCTCACCGCTGCTCCCGCCCCAGTAGGATCCGTCATCACACTGGTTCCACTCAGGGGTGACGAAGACGAGGACAACACGCTCCCAGAGTCGCAGGTGACCCAGTCAGCGCCCACAACATCACCAGGACTGAGGCGATCGCAGAGGAGGGTCAAGGCCCCCGACAGACTGAACTTGTAATGTTTTCCACCACCCCGCCGGACTTTTTTTTTAACAGGGGGTGAATGTGGTAGTCACCACTAGTAGTATCACATGTATTACGGTAAGGCCCGTATAATAGAGGTACATGGGTAAATCCCTGCTTGCTGGCTCCGCCCAGTAGGCGGGGTATAAATGTGTGTGCTCCCCGGTGCTGCAGCCATTCTGGTTCCAGCTACAGGAGGCACAACATCTTTGCCCCCCCCCCGCGATTCTCCGGCCTGGATGGGCCAAAGTCCCGCTGCTAGGATGCCTGTCCCGCCGGCGTGGATTAAACCACCTCTCTTACCGGCAGGACAAGGCGGCGCGGGCGGGCTCTGGGGTCCTGGGGGGTGCCCCCACGGTGGCCTGGCCCGTGATCGGGGCCCACCGATCCGCGGGCGGGCCTGTGCAGTGGGGGCACTCTTTTCCTTCCGCCTTCGCCATGGTCTCCACCATGGCGGAGGCGGAAGAGACTCCCTCCACAGCGCATGCGCGGGGATGCCGTGAGCGGCCGCTAACGCTCCCGCGCATGCGCCGCAATGCAATGTCATTTCCGCGCCAGCTGGCGGGGCACCAAAGGCCTTTTCCGCCAGCTGGCGGGGCAGAAATCAGTCCGGCGCGGGCCTAGCCCCTCAAGGTTAGGGCTTGGCCCCCCAAGATGCGGAGGATTCCGCACCTTTGGGGCGGTGTGATGCCCGACGGATTTGCGCCGTTTTTGGCGCCGGTCGGTGGACATCGCGCCGATACCGGAGAATTTCACCCCTGAAGTTTGCTTTCCTACTTTAAATCTGGTTACTGCAGCTGTTTCTTCAAATCAGACCATTATAACTCCTTTTTCCTTGAATTCTCCTGAACAGTACCTTGCTCAACTTCTTGATCTCTGTTCCCTTAGCTTCAGTCTCTCTAAGACATTCTTTCTGTCCCAATTCCTGGGTTGTCTGGACTTTATCTGGTTCTTTGGTAAGTCAGCCCCCTTGTCCTGTCCAGCTTTTCTTCTGGCAGAGCTGAGAGCAGTTCACTCCCCAGCCTCCTATCTTCAACTGCAATATGCCCAGCTAGAAGCGAAACTCAGAAAGCCTTCCTACCTTAAAAGTGCCCCCAGTTGTTAAGCAACAACTTTATGCTTCTGTAAGCTTGTTTACTTTTCATGCCATAACCCTTTCTAAGCACAATAGAAACACAGTTTGAACTAAGCCAACCCCCACACATAAAACACCTTTGCCCAGCACGAATCTCACTATCGGTTTACCTTTCCTGACACAAAAACACTAAATTAAACTCTCTTAAAACTGTACCTTATTTTGAATATTTAGCAATACAAATATAAATCCTTGAAAACCACCTTTTTTCCCCCTGACATTGTGTCAGAGGATATGTGAGATGAGTGAGTTTAAATGCATCAAATTCGGGGTAAGGGTGGGCGTAATAAATAACATTTCTTTAAACTGACAAAATCTTGCTGCTGGAATTATTTATTTGTGCACCCACTCTAAGATTAGGAAAACACAAACCTCTGACATACTGTTAGAAACTCCAAAGTATATTACGAAGTCCACCTGTAGCCACCTGGGATGGACACATCCCAATTACAAAATGGACACTTGCAAAGAATGCAGAGAAAATTGGACAATACTGAGAAACAAGCAGGTGCAAGGTCTGTCTGTTGATTAGAGCCTTGGCTCTCAGACAGGACAGAAACTGCTAAGCCATCTACAGACTAATGAGCCATCTCCGGGGACAAAAGGGAAACATTTAGATAAACAATGTTAAGGCAGACACCCCGGCGCTAGAGGAGACTCAAACAAAGCAAACCAACGGCCACCTAGGACATGTCCAGCAACCAGGGAACCCACCCCTCTATTGGAGGAAGATCGATAAGAATGATCGGGAAAGGCCCAATTAATTGAGGCCAAGTTCAAGGCCCGCCCAAAAGCGCGCAAAGCCCTTTTAGGTATAAAAGGTATTCCCCAAGAGAGAATCTTTCTTCTTTGGCTTTGGCTCTCAGCGAAGAGAGACCAGCCGAGCAGCTACGCCAGACCAAGTAAGTTCCAAGTCAACGCACGCTACGAGATAGACGCTCCTAGTTGCTATCCTGTAAACAACTCAACCCAGCAGCCTCAGAACCGAGCAACAGCCATTGTTCCTCTGACTGAGTGGGCACCCGAAGCTAAGTATAGGCTTTAGTAATAGTGATAGTTTAGTTTGTAGAGTTTATGCATAAGTAGATTTGACTGTGTGTAAATAAATGAGCATTGCTTTTGAACTTACTAACTGGTGTATCGAGTCTTTGATCATTATTTGGTTTGACTGGAAAGTAGTTTTTCTGTTTTCTTTTTCTTTTCATTGGTATATTTATTTATTTTTTCTTCGTTGTTTTTTCCCCCGGAAATTGTAGTTGTTGAAGTTAACCGAAGGTTTAAGACATGGCAGGAGATCTCAGACCCGTGTCATGCTCCTCGTGTGCGATGTGGGAGCTCAGGGACACATCCACTGTCCCTGGCTCCTTCACGTGCAAGAAGTGTGTCCAGTTGCAGCTCCTGTTAGACCGCTTGACGGCTCTGGAGCTGCGGATGGACTCACTTTGGAGTGTCCGCGATGATGAGGACGTCGTGGATAGCACGTTTAGCGAGTTGGTCACACCGCAGGTGAAAGGTACAGAGGGAGATAGAAAATGGGTGACCAAAAGACAGAGCAAGAGTAGGAAGGCAGTGCAGGTGTCCCCTGCAGTCATCTCCCTGCAAAACAGACATACCGCTTTGAATACTGTTAAGGGAGATGGCTCACCAGGGGAAGGCAGCAGCAGCCAGGTTCATGGCACCATGGCTGGCTCTGCTGCACAGCTGGGCAGGAAGAAGAATGGCAGGGCTATAGTGATAGGGGACTCAATCGTAAGGGGAATAGACAGGCGGTTCTGCGGACGCAATCGAGACTCCAGGATGGTATGTTGCCTCCCTGGTGTAAGGGTCAAGGATGTCTCGGAGCGCGGCTGCAGGACATTCTGGGGGGGGGGGGGGGTGAACAGCCAGCTGTCGTGGTGCACATAGGCACCAACGATATAGGTAAAAAATGGGACAACATCCTACAAGCTGAATTCAGGGAGTTAGGAGTTAAACTAAAAAGTAGGACCTCAAAGGTAGTAATCTCAGGATTGCTACCAGTGCCACGAGCTAGTCAGAGTAGGAATGTCAGGATAGATAGGATGAATGTGTGGCTCGAGAGATGGTGCAAGAGGGAGGGATTCAAATTCCTGAGGCATTGGAACTGGTTCTGGGGGAGGTGGGACCAGTACAAACCGGACGGTCTGCACCTGGGCAGGACTGGAACCGATGTCCTGGGAGGGTGTTTGCTAGAGCTGATGGGGAGAGTTTAAACTAATGTGGCAGGGGGATGGGAACCAATGCAGGAAGCTGGAAGGTAGTAAAACAGGGACAGAAACAAAAGGCAGTAAAGGGGAAAGTGTAAGGCAGAGAAGCCATAGTCAAAAATCAAAAAGGGCGACAGTACAAGGTACAGTGACTGAGGGGAGCTCAGTGAATAGGACCAGGAATACTAAAAGGAATAAAACGGGAAGTAAAAACATGAATGGTAAGCAACGCGGCAGGTTGTTACATGAAGACATGGGTTCAACGACAAGGAAAATTAGGAGAAAGGTTAAGAGGAAATATAACTTAGGAGAGGTTACTGATGGAGGTGTTAAGATTCAGAACAGAGGTAAAAAAAAACAACATAAGTGTACTTTACCTGAATGCTCGTAGTATTCGGAATAAGGTAAATGAGTTGATGGCGCAAATCATCGTGAATGATTATGATTTAGTGGCCATTACTGAAACATGGTTAAAGGATGGTCACGACTGGGAGTTAAATATCCGAGGGTATCAAACTATTCGGAAGGATAGAGTGGATGGTAAGGGAGGTGGTGTAGCTCTGTTATTTAAGGAAGACACCCGGGCAATAGTAAGGGATGACATCGGTGCTATGGAGGATAAGGTTGAATCCATTTGGGTGGAAATCAGGAATAGTAAGGCGGAAAAGTCACTGATAGGAGTAGTCTATAGGCCACCAAGTAGTAACATTATGGTGGGGCAGGCAATAAACAAAGAAATAACTGATGCATGTAGAAATGGTACAGCAGTTATCATGGGGGATTTTAATCTACATGTCGATTGGTTTAACCAGGTCGGTCAAGGCAGCCTTGAGGAGGAGTTTATAGAATGTATCCGCGATAGTTTCCTAGAACAGTATGTAATGGAACCTATGAGGGAACAAGCGGTCCTAGATCTGGTCCTGTGTAATGAGACAGGATTGATTCAGGACCTCATAGTTAGGGATCCTCTCAGAAGGAGCGATCACAATATGGTGGAATTTAAAATACAGATGGAGGGTGAAAAGGTAAAATCGAACACTAGTGTTTTGTGCTTGAACAAAGGAGATTACAATGGGATGAGAGAAGAACTAGCTAAGGTAGACTGGGAGCAAAGACTTTATGGTGAAACAGTTGAGGAATAGTGGAGAACCTTCCAAGTGATTTTTCACAGTGCTCAGCAAAGGTTTATACCAACAAAAAGGAAGGACGGTAGAAAGAGGGAGAATCGACCGTGGATATCTAAGGAAATAAGAGAGAGTATCAAATTGAAGGAAAAAGCATACAAAGTAGCAAAGATTAGTGGGAGACTGGAGGACTGGGAAATCTTTAGGGGACAACAGAAAGCTACTAAAAACGCTATAAAGAAGAGTAAGATAGATTATGAGAGTAAACTTTCTCAGAATATAAAAACAGATAGTAAAAGTTTCTACAAATATATAAAACAAAAAAGAGTGGCTAAGGTAAATATTGGTCCTTTAGAGGATGAGAAGGGAGATTTAATAATGGGAGAAGAGGAAATGGCTGAGGAACTGAACAGGTTTTTTGGGTCGGTCTTCACAGTGGAAGACACAAATAACATGCCAGTGACTGATGGAAATGAGGCTATGACAGGTGAGGACCTTAAGAGCATTGTTATCACTAAGGAGGTAGTGATGGGCAAGCTAAAGGCAGACAAGTCTCCTGGCCCTGATGGAATGCATCTCAGAGTGCTAAAAGAGATGGCTAGGGAAATTGCAAATGCACTAGTGATAATTTACCAAAATTCACTAGACTCTGGGCTGGTCCCAGCGGATTGGAAATTAGCAAACGTGACACCACTGTTTAAAAAAGGAGGTAGGCAGAAAGCGGGTAATTATAGGCCAGTGAGCTTAACTTCGGTAGTAGGGAAGATGCTGGAATCTATCATCAAGGAAGAAATAGCGAGGCACCTGGATGGAAATTGTCCCATTGGGCAGACGCAGCATGGGTTCATAAAGGGCAGGTCGTGCCAAACTAATTTGGTGGAATTTTTTGAGGACATTACCAGTGCGGTAGATAACGGGGAGCCAATGGATGTGGTATATTTGGATTTCCAGAAAGCCTTTGACAAGGTGCCACACAAAAGGTTGTTGCATAAGATAAAGATGCATGGCAGTCAGGGTAAAGTAGTAGCATGGATAGAGGATTGGTTAATTAATAGAAAGCAAAGAGTGGGGATTAATGGGTGTTTCTCTGGTTGACAATCAATAGCTAGTGGTGTCCCTCAGGGATCAGTGTTGGGCCCACAATTGTTCACAATTTACATAGATGATTTGGAGTTGGGGACCAAGGGTAATGTGTCCAAGTTTGCAGACGACACTTAGATGAATGGTAAAGCAAAAAATGCAGAGGATACTGGAAGTCTGCAGAGGGATTTGGATAGGCTAAGTGAATGAGCTAGGGTCTGGCAGATGGAATTTAATGTTGACAAATGTGAGGTTATCCATTTTGGTAGGAATAACAGCAAAAGGGATTATTATTTAAATGATAAAATATTAAAACATGCTGCTGTGCAGAGAGGCCTGGGCGTGCTAGTGCATGAGTCGCAAAAAGTCGGTTTACAGGTGCAAAAGTGATTAAGAAGGCAAATGGAATGTTGTCCTTCATTGCAAGAGGGATGGAGTTTAAGACTAGGGAGGTTCTGCTGCAATTGTATAAGGTGTTAGTGAGCCACACCTGGAGTATTGTGTTCAGTTTTGGTCTCCTTACTTGAGAAAGGACGTACTGGCACTGGAGGGTGTGCAGAGGAGATTCACTAGGTTAATCCCAGAGCTGAAGGGGTTGGATTACGACGAGAGGTTGAGTAGACTGGGACTGTACTCGTTGGAATTTAGAAGGATGAGGGGGGATCTTATAGAAACATATAAAATTATGAAGGGAATAGATAGGATAGATGCGGGCAGGTTGTTTCCACTGGCGGGTGAAAGCAGAACTAAGGGGCATAGCCTCAAAATAAGGGGAAGTAGATTTAGGACTGAGTTTAGGAGGAACTTCTTCACCCAAAGGGTTGTGAATCTATGGAAGTGCCCAGTGAAGCAGTATAGGCTGCTTCATTAAATGTTTTTAAGATAAAGATAGATAGTTTTTTGAAGAATAAAGGCATTAAGGGTTATGGTGTTCGGGCTGGAAAGTGGAGCTCAGTCCACAAAAGATCAGCCATGATCTCATTGAATGGTGGAGCAGGCTCAAGGGGCCAGATGGCCTACTCCTGCTCCTAGTTCTTATGAACCTTGTGGCAGTGTCGAAAGATACCTGGCGACTCTTGAGCAAACTTAATTAAACAGAGCCAAATTAAGAGGCAACACCAAAGAGAGCAACACACCTGACCTACAACCTTTATGTCGATTTTGCTAGGATGAGCACAAGAGCCTTCCCTTCATGTGTGATTCAACAGTCTTCCTGGATACTTTAATCAAATTAAGCTTTATTCTAAGAACTTAGTTAACATTTATATAAACACACAGCAAGAATTTTTATTAATTACAAACATAAAGACACCCCCCAGCTACAGTAATCTATGTATAACACTTAATGAATTCCCCCTTAACTGTTCCAATTCAGAAACAAAATCACATAAACCCAAAACCGCTTTTCAAGGGCATGGCCCAGCACTCTGCATTCTCACTTGAATGAGACTAGCTTTCCCTGAGATTCTGATTCCGTCTCACCAGCAGGTTTAAACCGTTCCGGAAAGCAAACTATATCTTAAAAGCCACAGTAAGAAGTCTTACAACACCAGGTTAAAGTTCAACAGGTTAGTTTCAAATCACAAGCTTTCAGAGCACTGCTCCTTTCTCAGGTGAATGATTCACCTGATGAAGGAGCAGCGCTCCAAAAGCTAGTGATTTGAAACAAACCTGTTGGACTTTAACCTGGTGTTGAAAGACTTCTTACTGTGCTCATCCCAGTCGAACGTCGGCATCTCCACATCTTAAAAGCCACCACCAAGGTGATTTTTACTGGAACAGATATTTAAAATGAAACTAGAGACAGACAGGCCAAAACACTTAATAATAATAATAGCTATTGTCACAAGTAGGCTTCAATGAAGTTACTGTGAAAAGCCCCTAGTCGCCACATTCCGGCGTCTGTTCGGGGAGGCCGGTACAGGAATTGAACCCATGCTGCTGCCTTGTTCTGCATTACAAGCCAGCTATTTAGCCCAGTGTGCTAAACCAGCCCCTTATTTCTCCTGTCTGAGTCCATAGCAGTCAAAACTGAAAACGAAAGTAAAAACCCCTCACAGAGCCACTGCCCAGCTCCTCCCACACAATGACATCACTGAAGCCATGTGATAAGACAAAAATCTTTCATAAAGGGACACTCCCATGACAATACCAACACACTGATCATGGCCAGTAACAGGAAACACATCAATTGAGTCTGTGACAGTACATTGATGGATAATGGAATCTGTTATGATTCCTTTACCCAATGTGCTCCTAATCGTAACCCAATATCATGTCTAATAGAGGCCAAAAAATCCATGGAGACTGCTTTGCAGATATCGTCATACAACACTATTCAGCTGAATTGACAAGAAAGCAGATTGGGGGGATGGCAGGACCACCAACCTGCATGCTGGCTTATAATGGCCACTTAAGGCTAATTAAAGGAGGCCAAACAGGATATTCCAATTGACTTCCAGGATTCCTGATGGTGGCAGGGACTAATTTTGGTGGCTGGAGATGGCCTCCCAGTGGCACACCATGGGATTGTGAGCGGTGTTCATCCTAGAAGCCCTCCCTGCCTGCTTGGCTGCAGCAGCAGTTCCAGGATGCCCTCATAGAGGTGAGCACCCGGAGGAAACCCACACTGACACGTTTTTTTGTTTTACATTTTTTAAGAGAGGGAACACTTAATTAGCTGCCATCACAACTTGCTGCTTCTTTCAATCTGCACGGCCTCGGCTTTGAGAATATTTACGACATGATTATGATTATTTTTCTATTTGACTTCTCCCATTTTGAGATTAATTGTAGTGATGGGCAGCTCCAGAGGTGCCTGTCACACCGGCCATAATGGTGGGATCCCGCACCAGATTCTGGAACCTCATTAATTATGCACAGGTGAGTTCCCCCAGACTCTACTGGCCAGCAGCTAATTGGGCTGCCCACCCTCAGCTGATGGGTTCAAAGGTGCTGCTGCCATATTTAAATACAAGTCCAGCACACTCGTATCACTCCATAGAATTCATAGAATTCTTACAGTGCAGAATGAGGCCATTTGGCCCATCAAGCCTGCGCTGACCCTCTGAAAGAGCACCAATCTAGCCCCACTCCTCCGCCCCATCCCCGTAACTCTACCCAACCTGCACATCTCTGGACACTAAGGGGCAATTGATCATGTACAATCCACTTAACCTGCACATCTTTGGACTGTGGAAGGAAACTGGAGCACTGACACGGGGAGAAAGTGCAAACTCCACACAGTCACCCAAGGCCGGAATTGAACCCGGGTCCCTGGTGCTGTGAGGCAGCACTGCTAACCACTGTGCTGCCATGCCGCCCTCTCCAGCCCACCTGTCTTCAACAGACCACACAGGAAGTCAATAACCAAGTGGGAAAAGGCCAGCAACCTCAAGAGGAAGTCTGTTCTTAAATTCAACCACCTCCCTCCCAAGCCCATCACCTGAGAGGTGCCCATGCCCCAATTTAGCCTCGACGCACCACATCCGGAGTCTTCATCCATCTCCTTCCAGTAAATAATTTGGTATCACGTTTTGCCTGTGAGCTTGTCGGGGTCCAGCTTGCCTCCCTTCAGTCTTTCCTCTGCCTTCCATTGTTTGCCTCGTTCATCCACCTCCTTGCCCCTCTTCCTGCCATCATGAGCCCTCACCCTAACCCCCTTCCTTGCACTGCGTCCCCTCTACACGGCCCACTTTGTCTTCCCCACCCTCACCTTACACCCCACTCCCAATCAAACTTCGGACCTTTGCGGTGGCTGCATGAGTCCGGCAGCACAATGCTGTCCAGGTAGACACTGGTGTGTGGCACCAAGATGGGGGGAAAAGACCTCTGTACTCCCCAACACCAGGCGCAGTACTGAACTGAGATGGTGACACAGCAGTGTCCATGCGTGCAGAAGCACTATGCTGTCCATGAAGATCAGCTTGGCATGGAGAAGAAGGGCAAGAACTGGTCTGTCCTAGTTCTGCAACACTATGGCAGAAAGCTTTGTTCCACTCACCTCAAAGCCTCCGGCATACTGAGGACCATGTTGTGCACTCCACTCTTGCTCTTTATCAATTGGAATTGACGCCGACGTGATTTCCTGCTGGTGTGATGCCAGGTTGGAAGACTTGACAGGACACAGGTGGGCAGCTGTTTTAATGAGCATTCATGAGACGCAAATTAATGCAAATAGCATTCGCGCCACCTGTCAGCAGGATGACCGACCGCCATTAACCTGCCATTGGGAGAATTGCAATGTCATTTTACGTCGACGGGTTTTGGCTCCCAACCGATTCTCTGCGTCTGCCCATCAGCAAACCCACTGCGGGCGGTTTGGGAGAATTTCGCCCAGTGTTCTTCAGTTGTTGAATGCTGGCTTGGGAACTTTGCACTTTGCTGCTACATTTCTCAAAATCAAGTTTGCTATGATGGTGTCCTGATTAGAACAGGGCAGTAGAAAGATAAGTTGCCTATTGCAGAGCTGGAGGCTTTGCTGGCAGCCAGTAGTGTGACTTCCAGAGTTTAATGGGTAAAGTACTGACTGCACAGTGTGATGCTGAGGCACACAAAAGGACTTATGTTTGCTCTGCATTCTGCACTGCATTAGCTGTGTGCAGCTGGTGTCAGCAGGGAATTTATTATTTTCCACAATGACCCATGTCTGTAATTTATCCTGCTACTGAGACACAGGTGCCACAGCACTTGTGGGAAGCAAGTCTCTCCAAATAGCATTGCTGGAAAGTTGGGAGCAGAATCCTGAATGTTAGAATTTTTCAAACTCTGCTTATTATCATAAATGTTCATCACAGGGTGGCAAAGGAAAAATGAGACGAGCACAGGTCAAATCCGGCAAACCTACTTTTATTGACAGGCTTAGGTTAAAGCAACAGGCAAATGTTTCTGCTTGACGTCACTCCATGGATCATGCTTAGGAATCATTTTAAGTGCCACCATTTTGTTCCATGGTCTGAAAGAAGGGAACAAATATAAAATTATTTATTGCGACAACCTGATTGTATTCCTGGCCTGTACTGAGTTAGCTGCGCTCCGTCGGGTTTGAAATCAGAATGCTACAATTACCAAGGCTGATAGGGAAGAGAAAAGCAAAATTCATTCAATGCTCCGACGGTCTCTGTCTAGAAAATGCCTCTATTGATGTTTAACAATCAAATATTTGACTCAACCGTGATAGCAAAACTAGCAACAATGGTTATTTGCATTTACTTGTACTAAAAGGTTCCAAGGTGATTCAGAGGAGTGCAATCAGGCAAAAGTTATCACCGAACCAATCAAGGAGATATTAAGACAGATGGTCAAATGCTGGGCCAAAGAGATAGATTTTAAGGAACTTAAGTGAGGAGAGATCAATGAAGAGACGCTGAGGTTTAGGCCGGGAATTCCATAGCTTGGGGTCCAGAGCTTTGAAGACATGGCTGCTAATGACCAGAGTTGGATGAAAGCAGAGTTCTCGAAGGGTTTTGTGACAGGAGGAGGTTTCAGAGATAAGGGGGAAAGCCACAAAGCGATTGAAACACAAGGATGAGAATTTTAAGTGTCCTTGGACCCACAGACAATGTAGATAGCAAGCACTGGGTCGATTGTTCTACAGAAATTAATGTGAGTTAGGATTGATGAAGTAGAGCTTTGAATGATCTTTCATTTAAAAAAATATATAATTTACTCCAACCACAATCAACGAATCACATAGTCATCCAAAGACACAACCAAATTACAAAGTTTGTCATTTTTCCTCATTTTCTCCTAACGAATTGTTATAACCTGCCTGCTTACCACTGGCTGGGGACTAATGGCAATCCCACAATCCTTAGGGAGTATGAGCTTCCCCAATGAGGGGGGCAGAGAAATCATCAGCAGATCCCTGCATAAATAAAGCTGGCCAGTATGGAACCAGCTAGAGAGGAGTGAGCAGCAAGGCAGTTACTGCTGCTGTTGTACATGTATATGTTATTGTAAATAAAGTTTTCTTTCTATTCTACAAACTCGTGCTGGATTCTTCGTGGCCCTCACAAAACTAATACAACACCTTCCCCAAACCCCACCCGCTGGAGACAAGCAGGTCCTTGAATACAGACCAAAACAGTCTCCATCTTACACAAAACCCCTTCTCTGTCCCTCTAAGAGTGAACTTAATTTTGTTCAATTGTCAGAACTTCGCCATATCTTCCAACCAAGCCAACACTCTCCACCCTAACAGGAATTGCCGGCAGGCAATTAGAGTGGCGACGGCCACAACATCATCCCCTCTCCCCTCCAGTAGCTCCGGCAGCTCCGAAACTCCGAAGATCGCCACCAATTGGCACGTCGCTATCCTCACCCCCACAATCTCCAACAATGTCTCAGAGATCGAGGTCCAGAATGCCCCTAGTTTCGGGCAAGACCAACACATATGAACATGATTCGCAGACTCCCTTGCACACCTATCATGTGTATCCAATACCTCAGGGAAGAACCTGCTGATACGAGCCCGTGTCATATGGACCCTAAGCACACCTTAAACTGTATCAGGCTCATCCTGGCACAGGATGATGTTGAATTTGTCCAGTGCATAATTTCACTCCAGGCCCCACACCCCCAAATTAAATCCCCAACTCCTCCTTCCACTTCCATCTTATCTCCTCCATTGGCACCTTCTCCATTTCCAACAACCATCCATAAGTATCCACAATCCTCCCTTCCCCCAGCTCATCCCATGTTAACAATCTATCCAATAGAGTATGCATTGGTAGCTGGGAAAACGAGGGTAGCTCCTCGCACGCAACGTCCTGCAACTGCATGTACCTGAATTCACTCCCCCTCAGCAGCTAATATTTCCCCTGCAACTCTTCCAGCCTCGCAAACCTCCCCTCCATGAACAGATCCCTTACCTGTTCTATCCCTTCCCTCTGCCAACTCCTGTACATCGTGTATAGCCCGGCTGATTCTCACATAATGGGGCAAGCACAGATATACGTCCCGCTCCAAAGTGCCGCCTCAGCTAGTTCCAGACATTGAGCGATGACACCGCTACCAGACTAATAGTGTACCTAACCGGGGAGAACGGGAGGGGGGCCATCGCCAGGGCCCTTAAGCACACCCCCACACAGGAGGCCACATATACCTATTCCACCTGCCCGCACCACCATCGCACATTTTCCACATTTGCCGCCCAATAATAATGCAGCAGATTTGGAAGCGCCAGACCCCCACCATCCCCTCTGCAGAAAAGCCCTCCGAATCCTGGGCAACCTGCCTGCCCATACAAAGTTTGAGATTAACTTATCTACCTTCCGAAAGGAAGCCTTTAGAAGGAATATCAGGAGAGACTGAAAGACAAATAAAAACCTCAGAAGGATATTTCACAAAGGACCCTGGAAGGGCATCCCATCTCTTTAGATCCCCCTTCACCTCCTCTACCAAACTGGCCAAATTCCACTTATGCATCTGAATTCCCAAATACCGAAACCTCATTTTGGCCAGCTTGAGTGGCAGGCTTCCCAAATTAGCAGTCCTCCCCAAGGCATTCACTCTTTGCCATCTTTGATTTTTAACCCAGAGAAGGTGCTAAATTTCCCTATTTTCCCCATGCGCTGCAGCGGATTTGAAATGTATAGTAACAGATCATCTGCATACAACGACACCCTGCTTCCTGCCACACCTTTCAATGCCCTTCACTCTCTTGATGTCTGGAGTGCACTAGCCAAAGGCTCAATAGCCAGGGCAAACAGCAACAGGGTCAACGGGCATCCCTCTCTTGTACCCCTATGTAGCCAAAAATATCCTGAGCTCATATTCATGCTCACACTTGCCATGGGGGTGGCATATGGCAATCATACCCAAGAAATGATCAGCGGACCAAACCCAAACCGCCCCAGGGTCTCAAACAAGTACCTCCAGTCTACCCGGTTAAAAGCCTTTTCCATGCCCATTGAAATAATAACTTCTGGTGCCTTTCCATTAGACGGACTCATCACCACATTCAACAGTCACCTAATGGTGCTCAATAACTGTTGTCCCTTAACAAAGCCTGTCTGATCCTCAGAGACCAGCTCCGGCAGGCACCTCTGCAATCACCTGGCCAGCACCTTAGCCAGCAACTTCACATCGGTGTTTTAAAGGGAGATGGGCTCAGAAGACCCACACTCCACTGGGTTCTTATCCTTTTTCGGGACCAAAGAGATCGATGCCTGAGCCAGCGTGGCCGGCAGCTCCCCCCGAGCCAACAAGTCATGATACATCCCCAGTGGATGGGGCACCAACACTGCCAAAAATTGTTTATAAAATTCCACCATTATAATTTAATATTGGGAATCTTTGTGTTTAATAGTACTGTTCTGTCAAAATAATTTATTTCTCCAGATGTCAACAAGATCAATATTGTGCTATCAATATATTGTGCTTTCATCAGACAATACATCATCGAACGCCTACCTGATAAACCCAGTCGGTATAGGCTGACACCCGAGTAAAAACTGTGGGCTTCTTGTCCATAACACAATAGATTGGTCCGAAGCTTACAATGCCATGGATAACCCACAGTCCAGCATCATTCTGACAGTTCAGGGGGCCGCCAGAATCTCCCTGTGAACAAGAAAGTGCATAGGCTGAGATGAGGCCATTTGGTCCACTCCTTCAATGAACCACATAACATGAATTACATTGTAGACTCTGTAACTTCCTGAGGAAAATATTTAAATGTAGTATGAACCATAAAGGCATTCAAGAAAATGTCCAGAATGCTCATATGTTCCCAGAACTCCAAAATTCAGTCTTGTTGCTGTGCTGTGGATAACATTCTGGTGACCATTATGCTGTATGGAATGTTTGGGCTTATCCATCCATATAAACCCCGATAGCCTCTCAATCAGATATTTATCTATCTACTCTCTGACGCAATAAGTTGATTCAATAGGCAAATTCTGCTGAAACTCAGTAAATAGGGGGACAGCGGCTATTAGCTATTATCTAGCCCGTCAGGAATTAAATTTGGCAAAGCTTGTTAACTTACGTGGAACAATACTTAAAGTATTTTATCACTGATTTTCTATAGGTTGAATGTATGGACTGGGGTGGGGGAACTAGTCTTCTACTTGCGTTCCTCAGAAGATTAAGGAAATTTCATGATGGAGCAAATTATGTTTTTTTTTGAAGGGCACCAATCCATCTTTTATATCTGACATTAACAGTGTGATGTTAAGGACTCTAATGATTTGCATCTATTTTACACATATATTTCTTGACATTTTAGTCACCCTGCCTTTTTGATGAGCTCTTATGTTGTTCTTTCCCGTTATCTCCCTTTGCCAGCTGAGAGGATAGCCTGAAGACTGAGTTCCTCTACCAGCATTGCTGAGTGATCAGCCTCCTGGAGAACGGCTGATTTTGATTTGACTTTCTATGGGGTACCTTGTGTGATTGAAAATATGGAAAGATGTGTCATTTGAAACATGGAAGTCTGGCAATATCTGGTCTGAGAGAAACATGAGAGGATACAGGGAAAGATCATACGAAGGGTTAACAGCAGCTGCAAAGAGCAGGATTATAAAATGCAGATTCCTTCTTCCAAAAAGACTTAGCAAACACACAGGATTTTTGTATGAAGCTAAAAACAATGGTTCACACCTTCATTGAAATTAATTATCTTAGTAAGCAGCTGGAAAGGAAAGGATGAGGTTCAGTTGAATTTGGTGACAATTCTAGGTGTGAAAGTCTGCAAACACCAAGTAAATTAAAGAAAATTGGAAACTATCAGTCTACGAGAAACATAATTTAAAGCCCAAATCAAAGTCAAAATTATGAGCTGGGGACAATATGAAAATAAAAGTATGGAAATGACAGGAACCAAAATTCACACCCCTGTTGAAACCAAAGCATTTTTGAATATCACAAAGGAACTTTGAACATCACAAAGGAAACAATGTAATCAGAGACCTGAGAGGTGAGGTCATGTCAAAATGAATACTTTGTTGTATTAGAATGTTTAGATCAAAGATACATTTACTATCAAAGTGAAATAAAAGTTACTTTACAATAAAGTCATAAAAATTTAATAAGAGAATATAAACCCAGAGACCAAAGCAGGAACTACCAGAAGCAGAGGGTGAGAGAGAGAGAGGCAGAGAAGGAACAAGAGAAGCAAGCAGAGTCAGCTTACAGTCAGCTCGGCCATGGGAAAGATAAGACATAGCAGCCGAGCTAAAACAGCTAATACATCTAAGGAAGACTAGAATTTAAAGAGGAGGCAGAGTCAGCTCAGAGACAGTCAGCAGAGTCAGCTCTCACAGCTCGGTACATGGGAAAGATAGGACATAGCAACCAAGCAGAACAGTGAATACATCTAAAGAAGACCAGAATTTAAAGAAGATTGATTGTCAAGTTGGGCCTGAAGGTCCCTTCAACCAACCAGAAGGATCCATAATCCTAGATTATAATTAATCTAGGACAAAGGTTCGGCACAACATCGTGTGCCGAAGGGCCTGTTCTGTGCTGTATTTTCTATGTTCTATGTTCAGAAGCAAGATCTGTTTACCTTTCTGTCAAGACAGTAATTGCAGCTTTTAAAAGAAAAAATATAATAATAAAATAACTTAATTTAACCTGAAATAATGGTTATTCCAAAGGCTACTTTACTTACTTAGCAATGCGGGACCCAGGATCAATACTACTAAGGGGTAAGTAGATGAAATCTTCGGTGAAGGTATGGGTTATACCAGGGGATAACTTGAAAATATAGTTTGACCTGAATAGCACCCACCGAAGCCTGCATCGGAGTCAGGGAGTGAGAATCCTGTTCACAATTTAGAATATCAACCCTTTTTGGTATAGGGGGAATTCTAAGAATAGTGGTGAGTTTTCAACAACACTTGCCTTTCTTTGTTTCTTGAGTCGATGTAAACTTGTCTCGTATCATTCTATGTCAAAGCTCCATTGGCATTGTGCATCCTTCCCATTTAAGTTTAAATCAGGCTGTTTCTCAATGAGGCAAGCAGACTGATGGCCCACTCAGACCCCATTCAAATTGACCATTAAAAAGCCAAACTAATGGTGCATGAAGAAGACAAACTTTCATGCTCTCTGCAAAGTGCCTCACAGCCAAATAATTATTTTTGTCGTGTATTCACCGTCGTACGGTCAAAAATGCAGCAGTCAATGTGAGCACGGGGAGAATGAATGAACAATCATCAGACAATCTGTTTCAGTGATGTTGTTTGAGGCCAGAACACTCTTCCATTAATCATCTTCTCACTCTGGAAAAACGCATTGGGGTAGATTTGCACTTCTGGCAGTGGTGGCATAAGGGAGGTAGTGGTTCATCCACCAGTTAAATAACCCTCCCAATTCTCCTGCTCATCTAATGCACTACCATCCTTATTCCAGTTGAATGTAAATCTCCCCTTTAGAGTTTAGTTGCCTTTTCCCTTCCCTGGAAAATTGTTGAATGGGGAAATATGGGCATGTCTGTACATCCTGCCATTGTGTAAAACCAGACCTTCCTACAACAACCTGCTGAGCAATTGGACAACGCAGTCTAAATGCAATTGGCTAATCAAACTAATGGATCATTGTGGACACAGAAATGTGTCCAATCAATCTATAGTGCAAACCCTTGCCATACCGACCCAAGGGCACACCAGGGTGCACCTATTCACGTGAGTAAATACAGAGACTGCATCATGATGACAATATAGATGAACAGAGACCATTACCTGACATCCAGCCATCACACCATCACCCCCCGCACAGACCATGTTTTCGGTGACCATGTATGACCACCAGTATGGAGATGTGCACGTAGCATGGTCCACCACAGAGAGCAGAGCTTCCTGCAGAGTGGGAGAGGGAAGGCCAAAAGCTGAAAGAGCAACAGAATATAATGGTTTAATTTAACAAATTCTTTGGTCAATCTTCAAATTCTATGGCCCTAATGTTCCGGCCCAGACCAACAATTTCAGTTTGGTGATCCAGTGGTAAAGTTGTGTATTTAATGGATTACTTGTGCCATGATTTCCTTTTTATTTTGTGCCATTCATTGTGTTGTAGAATGACAGAGGCCAGCACGATAGCACAGTGGTTGGAACTGTTGCTTCACAGCACCAGGGACCCGGGTTCGATTCCTGGCACGGGTCACTGTCTGTGCAGAGTCTGCACGTTCTCCCCGTGTCTACGTGGGTTTCTTCTGGGTGCTCCGGTTTCCTCCCAGTCCTGGAAAACGTACTTGTTCGATGAATTGGACATCCTGAATTCTCCCTCTGTGTACCCGAACAGGTGCCATGGTGTGGCGACCAGGGGATTTTCACAGTAACTTCATTGCAGTGTTAAGCCTACTTGTGACACTAATAAAGATTATTATTATAGAAGGTAACATCAGCTAATGTCTGCCCTGATATTGCTGAGTGTGCTATGAAGGTATAATAAAGAATATAGTGACATCTAGTGGTAAAATGTCCATGCTGCAAAATCACCTTAGTTTTACTAACATAAGGAGTTTGGTTTTCTCTGGCAACTTTAGGTGTTAAAGAATCTCTGAGGTGACCAAGGTGGAGTCCTAAACTGAAGTGGCATTTAGCTCACATTTAGTGCAAGCTGCCATCTTCATAAAAGACTTGAAGCTCCAGCTGCTGTAGGACAGTGACAGGGAAACGCAGTGGACTCTTCAGCCCCCTGTAAACAAAGGACATCTCTCTCTGGACCTCCTCCATTGGGACCAAAGGTAGTGATCTCAGGATTACTGCCGGTGCCACGTGCTAGTCAGAGTAGAAATGACAGGATGTATAGGATAAATACGTGGCTGAAGAGATGGTGTCAGGGGGAGGGTTTCAGATTCCTGGGGCATTGGGACCGGTTCTGGGGGAGGTGGGACCTATACAAACTGGACAGTTTACACCTGGGCAGGACTGGAACTGATGTCCTAGGGGGGCTATTTGCTAGAGAGGTTGGGGAGGGTTTAAATTAAAATGCTAGGAGGATGGGAACCTCTGCAAGGAGTCAGAGGAAGAGGGAGCAAGAACAAAAGCAAAAGGTAGAAAGTGAATAAGAAAAGTGATAGATGGAGAAACCCAGGGCAAAATTCAAACAGGGCAGTAGAGAAAAACATTGGGAGCAAGACAAACATTGTGAAAAAGACAAACTTAAAGGCTCTGTGCCTTAATGCACGGAGCATTTGCAATAAAGTGGATGAACTAACCGCGCAGATAGATATAAATGGGTATGATATAATTGGGATTACGGAGACATGGCTGCAGGGTGAACAGGGATGGGAACTGAATGTCCCAGGGTTCTCAGTATTTAGGAAGGACAGGCATAAAAGAAAAGGTGGTGGCGTGGCACTGCTGGTTAAAGAGGAAATTAACACAGTGTGAGAAAGAATATCAGCTCTGAAAATGGGGAATCTGTAGGGGTAGAGTTGAGAAATACCAAGGGACAAAAAACATTAGTGGGTGTCATATATAGACCCTCAAACTGCAGTAGTGAGGTTGGGAATGGCATTAAACAAGAAATTAGATATGCATGTAACAAGGGAATATCAGTGATCATGGGGATTTTAATCTTCACATAGATTGGGCAAATCAAATTAGCCACAATGGCGTAGATGAGGAATTCCTGGAGTGTATACGGGATGGTTTTCTTGACCAATATGTGGAAGAACCAACTAGTAAGCAGACCATCTTAGACTGCGTAATGAGAAGGGAGTCATTGCCAATCTGGCTGTACGAGACCCCTTGGCGATGAGCGACCATAACATGATAGAATTGTTTATCAAGGTGGAGAGTGAAGTAGTTGATTCGGGGACTAGGATGCTGAATCTTAATAAAGGGAACTATAAGGGTATGAGGCGTGAATTGGCCTTGATAGATTGGGGAGAGTTACTTAAAGGGACGACAGTGGATAGACAATGGCAAACATTCAAGGATCATTTGGGGGAACTACAGCAACTGTTCATTCCTGTCTGGCACAAAAGTGAAGGGGGTAAGAGAGCCAATCCATGGCTTACAAAGGAAATTAGAAATAGTATTCGATACAAGGGAGAAGCATACAGATTGGCCAAGAAAAATAATAGGTCTGAGGATTGGGAGCAGTTTACAATTCAGCAAAGAAGGACAAAGGGATTGATTAAGAAGGGGAAAGTACAGTACGAAAGGAAGCTTGCAGGGAACATGAAGACTGACACTAAGAGTTTCTATTGATATGTGAAGAGAAAGAGATTGGTAAAGAGAAATGTAGGCCCCCTACAGACAGAAACAGGGGAATGCATAATACGGGACAAAGAAATGGCTGAGCAATTGAATACATACTTTGGTTCTGTCTTCACAAATGAGGACACAAATCAGATCCCAGAAATGTTGGAGAATGAAAGGTTTAGTGAGAGGGAAGAACTGAGGGAGATCAACATTAGTTGAGAAATGGTGCTGGGAAAATTGATTAGATTGAAGGCGGATAAACCCCCAGGACCTGGGATTCTGCATCCCAGAGTGCGTAAGGAGGTGGCTGTGGTAATAATGGATGCATTGGTGGTCATCTTCCAGGATTCTATAGACTCTGGGACTCTGCGGATTGGAGGGTAGCTCACATAACTCCGATATTCAAAAAGGGAGGGAGAGAGAAAGCCGGTGCAGACTCAATAGGCCGAATGGCCTCCTTCTGCACTGTAGATTCTATGATTCATAGAACCTTTACATGGCATTGCGCTGAATCTACAGTATAGAAATAGGCTACTTATCTCAACCGGCCTAAACTGGGCTTATCCTCTACATAGGGGATCAGGGGTTATGGGGAGAAGGCAGAAGAATGGGGATGAGAAAATATCAGCCATGATTGAATGGCGGAGCAGACTTGATGGGCCGAGTGGCCTAATTCTGCTCCTATGTCTTATGGTCTTATAATAGCTTCATCCCAGTCTAATTACCTATGCCTGCCCTGCATCTCTTATTCATCTGTTCCCCTTTGCCTCAAACCTCCCCTTAAATGCAGTAGTGCCCTATGTGCAAACAGTTCCTGTGGCATGGACTTTCATATTCTCACCGTTACCTATCTGAACAAATTCCTCCTACATGCATTATTTGATTTTCTAGCGGTCACTCTATATTTATGGGCCCTTGTTGTGAACTTACGTTGCGTTAAACCCCATCCAGTGATGTAACATGGATAGCCATTGGGTAGGATCTCATTTAATGTTGGTAAGGCTGCGATCTGTACATCAGTCGTGGCATATGCAGGCTGTGCCATTCGGAGTAGGGCAATGTCATTCCTAAAAGTCACAGGGTAGAAGGGAAATGCATGGATCCGATTGTTAAAAGATCTCCAGTCATTTCTGAATTAGCTGATCTCAGGGGCAGCTACAATTAACCTAGGCACCGCTGGGCTAAGAGCGAGGAAACAAAATCAGCCAAGGTTTCTCATGGTTAAGCACTAACTGTAGTCATATTGAAAAGCGTGACATTGATTATTTGGATTAAAATGGAGCCTACATTCATATAGCACCCTTCACAACCTCGAAATGTCCCAAACTCCTTTGAGCGCGATTCTCCGCCCTCGTTACGCTCTCGCTCAAACGAAACGAGGCCGGAGAATAGCGGGAGAGGCCAAAGACCAGAACCACGCCAGGTGCCAAACGGTTTGCGCTGCAACCAGCCCGCTCCCGTAGGCGAAATCAGGATCTCGCTGTAGCATGACGAGTAACCAATTATCATCACTTAAGCCCTATTTCCATAAAATTAACAGGAGCCACCTCTTATTCGACGGCCTCCCAGAATTCACCGGCCTTCCAGGCAAATGGTCAAGCTGGTGCTGATTAGTACTCCTATCGAAAAACGTGAAGCTGGCGGAAGGGCTTCTGCGGGGAGCCGAGGAGGTGAGTAGCCATCTTTGCTCACAGGCAAAGAGCCCGGGGGCGCTGGGCTTGCCACCTCAGTGCTTGGCACGGAGTCGGGCTCTCGTCTGGGGGTGGGGGACCCTCCACAGGGCTGGGTCACCATGGGAAAGGGGGGAAGTCGTTTGGGCCACCACCATGCCAATCCCTGGATCATGTTTACCCGTTTCGGGAGCAGCCCTTGTCCATACTCGTCTGGCCCACAACCCCACCCATAACCCCCACCGACTGCCGAGGCCTCTGACCATAGAACATACAGTGCAGAAGGAGGCCATTTGGCCCATCGAGTCTGCACCGACCCACTTAAGCCCTCACTTCCACCCTATCCCCGTAACCCAATAACCCCTCCTAACCTTTTTGGACACTAAGGCCAATTTATCATGGCCAATCCACCTAACCTTCATGTCTTTGGACTGTGGGAGGAAACCGGAGCACCCAGAGGAAACCCACACAGACACGGGGAGAAGGTGCAGACTCCACACAGACAGTGACCCGGCGGGGAATCGAGCCTGGGTCGCTGCCGCTGTGAAGCCACAGTGCTAGCCACTTGTGCTGCCATGCGACTGATGCTCTTGCTATAGGGAATAGGCAATCGTAATTAACTGAACACTTCATACAACCCCGGTGGCTCCCTGTGGGTGAGTGGACCATTTACAGAATTTACAGAATTTTACAGAATTTACAGTGCAGAAGGAGGCCATTCGGCCCATCGAGTCTGCACCGGCTCTTGGAAAGAGCACCCTACCCAAGCCCACACCACCCTATCCCCATAACCCAGTAACCCCACTCAACCAACACTAAGGGCAATTTTGGACACTAAGGGCAATTTAGCATGGCCAATCCACCTAACCTGCACATCTTTGGACTGTGGGAGGAAACCGGAGCACCCGGAGGAAACCCACGCACACACGGGGAGAACGTGCAGACTCCGCACAGACAGTGACCCAGCCGGGAATCGAACCTGGGACCCTGGAGCTGTGAAGCAATTGCGCTAACCGCTATGCTACCGTGCTGCCCTATGCTACCGTGCATGCCGACCATGTCGCATTTGGGAGTCATTGCCTTTCATCCCATTCAAACTGTGATGCCTGGACACTGTGCCTGAACACTGTGGGAAGCCACACCACACACAGCCAACACCCGAACACCCAGTGGATGGGACACAGCTCCGGGGACATGTCCACGGCTGGAGAGTGCGTGAGTGCAATGGGGACAGAACCAGCACCCGGTCCAGGTGATGTTGCGAGAAGGAGTCCTGGTCACAGGGTCTGGGGTCTGGTGAGGGGAGCCCACTGCGGCCGGGAGTGCCTGGGCAGGGCGTTCTGGGTGGGGGCGTGGGGGTGATCAATGGGGGAATGAAGGTCCTGGGATGGGAGCCACCGCTGATTGCCAGTATAATACCCTCTCCTAATTCCTTACAGATACTGAACGCTATGGCAGGGATTTTGGATGCAGAACTTAAAGTGCTGCTGCTGCTAGGCTGGGTGGCCAGATGCCGGAGACGGCAGCAACAGCAGCGGCAGCAGATGCTCAAGGCGGCGGACCCCAGCCCACACCATGAGGACCTGGCCACCACTCAGGCCAGGGAAGGACCCAAAGGGGGTGTCCCGCAATGGCCCAGGGTATACAGCGTTGCTGGTCGTTCGAACAGATGATGGACAGCACGTGCTGCAGGAGGCTCCGCCTCAGCAAGGAGATGATGTGGAACCTGTGCCATGTCCACGTGGACTTGGCACCACATGGAGGACGAGGACACCCACTCTCTGTGGCTGGTAAGGTCACTGTAGCTCTGAACGTTTACACCTCGGGGTCATTCCAGAGCTCGAGCGGGGACCTGTGTGGTAGCTCGCAGGCCACAGGTGCAACCGACAGGTCACGAATGCCCTGTATGCCCAGGCGGAAAACGACATTAACTTTGACATGGACAAAGCCCAGCAAGATGCCCGGGCAGCAGGTTTCTCCGCCTTTGCTGGGATTCCCCAGGTCCAGGGGGTAATAGATGTCATGATATTCAGGTGAACATCACAGCACATACATACACA
Organism: Scyliorhinus torazame; assembly: GCF_047496885.1. Lineage (NCBI taxonomy): Eukaryota > Metazoa > Chordata > Chondrichthyes > Carcharhiniformes > Scyliorhinidae > Scyliorhinus > Scyliorhinus torazame. Next base: position 190,792,567 of record NC_092717.1, read on the forward strand.
CATAATGACGGATAGATCAACGGACCAATCAACACACAAAACACGACAGCCAATCACGGACAAGAGCATACACAGTACAAAGCAGGGAACACGAGGGCACTCGAGCAGGAGAGGGCTCAGGGCACAGACCTCATTGCCAGGCACTCAGAGGTTCACCATGTGCTGAATACCAGAGTTTAATATGTTAATAGTTCATTGAAATAAAACTGCGTTGTACCATTCGCAACCGTGTTGGTTCATCTGTGTATCAGAGTACCCAACATTTCATGATACCAGGAGTGTTTTGACACCTACCCACAAATCTGCCATCCTGCGCCATGGACACCGTCAACACACCGCAGCCGCTGCAAGTCGCTGGGAACCTCGGCGTAAATTGGAAGCTGTTCAAGCAGCGCTTCCAGCTCTTTCTGGAAGCCAACGAAAGAGGGAGCGCCTCGGACACCAGAAAAATTGCCATCCTCCTCACCACCGCAGGGCAGCACGCCATCCATGTCTACAACTCCCTGGTATTCGCGGAAGGCGAGGACAAATCCAAATACAAGACGGTCCTTCTCAAGCTCGACCAACACTTCAACGTCGAGGTCAACGAGAGCTTCGAGAGATATGTCTTCCAGCAGCGCCTGCAAGGTAAGGATGAGCTCTTTCAGTCACTCCTTACCCAGCTCCGCATCCTCGCGCAGTCCTGCGGTTACGACACCACCTCAGACTCCATGATTCAGGACCAGGTCGTTTTTGGGGTCGCCTCGGGCATCCTACGCCAGCAGCTTTTAAAAATAAAAGGCCTCACCTTAGCCTCCGCAATCGAAGCCTGTGGCCTGCACAAAAACGTGACTAGCCTCTATGCACAATTTCAGGCGACCGAATCGGCACGGCGGGGATCCTACGCGGCGGGATCGGCGAGCCAGGTGCCCCACGAGGCCGAACGGGTCCAGGCGATCGAGTTCCTCCTGGCCCGCGGCCCGGACGACGTCGGCCATTTCACGCGCTTTTCGGGCCTCTCGCGCTTGTGCGCGCCAAAACCTACGGCAACACTGAGGGTCGTGATGCGCAGGCGTGCCCGACGCAAGACCGAACTGCGCATGCGCAGTGGCGCAACGAACGTCATGACGTCACGACGTGCGGCAACTGTGGAGCTGCACATTTAAAGCGGCAATGTCCCGCAAGAACCCGACAATGCCTACGCTGTGGCAAGGTGGGCCACTACGCTGCCTACTGTCGAGCAGCTCAACCTGTTGATCTTCCACAACTCCGACAACCTCGCAGGGACGTGCGGACCATTCAGCCTCCCCATTACGAATCTTGCCCAGACGACATCCAGACCGGTGACACAGATGACCGAGACGCCTTCCGTGTTGCGGTCATTGATGGGAACCGAGTTAACACGATCAATCCGGGTGATGAATGGTGTGCCACCCTGACGGTCAACAGATCGCCGATAACTTTCTGCCTGTACACTGGCGCCTCCGCCAACCTCATAGCATGGTCAGCCTTCTACGCCATGAAGGTCAGACCACCAATTCGGCCGTCCCGGTGCAGGATGGTCGACTACAACGGGAACGTTATCCCGGCTATGGGATCCTGCCAGCTCCAGGTGACACACAACACACACGGCCACACTCTCATTCGAGATAGTCGGCTGATCGAAGGACTCCCTGCTAGGAGTACAGGCATGCAAGGCTCTCCACCTCGTGCAACGAGTCCACTCTCTCCAGACGGAACGTTTGACTTCCCGGATGCAGAGTTTAACGCACAGCTCCAATCGCTCCTCGCCCACAACCAGGAGGCATTCGAGGGCATGGGAACACTGCCATACACCTATAGAATTCGGCTCAAACCAGATGCCACCCCGGTCATTCACGCACCTCGCAGGGTCCCTGCGCCACTCAAAGACCGCCTCAAGCAGCAGCTGCAGGATCTCCAGGAACAAGGAGTCCTATCCAGGGTCACGGAGCCCACGCCGTGGGTCAGCTCCATGGTGTGTGTCAAGAAGCCCTCCGGCGAGCTCCGGATCTGTATTGATCCGAAAGACCTCAATAACAATATTATGAGGGAACATTACCCCACACCCAAACGGGAAGAGATAACGAGTGAAATGGCCCAGGCGAAGATATTGACCAAACTGGATGCCTCTAAAGGCTTTTGGCAGATCCAACTGGATCCGTCCAGCCGAAAGCTGTGCACTTTCAACACCCCTTTCAGCAGGTTCTGCTACAACCGAATGCCATTTGACATCATCTCGGCGTCCGAGGTCTTTCATAGGATCATGGAGCAGATGATGGAAGGCATCGAAGGGGTGCGCGTCTACTTGGACGACGTCATCATCTGGTCCACCACACCACAGGAGCATATCTACCGTCTCCAACGCGTCTTTGCACGCATACGTGAAAACGGCCTGCGCCTCAACCGAGCCAAGTGTTCTTTCGGCCAAACCGAGCTGAAGTTCCTGGGGGACCACATTTCCCGGTCAGGGGTCTGTCTGGATGCAGACAAGGTGAGCGCCATCACAGCCATGCCGCAGCCAGCAGACAGGAAAGCAGTACTACGCTTCCTAGGCATGGTCAACTTCCTGGGGAAGTTCATTCCCAACCTTGCCTCCCACACGACAGCTCTGCGCCACCTAGTCAAGAAGTCCACGGAGTTCCAGTGGCAGCACACACACCAGCAGGAATGGGAGGAGCTCAAACTCAAGCTCACCACTGCACCGGTACTGGCGTTTTTTGACACGTCTCGTGCCACTAAAATCTCGACTGATGCCAGCCAGTCCGGCATTGGGGCAGTGCTCCTGCAGCGGGATGACACTGCGTCATGGGCCCCGGTCGCCTATGCCTCGCGGGCCATGACCCCCACAGAGCAGCGCTACGCGCAGATTGAAAGGGTGTGCCTGGGCTTGCTAACCGGTTTAGGCAAGTTCCATGATTATGTGTATGGTCTTCCCCGGATCACTGTTGAAACTGACCACCGCCCCCTGGTCAGCATCATAAACAAGGACCTGAACGAGATGACCCCTCGCCTCCAGCGCATCCTACTTAAACTCAGGAAGTATGACTTCCAACTGGTCTACACCCCAGGGAAGGACCTTATCATTGCGGATGCCCTATCGAGAGCAGTGAGCACGCCGCCAGATTTGGAGGGGTTCGTATGTCAGGTTGAGGCGCAGGTGGCCTTCATATCGGCAAATCTGCCAGCTGACGACGCCAGTCTGGCCCGTATTCGCTGAGAGACTGCGGCTGACCCCCTTCTACAACGTGTGATGCGCCACATGACAGGAGGGTGGCTTAAAGGGCAGTGCCCGCAGTTCTACAATGTCCGAGATGACTTGGCCATCATTGATGGTGTCCTTCTGAAACAGGACCGGATTGTGATTCCGCACAGCATGCACAAGCTGGTTCTCGACCAACTACACGAAGGCCACCTGGGGGTCGAGAAGTGCAGAAGGAGGGCCCGAGAGGCGGTATACTGGCCGGGCATCAGTGATGACATGGCCAATATGGTGCTCAACTGCCCAATCTGCCAAAGGTTTGAGCCGGCGCAACCTCCTGAAACGCTTCTGCCCATAAGCTGGTGACGTCCACCTGGGTGAAGGTGGGTGTGGACCTCTTTCACGCGCTCGGCAGGGACTATGTCATCGTCGTTGACTACTTCTCCAACTACCCAGAGGTCATTCGCCTGCACGATTTGACGTCATCCGCCGTCTTAAGGGCCTGCAAAGACACCTTCGCTCACCACGGCATTCCGATGACGGGCATGTCGGACAATGGGCCCTGTTTCGCCAGCCAGGAATGGTCATCGTTTGCTGCCTCGTATGGCTTCACACACGTGACGTCTAGCCCTCTGCACCCCCCAGTCCAACGGAAAGGCGGAGAAGGGCATTCACATTGTCAAGCGGCTCCTCTGTAAGGCTGCTGCTGCCGGATCGGATTTCTGCCTCGCCCTGCTGGCCTATCGCTCGGCCCCACTAGCCACTGGTCTCTCACCAGCCCAGCTGTTGATGGGTCGCGCCCTCAGGACTACTGTGCCTTCCATTCTGGCGCCCACAATCGACCATGCTCCGGTACTGCACAGGATGCAACTGCAGCGCTGTCGCCAGAAGAGGTCATATGACACACGGGCAACTGATCTTCCCGCCCTGGCCCCTGGAGACGAAGTCCGCATCCACCTACCAGAAGGTGGCTGGTCAGCACCTGCCGAAGTTCTCCGACGCATGGCTCCCCGCTCGTTCCTGGTTTGCATGCCTGATGGATCCGTTCGTAGGCGCAATCGCCGGGCTCTTCGCCTGCTTCCACGCTCGTTACGAGACCTTACACCGACACCGTGCCCTCCTATTATTCCTGATTTCGACTTTGTGGAGCTGCCTGCTACCATGTCCCATCCGTCGTCGCCCGTGGCCAGGCCCGTTCCTCAGCCGGTGGTTCCAGACCTACCCTTGAGGCGGTCAACCCGAATTCATCGCCCACCTACTAGACTGGACTTATGAGACTGTTTATACATTGAACTCATGCAACTACTTTGTTAATATGTTTATGTTCTTATCATTACAGGAATTTGTTTTATCGTTCAACATTTCCCCGTTCTTTGTTATGGTACAACCTTGTTGTTGTGTCACACCCGACATAGCCCCTTGTATACAGTTAAGCCCCATGTACACGCTGTAAATATTGCACAAACACACATTTAGCTACACTCAGTACACATCTCTATTTATAAACACGTAGGCACATAATCCTGTAAAAAAAGGGCGGATGTCATGATATTCAGGTAAACGTCACAGCACATACATACACACATAATGATGGATAGATCAACGGACCAATCAACACACAAAACACGACAGCCAATCACGGACAAGAGCATACACGGTACAAAGCAGGGAACACGACACTTCCTGGGCACTCGAGCAGGAGAGGGCTCAGGGCACAGACCTCATTGCCAGGCACTCAGAGATTCACCATGTGCTGAATATCAGAGTTTAATATGTTAATAGTTCATTGAAATAAAACTGCGCTGTACCATTTGCAACCGTGTTGGTTCATCTGTGTATCAGAGTACCCAACACTTCAATAGATGCCACGCATGTTGCCCTGTGCTCACCAAACCGCAAGGGGTTCCACTCCCTCAAGCTCCAGCTCATGTGCGACCACCAGATGAAGATAATGCATGTGTGTGCACACTTCCCGGGAAGTGTCCATGAAAGCTACATCCTGGGGCAGTCAATCCCCCAGGCCTCTTCGAGGAGAAGCCCAGGATGGGCTGCTGGCTCTTGGGGGATAAGGGATACCTGCTGAGGACCTGGCTAATGACCCCAGTACTGAGGTGGGTGACCAAAACGGAAGACACGGTACAACACAGCCCATACAGCCACGCGGCTGTGATTGAGCGGTGCATCGGACTCCTCAAGATGCAGATCCGATGCCTCAACTGCTCCGCTGGTGCACCCCAGTACACCCCCCGGAGGGACGCCCGCACTGTGGTGCTCTGCTGTGCCCTCCACAATCTCGCACAGCAGCAGGGCGACATGTTGGAGGTTGGTGATGAGGAACATGTGGCCCCCTTGAGGAGGAGAAGGAGGATGAGGGTGATGAGGTGGCACCGGACGAGGAGGGGCTTGAGGGTGAGGCCGGGGAGGAACCTGAGGCCCACCCGGATGCTGCAGGACAGGTGGCAGCGGCGAGGGTCTGGGAAGCCTGGAGGATGAGGGAGGCCCTCATATTTGCCCGATTCACTAAGGACGTGGCCTGGTCCATCATACCACACACCTATTTCCTACCCTCTCAGGGTATGTGTCACATCGGTCCAGGCTGTAATGATATGTATAATCTAAGTAGAGTAAAGGGTTAACAAGATGATGTATTGATAGATTCAATACTATTATTTTGTTAGCTGTTACTCAGTAGAGTGTGCGAACCATTTCAAGTAGTGTAAAATAATCTAGCTTTGGTTTAAACATATAGCTCAATGTTCTGTGTAAACACTATGACTTTGGCTATCTTGGAGAACAATACAAGGACGATTACACAGGCCATAGTCTAACCCTTGCCTGTCTGCTGAGTGCTCGCTCACACCCATCACCTGCATGCGGTGTGCCCCGGTGGGGGGTTGTCTGGAAAGATGGGCCAAGGGTTCGGAGGTCGGCCCGCATTGTGGAAGAAAGTGACAGAGACATCACACTGGTTGAGCACAAGGGCGTTTAATGTGCAATACAATTCCCCACTCTCCCAATGGTGCCGCACCCCACCCCCCCTACCTACACCCCCCAGCCTATTCCCCCTCCTCCCGGTGCCCTCAGTGATCCTCAATATGCTTTGCCTTCTTAGCTCTACCACCACATCTAGTGTGACCCCTGGATCCATATCTGAGGTGGAGGCAGCCCGCTGCTTACCTCGTCCTGTGGTCTTTGAATCCCCCGGCGGGCGTCCTCTGGGGCTCTGGGGCCGGAGGGTCCCAGCCATGCCGTCTTGTCCCGTGTGCTGGCTGCGAGATGCGGTGTCATCAGAGGGGTGGAACTCAGGGGAGCTGATGGCCACCACCCCCACTTCATGGGACGGTTCCAGTTGGCATCCAGTGCCACCTACTCCCGCTCGGTACCATAGGGCTCTGGGGTTCAACTTGGGTCTGGGTCGGAGGGGCAGCTGTTCGAGCACCGGCAGCCCCTGCATCATCTGGTTCTGCCAGCCCTGGCGGTTCCCCATGGTCCGCACCATCATGTCATCACCCTCAGCGATGCTTCCCAATGATTGGGACATGCTCTGCAGTGCCTCGGCAATGCCCACCTGCGACTGGGGCAAGCTCCGCAGCGGAGAGTACCGCAGAACCTCATCAAGGTCAGCCTGGTAATGGATCACATCCCCCAGCGAGGCAGACATTCTGTCGAGACCCTCAAACATGGCCGTCACTGATTGCGCCACACCTTGGACACCTTCACTAATAATAATAATCTTTATTGTCACAAGTAGGCTTACATTGCAATGAGGTTATTGCGAGAAACCACTAGCCACCCTAATAGCATTGGTCTTGGCGGCACACATTGCCGCGGACAACTCCTGCACCCGTAGTTTCTTGGACTCCTCCAATTGGCCATGCATCTGCTGAAGTGTCGTTGACACCTCCCTCTGAATGTCCCGACCACTCCCTAATGTCTCTATCAGCTCCGGGATGACCTCTTCCACAGGCGCAACATCAGGCTGGGGCCCAGCTGGGTCCTGGGATCCAGCAGACCTCCGACTGCTGCCTCACATGGGGGTTCCTCCCTCCACCTGATGTACATCAGCAGCAGTGTGGTGCTCACCAGGTTGTTCCTCAGAAGCCTGACCATTGACATATCCCACTGAGGTGTGTGCACTGTGTAGAGGGTGGAGATGACAGCAGTGACGCGACTATTATAGTGGAGGGGGGGGGGGGGTCTATTCACACGTGCTGCCTGGTGTAGGTCATTGACCTTCTTCCTGCACTGGAGGCCAGTTCTCCTGGTCGCACTCCCCGAGCTCACTGGCGCCACCACCTGTCCCAGGCGGCACTGGTTGACCTATGGCTGACCTTCCTGGACCCTCGGGGGAACAGGACATCGCTCCTGGCCTCCACAGCGTCTAGCAGCCTCCCCAGGTCAGTGTCCCTGAATCTTGGGGCTGATCCCCTGGGCACCATTGTTGTGAGCTGGCTGGGGTTAGCTGAGCAAGTGCTGCTTAAGTGCTGCTCAACCTTGTTAGCAAGTGACTTCCGGTTGCGGCGATGCACTGCTAAGCCGCACATTTCGGCAGCTCCCGTTCTAACGGACTTTTGGGCTCTTTTCGGGACCCCCAACGGAAATTTTTTCAGACCAAACCCAGTGTGGGGTGACGAAGGAAGGTGTCCCCCCGGGGGTGCATGGAATGGACCAGTGGCAGTGGCCAAATTGTGAAGGATCCTCTGGAGCAGCGGCAGAGAAGAGAAGGAAGAAGCAAGATGGCGGCGGATGGAGCCCAGACGACATGGGGCCCGGACCAGCAGGAATTCCTCCGACGGTGTGTGGAGGAACTAAAGAAGGAGGTGCTGGCGCCGATGTTATTGGTAATCGATGGGCTGAAAGAAACACAAAAGGCCCAGGCGATAGAGCTCCGTGGGGTGAAGGCAAAGGCAGCCGAAAACGAGGATGAGATACAGGGCCTTGTGATAAAAACGGAGACGCATGAGGCGCTACAAAAGAGGTGTATCGAAAGGCTCGAAGTCCTGGAGAACAGCTCGAGGAGGAAGAACCTCCGGATTCTAGGTGTCCCCGAAGGAATGGAGGGAGCTGACGTTGGGGCTTATGTGAGCACGATGCTCCATACGCTAATGGGAGCTGAGGCCCCCTCGGGCCCCCTGGAGGTGGAAGGGGCTCACCGGGTCCTTGTGAGAAGACCAAAGGCTGGAGAACTACCAAGGGCGATAGTGGTGAGATTTCACCGATTCACGGACAGAGAGGCTGTCTTGAGCTGGGCCAAGAAGGTACGGAGTAGCAGGTGGGAGAATGCGGTGATACGAGTGTATCAGGACTGGAGCGCGGAGGTGGCGAGAAGGAGGGCGAGCTTTAATCGGGCCAAGGCGGTGCTTCACAGGAAGAAAATAAAATTTGGGATGCTGCAGCCGGCGCGATTGTGGGTCACGCACCAGGGCAAGCACTACTACTTCGAAACGGCAGATGAGGCATGGACCTTCATCCAAGAAGAGAAACTGGACTAGAACTGAGAGACTGATGTTGGGGGGGAGACAACGAGATTGTTGTACAGAAGTGTAAATTGGGGAATGGGAGGTTTATAGTATTGAAACGAGAGACGGGGAATTTTTCTCCCCTTGATGGGGGGACACGGAGAAATGTGGGCGCCGGTGGAAAAAGGGACTGAGAAGGGGGATGGGGAATGAGGGAGCTGCGCCATAGGGGGCGGGGCCGATAGAAAGCGCGGGGTTTTTCCCGCACTATGGAGATGATGGCGGGAAGATAGGCGCAGGAAGGAAGAGAGTTCCACGCACAGGGGGGGTCAAGGAGAGAACGGGGGAAGCCGGGGTCAGTTAGAGGTAGCTGACTTTCGGAAGCATCATGGGGGGAGTAACCATGCTAGATGGGGATCTAGCGGGTGGGGGGGGGGGACTAACTGGGTTGCTGCTGCTGAGAGCAAGGGGGAGCTGGCAAGAGAAGAGGTGGTCGGGACGGGAAGGCGCCGCCTGGGGAATGGGTGGGTGCGCGGGACCCGGACGGGGGGCTGGCCGAGAATAGGGGATGGCTAGTCGGGGGGGGGGGGGGATCCAGGGTTAGACCGGTCTAGATCCAGGACCGGAAGAAGGCCGGCAGCGGCCAAGGTGCTTAGGGGGTTCATGGAGCAAATTGGGGGAGTGGATCTGTGGAGATTTGCTAGGCCGTTGGCCAAAGAGTTCTCCTTTTTCTCCCATGTCCATAAGGTGTACTCCTGGATAGATTTCTTTGTTTTGAGCAGGGCACTGATCTCGAAGGTGGCAGGAACGGAGTACTCGGCCATAGCCATTTCAGACCATGCCCCGCACTGGGTGGATCTGGAATTAGGAGAGGAGAGGGAGCAGCGCCCACTCTGGCGACTGGATGTGGGACTATTGGCGGATGAGGGAGTCTGTGGAACGGTGCGGGGATGTATTGAGAGGTACCTGGAGGCCAATGACGATGGTGAGGTCCAGGTGGGGGTAGTATGAGAAGCGCTGAAGGCGGTGGTTAGGGGAGAGTTGATCTCCATTAGAGCTCACAAGGAGAAACAAGAGGGCAAAGAAAGGGAGCGATTAATGGGGGAGATTTTGAGGGTGGATAAAAGATATGCGGAGGCCCCGGACGAAGGACTATATCGAGAGAGGCGAAGACTTCAGACGGAGTTTGACCTGCTGACCACAGGAAAGGCAGAGGCACAGTGGAGGAAGGCACAGGGGATGAGATATGAGTATGGGGAAAAGGCGAGCCGGCTGCTGGCCCACCAACTTCGCAAGAGGATAGCGGCGAGGGAGATTGGGGGAGTTAGTGATGAAACGGGAACTACGGAGCGGAGAGCAGGGAAGGTAAATGAGGTGTTTAGGACCTTATATGAGAGGCTATATAAGTCCCAACCCCCGGAGGGAAAAGAGGGAATGCAACAGTTTCTGGACCAACTAAGGTTCCCGAGGGTGGAGGAGCAGGAGGTGGCAGATCTGGGGGCGCCAATTGAGGTGGATGAGGTGACTAAAGGGCTGGGGAATATGCAGGCAGGGAAGGCCCCGGGTCCAGACGGGTTCCCGGTGGAATTTTACAGGAAATATGTGGACTTGTTGGCCCCGCTGCTGGCGAGAACCTTTAACGAGGCCAGAGAAGGGGGGACTCTACCCCCGACAATGTCAGAGGCGACGATATTACTAATCCTGAAGCGGGATAAAGATCCGTTGCAATGCAGGTCATATAGGCCTATCTCACTCCTAAGTGTAGACGCCAAGCTGCTGGCAAAAGTGCTGGCGACGAGGATTGAGGATTGTGTCCCGGGGGTGGTGCATGAAGACCAGACAGGGAGACAACTGAATGTCAACGTTCGACGGCTGTTGGGGGCGATAATGATGCCCCCAGCGAAGGGGGAGGCAGAGATACTGGTGGCGATGGATGCAGAGAAGGCATTCGATATGGTAGAGTGGGAGTATTTATGGGAGGTGTTGAGGAGGTTTGGGTTCGGGGAGGGGTTTGTCAGTTGGGTCAGAGTGGCAAGTGTAGTCACAAACCGGCAAAGATCGGAGTATTTTCGGTTACATAGGGGAACAAGGCAGGGGTGTCCCCTGTCCCCATTACTGTTCGCGTTGGCAATTGAACCACTGGCCATAGCGTTGAGAGACTCCAAGAAATGGAGGGGGGTGGTTAGAGGCGAGAGGAACACCGAGTGTCACTCTACGCGGATGACCTACTGCTATATGTGGCGGATCCTGTAGAGGGGATGACAGAGGTTACGCAGATATTGAGGGAGTTTGGAGATTTTTCGGGATACAAGCTAAATATGGGGAAGAGCGAGATTTTGGAATACACCCTGGGGACCAGGGAAGAGGAATAGACGCCCTGCCGTTAAGGAGAGTGGAAAGGAGCTTCCGATATTTGGGGATTCAGGTAGCTAGGAGCTGGGGAACTCTACACAAACTTAATCTGACGCGGCTGGTGGAGCAGATGGAGGAGGATTTCAAGAGGTGGGATATGCTGCCGCTCTCATTGGCGGGCAGAGTGCAGGCGGTAAAAATGATGGTTCTCCCAAGGTTTCTTTTTGTGTTTCAGTGTCTCTCCATTCTGATCACGAAGGCCTTTTTCAAGAAAATAGACAGGAGCGTTATGAGTTTTGTGTGGGCAGGGAAGACCCCGAGGGTAAGGAGGGGGTTCCTGCAGCGTAGCAGGGACAGAGGGGGACTGGCGTTGCCGAACCTGGACGACTACTAATGGGCCGCCAATGTGGCGATGGTTTGTAAGTGGATGAGGGAGGGAGAGGGGGCAGCGTGGAAGAGGCTGGAGATGGCGTCCTGTAAGGGAACGAGCCTAAAGGCGCTGGCCGCTCTCCCCGAAAAGGTATACCACAAACCCAGTGGTGGTGGCAACCTTAAGGATCTGGGGGAAGTGGAGGCGACACAGAGGGGTGACAGGTGCCTCGGTGTGGTCCCCGATCAGGAACAACCATATGTTTGTCCCAGGAAAGATGGACAGAGGGTTCCAGAGCTGGCAACGGGCAGGAATTAGGAGACTGAGAGATTTGTTTATAGACGGGACGTTTGCGAGCCTGGGAGCGCTGGAGGAAAAGTATGAGTTGCCCCCGGGGAACAATTTTAGATACATGCAAGTGAGGGCGTTTACGAGGCAACAGGTGAGGGAATTTCAGCTGCTCCCGACACAGGGGATCCAAGATAGAGTGATTTCCGGGGTATGGGTCGGGGAGGGCAAAGTGTCCGAAATATATCAGGAGATGAGAGACGAGGGGGAGGCGCTGGTAGAGGAGCTGAAGGCAAAATGGGAAGAAGAGCTGGGAGAGGAGATTGAGGAGGGGCTGTGGGCTGATGCCCTAAGTAGGGTAAACTCCTCGTCTTCGTGTGCCAGGCTTAGCCTGATATAATTTAAGGTTCTACACAGAGCACATATGACGGGAGCAAGACTGAGCAGGTTCTTCGGAGTGGAGGACAGGTGCAGGAGGTGCACGGGAAGCCCGGCGAACCACACACGCATGTTCTGGTCATGTCCGGCACTGGATGAGTACTGGAGGGGAGTGCAAAGGTGATCTCAAAGGTGGTGAAGGTCCGGGTCAAGCCAGGCTGGGGGTTAGCTATATTTGGGGTAGCGGAAGAGCAGGGAGTGCAGGAGGCGAAAGAGGCCGATATTCTGGCCTTTGCGTCCCTGGTAGCCCGGCGAAGGATCTTACTCATGTGGAAGGAAGCGAAACCCCCCGGCGTGGAGGCCTGGATAAACGATATGGCAGGGTTCATAAAACTGGAACGAATGAAATTTGCGCTGAGAGGATCGGCTCAGGGGTTCTCCAGACGGTGGCAACCGACCCTTGACCATCTCGAGGAACGTTAAAGGAAAATAGATCGTCGGCAGCAGCAGCCCAGGGGTGGGCGGGGGGGGGGGGGGGGGGGGGGGAGCACTATTTTTTGTTACTTTGTTAGTTCACTATTTTATTTAAATAATGTTATTTATCAGTTATTGTGCTATTTTTTGTTGATTTGTAAAGTGGAAAAATTCTGTTTGAAAACTTTAATAAATATATATTTTTTAAAAACCTTGTTAGCAAGTGGCTGGCGAGCGCGGTGCTGGCGAGTGCGGTGCCGGCGAGTCAGCTGGCGAGCGCGGTGCCGGCGAGTCAGCTGGCGAGAGCGGTGCCGGCGAGTCAGCTGGCGAGCGCGGTGCCGGCGAGTCAGCTGGCGAGCGCGGGTGCCGGCGAGTCAGCTGGCGAGCGCGGTGCCGGCGAGTCAGCTGGCGAGAGCGGTGCCGGCGAGTCAGCTGGCGAGCGCGGTGCCGGCGAGTCAGCTGGCGAGCGCGGTGCCGGCGAGTCAGCTGGCGAGCGCGGTGCCGGCGAGTCAGCTGGCGAGCGCGGTGCCGGCGAGTCAGCTGGTGAGCGCGGTGCCGGCGAGTCAGCTGGCGAGCGCGGTGCCGGCGAGTCAGCTGGCGAGCGCGGTGCCGGCGAGTCAGCCGGCGAGTGCGGTGCCGGCGAGTCAGCTGGCGAGCGCGGTGCCGGCGAGTCAGCTGGCGAGCGCGGTGCCGGCGAGTCAGCTGGCGAGAGCGGTGCCGGCGAGTCAGCTGGCGAGCGCGGTGCCGGCGAGTCAGCCGGCGAGAGCGGTGCCGGCTAGTCAGCCGGCGAGTGCGGTGCCGGCGAGTCAGCTGGCGAGAGCGGTGCCGACGAGTCAGCCGCCGAGCGCGGTGCCGGCGAGTCAGCTGGCGAGCGCGGTGCCGGCGAGTCAGCTGGCGAGCGCGGTGCCGGCGAGTCAGCTGGCGAGTGCGGTGCCGGCGAGTCAGCTGGCGAGTGCGGTGCCGGCGAGTCAGCTGACGAGCCTTAATTTGCGGCAAGAAGCCCATGAGGACTCGTTAAGTGGCCCAAATAACGTTGAATAACATTGCTGCCTTTGCTGGCCGAGCACCAGGAAGCTGCCGGCAATTCCTGCTCGCTACAACACTTAGAAACCTTTCTGGAGAATCACGCCGTTTGAAGCCAATGAAATGTTTTTGAGTTTTAGGGCTGGATTTTTGTGTTGGGCTCGGGAAACATGAGCCAAGTTATTTCTTGAGTTACCGATCGCCTCTGCCCATACCGATCATATTATTGTTTCCTAGAAAAGTGGGCGGGCAGGGTTTGACTTTCCCGACTCCTAAGGCAGTGTAGGGTGCCAAGACTGGCTGGTCAGAATGACCAACTCGGTTTCCTGGGATATCAGCCCAGCTCTCCAACATTGTTTTTATGTCCCTAATGCTCATCCACCAACCCCACACATCCCCTGTCATCCCTGCATATCCCTCCATGCCCACTTACCCAGTATCCACTATGTGCAGTCCTCAGGAGCAATGTAATAGCAATTGGAAATCTTTGAAATGGACATCACAGAATTACAGAATGGTTACAGCTGAAAAGAATAGAAAAGGGAATAGATAGGATAGATGCGGGCTGGTTATTTCCACTGGCGGGTAAAAGCAGAACTAGGGGGCACAGCCTCAAAATAAGGGGAAGTAGATTTAGGACTGAGTTTAGGAGGAACTTCTTCACCCAAAGGGTTGTGAATCTATGGAATTCCTTGCCCAGTGAAGCAGTAGAGGCTCCTTCATTAATGTTTTCAAGATAAAGATAGATAGTTTTTTGAAGAATAAAGGAATAAAGGGTTATGGTGTTCGGGCCGGAAAGTGGAGCTGAGTCCACAAAAGATCAGCCATGATCTCATTGAATGGTGGAGCAGGCTCGAGGGGCCAGATGGCCTACTCCTGTTCCTAGTTCTTATGTTAAAAGGAGACTATTTGGCCCACCATATCTCTGCCGGTTCTCCAAAAGAACAATTCACCCAATGTTGCTCCCCACCTTCTCCCTGTAGCCCTGCACATTCATCCTTTTCAAATAACAATTCAATTCCCTTTTGAAGACCACCAGCCAACAGCGCCTTCTCCACCTCAAAAAAGTCAATCCGCGAATAAACTTTATGAACCGAGGAGAAAAAAGAATACTCCCACTCCCCCGGGTGCAGAACCCTCCAAGGGTCCACCCCTCCCATTTCCGCCATTAGTCCAACCAACGCCTGTGCCCCCCACCCCCCCCCTGATGGGAGCATTCAAAATCTTAACCACTCATTGTGTGGAAAGATTTCCCTCATGTTGCCATTGCTTCTTTTGCCAATTACTTTTAGGGCTGTATTTTTTGGCCACGTCCGCTGCAAGATCGCCATGGACAGGTCATTGACCTCAGCTGAAAATTCCCACCCTAAATCTGAGCTTTCTTATTCTCAATCCGCCCACCAAAGAGAACAGTTTCCATCTGCCTAGTCCCATCACAATTTTGAATACCTCTATCAAATCTCCTCAAAACCTTCTATTGTTCGTGGAAAACAGTTCCAACTTCTTTAATTTATCTACATGACTGAAGTTCCTAATTCCTGGGACCATTCTCATGACTCTCTTCTGCACTCTCGCTAATGTTTCATATTCTTCCCAAAATGTTGTACCCAGAACTGGACACAATATTCTAGTTGAGGCTGAACCTGTGTTCTGTACAGTTTTAACATAGCTTCCTTGCTTTTATACTCCAAGCCCTGATTAGTAAAATTCCAGGATGCTGTATGCTTCATTAACCAATCTCTCAACCAGTCCTGCAGGCCACCTTCAATATTTTAAACACAAATACGACCAGGTCCCTCTGCTCCTGAGCCCCCTTTTAGAATTGTACCCTTTATTTTATATTGTCTCTTTGTGTTCTTCCTCCTAAATGATATGGAAAAAGTACATCTCGAACAATGTAATAAAACTGTCACCCAAAAACACAACCATTCATACTTAAACAAACTCCAGACACAATGAAAAAGATTAAATCCCCTCGAGTGGTTTAGTTTTAAAAACAACAAACATCTATTCAGTAACCACATACAAATATGCAGCTTCACATTTCCCATAATATACTCTATGTGCCAACATTTTGCCCACTCTCTTGATCTGTCTATATCACTTCCAAGCCTCTGTCCTTTGCACAGCTTACCTTTCCACCTAGCTTTGTATCATCAATACATTTTGATACATTACTTTCTGTCACTGATACAGATTATAAATAGTTTTTAAAAATATATATATTTTATTGAAATTTTACATTCACAATTTTTTCCCCTTACACATCAAAGATAAAGAAAATTTAACAGTACACGTAACATGATAACTACAATCTAATAAAGAGTAACTAACTAACATGGTAAACTAACCCAATAACATAAAATGAAACTTCCCCCCCCCCCTCCCTCCCCGCCCCCCCCCCCCCCCGCCCCCCTGGGTTGTTGCTGCTGGTCATCTATCTTCCCTCTAACGTTCCGCTAGGTAGTCGAGGAACGGTTGCCACCGTCTGGTGAACCCTTGAGCCGATCCTCTCAGTGCAAACTTAATCTGCTCCAGTTTTATGAACCCCGCCATATCGTTTACCCAGGCCTCCAGTCCGGGGGGTTTCACTTCCTTCCACATGAGTAAAATCCTACGCCGGGCTACTAGGGACGCAAAGGCCACGACATCGGTCTCTTTTGCCTCCTGCACTCCCGGCTCATCCGCAACTCCAAATAAAGCTAACCCCCAGCCTGGTTTGACCCGGACCTTCACCACCTTCGAAATCACCCCTGTCACTCCCCTCCAATACCCCTCCAGTGCCGGGCACAACCAAAACATATGTGTGTGGTTTGCCGGGCTTCCGCCGCACCTCCCACACTTGTCCTCCACTCCGAAGAACCTGCTCAACCTTGCTCCCGTTACGTGTGCTCTATGTAGCACCTTAAATTGAATCAGGCTAAGCCTGGCACACGAGTAAGAGGAATTTACCCTGCTTAGGGCATCAGCCCACAGACCCTCCTCTATCTCCTCCCCGAGCTCTTCTTCCCACTTTCCTTTCAGTTCGCCCACCAGCTCCTCCCCCTCTTCTCTCACCTCTCGGTATATCTCTGACACCTTGCCCTCCCCGACCCACACCCCCGAGAGCATTCTATCCTGGATCCCCTGTGTCGGGAGCAATGGAAATTCCCTCACCTGTTGTCTTGTGAATGCCCTCACCTGCATATACCTAAAGAAATTTCCCCGGGGCAGCTTATACTTTTCCTCCAACGCTCCCAAGCTCGCAAACGTCCCGTCTATAAATAAATCTCCCACCCTCCTAATTCCCAGCTGGTGCCAGCTCTGGAATCCTCCATCCATCCTCCCTGGGGCAAACCTATGGTTGTTCCTAATTGGGGACCCCACCAGGGCTCCCAGCACACCTCTCTGTCACCTCCATTGCCCCCAAATATTTAATGTTGCCGCCACCACTGGGTTCGTGGTAAATTTCTTTGGTGAGAACGGTAGTGGCGCCGTCACCAGCGCCTCTAGACTCGTCCCTTTACAGGACTTTCTCTCCAGTCTTTTCCACGCCGCTCCCTCACCCTCCATCATCCATCTATGGATCATCGCCACATTGGCGGCCCAGTAGTAGTCGCCCAAATTCGGCAGCGCCAGTCCCCCTCTGTCTCTACTACGTTGGAAGAACCCCCTCCTTACCCTCGGAACTTTCCCTGCCCACACGAAGCTCGTGATGCTCCTGTCTATTTTTTTAAAGAAGGCCTTAGTGATCAATATAGGGAGACATTGGAATACAAATAGGAACCTCGGGAGAACCATCATCTTAATTGCCTGCACTCTGCCCGCCAGTGACAGTGGCTGCATGTCCCACCTCTTGAAGTCCTCTTCCATTTGTTCCACCAGTCGTGTCAGATTAAGTCTGTGCAAGGTTCCCCAGCTCCTGGCTATCTGAATCCCTAGGTATCGAAAGTTTCTTTCCACTTTCCTTAAAGGCAGGCCATCTATCCCTCTACTCTGGTCCCCAGGGTGTATCACAAAAAGTTCACTCTTTCCCATGTTAAGCCTATATCCCGAGAAATCTCCGAACTCCCTCAATATCTGCATGACCTCTGTCATCCCCCCCACTGGGTCCGTCACATACAACAGTAGGTCATCCGCGTAGAGTGACACTCGGTGTTCCTCTCCCCCTCTAATCACCCCTCTCCATTTTCTGGAGTCTCTCAGCGCCATGGCCAGTGGTTCAATTGCCAACGCGAACAGTAATGGAGATAGCGGGCATCCCTGTCTTGTTCCCCTGTATAGTCGGAAATACTCCGATCTTTGCTGACCCGTGACCACACTTGCCGTTGGGGCCCCATAGAGGAGTTTGACCCAGCTAACAAACCCGTCCCCAAACCCGAACCTCCTCAGCACCTCCCATAGATACTCCCACTCCACCCTATCAAATGCCTTCTCTGCATCCATTGCCGCCACTATCTCTGCCTCCCCCTCTGCTGGGGGCATCATTATCACCCCTAATAGCCGTCGCACGTTGACATTTAGTTGTCTCCCCTTTACGAATCCTGTCTGGTCTTCGTGCACCACCCCGGGACACAGTCCTCTATCCTCGATGCCAGCACCTTTGCTAGCAATTTAGCGTCCACATTTAGTAGTGAAATAGGCCTATAGGACCCGCACTGCAGCGGATCTTTATCCCGCTTCAAAATTAGCGATATCGTCGCCTCCGACATTGTCGGGGGTAGAGTCCCCCCTTCCCTGGCCTCGTTAAATGTCCTCACCAACAGCGGGGCCAGCAAGTCCACGTATTTTCTGTAAAATTCCACCGGGAACCCATCTGGTCCCGGGGCCTTCCCTGCCTGCATGTTCCCCAGCCCCTTGGTAACCTCGTCCACCCCAATTGGTGCCCCCAGGCCTTCCACCTCCTGCTCCTCCACCCTCGGGAACCTTAATTGGTCCAAAAACTGCCGCATCTCCTCTTTTCCCTCCGGGGGTTGGGATCTATAAAATCTTTCATAAAAGGTCTTAAACACCTCGTTTATCTTCCCTGCTCTCCGCACCGTAGCTCCCTTTTCATCTCTAATTCCCCCTATCTCCCTCGCCGCTGTCCTCTTTCGCAGCTGATGGGCCAACAGGCAACTAGCCTTTTCCCCATATTCATAATTCATCCCCTGTGCCTTCCTCCACAGCACCTCCGCCCTCCTGGTGGTCAGAAGGTCGAACTCCGTCTGGAGTCGTCGTCTCTCCCTGTACAGTCCCTCCTCCGGGGTCTCCGCATATTCTTTGTCCACCCTTAAAATCTCCCCCAGTAATCTTTCCCTTTCCTTGGCCTCTGTTTTCCCTTTGTGGGCCCTGATGGAGATCAGCTCTCCTCTGACCACCTCCTTTAGTGCTTCCCATACACTCCCACTCGGACTTCCCCGTCGTCATTGGCCTCCAGGTATCTCTCGATACATCCCCGCTCCCTTCCACAGACTCCCTCATCCGCCAACAATCCCACATCTAATCGCCAGAGTGCACGCTGCTCCTTCTCCTCTCCTAGTTCCAGGTCCACCCAATGTGGGGCATGATCCGAGATAGCTATGGCTGAATACTCAGTTTCTTCCACCCTCGAGATCAACGACCTTCCCAAAACAAAAAAATCTATCCGGGAGTACACCTTGTGAACATGGGAGAAGAAGGAGAACTCCTTGGCCTTCGGTCTAACAAATCGCCATGGATCCACTCCCCCCATTTGGTCCATAAACCCCTTAAGCACCTTGGCTGCTGCCGGCCTTCTTCCGGTCTTAGATCTGGATCTATCTAACCCTGGGTCCAGCATGGTGTTGAAGTCTCCCCCCATTATCAAGTTTCCTACCTCCAGGTCCGGTATACGTCCCAGCATCCGCTTCATGAATCCCGCATCATCCCAATTCGGGGCATATACGTTAACCAACACGACCTCCATTCCCTCCAGCCTGCCACTCATCATCACATATCTGCCTCCACTATCTGCTACAATGCTCCGAGCTTCGAATGATACCCGTTTCCCCACCAGTATGGCCACCCCTCTATTCTTTGCATCCAGCCCTGAATGGAACACCTGTCCCACCCATCCTTTCCTTAACCTAACTTGGTCCGCCACCTTCAGGTGCGTCTCCTGGAGCATAGCCACGTCTGCCCTCAGTCCTTTCAAGTGCGCGAACACTCGGGCCCTTTTAATCGGTCCATTTAGGCCTCTCACGTTCCACGTGATCAGCCGCACTGGGGGGCTACCTGCCCCCTTCCCGTGTCGACTAGCCATCGCCCTCTCTAGGCCAGTCCCACGTCCCGATTCCGCGCTCCCACTCGTTCACCAGGTGGCGCATTCCAGCCCCGACCACCCTTTCTTTAGCCAGTTCCTCTTTGATTTCTGCAGCAGCAACCCAGTTATCCTCTCCCACCCCCCCCCCCGCTAGATCCCCATCTAGCGTGATTGCTCCCCCCATATTACTTCCGAAAGTCAGCTGACTTCAACTGACCCCGGCTTCTCCCGCTCACTCCTTGACCCCCCCGTGTGGGGAACTCCCATCGACCTTGCGCCTATCTTCCCGCCATCACCTTTCTGGCGCGGGAACAAGGACAGTAGGCTCCATATTCCCTGTAGCTGTCCCGCCCCTTGTGGCGCAGCTCCCTCTCCCGCCCCACTCCCATTCCTCATCCTCCGCCTATATCTCTTCTTTCCCCCCACCGGCGCCCACATTTCTTAGTGTCCCCCCCCTTCCCAATTTACAACTCTATATACATCGACAGTGACATTTCCCTCTAATATCAGTCCCTCAGTTCCGATCCAGTTTCTCGTCTTTAATAAAGGTCCATGCTTCTTCCGCCGTTTCAAAGTAGTGATGTCTCTCCTGGTACGTGACCCATAGTCGCGCCGGCTGCAGCATCCCGAACTTCACCTTCATCTTGTGTAGCACCTCCTTGGCTCGATTAAAACTCGCCCTCCTTCTCGCCACTTCCGCACTCCAATCCTGGTACACCCGTACCACCGCATTCTCCCATCTACTACTCCGTACCTTTTTGGCCCATCTCAGAACCACTTCTCTATCATTAAAGCGGTGAAATCGCACGATTGTCGCCCTAGGTGGTTCTCCCGCCTTTGGTCTCCTCGCAGGGACCCGATGAGCCCCCTCCACTTCTAAGGGGCCCGAAGGGGCCTCAGCTCCCATCAGCGAGCTTAGCATCGTGCTCACGTAAGCCCCGCAGTCCGCTCCTTCCACTCCCTCGGGGAGACCCAGGATCCGAAGGTTCTTCCTTCGTGCTCTGTTTTCTAGGGCCTCAATCCTTTCAATGCACTTTTTGTGGAGCGCCTCATGCGTCTGTGTTTTGACCGCCAGGCCCAGGATCTCGTCTTCATTATCCGTCACCTTCTGCTCCACCATGCGGAGCTCTGTCTCCTGGGTCCTTTGTGCCTCCTTAAGCCCCTCAATTGCCTGTAGCATCGGGGTCAGCACCTCCTTCTTAAGTAGCTCCACACACCGTCTTAAGAATTTGTCTTGATCGGGCCCCCATGTCGCCTGGGCTTTCTCCGCCGCCATCTTGCTTCTTTTTTCCTCCTGTCCCTATCGTCGAGGATTCTTCGCGATGTAGCCACCGCTGCCGATATTTTTCTCTTTCGTTGGGGGGGACTCCCTGTTAACTCACCCCACACCGGGTTTCGTCCTGAAAAAAATCCCCGTTGGGGCTCTTAAAAGAGCCCGAAGGTCCGTTTGAGCTGGAGCCGCCGAAACGTGCGGCTTAGCTGGGCATCGCCGCAACCGGAAGTCCCAGATTATAAATAGTTGAGGCCCCAGCACTTACACCTGCGAGCACTCCACCAGTCACAGTCTGCCAATTTGAAAATGCCCCTTTTATGCCCACTCTCAGCTTCTGCCCATTAACCAATTCTCTATTCATGCGATCACATTAACCCAATTCCATGAGCCCTTATCTCATGCATTAACCTTTTGGAGGTGACTTTTTAAATTTTGCACAGAATGTAGATGTCACTGGTTGGGCCAACATCTATTACCCATCCCTAATTGCCCTTGAAAAGTTGGTGGTGAGCTGCCTTCTTCAACCTCTGCAGTCCATGTGGTGTGGGTACATCCACAGTACTGTTAAGGGAGTTCCAGGATTTTGACTCAGCAACAGTGAAAGAACTGTTAATGCCTTCAGGGCACATCCTTGCCGATGTTACTCACTTCCCAGGAACAAATAATAAAATAAAGTTTCAATATAAACAGAAAATATTTTAAGATTAACCATTTTATGCTGCGACAAATGTTTGTAATAACCTAATGGGTGAACAGTTTCGAGACAAAGTTAGTGGAGTGGTAGGGTAGCAGGTGGGTAGTGCGGTAGATGGATGAAGTGGTGGGGTGGCATGTGGATGAGATGGATATGTGGATGAGTAGGTAGGTGGGTCAGCGGAGTAGTCAGGTAACCTTTGGAGTGTCGGGCATAAGGAGAAGTGGGGGATCGGAGCATAGTTGGGTGGTGGGGGCTAGTCAAGTCAGGTCGGGGAGGGAGTCAGTGGGTCAAGGGGGTGTGGGAGGATCGGGGGGTCGGGAGGTGGGGGCTAGTCAGTTGGGTAAGGGGGGGTAGTCGGGAGTCAGGAAATAGTTAGGAGGATGAAGGGAAAGTAGTGGGAGGTTGAATAGTTACCCAGGAGTTAGACTAGGATTTTTCTTTTGAATACTTCCTGGGTAACTATTCAAGTAAATAAGTTGGCACTGCCTGAATTCTCTGACTCAAACTCAGAGTTGGATATATTTTCTTTTTTTCAGAAAATATTTTGTTGAAGCATTTGTAAATTTTCACAGTTTAACACATTAACATTTCTTAAACAACTGCGTGGGCCTACACACGCAAAACACCTAAACGAACAAAACACAGAAATCCACATCCCCTACTACCCCGGCCCTATTCCTTAATTACCTGTATACTAAGTTCCCTGTCCTGAGAAATTGAAAAACCTTGCCATATCGCTGACCCACACTCCTGATTCGGGGGCTCTGAGTCCCTTCATCCCAGCAAAATCCGTCTCCGGGCCACCAGGGAGGAGAACACCAGGACACCGGCCTCCCTCCCCCCCTTGGCCCGTGGATCTTCCGATACACCAAATATTGCCAGTTCTGGACTCGGAGTTACCCTCCCTTCCAGGACTTCTGACATAACGTCCGCAAATCCCTGCCTGAATCCCCTCAATTTCGGACATGCCCAGAACATATGTACATGGTTCGCCGGGCTACTCCCACACCACCCACATCTGTCCTCCACCTCCTCAAAGAACCTGCTCATCCGGGCTGCTGCCATGTGGGCCCTGTGGACCACCTTGAACTGGATCAAGTTAAGTCTGGCACACGGCGAGGATGAATTAACTCTCTTCAAGGCTTTTTCACACAGTTCAATTTCCAACTCTCCTCCCAGCTCCTCTTCCCACTTTTTCTTGACCTCTCTGAGAGGGGTCCTTTCCCACTCCATCAACTCCTTGTATATCTCCGAAACCCTCCCCTCTTCAACCCCTGTTTTTGACATCACCTTGTCCTGTAGACCTCTCAGGGGAAGGCGAGGAAAGCTTGGAACCTACCTCCGTACAAAGTCCCGCACCTGAAGGTACTGGAACCCGTTCCCACCCGGCAACTCAAAATCCTCCTCTAATGCCTCCAAGGTCGGAAAGCCCTCCTGGATGAATAGGTCCCCAAATTTCTCAATCCCTGCCCGCTGCCATCTCTTAGCAAACCAGTGGTTGTCACAAATCGGTGACCACACTGACGCCCCCTCCAATCTCCAATGTGCTGCCTCCATTGCCCTCACACCCTCAGGGCTGCCACCACCACAGGGCTTCTGAATGTGTTGCACCCCTCTGCTTGCATCCCTCACCGTGACAAACACCCCACCTCCCTAATCACTTACCTTTGTCATGGATTGCTCCACGATCCTAGGACTTCAGGGGTGTTCTTCTGGTAGAAGCCACATGGTGCTTCTAAGCACAGGAGTTGCCAACTCTGATTAGCCAGCAGCTCTTATCCAGCTGGTAAGTCAGAATCCAATGCCTCAACAAAATTCTGGCCAAAGTTAAAGTTTAATATCTCATATACAAAAGTCCGCATTGCCTACTACCAGCCTGAAGTGTATACTTAAGTGGGGGTGGCGCTTCTGATCTTCTGGATCGGAAACAAGAGTCCTCTCCACTGAGTCAAGACATTAAGCAAGAGATTATGTGGATTTAAGCATTGGATGCGAAGCCTGTAGAATTTATGAGGAAGGAAAGAGAAAGGGATGAGGGATCCACATATTTACGATCCCAGGAAAAAGCAATTCAATCATAAATGAGTCCTTTCAAAAATAAATTTAGAGTGCCCAATTAATTTTTTCCAATTAAGGGGCAATTTAGCGTGGCCATTCCACCTACCCTGCATATTTTTGGCTTGTGGGGGTGAAACCCACGCAAACACGGGGAGAGTGTGCAAACTCCACACAGACAGTAACCCAGAGCCGAAATCGAACCTGGGACTTTGGCATCGTGAGGCAGCAGTGCTAACCACTGCACCACCGTGCTGCCCATAAACATAGATGAGTCTTGATTTCAACACAAGAATGCAGGAATGGGGGAGCGACAATACAATGGTGCATTTGAAGAATTTTAGGAATAAAGGAGGGGAAAATCATCAGCAATCACCATCATTACACTGGGGAATGATTTAAAACAGAAAGTTATTTTGGAGCAAGTTGATTAAAAATAATTCCATGCGAATGAAGCTGGCATATTTAAAAATATAGGTCTAAATTACCCATCTTCAAGGACAAGTGGATTCCATCTAGGATGAGTGATAATCAACTGAATATGTCTCAAATATTCATTGCCTTTCCTCTCCAGATTGTGCTCTCCAAGAACAACTGCAAATCTTCCTGGGACGCTGAAAGGAAAAGAAAGAAAAATTCACATCCTCGGACATCCCAAAGCACTTTATAGCCGATTAAGGACTTTTGGAGTGTAGTTCCTGTTGTAACATAGGAAAAGCAGCAGTCAGTGTATCAGCACAGCAAACATTAATAGCAATATGATAGTGACCAGAGCATCTGTTTTAGTGATATTGGTTCGGTGCATAGCAGGGAGAATTCCCTGGCTTTTCTTTTAAATAGTGCTATAGGATTTTTTATGTCTCCTTAGAGGATAGACAGGGGGGTGATTCCCCGATATTGAGGCCAAGTGTTCGCGCCGTCGTGAACGCCGTCGCGTTTCATGACAGCGCAAACAGGGCCCGGACACAACCTATTTTGGCCCCCACAGGGCGCCGTGCCAACCCGCGCATGCACATTTGGGGCAGCCCAATCCAGTGCATGCGCACTTGGGCCGCGCCATCCTGCGCATGCGCGGGGAATGTCTTACGCACGCTGGCCCCTCACCAACATGGAGCCGGTGTTCTGGGGCCGCGCGCGGAAGGAGGGAAGCTCGGGGAGGGGGGAGAAGCCGGCCCGCCGATCGGTGGGCCCCGATCGTGGGCCAGACCCCATCGGAGGCCACCCCGGTTAAGGAGCCCTCTCCCACCCCCCCCCACCCCCACAGGCCGCCCCCCCCCCCCCCCAGCATTCCCACAGAGTTCCCACCGGCAGCGACCAGGGGTGGACGGCGCTGGCGGGAACCTGTCGTGTCGTAGCGGCCTCTCGGCCCGTCCAGGCCGGAGAATCGCGGCTCGCCTGTTCTCCGAGTGGACCGGTGCGAATCGTGCGCCGCTGGTTTCCGGGGGCGGGGTGGGAGAATCGTGTGCGGGGGTCGGGGCGGCGTGGCCCGATTTGCACAGCGCCCCGGCGATTCTCCCACCCGGCGTGGGGAGGGGGGGGGGGGGGAGAATAGCGCACCTGGTCTTGGTTTAACATCTCATCTGAGGGAAATAAAAATCCGCAGTGAATTGCCAGAGAACACGGGGGAATGAGGTGGAATAGGGAGGCGAACTTCTACTCATTTCTCAAACACTATCCTAACCCCAGTATAATTTCCTGAGGCGCCTGTTGATTTAGCTACTGTGAAGAGGAATCCCCACCAATGCTGGAAGAGAATGATGCTTGTGAGTGGGTCTACTGTTAAATGCACAAAGAAGTGGAAAGGGATCTCAAAGGGCAGAGAAGCCATACAAACAAAACAAATTGCCGCGATTTGTAGACTTTGATCAAAACCGTGGTCTAAATATGGAACCGCGAGTGTAATAAGCATCTGTACAACATATGTCAAATTATTCTTAATTTTACAATGATTACATCAGATAATGTGATCCATGGCAGGTTATGTCATCTTGGTGAGAACAGTAGTTCAGCATGTGCCCAAAGGAAACTAAGTTCAGAACTACTTATGTTTCAATGAGTGAATTAGGTCAATCTATTGACATAACCCACTGGGGAGATGGTGGAAACAGGTACTATTGGTTCAAATACAAATTAGATTAACTTATTTCAGAAAATAATATTTTTTGAAAACATTTATGAGTAATATGAGACGTAACATGATGGATGTAGCAATCTTTGAGAGGGAAGTGACTTTGGATCGATGATATGGTGGAACAGTGGTTAGCACTGCTGCCTCATCGTGCCAGTCACCTGGGATCAATTCCGGCCTTGGGTGACTGTCGTTGTGGAGTTAGCAAGCTCTCCCCGTGTCTGCGCGGGTTTCCTCCGTGTGCTCCGGTTTTCTCCTACAGTTCAAAGGTATACAAGCTATGTGGATTGGCCACGCTAAATTGCCCCTTAGTGTCCAGGGATGTGCAGGTTAGGTTACAAGGATAGGGCAGGGTGGATGGGGGAAGTGGGCCTGGGTAGAGTGCTCTTTTGGAGGGTCGGTGCAGACACGATGGGCTGACTGGCCTCCTTCTGCACTGCAGAGATTCTATGGTTCCCATAGCTTTTCCCCACTGGGTTTCTGTTGCATCATGTTGGGTCTGTTGTTTAACTAATTGATAGAGGTTGATGGCTATAATTAGTCAACTGTTTCATTACCATTGTATCATGCGACTACCAGAGCAACAGGAAGGCAATTTTGATGAAGCATGGTTGATATTTGTCCAGCAATTCATATATTTCTATGTATGTCTAATCTGTATAGATTAAAATTCTATTTTATGTAACTGTAAGAAAGTGCCTTCAGTATAAAAGTGATTGTCCAAAGCACTTGTTCCTAAACAATACACTTACTCAACAATACAATGAGCAGCAGTCATGACCCAATTTGTAGAAATTAGGGATCCACCACACATATGTTGAAAAAAATCAGGATCATGCTCATAAGCAAACTGCAGAGATGCCTAAAAGCAAAAAAAAAAAAATTCTATTATTATTTTTACAGATGCAAAACAGAGGCTTGAAAACCTGAAGGCACATTTCCCAATTATCAGAGCAAAATATGCGTTGAGCATCAATATGGAAGGCAGGGATGCGTGCGCTTTCAAAAAGCACCTGAAATGTACCCGGTATATTGAGGCTGGGGAGTTAGAAGGATGGCTGCTGTGAAGTATAGAAATGGCATTCAGATGCAATAGTGTTGCCCATCATAACAAAACAAAGAAAAGCAAAACAAATATGGATTTGGGAAACAGAACAGGAAATTCTAAAATAGAAACAGTGAACTCAGCACACAAGCTTGCCATCCCCACATTGATTCTGTATACACCTCCCGCTGCCTCAGGAAGGCAGACAGCATTATTAGAGACCCCTCCCACCCAGGCATTGCCTTCTTCTAGGCCCTTCGATCAGGCAGATGGTACAGAAGTCTGAAAACCCGCACATCCAGACATAGGAACAGCTTCTTCCCCACAGCTACAAGACTCCTCAACGACTCCCCCTCGAACTGATCTGTTCCTTGTAAGAACACTATTCACGATGCCCTATGCTGCTCTTGCTCATGTATTTGCTTTGTTTGTCCCCTTGTTGTGCACTGTAACCAATCACTGTTTGTCGATGTACCATTTGTTAATGTTCTCTGTTGATTATTCTTTTTGTCTACTGTGTTCATACTGTGTACATTCCCTCGGCTGCAGAAAAAGACTTTTCACTGTACTTCGGTACATGTGACAATAAACCAAATCAAAATGTTGGAAATATTCAACAGGTCTGATGGTTTTTATGGAGAGTGAAAGAGAGATAACGGCCCAATCAAAAGGCCTCATCGCACCCAACTCGGGACAAGGCAGTCTAAATGTAACGAGATCTCGTGAGATGTGTGATCTGGATCTCACCCTCACTGAGCAGGATCCAAATTTGCATATTTAAGTGAGTAGTTAGCTTCATTTAAATATGACTACGCCAAAGTCTCCCAAGGCCCGGGATTGAATGTCCACACCTGGGAGACTCCCCCATGATGCCATTTAGCACTGGTCCACACAAATGTGGACCATGCTTAATAGCACCATGGAGGGTCACCCAGGCATTTGGAGGCCCCCGGGTGGTCGGGCTCTGGGCAGGGTGGTGCCCTTGGCACTGCCAGCCTGGCACCTTGGCATTGCCACTTGGGCACTGCCAGGGTGCCCAGGTGGCATTGCTGGGCTGGTAGGGGCACCTCCAGGGTGGCACTGCCAGGGTGCCCAGGTGGCATTGCCTGGCTGGGAGGGACACCTCCAGGATGGCAGTGTCAAGGTGCCTATGTGGCAGATTGCCCATGGCAGGGATCAGGCCCAGGGGTGCCCTGCCCTTATGAGGTGGGTTGAGGTGAGGCTCGAGGACCTCCTAATCTGGAAATTGGGCCATGGGGGGGAGAGGGGGGAAGAGATTAGGGCGGCGTTTAACATTGGAACCCTGATCTCTTCAAACTCAGCTCGTCAGTGCAGGAAATGAAAGTAAGTGTGGCCTCAGTGGGGTTTTCCGCACCGAGGTCCAAAAAAGAAACCCGTTTAATACCGGGGTTGTTCTCTGCACTGCAGGCACCGAGAAACACCCTGATAAACGTGTCCAAAACTGAACTCTTTTTTTCCCTGTTAAATCTCTCCCAAAGTTTCCTGTCAATAACCTGACTAGTTCTGATGAATGGCCGTCAAGCTGAAATGTTATACTCCACCGATACTGCCTGACCCGCTGAGTGCTTCCAGCATTTCCCATCTTTATTTCAGATTTCCAGCATCCACCGTATTTTGTCCTTATTCTGATTAATTATTAGCTTGTCTCAGTGAAGCGAGCAGCCGGCCCAGTTCCCAGCCCCAGCCTTGGAGGGGGTAATGCATCGGGGAGCTGTCTTGACGTGGCTCCCTGCTATTTTCTTGGGTCCGGGAAAGTCCAGCCCAATGTTTTGGGTTGATGACCTTTCTTCAGAACTGAGAGATGGAAAATGAGCCGGATTCAGCTTGAGGCTCCAGTTAAGTTTTGCTGGTGATCTGCAGTGCAAAATCAGTGTCTCGTGACCTTGATGCAGAGCTGGTGGGATGGCCACTAATCAGCATCAGATGCCAGGGTAGAACTGGATGGAGGGACATGGAGGGAGGGGGTATCTGAGCAGCTAACTCAAATACATTGGCAGTGAACGGCAATTTTGTTTTTGGTTCTTCTTATTCTAATAAGATAAAAACTGAAAATTTCTGGGACCTTTATTTCACTGCCTTCCTTTAAAGATCTCTGGTTAGGTTGCTTATGCCCTGTACAAATTACTGGAGCATACATGGCATAAGTTCAGTACATTAATACCTGAATTTTGCATTTGGTATCCTACAACCAGCACAGACCAAAAAATATTATTGTGAATGGCAGACTATATTTCATTACAAATAGCAAATGCATAATATAAGATCGTAAGAAGTAGAAGCAGGAGTAGGGGCGGGATTGTCCGTTTTAGCGGCAGAGTGTTGACGCCGTCGTAAACGCCGGAGCATTTTACGATGGCGTCAACTGGCCGCTAGGAGCAGTGCCGGGGTCCGTATCAGCAGCTGGAGCTGCATGAAGGGCTCCAGTGCTGTGCTGGCCCCCTGTGCAGCTGGCGGGGGTCCGCGCATGTGCGCCACGACCGGCGTGGGTCCACGCATGCGTGTGGGTTGCCGTCTCTCACGCAACATGGCGGAGACCTATGAGGGCCCGGCGCAGGGGAACATAGGACCCCCCGGAATTAGCCCGCCCACCGATTGGTAGCCCCCGATCGCGGGCCTGGCCACCGTGAAGACCCCCCACCCCGAGTCGGATCCTCCCTCCCCCCCCCACCAGATCGGCCCCTGCAGCCAGAAATCTGCGGTCCTGCCAGCTAGGTCCACACGCGAACGACGCCGGCGGGAATCAGTGGGCACTCATCCCGTTGAGTGCGGAGAATCGCCGAGGGGGCCACTGAACACGGCCCCCGACCGGCACCGCAGCGACCGTGCCGGTGCCATTGGCGGCGATTCTCTGGTCGCCGGAGAATCGGCGGCCTAGTGTCAGAGCTGCGTGGCGGGATTTGCACCCCCACCCTGGTGATTCTCCGACCCGGTGCGGGATCGGAGAATCCCGCCCAGGATATTTAGTGCCTAAGCCTTCTCTGCCATTCACTAAAATTATGACTGATCTGATTGTGGCCTTAACTGTACTTTTGTGCGTGCCACACACACCCCTCCCCCATCACCCTTGACTCCGATGTCGGCCAAAAATCTGTCTCAGCCTTGAATATATTCAATTACTCAACCTCTACTGCTCTCTGAGGAAATGAATTTCAAATTGTAACAATAACTCCCAGATGTGAGAGAAAGAATTCCTCCTCACCTCTTAACTGGGAGACCCCTTATTTTTAAACTGTGCCCCTAGTTCTCGATTCCCCCACAAGGGGAAATATCTTTACAGCATCCACTCTGCCATGTTCTCTCAGAATCTTATATGTTTCAATATGACTACCTCTCGTTCTTCGAAACTGATGAGTGTAGGGCCTAACCTGCTCAACCTTTCCTCATAAGGAAACAGTTGAGTGATTCGCCTCTTCCAATGCAGCTATATCCTTCCTTAAGTAAAGGGACCAAAACTGTCCACAGTATTCCAGATGTGGTTTCACTGAGGCCCTGCATTGCTGAAGCAACACTTCCCTACTTTTATATTCCATTCCCCTAGCAATAAATGCCAATCTTCCATTATGCCTTCCCAATCACTTGCTGTACCTGAGATACTAACTTTTTGTGACTCGTATACCAGGACACCCAGATCCCTTTTTACCACAAATTTCTGCAGTCTTTCTCAATTTAAATAATATTCTGCTTTACTATTCTTCCTGCCAAAGTGGAAAAGCTTACAATTTCCCACATTATACTCCATCTGCCAAATTTTTGCCCACTTGCCTTACCTATCTATATCCCTATCTTGATCTATCTATAATAAATTACAGTGAATAGCAAGCCCTCCATACTTTATAATCTCAAACTTCACAGCTGGAACAGGGTTGCTGTATTCTGACTTTCTAGTGGTATGCAGCTAGTGAGGTTTCCTTACCTGCCAGGGCCAGCTGTGCGGCCTTGCTTCCTGCCCAGCAACGACACGTCCTGACAATGGGCTCGCAGTGACAGCCCCTAACACATAGGGAAAAAAACACAAGAAACAAAAAAAAAATTGTTAACATTCAATACATAAGATAAAGATTGTTTTAAGACTGGCCATTTATTTTAATTCATTTTAATCAATGCATTCTAAGCTGGCGGATGAGCAGAAGCAAAGAATTTGAACTCATGATCAATCCTTACTGAGGCAGAGAGTCAAGAGCAGGTACTTGAACATGTTGAAATCTTAAATGAACTCAGCTGTCAAGCAACTTCTCATAAATATATACATTTTGTCATACCTCACAAGATAAACTCTGTTCCCATAAACACGATAACAACTATTCAAAGGGCAATTTTTATCAGGCAACAGTGCCAAAATGCCTGTGACGCTGACCAGGAAATCATTAACTGAATAAATGACTTGTCTATCTTGGCCCACAGTATTGCCAGCTGTTCGCCTGCACACTGCCAACATCTCCCATTGCACCATGTTACTGCATGAGACCGAAAGGCAGACACCAACTGCTCCCAAAGCTAGCTGCTGGAGATCCAAAGCGCATCAGCGACACTGAGAAAAAAAGGAACGACTGAAGTAGAAATCAATGCGAATAATGTCCTTCATGAAATTAAATGAAATGAAAACCGCTTATTGTCACAAGTAGGCTTCAAATGAAGTTACTGTGAAAAGCCCCTAGTCACCACATTCCGGTGCCTGTTCTGGGAGGCTGGTACGGGAAGTGAAACGTGCTGCTGGCCTACCGTGGTCTGCTTTCAAAGCCAGCGATTTAGCCCTGTGCTAAACCAGCCCTTAATGTGATCATTTAAGGCTCACTCCCCAGCACTTGCTATCACTAATGTACATTTACCTGGATATAATTCTAAATTGTATATAGAACATAGAACATAGAACATTACAGCGCAGTACAGGCCCTTCGGCCCTCGATGTTGCGCCGACCTGTGAAACCACTCTAAAGCTCATCCACACTATTCCCTTATCGTCCATATGTCTATCCAATGACCATTTGAATACCCTTAGTGTTGGCGAGTCCACTACTGTTGCAGGCAGGGCATTCCACACCCTTACTACTCTCTGAGTAAAGAACCTACCTCTGACATCTGTCTTATATCTATCACCCCTCAATTTAAAGCTATGTCCCCTCATGCTAGACATCATCATCCGAGGAAAAAGGCTCTCACTGTCCACCCTATCCAATCCTCTGATCATCTTGTATGCCTCAATTAAATCACCTCTTAACCTTCTTCTCGCTAATGAAAACAGCCTCAAGTCCCTCAGCCTTTCCTCATAAGATCTTCCCTCCATACCAGGCAACATTCTGGTAAATCTCCTCTGCACCATTTCCAATGCTTCCACATCCTTCCTATAATGCGCCGACCAGAATTGCACGCAATACTCCAAATGCGGCCGCACCAGAGTTTTGTACAGCTGCAACATGACCTCATGGCTCTGAAACTCAATCCCTCTACCAATAAAAGTGAACACACCGTACGCCTTCTTTTTAAAAAAATAAAATATATTTATTAAAGTTTTTTAACACAATTTTTCACCCTTACAAACAATAACCCCCCCCCCTCGTAACAAAATAACAAGAAATCGCACAGAGCAAGATATATACATGGTAAAATGATATGTTACATAGCTCTCTCCCGCACGGGCCTGCTTCCCCAATCCTTCATGTTATCTCTTGCTCATCCACCCTCCCAGGCAATCCCCCATTCCCCCCCCACCCCCCACACCCCCCCCCACCCCCCTCCCAGGACGTCCCCCCCACCCCCCCTAGGTTGCTGCTGCTGCTGACGGACCTTCCTCTAACGCTCCGCGAGATAGTCTAGGAACGGTTGCCACCGCCTGTAGAACCCCTGCGCAGACCCTCTCAAGGCAAACTTAATCCTCTCCAGCTTTATGAACCCAGCCATGTCGTTTATCCAGGCCTCTACGCTGGGGGACTTCGCCTCCTTCCACATTAGCAAGATCCTTCGCCGGGCTACTAGGGACGCAAAGGCCAGAATGCCGGCCTCTTTCGCCTCCTGCACTCCCGGCTCGTCCACTGCTCCAGATATTGCTAGCCCCCAGCTTGGCTTGACCCGGACTTTCACCACCTGAGATATTGCTCCCGCCACTCCTCTCCAGAACCCCTCCAGTGCCGGGCGTGACCAAAACATATGGACATGGTTCGCCTGGCTCCCTGAGCACCTTCCACATCTGTCCTCTACCCCAAAGAACCGACTCAACCTCGCCCCTGTCAAGTGCGCTCTGTGAACCACTTTAAATTGTATCAGGCTGAGCCTGGCACATGAGGAGGAGGAATTAACCCTACCTAGGGCATCAGCCCACAGACCTTCCTCGATCTCCTCTCCCAGCTCCTCCTCCCATTTACCCTTCAACTCTTCTCCCAGCGCTTCCCTTCTTCTTTCATCTCCTGGTGTATTGCCGACACCTTGCCCTCCCCGACCCATACACCCGAGATCGCCCTGTCTTGAATTTCTTGTGCCGGGAGCAACGGGAATTCCCTCACCTGTCGCCCCAAAAACACCCTCACCTGCATATATCTAAAAGCATTTCCCGGGGGTATCTCAAACTTCTCCTCTAGTGCCCCTAGGCTCGCAAACGTCCCGTCAATGAACAGGTACCCTATTCTTCTAATCCCCGCCCGATGCCAGCTCTGAAACCCCCCGTCCATCTTCCCCGGAACAAACCGGTGGTTACCCCCTGATCGGGGACCACACCGAGGCTCCCATTGCACCCCTGTGCCGTCTCCACTGGCCCCAGATCCTTAGCGTTGCCGCCACCACCGGGCTCGTGGTGTATCTTGTCGGCGAGAGCGGCAGCGGTGCCGTCACCAACGCCTCCAGGCTCGTTCCTTTACAGGACGCCATCTCCATCCTCTTCCACGCAACACCCTCTCCCTCCATCACCCACTTGCGGATCATCGCCACATTTGCTGCCCAGTAGTAGCTCCCTAGGTTTGGCAGCGCCAACCCTCCTCGGTCCCTACTGCGTTCCAGGAACCCTCTCCTTACCCTCGGGGTCCTATTCGCCCACACAAACCCCATAATACTCCTACCTACTCTCTTAAAAAATGCCTTGGTGATCACGATGGGAAGGCACTGAAACACAAACAGAAACCACGGAAGGACTACCATTTTGACCGACTGCACTCTACCCGCTAGCGAGAGCGGTAACATGTCCCATCTTTTGAAATCCTCCTCCATTTGCTCCACCAACCTCGTCAGATTCAGTTTATGTAGGGCCCCCCAACTCCTGGCTATCTGGATCCCCAGATACCGAAAGCTCCCCTCCGCCCTCCTCAGTGGTAGATCCCCTATCCCTCTTTCTTGGTCCCCTGCCTGTAGAACAAAGAGCTCACTCTTCCCTACATTGAGCTTATAGCCCGAAAACTCCCCAAACTCCCTTAGAGTCTGCATGACCTCCACCATCCCCTCCATTGGATCCGCCACGTACAGCAACAGGTCAGCCACATATAGCGACACCTGATGCTCTTCTCCCCCTCGGACCACCCCCTCCATTTATTAGACTCCCTCAATGACATGGCCAAGGGTTCGATCGCCAATGCGAACAACAGGGGGGACAGGGGGCACCCCTGCCTCGTCCCTCGGTACAGTCGAAAGTACTCCGACCTCTGCCGGTTCGTCACTACACTCGCCATCGGGGCTCTGTAAAGGAGCTTAACCCAATTGATAAACCCTACCCCGAACCCAAACCTACGCAGCACCTCCCAGAGGTCCTCCCACTCTACTCGGTCAAAGGCCTTCTCCGCGTCCATAGCTGCCACTATCTCCGCCTCTCCCTCCTCCGATGGCATCATTATCACATTTAAGAGCTGCCGCACATTAGTGTTTAATTGCCTGCCCTTTACAAATCCCGTCTGGTCCTCGTGGATCACCCCCGGGACACAGTCCTCGATCCTCGTGGCCAGCACTTTTGCCAGCAACTTAGCATCCACGTTGAGGAGCGAGATCGGCCTGTACGATCCACATTGCAGTGGGTCCTTGTCCTGCTTTAGGATCAAAGAAATTGTCGCTTCCGACATTGTCGGGGGCAGGGTCCCCTCCCCTCTTGCCTCATTAAAGGTCCTCACCAGTAGCGGGGCCAACACGTCTACGTACTTCCTGTAGAACTCCACCGGGAACCCGTCAGGTCCCTGGGCCTTCCCCGCCTGCATGCTCCCCAAACCCTTGCTCAGCTCCTCCAACCCAATTGGTGCCCCCAAACCAGCCACCTCTTGCTCCTCCACCCTCGGGAATCTCAGTTGGTCTAGGAATCGTCTCATCCCCTCTTCCCCCGCTGGGGGCTGGGATCTGTACAGCTCTTCATAGAAGGCCTTGAATACGTTGTTTATTTTCGTCGCACTTCGAACCGTGGCTCCCCTTCCATCTTTGACTCCCCCTATTTCCCTCGCTGCCATCCTCTTACGGAGCTGGTGTGCCAGCATCCAATTAGCCTTTTCCCCATACTCGTAGGTCGCCCCCTGCGCCTTCCTCCACTGTGCCTCTGCCTTCCCTGTGGTCAACAGGTCAAACTCCGTCTGGAGCCATCGTCTTTCCCCAAGTAATCTCTCCTCCGGGGCCTCTGCGTATCTCCTGTCCACTCTTAAAATCTCCCCCACTAACCTCTCCCTTTCCATGCCCTCTGTCTTCTCCCTATGAGCCCTGATGGAGATTAGCTCTTCCCTGATCACCGCCTTCAACGCCTCCCATACCACCCCCACCTGCACCTCCCCATTGTCATTGGCCTCCAAGTACCTTTCGATGCACCCCCTCACCTTCCCACACACCACCTCAACTGCCAGCAGTCCCACATCCAGCCGCCACAGCGGGCGTTGGTCCCTCTTCTCTCCCAGCTCCAGTTCCACCCAGTGCGGGGCGTGATCCGAAATGGCTATGGCCGAATACTCCGTCCCCTCCACCCTCGGGATGAGCGCCCTGCCCAGAACAAAAAAATCTATCTGGGAGTAGGCTTTGTGCACATAAGAACATAAGAACTAGGAGCAGGAGTAGGCCATCTGGCCCCTCGAGCCTGCTCCACCATTCAATGAGATCATGGCTGATCTTTTGTGGACTCAGCTCCACTTTCCGGCCTGAACACCATAACCCTTAATCCCTTTATTCTTCAAAAAACTATCTATCTTTATCTTAAAAACATTTAATGAAGGAGCCTCTACTGCTTCACTGGGCAAGGAATTCTATAGATTCACAACACTTTGGGTGAAGACTTTCCTCCTAAACTCAGTCCTAAATCTACTTCCCCTTATTTTGAGGCTATGCCCCCTAGTTCTGCTTTCACCCGCCAGTGGAAACAACCTGCCTGCATCTATCCTATCTATTCCCTACGTAATCTTATATGTTTCTATAAGATCCCCCCTCATCATTCTAAATTCCAACAAGTACAGTCCCAGTCTACACAACCTCTCCTCGTAATCCAACCCCTTCAGCTCTGGGATTAACCTAGTGAATCTCCTCTGCACACCCTCCATTGCCAGTACGTCCTTTCTCAAGTAAGGAGACCAAAACTGAACACAATATTCCAGGTGCCTCACTAACACCTTATACAATTGCAGCAGAACCTCCCTAGTCTTAAACTCCATCCCTCTAGCAATGAAGGACAACATTCCATTTGCCTTCTTAATCACCTGTTGCACCTGTAAACTGACTTTTTGCGACTCATGCACTAACACACCCAGGTCTCTCTGCACAGCAGCATGTTTTAATATTTTATCATTTAAATAATAATCCCTTTTGCTGTTATTCCTACCAAAATGGATAACCTCACATTTGTCAACATTGTATTCCATCTGCCAGCTCCTAGCCCATTCACTTAGCCTATCCAAATCCCTCTGCAGACTTCCAGTATCCTCTGCACTTTTTGCTTTACCACTTATCTTAGTGTCGTCTGCAAACTTGGACACATTGCCCTTGGTCCCCAACTCCAAATCATCTATGTAAATTGTGAACAGTTGTGGGCCCAACACTGATCCCTGAGGGACACCACTAGCTACTGATTGCCAACCAGAGAAACACCCATTAATCCCCACTCTTTGCTTTCTATTAATTAACCAATCCTCTATCCATGCTACTACTTTCCCCTTAATGCCACGCATCTTTATCTTATGCAGCAACCTTTTGTGTGGCACCTTGTCAAAGGCTTTCTGGAAATCCAGATATACCACATCCATTGGCTCCCCGTTATATACCGCACTGTTAATGTCCTCAAAAAATTCCACTGAATTAGTTAGGCACGACCAGCCCTTTATGAACCCATGCTGTGTCTGCCCAATGGGACAATTTCCATCCAGATGCCTCGCTATTTCTTCCTTGATGATAGATTCCAGCATCTTCCCGACTACCAAAGTTAAGCTCACTGGCCTATAATTACCCGCTTTCTGCCTACCTCCTTTTTTAAACAGTGGTGTCACGTTTGCTAATTTCCAATCCGCTGGGACCAGCCCAGAGTCTAGTGAATTTTGGTAAATTATCACTAGTGCATTTGCAATTTCCCTAGCCATCTCTTTTAGCACTTTGGGATGCATTCCATCAGGTCCAGGAGACTTGTCTACCTTTAGCCCCATTAGCTAGCCCATCACTACCTCCTTGGTGATAACAATCCTCTCAAGGTCCTCACCTGTCATAGCCTCATTTCCATCAGTCACTGGCATGTTATTTGTGTCTTCCACTGTGAAGACCGACCCAAAAAACCTGTTCAGCTCCTCAGCCATTTCCTCATCTCCCATTATTAAATCTCCCTTCTCATCCTCTAAAGGACCAATATTTACCTTAGCCACTCTTTTTTGTTTTATGTATTTGTAGAAACTCTTACTATCTGTTTTTATATTCTGAGCAAGTTTACTCTCATAATCTATCTTACTCTTCTTTATAGCTTTTTTAGTAGCTTTCTATTGCCCCCTAAAGATTTCCCAGTCCTCTAGTCTCCCACTGATCTTTGCTACTTTGTATGTTTTTTCCTTCAATTTGATACTCTCCCTTATTTCCTTAGATATCACGGTCGACTTTCCCTCTTTTTACCGTCCTTCCTTTTTGTTGGTATAAACCTTTGCTGAGCACTGTGAAAAATCACTTGGAAGGTTCTCCACTGTTCCTCAACTGTTTCACCATAAACTCCTAGCTCCCAGTCTACCTTAGCTAGTTCTTCTCTCATCCCATTGTAATCTCCTTTGTTTAAGCACAAAACATAGAACATAGAACATAGAACGATACAGCGCAGTACAGGCCCTTCGGCCCACGGTGTTGCACCGACATGGGAAGTCAAAAAAGAAAAGCCATCTAACCTACACTCTGCCATTATCATCCATATGCTTATCCAATAAACTTTTAAATGCCCTCAATGTTGGCGAGTTCACTACTGTTGCAGGTAGGGCATTCCACGGCCTCACTACTCTTTGCGTAAAGAACCTACCTCTGACCTCTGTCCTATCTCTATTACCCCTCAGTTTAAGGCTATGTCCCCTCGTGCTAGCCATTTTCATCCGCGGGAGAAGGCTCTCACTGTCCACCCTATCTAACCCCCTGATCATTTTGTATGCCTCTATTAAGTCTCCTCTTAACCTTCTTCTCTCCAACGAAAACAACCTCAAGTCCATCAGCCTTTCCTCATAAGATTTTCCCTCCATACCAGGCAACATCCTGGTAAATCTCCTCTGCACCCGCTCCAAAGCTTCCACGTCCTTCCTATAATGAGGTGACCAGAACTGTACGCAATACTCCAAATGCGGCCGTACCAGAGTTTTGTACAGCTGCAACATGACCTCATGACTCCGGAACTCAATCCCTCTACCAATAAAGGCCAACACTCCATAGGCCTTCTTCACAACCCTATCAACCTGGGTGGCAACTTTCAGGGATCTATGTACATGGACACCGAGATCCCTCTGCTCATCCACACTTCCAAGAATTTTACCATTAGCCAAATATTCCGCATCCCTGTTATTCCTTCCAAAGTGAATCACCTCACACTTCTCTACATTAAACTCCATTTGCCACCTCTCAGCCCAGCTCTGCAGCTTATCTATGTCCCTCTGTAACCTGCAACATCCTTCCGCACTGTCGACAACACCACCGACTTTAGTATTGTCTGCAAATTTACTCACCCACCCTTCTGCGCCCTCCTCTAGGTCATTGATAAAAATGACAAACAGCAACGGCCCCAGAACCGATCCTTGTTGTACGCCACTTATAACTGAACTCCATTCTGAACATTTCCCATCAACCACCACCCTCTGTCTTCTTTCAGCTAGCCAATTTCTGATCCACATCTCTAAATCACCCTCAATCCCCAGCCTCCGTATTTTCTGCAATAGCCTACAGTGGGGAACCTTATCAAACGCTTTACTGAAATCCATACACACCACATCAACTGCTCTACCCTCGTCTACCTGTTCAGTCACCTTCTCAAAGAACTCAATAAGGTTTGTGAGGCATGACCTACCCTTCATAAAGCCATGCTGACTATCCCTAATCATATAATTCCTATCTAGATGATTATAAATCTTGTCTCTTATAATCCCCTCCAAGACTTTACCCACAACAGACGTGAGGCTCACCGGTCTATAGTTGCCGGGGTTGTCTCTACTCCCCTTCTTGAACAAAGGAACCACATTTGCTATCCTCCAGTCCTCTGGCACTATTCCTGTAGCCAATGATGACATAAAAATCAAAGCCAAAGGCTCAGCAATCTCTTCCCTGGCTTCCCAGAGAATCCTAGGATAAATCCCATCAGGCCCCGGGGACTTATCTATTTTCAGCCTGTCCAGAATTGCCAACACCTCTTCCCTACGTACCTCAATGCCATCTATTCTAATAGCCTGGGCCTCAGCATTCTCTTCCACAACATTCTCTTTTTCCTGAGTGAATACTGACGAAAAATATTCATTTAGTATCTCGCCTATCTCTTTAGACTCCACACACAACTTCTCATCCCTGTCCTTGACTGGCCCTACTCTTACCCTAGTCATTCTTTTATTCCTGACATACCTATAGAAAGCTTTTGGGTTTTCCTTGATCCTACCTGCTAAATACTTCTCATGTCCCCTCCTTGCTCGTCTTAGCTCTCTCTTTAGATCCTTCCTCGCTACCTTGTAACTATCAAGTGCCCCAACTGAAACTTCACACCTCATCTTCACATAGGCCTCCTTCTTCCTCTTAACAAGAGATTCCACTTCTTTGGTAAATCACGGTTCCCTCGCTCGACGCCTTCCTCCCTGCCTGACCGGTACGTACTTATCAAGAACATGCAGTAGCAGTTCCTTGAACAAGCTCCACATATCCAGTGTGCCCAACACTTGCAGCCTACTTCTCCAACCTACCCCTCCCAAGTCATGTCTAATGGCATCATAATTGCCCTTCCCCCAGCTATAACTCTTGCCCTGCGGGGTATACTTATCCCTTTCCATCACTAACGTAAATGTCACCGAATTGTGGTCACTGTCCCCAAAGTGCTCACCTACCTCCAAATCTAACACCTGGCCTGGTTCATTACCCAAAACCAAATCCAATGTGGCCTCGCCTCTTGTTGGCCTGTCAACATATTGTGTCAGGAAACCCTCCTGCACACATTGTACAAAAAACGACCCATCTTATGTACTTGAACTATATCTTTTCCAGTCAATATTTGGAAAGTTAAGTCTCCCATAATAACTACCCTGTTACTTTCGCTCTTATCCAGAATAATCTTCGCCATCCTTTCCTCTACATCCCTAGAACTATTTGGAGGCCTATAGAAAACTCCCAACAGGGTGACCTCTCCTTTCCTGTTTCTAACCTCAGCCCATACTACCTCGGAAGAAGAGTCCCCATCTAGCATCCTCTCCACCACCGTAATACTGTTCTTGACTAGCAGCGCCACAGCTTCCCCTCTTTCGCCTCCTTCTCTGAGCTTACTAAAACACCTAAACCCCGGAACCTGCAACAACCATTCCTGTCCCTGCTCTATCCATGTCTCCGAAATGGCCACAACATCGAAGTCCCAGGTACCAACCCATGCTGCCAGTTCCCCTCCCTTATTCTGTATACTCCTGGCATTGAAGTAGACACACTTCAAACCACCTACCTGAACACTGGCCCCGTCCTGCGAAGTCAAATCTGTGCTCCTGACCTCTGTACTCTCAATCTCCCGTACCCTAAAACTACAATCCAGGTTCCCATGCCCCTGCTGCATTAGTTTAAACCCCCCCCCCAAAAAACAGTAGTGCTTGATTTTACCTTCTCACCCTCCATCTGTATTTTAAATTCCACCATATTGTGATCGCTCCTTCCGAAAGGATCCCTAACTGTGAGATCCTGAATCAATCCTGTCTCATTACACAGGACCAGATCTAGGGCCGCTTGTTCCCTCGTAGGTTCCATTACATACTGTTCTAGGAAACTATCGCGGATACATTCTATAAACTCCTCCTCAAGGCTGCCTTGACCGACCTGGTTAAACCAATCGACATGTAGATTAAAATCCCCCATGATAACTGCTGTACCATTTCTACATGCATCAGTTATTTCTTTGTTTATTGCCTGCCCCAACACAATGTTACTATTTGGTGTCATATAGATTACTCCTATCAGTGACTTTTTCGCCTTACTATTCCTGATTTCCACCCAAATGGATTCAGCCTTATCCTCCATAGCACCGATGTCATCCCTTACTGTTGCCCGGATGTCATCCTTAAATAACAGAGCTACACCACCTCCCTTACCATCCACTCTGTCCTTCAGAAAAGTTTTATACACTCGGATATTTAACTCCCAGTCGTGACCATCCTTTAACCATGTTTCAGTAATGGCCACTAAATCATAGTCATTCACGATGATTTGCGCCATCAACTCATTTACCTTATTCCGAATACTACGAGCATTCAGGTAAAGTACACTTATGTTGGCTTTTTTACCTCTGTTCTGAATCTTAACACCTCGATCAGTAACCTCTCCTAAGTTATATTTCCTCTTTACCTTTCTCCTAATTTTCCTTGTCGTTGAACCCATATCTTCATGTAACAACCTGCCGCGTCGCTGACAATTAATGTATCACTTCCCGTTTTATTTCTTTTAGTAGTCCTGGTCCTATTCACTGAGCTCCCCTCAGTCACTGTACCTTGTACTGTCGCCCTTTTTGATTTTTGACTGTGGCTTCTCTGTCTTACACTTTCCCCCTTACTGCCTTTTATTTCTGTCCCTGTTTTACTACCTTCCAACTTCCTGCATCGGTTCCCATCCCCCTGCCACATTAGTTTAAACTCTCCCCAACAGCTCTAGCAAACACCCCACCTAGGACATCGGTTCCAGTCCTGCCCAGGTGCAGACCGTCCATTTTGTACTGGTCCCACCTCCCCCAGAACCGGTTCCAATGTCCCAGGAATTTGAATCCCTCCCTCTTGCACCATCTCTCGAGCCACGCATTCATCCTATCTATCCTGACATTCCTACTCTGACTAGTCCGTGGCACTGGTAGCAATCCTGAGAGTACTACCTTTGAGGTCCTACTTTTTAGTTTAACTCCTAGCTCCCTAAATTCAGCGTGTAGGACCTCGTCCCGTTTTTTACCTATATCGTTGGTGCCTATGTGCACCACGACAGCTGGCTGTTCACCCTCCCCCCCCAGAATGTCCTGCAGCCGCTCTGAGACATCCTTGAGCCTTGCACCAGGGAGGCAACATACCATCCTGGAGTCTCGATTGCGTCCGCAGAACCGCCTGTCTATTCCCCTTACAATTGAGTCCCCTATCACTATAGCCCTGCCATTCTTCTTCCTGCCCAGCTGCGCAGCAGAGCCAGCCACGGTGCCATGAAACTGGCTGCTGCTGCCTTCCCCTGGTGAGCCAATTCCCTCAACAGTATCCAAAGCGGTATATCTGTTTTGCAGGAAGATGACCGTAGAGGACACCTGCACTGCCTTCCTACTCTTGCTCTGTCTTTGGTCACCCATTTTCTATCTCCCTCAGTACCTTTCACCTGCGGTGTGACCAACTCGCTAAACGTGCTATCCACGATGTCCTCAGCATCGCGGATGCTCCAAAGTTAGTCCATCCGCAGCTCCAGAGCCGTCAAGCGGTCTAACAGGAGCTGCAACTGGACACACTTCTTGCACATGAAGCAGCCAGGGACAGTGGACGTGTCCCTGAGCTCCCACATCGCACACGAGGAGCATGACACGGGTCTGAGATCTCCTGCCATGTCTTTAAACCTTCGGTTAACTTCAACAATTACAATTTCCAAAAATTAAATAAATAAATAAACAACGAAGAAAAAAAAAAATAAATATACCTAATGAAAAGAAACAGAAAAACAGAAACACTACTTACCAGTCACTTACCAGGGATAAAAAGCACTTCCTCCCCACCCAGCTTCGAATTCCCACCTAGATTCAAATTCCCAAACTCACTCTTAGCTGTGTCTCACTCCTGGCTCTGTCTTCTCTGGCTCACTGGGAGAACTCACTGGGAGTGAGTTTACAAGTTGCTCTCTTTAAAACTGTCCTGAATTGACTCCCCTCCCCCACCTGCTTTTAGATCAAGGTAGATTTAAGTGACTGACACTTAACTGCCAACCAGTTATGTGAGTGGGTGGGGTAGCCCTTGTTAACCTACACTGCACAATTCTAGCTTAATTTAAATTAATTTAAACTCCTGAAATTTAAAAGGAACTGCCTTACTGATTTAATTCAATTCCCACCTAGATTCAAATTCCGAAACTCACTCTTAGCTGTGCCTCACTCTGACTGTGTCTTCTCTGGCTCACTGGGAGAACATGGGAGAAAAAAGAAAATTCCCTGGCCTGCGGCCTTTCAAACCTCCATGGGTCCACTCCCCCCATCTGATCCAAAACCCCCTAAGCACCTTGGCCGCCGCCGGCCTCTTTCCAGTCCTTGATCTGGATATATATACTGTGGATGATCCCATTAATAAGTCTCGCCCTTGCATTTCAAAGTGAAAATATAAATCCATTCCTGACTTTCATCCCTACTCTAGACGTCACTGACTCATGATGCTGTGTCCTTATATAGATGTGGGCAGCCATCTTGTATTTTTGATCAGTGTCCATTTTTATGAAAATTCCCAGAGATTGTTTTTTTTTTATTGTTCCGTGTGATATAGGTGTCATCATCATGGCCAGCATTTGTGAACTGAGTGACTTACTAGATCATCTCAGAGAGCAGATGAGCGTCGGCCACCTTTTTGTGGCTCTGGAGCCTTATGTAGGTCAGACCAGGTAAGGATGCCAAATTTCCTTTCC
Organism: Scyliorhinus torazame; assembly: GCF_047496885.1. Taxonomy (NCBI): domain Eukaryota; kingdom Metazoa; phylum Chordata; class Chondrichthyes; order Carcharhiniformes; family Scyliorhinidae; genus Scyliorhinus; species Scyliorhinus torazame. Next base: position 190,836,799 of record NC_092717.1, read on the forward strand.
CGAAAGGACATTAGATGAGCTTTTATGACAATATATGACAGTTTCATAGTCATGAAAGAGGTCTTCTGGCACGAGCATCCGCTGAAGTCAACAGAGATTTCATCGCCGTGGGGAAAACGGCCACAGTGGGGCCGGAAAGTCCCAACCTAGTTTTCAATTCCAGATTTATCATTTGAATTCAAATTCCACCAGTTACCATGGTGGGCTACGAATGCATGGCCCCAGAGCATTAGCTGGGTCTCTGGATTATTAGTGAAATTGCCACAAGGGAAATCATCAGAGTGAACTCCAGTATGTCCTCAATCACTGTCCATGATACATGTTTTCCAGCAGAGGATCATTGGGTTAGTAGACAATAATCAGGAACAGGAACCATGGCCTATTTCCTGCTGGAAGCTAAGGCTGAATGTATTACTCCTACTCTTGTCTCAGCTGAGATAATTTAACTTAGCACTGGCCTACAATCGGACCTGATCCCTTTCTGGTTTATGTGGCACAATACCACACTGTGTGATGCATTTCCTCTCAGAGTTTAAAGCACATCAACTTTGTCATAATATACACCAGTATATCATGGTGCAGACACACACACTGATGGACACACCGCAAGACCAATCAACACACACAACACCGCAGCCAATCACCAGTTAGAGCACACTTACTATAAAGACAGAGGGCATCAATTTTCCCGCTCATTCGGGATGCAGCCTCTCAGAAGGACAGAGCTTACAGCTTACAGCACAGATCTTCACCATGTGCTGAGTGCATAGACCATTTATATTAATCCAATATCGTGTTAACCCACAGTGAAAGTATGTTCAACAGTTTCTAGCTTAATAAAATAGTGTTGTACTATTTTAAGTGTTTGTGGCTTGTATGTGTTCCACGGATCCAGAGTACCCAACATATCAAACTTAACAAGCAATAATACATAAAACCAATAATAAAGCATAAACTCATGCACTCATGTGCTGTGATGGTTTAAGCCTTAAAGGAGCACTGGTCCACAACTTTAGATCTAATGGCAGAGTTTCCATTAGATTTGGTTTAAGTACAAAACAACCAAGTATTTCACTGGTGTGGGAAAACATGTAGAGGACACATGTCTTCAATCAAGGTATTCATGAACTCAATGCCTGACACCAAAATTAGTTTTTTGCCCCTGGCTAAGCTGCCCAAAGGTCTGAACGAGGGCACGTAAGGGTAATTTTGACTCCAGACTGTCATTCAACATGTGCAAAGTCATTATACAGCCACCCATTAAATGACACTTTATTTTGGTTTCTATTGGCATTAATGCAAGTGTAAATCAGAAGAGGCGCTTAATGCATGGCTGAGCCAATTACGCATATTCCACACTGTTACCTAAAGACAAAGCTATCTCCACTGTGAATTTGAATTCCCTTTAAAAAATATAGAAGTAAAAAACAGGTATCAGTAAAATGGGGGTGAGACTTCCTCGTCAGGGCTAACCCATCCCTTTTAAAGATCTCCGGAGTCGGCCTGACTGAAAATCCAGTCCAAGATTCCCCATTACCTCATTCAGATGTGCTATGAACCACTTCTCAGTCATCTGATATTCCTTCTGTAATGTTGTCCCAATTCTTTTTTTAAAATTTTAGTACATTCCCATTTAGTATTTGGAACTATTCCAGTTTATTAGTGTCCTGCTCGCATATCACCCTCGTCTTGTGTAATAGGGAAAATGACACCCGGGATTAATGCAAGGCCACTCAACAACATTTAAGGCCAAGCAGATTCTGGTATATCGCTAATATGAGTTAATCAACAAATAGTTATTTTTGTTCTGTTTCCCATTGCTCCCCCTGGGCTGCAGGTGCATGATGAATTATAGCTGCACTTGGTGCCACCTATGCTTACCACAGAATCAGTTTGGATGAACCAAGCCATTCAGCCCATCTATTCCCATTCTTCCTGACTACCATCAATTTAGCTTGGTTGGCTGGACAGCTGGTTTGTGATACAGAGCGAATCCAACAGAATGGGTTCAATTTCTGTACCGGCTGAGGTTATTCATGAAGGCCCTACCTTCTCAACCTTGACCCTCTCCTGAGGTGTGGTGAACCTCAGGTTAAATCACCACCAGTCAGCTCTCCGCCTTGGGAAAGCAGCCCATGGTCATTTGGGACTATGGCAACTTTACTATTTGAAACGCAGGTAAGTTTCCTCTACTCTTCTGGCCAATGTTCATTCTTAAAACTGCATTAAAAGATTACCCAGTCAAATGAATTTGATAATTATGAGCTTTCTTTGTGAGCAAATTGGCTGTTGCATTTCCTACACAAGAGTAGTGACCATACTTCATTGGCTGTAAAACACTTTGGGACATACTGGTGGGCCAGTGGCGCAATGGATAACGCGTCTGACTACGATTCAGGAGGTTCCAGGTTCGGCCCCTGGCTGGCTCAGAGTTCAAATTTTTTTTTAGGGCAGCACGGTAGCATTGTGGATAACAAAATTGCTTCATAGCTCCAGGGTCCCAGGTTCGGTTCCAGCTTAGGTCACTGTCTGTGCGGAGTCTGCACATCCTCCCCGTATGTGCGTGGGTTTCCTCCGGGTGCTCCGGTTTCCTCCCACAGTCCAAAGACGTGCGGGTTAGGTGGATTGGCCATGATAAATTGCCCTTAGTGTCCAAAATTGCCCTTAGTGTTGGGTGGGGTTACTGGGTTATGGGGATAGGGTGGAGGTGTTGACCTTGGGTAGGGTGCTCTTTCCAAGAGCCGGTGCAGACTCGATGGGCTGAATGGCCTCCTTCTGCACTGTAAATTCTATGATAATCTATAATTCTGTGGTTGTGCAAGGATCTATATAAATGCAAATTCTTTCTTTCATATTCAATTGGGTTCAGCTCCCATTCCAATACTTGAGCACAGATATTTACGTAGACACTGGAGTGAAGTACTGAGAGGTTGCTACTCTGTCAGAAGAGCTGCCTTTTGGATGAGGTGTTAATCAAGACTCTGTCTGCTGCCAAGCAGACATAAATAATGTTATAGGGCATTGTTTTGAAGAAGAGCAGGAGAGTTATTCTGTGTCCTGGTCAAACCCTCAATAATAAATATAATAAGAACAGACCATCTGGTCATTATGACATTGTGGTGTGAAAATTGGTTGCCACATTAGCCACATTACATTAATTGCGATACTTTTTTTCTTTCAAAAGAAGACACTGGTGAACAACACCTTTTTTTTATTTGTTCTTTGGGTGATGGCCAACATTTATGTCCCATCCCTTTTTTTTAGAAAATATTTTATTAAGGCATTTATGGTTTTAACACTATTAAACGGAAAGATCCAACAAAGACAAAAAAAATCACAGAACATAGCCTTCCCCCCCCAAACACAGACCCCAACTGACATGGTCCATATAAACACTCCGACTCACGTTTATGTCACATTTCTAATTGCCCTTGAGGTGGTGGAGATCAGTTGCCTCCTTTAAATGCTGCAGTCCTGGGCAGCACGGTGGCGCAGTGGTTAGCACTGCTGCCTCACGGCACTGAGGACGAGGTTCGATCCCAGCCCCCCGCCATTGTCCATGTGGAGTTTGCACCTTCTCCCCGTGTCTGCGTGGGTCTCACCCCCACAACCCAAAGATGTGCAGGGTAGGTGGATTGACCATGCTAAATTGCCCCTTCATTGGGAAAAAAAAGAATTGAGCACTCTAAATTTATATTAAATAAATGCCACAGCCATGTAGGTCTACACACAATGCTGTTAGGGAGTGCGTTCCAGGATTTTGACTCATTGACGATAGAGGAACAGTAATGTAGTACCAAGTCGGATAGCAAGTGATTTGGAGGGAAACTTGAAGGTGTGGTATTCCTCTGCATCTGCTACTCTTGTCCTTCTAGGCAGTAAGCTTCGTGAGTTTGAAAGTTGCTTGAAGGAGCATTGGTGAGTCTCTGCAGTGCTTATGTGATGGTTCCAGTGCACCGATGAAGGGATTGAATGTTTACGGTGGTGGATGGGGTATCAAGCCTTGTTCTGGATGATGTTGAGCTTCTTGAGTGTGTTGGTGCTGCACCCATCAAGGCAAATGAAGAGTATTCCATCACACTCCTGGTTTGTGCCGTTAGATGGTGGACAGGTTTTGGGGAGTTAGGATGTGAGTTGCAAACTGGAAAATTCCCAGTCTCTGATCTGTTCTTATAGCCACAGTATTTATATGGTTGATCCGGTTAAATTTCTGGTCAATGGTATCCTTCAGGATGTTGATAGTGGGGGATTCAGTGATGGTAATGCTGTTGAACTTCATAGAGAGATAGTTAGATTCTCTCTTGTTGGAGATGGTTATTGCCCGGTAGTTGTGTAGCATGAATGTTACTTGCTACTTTTCAAACCAAGCCTGACTGTTTTCCAGGTCTTGCTGCAAGTATGCACAGACTGCTTCAGTTTATAAGCAGTTGTGAATACTGATCACTGTGCAATCATTATTAAACATCCCCACTTTTAACTTTATGATGGAGGGAAGGCCATTGGTGAAACAGCTGAAGTTGTTGGGCCTACGACCCAACATGAGAAATTCCTTCAGCGATGTCGTAAGACTGGGATGATTAGTTTCCATAAACCACAAACATCTTCCTTAGTACCAGGTGCGATTTCAACCAGTGGAGTGGTTTCCCTCACTTTTCATTGACTTCCATTTACCCATGACTCCTTGATGCCATGTTCAGTCAAATTCTGCCTTGGTGTCAAGGGAAATAACTCTCACATCACCTCTTGAGTTCTCTTATCCATGTTTGGACCAAGGTTGTAATGAGCTCTGGAGATAGATACACCAATGTGTTTTATTTTGATCATCTTTAATTTGATATTTAAGGCTGAATACGTGAATGTAAAATATAAAGTCGCCATCGTCCCAGATGACCATAGGCTGTTTTCCCCGTTGAGGGGGAGAGCTGACTGGTGGTGATTTAACCTGAGGATCACCACACCTCAGGCAAGGGGCAAGGTTGAGAAGGCCTCAGCCAGTACGGGAATTGGACCCGCACTGCTGGCTTTGCTCTACATCACAATCCAGTTGTGTAACCAACTGAGCTAAACTGGGCATTCTAAATTTAAAAAGAATAATTGGGCAAAACCTCAGCAGCTACCAGCAAATTCTGTTTAAAATACATACTAGGTAACTTGTGCAAATCCACAGAAAACATGTTGAAAAACTCCCACGCTGTTGTTTTCTTTGTTTATCTCAATTTTGGTAATGGCCATGTCTGATAATTTTGACCACGCAGCTGCAATGACAATAAAATATTTCTCACAGCTATAATTTTTCATTCTTCAAACCAGTTATTAGACCACATGCAAATTAACTACATAGAAACGAGCATTTCTGTATTAGTATCATCTCAAGTTCAAGAATGTGACACATGGTGAGACTAGTCCTTCATGATAAGTATGATGTATTGTGACTGTTATTTAGGATTCTGAGAAAGATGGTTTTTTGAAAAATTTATTCATGAGATGTGAGCGTCGCTAGAAAGGCCACCATTTGTTTCCCAAGATGCATTTGATATGGGGATATCAGTCCTTACCTGATAAGGTCCTAAAGATTCTCCCTGATTCTTTCCCTCGAGATAATGGAGCATCATACTGTGTGAATCTCGGTAAACACAGCCTAGGTTAAGGTTTGGTGAGATTGAGTATGAGACAAGTTGGTGACACCATCATACATAATGACTGGAAAAAGAACAGTCCCACTAGTTCAAGATTCTCTTATGGTTATCCTGCAGGTTCAGTCGGCCTCCACAACATCGCGCAGCAGAGGGGCAATGTGCTGGAGGAGAAGAATGAACGCCAGTCCTCGTCCGACGAGGAGGATGCGGGGGAGGGCGAAGATGGGCAGGACATGGGGCCCAGACAGGCACAGGAGGCCGCACGATATGTGCGCCAGAGCCAACGTGCACGGGATGCTCTGATTGCCTCCAGGTTCACTGACTGGCGGGGTGGGATGATACTGGAAAGGGGCATGGACACCTCATCCCACCTCCACAACCCCCCCTCCACCCCGGTGGTGTGGGGGTGAAGATGGTGTGGAGGTGAGGATAGTGTGCGGGTCGTGTTGGGGGGGGGGGGGTTGACACACGTGGCATGGGGAATCGCAACTCAGCAGGGTCTCACTTTCTCGCCAGTGGCTGACCTCCACCCTGGTGACTTCCCTTTGCTCTTGGCCACCGACCTCGTCCAGGGCCTTCTGCTCAGCCACAGTGAAGGGCCGCAGGTCCGGTCGTCCCCCTCCAATTTTCTCCCTCTCTCGGCGATTATGGGCAGCCTTCTCCTGGAGTAGGGGGTGGGGGGAAATGCCTAGTGTTAGACAGTCCGAAGCATGCAGCACAGGGGGTGAGTAGCTGGTGGTCTCAGTGGCCTGGGCACCTGGCCATGGCGACTGGTATGGATGCCAGCATGTGGTACAGGTTGGGGGTTCGACACCCCTCTGGGTGGGGGAGGGGATTATGGGGTGTGTGGAACGGGGGTTGGTGCCATGGGCACAGTGCTGCCTACTCACCCTGGCCGCCCTGAGGATGTCGTGCAGTTTCTTCCTGCACTGCAGGCCAGTCCAGATGGTGTTACGGATGGTGCTGACCGCCTCTGCCACCTGCACCTAGTCACGGCGAATGGTGGCGGCTAGCAGACTCCTTCCCGGGCCGGGGTACAGGGTGGCCTGCCTCTCCTCCACCGCGTCCAGGAGGGTCTCAAGCTCACCGTCTTGCTGCCATGTTGTTGGCCAGGATGGTGTGTGTGGGGAGTGACATGTGTACATGCGGCTGCAGCTTGTCAGCCTCCTGAGTGTCAATCGCGAATCCGGCAAATCCAGCACTGTTTCTCATTGGAATCGATTGTGCTCCACGTGGCGTCAGCGCGAGCCACTTGCTGAATCGGTACAGGTGCAGCGCCAGGTTTGCTGTCGAATCCTGCCCCGGCGTCAACACTTAGTCTCAGGAACGGAGAATTTCGCCGATCATTTGTAAAGTAAAAACAAGATTGTACTTTTTTCTATACTTGCTTAAATCTCTGAAGAAATGGGAATATATTCAAAACAAAGTTTGTGTGTAAATGTAAAGAGCACATGTTCAACTGAAATTGCTTTAGTTTTCATTAGTAAAATGTAATAATGTTGGAAATATCAGGCACTGGAAACAAAGTTTCAAAGTTTAAAAAAAAGAATGCCGGCCCCAAACAGCCTTTAAATACAAACAATTGGGTGTTCCTGCCAGAAGTGGTGGCAGAGAGAATGTCACACACCCTGCACGTACACTGATGTCACGCACCCTGTAGGGCGCAAAATCATGGAGAAGACATTCCTCCATTTTGTAGCTGCCAGCAAGCAAGCAACAGGACCGTGTGAAGAACTGAAGATGGATTATTTTGTAATAAGGAAGAGCGGGCCAGAGATACACAACATAGGCCAGGATCTCACAACTGAATCTGCAGGAGAGAGCTGCACAGGAGAGTCCATGGTAGGACAAAGTAGCATTGGTGTGAGCTCCAGGGCCTCTGATGAGCACCCCATCAAGAAGAAGCTGTAATCAGGAACAAAACTGTATAAACATGATTTCTCACTCTAGCGATAAGGGACTTTTACATGGGGGGCAGACTTGAAATCCTGGACTGTTGATCTCCAAATTTCTTTCCCTGTCAGTCTGGCCTCAATAAAAGTTGAGACGGATTCGCACGTAAACAGAAGTTATTTATTTAGCTTGCAAGCTTGAATCATCTTACAGAAATGTAACAGGACATCCAGCCTCTTACACTCCAGAAAACGACTGACTAAAAGACAAAGGAATCTCTGCAAAATCAGTTCAAATGGTATCAAGTTTCACATACTCGACGGACATAGGTCAGCCTAGGTCCCTCCTGACCTGTTTAATCTATTCTGATTGGCTCACTTCCAATCCCTTTCTCTGGCCCCTATCAATGCAGCCTCACTCTTATAGACACACCTCTTCCTGCTTTTTCCATGCGGTCTCGAATTCCTTTGTCCCTAACTGCAAGAATCAAAGTGGCTTATTTCTACATTACATTAACTAGTATCTCTAAAGTAACTATTTTATATCACATTCGTCATTCCCTCCTTTTATCATTCCATGATAACCAATGCCCATTCGGGCCGCCCAGCAATGCGGAAAGCCCTATTCCCGACAGTGATATGAGAGACATTCGCCCAGCCACAAAGGAGCTGGAGGCCAGCGTTCAATGGAACGCAAGTGGTGCTATAACAAACGCATTGGCCAGACGCCTGGGTGATATGGCACCTCCTGTCCGTACAGGTGGGAAACAGACATGTTATATTTGTGTCCACCTCTACCAGCAAACAGCCATATCCTTCACTGCTGAAGCAATTCTCGTACGACCGGGAATCCCTATTGGGAGTGAAGTGGCTAGGTATGTACGCCCTCCACCGTCGCAGCCTATCGTACTGTGAATGGGAATTATCCCGAGGGAGGGGAAGGCAAATAGCCGGTGGTGCTGAATCCGGATCGTAAGGAAGAGTGACGTGCTCGGGCAATGGCTCGGAACGCTGACAATGAACCACCGTTTGGGGAGTGCCCCAAAGCGGTGAAACAGAAAATAACCTAGACACCGCTGCGGGGTTTGGGTAGCAGACAACCCGTCCCTGGCCATACAGACGGTGGTAAATCTGGTAGAAGAGATTCATACTACCAGGGTTTTCCTCAGTTTGGCCTTTAATTAACTTAAGTGCATCTCCCGGTAACCTACGTTCTAGCTGTACTTCCCTTCTCACACGCCCCGTCCTCTCTCTAGTCCCTTTCTCTTTCTCATGGTCTCTTCCTACACTCTTCTGACAGCCTGATGTTACATTTATTGTACCACTTTTAACACATCCAAAATCAAATTTACATGTATTCCAAAAACAAGGCAATGTCCATATAATGTTCCCTTCCCATCGCCGGGGCCGGTGCAGCTGCTTCATGACTCCCGCATTCTCCTTAACTTTGATGACCTTCCATGAGTCGATACCATGTCCTCGTATATGGGGGCAGTGAAGAACATCACCTTTGCATAGGTGATGTATCCTTGTAGATTGGTTGGGGCTACACAGATACATAATATTCCCCTTTTCCATGTCCATCGCCAATAACACGCCAAGCGAAGTGAGGCCAAATATCAGACAGACGATGCGTAGCCACTCCATCATGCTCCACACCTGTAAAATAGCACTGGAGAAGGGAGGCAGGTTAGTATCCGACCCTTTACAGTAGTGGAGATGGACTCAATTTACAGTGATGTAGGTGGACCCAAGCACTTCGCCCCTCCACTTTAACTGCTGTGGGGGTGGTAAGGAGAACTTGGAAGGGCCCGTCCCATCGCGGCTCCGACCCCTTCCTAGTCCAGTTTTTTGACCATGACATAACTACCGGGCTGGACTGAAAGTGAGCTAGGTAATGGGGGCGGTGGCGGGTGAGCCGCACGGACTGGGCCATGGAGTTCCTTGAGCACTTGCGTAAGGGCTAGAACATAGGTGGTCATTTCCTCAGTCATCTGATGAAACTGAACCCGTCTGGGAACCTGCAGGCTCCAAGGAGTTCTAAGAGGCCTGCCATAGAGAATCTCGGCGGGAGAGAGCCGGGCTGGTCCCGCAGGTGTAACCCGCAGCTGGAAGAGGGCAACGGGGAGCAACTTAAGCCATGTCAGTCCCGTGTCTGCTCTTAAGTTAGCCAATTTAGTTTTGAGGGTCTGATTGTGTCTCTCAACCACCCCGGCTGCCTGCGGTCTGTAAGCACAGTGTAACTGCTGGCGTATGCCCAACTGGGAGCAAAACTCCTTGTTAATTTTTCCAATAAAATGAGGCCCATTATCAGAACTTAACTGAGCTGGTATACCGTACCGGGGAATGATTTCCCTCATCAAGACTTTAACCACAGGAGCAGCTTTACTATAGATAGTCGGATACGCCTCAACCCATCTGCTGAACACATCCACAATGACCAAAACATATTTGTAACATTGACACCTTTCCAACTCAATGTAATCCATTTGGAGCGTCTCAAAGGGACCACTGGGCAACGGGGTTTGCCCCTTCCCACAAGGGATACCTTTTCCGGTGTTATATTGCTGACAAATCAAACACCGATTACTGATACTTTGGGCCAACCCCTGCATTTTAGGGTGCCACCAAGTGTCCAGCAACAAATCACTAGTCCCTCGAGCCCCACAATGAGTTGCAAAGTGTACACATTCGATGACCCATAAAGCCAGTACATCAGACATACAAGTCTGATGTGCAGGCGTGGTCCATAAAGAGGAAACAGAATCATATGTACAACCTAACCGTTTCCACATTTGTTTATCACTCTCAGGAGCGTCCTCCTGTAACCTTATGACGTCTGGCATTGGCTTGTCAGAAGCAGACACATTCATAGTAGATCGTTTAGTCTGACTTAACATTTTAGGCACCATCACTTGCTGAATTTGTGCGGCTGTGCGCGCTGCACAATCTGCTCGTTCATTACCAACGTCAACTGGGGTTGTACCATTCGTGTGGGCAGCGCATTTAATAACGGAAATCTGCGCTGGCAGAAGGAGGGCCTGCAGTAGGTCATTAACTAAACCCCGGTGGGATATTTGACCACACATAATCATGTCAGGTTGTTCTGACGAAATGTCACTCAAATCGCCCCTTTTGTGGTAGTTTCCTGAATCAAGGCTAAACAGTCGTGGCCAGGTGCGTCTTCATGGACAGGGGGACCACTAAGAAAACAGGCTGGATTGATAGTGGTACAGTGTTTAAATGTCAGACGTGGATTGTTCAAAAGGTATATCTCATACCTATTCTGACGAGCTGCGGTAAGATGCTGACCATTCGCCCCATATCCCTGGCATGGTACTGGTCATGGACCTGACGTGTAATATGAGGGCTTACCGAAGCTGACTGTGGCCATAAATGTGGTGATATTGTAACAAAATCGGCTGTACCTTCTTTTCCCGTGACTGTGGCTGTAACCTTGACTGGCCATTCGGTCTCAAGTAATGGCCGGTATTTGTCCTCCAACTCCCTGTTTCGTCCAGTTCTGTCATAGGCCAGGGTAACGTGATGCAGTGATAGTGGCTGTTCAATGTCTAACGTCCACCACTGGGGGGTGATAGAAATATAGCACTGTTGTCTCATCCTCCTCTTCGCTGATCCACCCACCCAAAGTCACTATATTGGAGCTCCTGCTGGTAAACTACCATTTCTGCCGCTTGTTGGGATCGCAGATCATCCTTTTTCATTACATACTCAGTCTTAACCTTTGTAACTGAGCCTCCTTCTTGGCCTACACCCTCCTTCCAGTAAAATCTGACTGCCCTTGCCATCTGGGAAGGGTCGTTCTCTGTCCAATTCATGTTATTACATTTCACAGCAGTAACCACAGAAGGTGGTAGGCAATGCATTAACATAGCACAGTATTGAGGGGAATTCTGACCATTTTGATACAGCAAATCGCCTGACTGCCCCCGGTAGATTTCATTAAAACGCCCCAGACATTCCTATGGCTCGTCAATCTTCCTAGGTTTTAGGTCTAAGATAACAGAAAGATTTATGGGCCTTTGAAATGTGCTATTCAACGCATTCAAGAACTGTGTCCTTCTTTTCTCTATTTGCTCTCTTTTTTTTTAAACTTAAAAATGTTTGAAAATTCAAATTGAATTACTGCAACTTGCAAGCTTAGCTCTGATCTCAACTCAGAACTAAATTTACAATTTGCTTAACACAAACTTGTATAACATTTACAACTTAATTATTTCTTTATCTTAACAATTTTTCTTTTAACAAGTTTTTTTTCTGTTACATACACATAAGTATTAGCAAAATCAACTATCATAAGTATTAGCAAAATCAATTATCATCTCCAGATTGACACTTTTTAAAATGGTGTCCATGATCTTCTTTAAGTTTCTATTAATCTCCAGATAAAATGAGATAAACCTTATTTCAAGTAAGTAAAATTTAAGATTCTGGCAATTTCAATCAATTGCTTTCGAAAATAATAACTTTTATCAAAGAGGTGGAGAAACCCACTGGTTTCCTTTAATTAATTCAAAACGTAACTTTGCTGGTGTTCACTGACTCAAAGGAAAGGTATCCGATTACACTGCAGACTGGTGCTGTTATCTCAAGGCCTGAGTGAGAAGCACTGTCTGTTTTCAACTCCGCCTGCTGCTGTTAACCCTTTGAGAGACTTCTGCTTCAACCTCACAATCTCAACTAGACCTCGGAACTTTACAGTCCAAGGAGACAATTTTAGCTTAATCAACTATATATTTAAAACACTCACACATAGAGTTGAACCATCTTCAGATTTAAAAACAGTTATACTGGACTGAACCTTCATTAATTAAGTCACATCAGCCTCTGACCCCTAATAATAGACTGAACCTTTATTATTTAAGTCACATCAGCCTCTGAACCCTAATAATAGACTGAACCTTTATTATTTAAGTCACATCAGCCTCTGAACCCTAATAATAGACTGAACCTTTATTATTTAAAGTCCCATCAGCCTCTGAACCCTGATAATAGACTGAACCTTTATTATTTAAAGTCCCATCAGCCTCTGAACCCTGATAATAGACTGAACCTTTATTATTTAAAGTCCCATCAGCCCAAAACCCTAACCCAAGCCGAAACAACAATATGAAATCCCATCAATTAAAGTGCTAATCCCCAGACTGACCTGTGATTTCGTCGAGGCGGTCTTTCTATGCCAACCGCGAGTGACCAGACTAATCAGACGATAAGAAGAGGGGAACAATCAATGCTGGTCGTTTTCCATTTCTACATTGAGGGCCCTTTGTTCCCGTCCTCCTGTTCATAATCAGTCTAATTCTGATTTCGCAGTTGGATCAGGATCGCCCAGAGAAATCCCGGTTTTCGGCACCAAATGTTGATCTCCAAATTTCTTTCCCTGTCAGTCTGGCCTCAATAAAAGTTGAGACGGATTCGCACGTAAACAGAAGTTATTTATTTAGCTTGCAAGCTTGAATCATCTTACAGAAATGTAACAGGACATCCAGCCTCTTACACTCCAGAAAACGACTGACTAAAAGATAAAGGAATCTCTGCAAAATCAGTTCAAATGGTATCAAGTTTCACATACTCGACGGACATAGGTCAGCCTAGGTCCCTCCTGACCTGTTTAATCTATTCTGATTGGCTCACTTCCAATCCCTTTCTCTGGCCCCTATCAATGCAGCCTCACTCTTATAGACACACCTCTTCCTGCTTTTTCCATGCGGTCTCGAATTCCTTTGTCCCTAACTGCAAGAATCAAAGTGGCTTATTTCTACATTACATTAACTAGTATCTCTAAAGTAACTATTTTATATCACATTCGTCAGGACGAGCTGACGGAAAGACTGGAGCTATCAAACAGATAGGCATGCCGGCATTTACAAATCAAAAACATTTTCCGCAAGCAGATGACAAGTTACCCTAGGGCAGTGTTTTTCAAAGTGGGGGTCGCGATGATGTAAAATGAGTCGCCAAAAGGTCTCCAAAAATGATCCCCGAGGATCGCCTGACGGTTCTACCCATTTTCTCCCTGGGTGAATTCTGGTTACAGTACAGTGTCTAACCATATGAGGCTGATATAGAGGCCGGTGCCGTGGACTTTCTGCCTTCCTGGATCACTGTTATAGTCAGCGCCACCGACACCAGCCTCCAGCAGCCATTCCCTTTTCTGCAGCAGCTGATCAGCCAGTTTCGTCACCACCTGCACCTAAAACTGAAGACTTTAAAAGAGAAAAACAAATATCTTTAAATTTATTATCTGAGGATACTCCTTCTGCACAGAGTTAGTTTCCAGCACTGCCGCAATCTCTTTTTATTCCAGGCCTGCACCCCACCCATAGCCAAGTGACTGCTGACTGGAATATGTATCCAGACATATCCCAGTCAGTAACTCATAGCCAGAGAACTCCCATATACAGGATCTAGCTCGAGCAAGTAATTCCTGTGTATCCTATTGGGGATCCCCCCACCTTTCAATTGGTCCATTGTCACAAAGCTGATTTATGTTTGTCCCATTATGAACTCGGCTCTGGGGCGACGGGTGTGGGTTTGGCAAATCCATATATCCCAGTCAGGGGGCAAATGCATCTGTTTAATTACAGCTCATAGGAAGCACAGAGTCAATGATCACACAAAGATACCGACTTCAGGGTTAACGTTTTGAATCGAATGCATGTTTAATGTCTGCCATTGTTACCATTGCCAATGAATCTTGAATTTCTGTTACCATTAACGTTGTCAGCGTTGGTTCAATTTAATCTTGTTGATGTCTGTTGAGTTTCAGTTACTCTTTTTAAAAATAAATTTAGAGTACCCAATTCATTTTTCCAATTAAGGGGCAATTTAGCGTGGCCAATCCACCTACTTTGCACAACTTTGAGTTGTGGGGGCGAAACCCACGCAAACACGGGGAGAATGTGCAAACTCCACACGGACAGTGACCCAGAGCCGGGATTGAACCTGGGACCTCGGCGCCGTGAGGCAGCAGGGCTAACCACTGCGCCACCGTGCTGCCCCCAATTACTCTTAACCTTGTCAATCAGATCTATGTTTGAAGTTGTGCTGTGTGTGCATAAGGGGTTTGATGTATATTTAAAATGGAGAGCCGCTCTCCGCTCACATTCTGAGATCAGTCGCTCTCTCAGTGAGACTGACTTTGCGATCAATGGTGAGTCTCCTTCCTTCCCCATCAGATCAAAATCCAGGTGCGTTTGCAAGAATTGCCTCATTCCCCTTCAAACACCTCAGGAGTCTGCGATCAAAAGTCTTGCTCACTGATCTGTGCAGATATTTTTATTACAAGTTATTTAGATCTCCAAATAACAACAAAAATAAAAAATATATTTCAATTTACAATTTTTTACATTTAATAATACAGAAGTGCCAACAATGAACGTGATGTTTTAAAAAGTAACTGTGGCGAATCTATTGTCTATTGAATCTATACCGTGGCGTGGGTCGCGAGAGGCGGACATTTTGCAAAAATGGGTCGCCGGAAAAAAAGTTTGAAAAACGCTGCCCTAGGGCCCCGAGACGCAGAATGCTGGAGGAACTGCTGGATGCGGAAAGTATGGAGAAGTGGAACTGTGGGGACATTTATGGACAACTGTTAGAAAGGGCGAGAACACCACGAGACCGAGCAAGACAGGAATGGGAGGACAAACTAGGGACGAAAGTCGGGTGGGGACTCAAGCGAAGCACTGAGCAGGGCCAACTTAACCTCCTCCTGTGCAAGGCTCAGCCTTATGCAGTTTAAAGTGGTCCACAGAGCACACCTAACCAGAACCCAAATTTAAATGTTCTTCCCGGAGGTGGAGGACAAATGTGAACGGTGCCAGGGAGGCCCGGCCAACCATGGCTCAGACTTGTTGGATTCTGCGCAGCCTTCTTCGAGGCAATGTCCAAGGTTGTAGAGGTGAGGGTGGAGTTGTGCCCGAGAGTTGCAATCTTCGGGGTATCAGAGCAGCCAGAACTACATATGGGGACGGGGGCCGACGCCCTGGCTTTTGCTTCTCTAATCGCATGCCGGAGAATCCTGCTCGGCTGGCAATCAGCAGCACCACTCAAAGTTGTGGGCTGGCTGGCAGACCTGTCGGAATTTCTCCACCTGGAGAAGATCAAATACATCATTCGAGGGTCGGACGAGGGCTTCCACAAAGCTTGGGGGTCATTCATCAGCCTGTTCCAAGACTTGTTCGAGGCCAATAGTGGATAGGAAGGGAGGGGGCGGGGGGGCCAGTGAGGGCAGACAGGACCGCACAGAGCAGCCTACAACATCTACGATGGAAGAAAGGACCCAAGGTGGAGGCCGAACAACAAGAAGGAGAGGGGGTGGGGGGTGGGAAGGGGGAACAAGGGAGGTGCAGGGAAAGGCCGTTGAAAGGGAAACATGAAAATTGTACATACAAACCATCTTGCTCACCTATTATATATTGTGCAGATGTAAAATTCAATTAAAAAAATTTTTTTTTAAAGATGATTTTTTTTGAGGTATGGCTTTATTTGTGCCAATGCAAATCAGCTTGCCAAACCCATGTGGGTTATATTTGTTTGCTATTTATAGCACAGAAAGAGGTCATTTGGCCCATCATGTCTGCACCGGCTCCCAATGGAGCAAACTAGCTAGTCCCATTCCCCAGCCCTATCTCCATGGCCCTCTAAATTCATCACTTTCAAATATATATCCAGCTCTCTTTTGAAACCTCCTATGGAATCCACCTCCACCACTCTCCCAGGCAGCGAACTCCAAACTCCAACAAGTCTCTGCGTAAAGAAGTTTCTCCTCATCTTATACCTAGCTCTCTTGCTGACCATCTTGAAATTGTGACTCCTAGGGCAACACGGTAGCACAAGTGGATAGCACTGTGGCTTCCAGCGCCAGCTTCGATTCCCCGCTGCGTCACTGTCTGTGCGGAGTCTGCACGTTGTCCCAGTGTGTGCGTGGGTTTCCTCTGGGTGCTCTGGTTTCCTCCCACAGTCCAAAGACGTGCAGGTTAGGTGGATTGGCCATGATAAATTGCTCTTAGTGACCAAAAAGGTTAGGAGGGGTTATTGGGTTATGGGGATAGGGTGGAAGTGAGGGCTTAAGTGGGGCGGTGCAGACTCGATGGGCCGAATGGCCTCCTTCTGCACTGTATGTTTTATGTTCTAGTCACTGACATACCAACTAATGGAAACAGAATATCCGTCTTTACCCTGTCAAAATTGTTCAGAAATTTGAACACTTCAATAAGGGCGCCTCTTAATCTTCACTGCTCCAATAAAAACAAGCTCAATTTCTCCAATCTTTCCTTGTATCTAAAATTCCTTATTCCTGGTAGAATTCTAGCACTCTCTCCTGGGCTTTAACATCCTTCCTTATATAAGGTGCCCAGAACTGAACACAGTACTCCAAATATGGTCTGATCAATTATTTGTAGAGGTGTAGCATCACTTCTTTGCTTTTGTACTCTCTGCCGCTATTTATAAACCCAAGGATGCTATAAGCCTGCTTAATAACTGTTTCAACTTGCCTGTCCACCTTCAGAGAACTATACTCTTGAACTCCGAGGTCCCTCTGCTCCTGTACTCCTCTCAAAGTTGTACCATTGGGTCTCAACACTGAGCCCTGGGAACACCACTTTCAACTCGTCGGAGAAATGCCCACCTATACCTACCCTCTATTTCCTATCTCTTAGCCATCTTCTAATCCATGCTGCCAAGGTCCCATCAATCCCAAACATTTTAAATTTGCTAACCAATCTTCCATGTGACTCCGAATCAAATGCTTTCTGAAAGTCCAAATATACAACATCCACTGCCTGTGTCACCTCGTCAAAGAACTCAATTAAACTTGCCAGACATGATCTGCCCTTGACTGTGTTGACTGTCTCGTATTAACTTATTTTTCTCTAAGTGTATATTTATCTCATCCCGTATTATGGCCTCAATCAATTTTCCCACTGTTGATGTCAAGCTGACAAGTCTGTAGTTTCCTGAAGACCTACAGGGAAGTACTGGCAAATGAAAGTTTAAAACCCTCAAAACTTAAAAGGAATTTGAAGATTAAGCAAGGCGAGTTCAAGGACAAACCTCTTGATATTTTTCAAAAGATGCAGCGAGAACTTAAATCATCATCTGAAGTCCTTAGCAGATTTAAGTCCTTCGGAATCACACCAGCCGACCTTCACGATCCACACCAGCCGACCTTTGCGACCCACGTTGGCCGACTGATGCGACCATCAATTCACGCGAAACCAAAAGTAGAAGTAAACTGTGGCGTTAATCAACTAGAACAGTGCCTGCCTGCGACTGGTCTGCTAGTGAGAGCTGCCTACAGGGCTACTGCTCTTTATACCTCCCCTCAAGGGGTGGAGCCAGGGGCGGAGCCCACAAGGCACCAACATGATACATTACAGGTAATACCTTACAATGGTCCATAGGTGGAGCCCACATGCGCAACAGCGTGATACAGTTATATACATGGTGAATGGTTACTGCAATACGTTCACCACACCGACCTTCACAACATATGCCACGTACGCTTGACTTAAATGAGAAAAAGGAGCCAGTTTGGTCCTCACGCTCTCACTTGAATCAGCGAGAACTTAAATCTTCAGCTGAAGTCCTTAGCAGAAGTATAACATTGAATGACAAAAAAGTGAGATCGTGAGGACCAAGAAGGCCCACCTGTCGCATTAAAGGTAAGCAATAATGGTGTGTTGTGAAGGTCAGCTGGCATCGGTCACGAAAGGCGACCGGCGTGTGTTGCGAAGGTCGGCCGGAAGGTAAAAGTGGGCCCTTGGAAAAAAGGTTTGACAAACACTGCTCTAAACTGATTCAAGTGAGAGCGTGAGGACCAAGCAGGCTCCTCTTCCTGTTGTGAAGGTCGGCCAGCGTGGGTCGCAAAGGTCGGCTGGTGTGGACCGTGAAGGTCGGCTGGCGGGATTCTGAAGGTCAGCCAGTTGGCAAAAGTGGGTCCCAGGGAACAAAGTTTATAAAACACTACTTTGAAACAAATACGGCCTCAATGGCAGTCTGGGCCAGGCCATCCCGATCCTGAGGGGGTCACCCGGAATCCACAGAGCTGTCAGCAAGTCGCTCCCCACCACTCCGCCTGGACTTGGCAAGCGGCACGATTTTTAAACATTTTTTCAAACTTTGCTTACCCACAATGGTGCCCAGTCCACATTTGTAAATATCTGTAGTAAATCGCGCCCATATGACTTCTGCCTGATAGTTGCGGAGCATCGTGGAGGCCCAGAGTATAGTGGGTCAAACGCGCTAATCACACTTAAATGCATGCAAATGCCGGTTTTGCATACCTGCGTGGGATGCAAACCTGGTTATTTCCACCAGCGAGGGACTGGGGCATGGCACCCGAATCGACACCGAGCACGGACCTTGATTTTGGCCGGACGCCCAATTCTCCGTCCAAGCATTTGCAGCATTGTGAAGCAGATAATTTTGTCCTTGCTCTTATTTACAAGAGGAGGACAAGTTTCCAGATAACTGTATTACCATGGTCTTTCCCAGGATATCTCACTGTGGAACTTGTTGGACCGAATCTTATCAGCCATGCAGTGGTAGCTCTGAAGATGGAAAGGAGGCGTGTCGCGTCGTTGACCTGATACATTCCACCTCTGGGTGAATTTGCCACTTTGGATTCTGGCAGGTTCTGATAGCCAATTATTGCCAATTAAATGCCAAATTAGGTACAGAACGGTCACAGCACTGGGATCTTCCCAATGATAGGTGGGCACCCTGCTGAGGCTGAAACCCAGCAGATGGCATGAGACAGTCTACCAGTTGCAGGCTGGGGAGTGGGTGTGCCAATGGGGCCTTCATTAATCAGGTTCCCCCCCCCCCCACTTTTCATAATGATGACTTTGCAGCAATGACCATGCTTATGCCAAATTGTTTTAAAAATTCTTCAGTTAGCGCCTCCACCGTGCCCATCATGACCTCTTCGCAATTTTACTCTGGAATGAATTTTTTTTTTAATATCATAGAATTTACAGTGCAGAATGGGCGAGGCCTTGGCTGGCTCACCCATCCTTGCGCGAATTGAGTCCTTTCAGTGGCCAATTATTTACCACTTAAGGGCCATCTTTCACCCAGCCTCAATTTTCAAGCTGGTAGGATGGAGCTCAGAGGCAGAGGAGAAGCCCAACAAATGAGCCTGATCAGGCTTTCAATTGGGAAGGGTGTGGTGGGGCGATGGTGCACCTCTGTTATCAGCATTCTTTAAACATCAGGTGGCCCTCCAAAAGGTCCGACCCTGCCAGTACTCCCTCCTACTCTTGGAAAACCACTAACATCCCCAAACCACCTCCCTCTGCCACCACACAGGGCCTTAACCTTCTCACCCGTCCCTGAGACCCCCTACACTTACCTGGTCCTGGACTCCTGCAATTTAGGCTCTGGGGACAGCTTACAATCCCAGTCCTGTCCACTGGAGCCTCTGGTGCTGCTGAGACTAGAGTGCTGTTGGCCAATCAGATTGGCCAGCAGCTCTCTGAGGCAGGATAGCCTCCTGAGTGAGAGGCAGACGTTGGAGTTAAATTGCTATGGGACCATCAACATCGGCATGGTTATGTTCACCACCAACTCCTTGGATAGTGGGAAAGGAATTGCTGCCACCTAAAAAATCCTGGCCTGTGAATGTACATATTCACCACATCTCTCAAGGTCTCTGCCTTCATCTTTTGTTCACAAAGATAAATGTTGTGGTGGTTTCGCCAATCTGCCCAAACTTGTTTGGATCTCTCTCATAAAATTCAGGTTATCTGTGTCTCACTACTGAAGAAAAAGAGTTTGCAATCAGTATTTCCCCCAGTGTTATCTGTAAGTTTAGCACCATGAGTACCACATACCAGATCAAAACCAACAATAACAGATGGTGTCAACAGTTAAAAGCTTTGAAAGGACCAAACGTGAGCCTGACATGTTGACCTCGCGGTGGGCCCAGGGGGAACTCCTCAAGGGAGTTGCTTCCAAAGTCCATCTGAGGGCCACCACCCCTCCCACAGTGCACTACCTGCCCACCTCTCCTCTGCCAGACCCCCCAGAAACTCCCAAAATAGAAGAACCGCCCAAGAGACACCCTTAATAGGAAAAACCCCCAGGGACCCCTTTAATAGGGAGAAGCCCGCAGGGACCCCTAAGTGAAGGAACCTTCCACAGAGGCCACCTAATTAAATGAACCCCCAGAGACCCCCTAACTAAAGGGACCTTCCACAGAGATCCACTGACTACAGGGACCCTCCCCTCAGAAAAGAGCCCCCTGTCTGGAAGCTAGAGAGCAGTCCAGACTGGGCAGTCAAAAAAATACATCTGTAACACTTACCTGGAAGCGCCACGTGTCCATTCCTAAAAAGAGAACATCTGTGACCTGTGTTTAAATCCCTCAGATCCATTTGCTGCAAGCCATTCATTAATTTCTAGTAGTGGACTGGGATTGACAGCTTCCACAAAACAGCTGCAGCCTTGATTTATTCATCTCCCTTCATGGAATTGTGACTACAAGTGCCGAAACCCCAATGTTTACAAACATCAACCACACAAAGAGAGGTAAGTGCATTCCAATCGCTAAGTGCATTCCAATCACTCAAGCCTGCTCAAAATGGCAGCAGAAGTGGGATTCCCTTCGGAATCCCTCGTATTTCTTGCCATGCATAAATTTGCATAGCAAGGAATACTGAATTCATTCCTGATTTGTGCTCCCAGGAGGAACATAAATCGGTAGCAATTCTCCTCCGGCGGGAGAACATAGGGTTGGATTCTCCGTTTCAGCAGCTAAGTGCCGGCTGGAACGGAGAATTCCTGGGAGTTCTATGACAAAAGATTTGGCGCCAACCCCACACCAATTCTGGGACCGGAGACGGGCTAGCAGCGGCGCCAAAAATGGCCGGAGAATGGCCAGGTCACTGGCCGCCCATGGTCACAGCAACAACCTACAGCAGTTGCGCCGTACAACATGGCGCCGGCTGTGCGTGGACCCAACCCACCATCCTCGACCCCACAGGCCGCTCCCTGGCCACCTCCCACCAGTCCCCCAGCCCTTGCGGAAGCCCCTCCGGCCAGCGGCCAGGATCCCGGACGAGTGTGGCGGTGCTGAACACAGCCCGCAGCTGCCACACCGTGTTCCCGACCACTGAGACCACACGAGTCCCGTGCCATCCCAAAGCTTTGATAAGGGTCACCTGGACTTGAAACGTTCGCTCTTTTCTCTCCCTACAGATGCTGTCAGACCTGCTGAGATTTTTCAGCATTTTCTCTTTGGTTACATTATCCTCTGTCTCTTCACCTAAGTCATTGCTGTAGATTGTAAATTGCTGTGGCCCCAGCACTGATCATCTCAGCACTCTACTGTTCACTGCCTGCCAACTTGAAAAAGTCTCATTTATGCCCACTCTCTGTTTTTTGTCTGTTAACCAATCCTCTACCCAAGATAATACATTACCACCAAATTCCATAAATCCAGGCATGGTAGGTCTACAGGTTCCCCTTCATCAACATCCTCAAAAAACTCTATCAAAGTTATCAAACATTATTTACCTTTAGTAAAATCATGTTGACTAGTGCGTATCACACAAAGCTTTTCGAAGTGCATTGTTAAGATTTCCTTAATAATAGGTTCCAGCCTTTTCCCAACAACTGCAGCGGGATTCTCCCAAATCCCTGTGATGGCCCGATGCCGGCGTAAAAAGCGGCGCAAACCACTCTGGCGTTAGGCTGACTGGAAGTCACGGAACCCTACGCACATCCGGGGGCTAGGCTGGCGCCGGAGCGGTTGGCGCTGCGAAACCGGCACCGAAGGGCTGGCACGAGTTAGCGCATGCGCAGTACCGCTGCTGTGGTTCCGCGCATGCGCAGATTGGCCGGGTGTCTTCTCCGCACCGGCCATGGCGGAGCCCTACAGAGGCTGGCGCGTAAGGAAGGAGTGCCCCCACGGCACAGACCCACCCGCAGATCGGTGGGCCCCGATCGCGGGCCAGGCCACCGTGGGGGCCCCCCCCTGGGTCAGATCCCCCCCGAGGACCGCACCAGCCGGCCTACCAGCCAGGTCCCGCCGTGTGGGACCATGTCCAATCCACGCCGGTGGGACTGGCCAGAAACCGACGGCCGCCCGGCTCATCGGGGCCCGGAGAATTGCCGGGGGGGGCAGCTGCCAATGGCCCCTGACCGGCGTGGCTTGATCCCGCCCCCGCCTGAAAACTGGCGCCAGAGAATACGGCAGCCGGCGTCGGAGCGGCGGGGCGGGATTCACGCCGCCCCTGGGGATTCTCCGACCTAGCGGGGGGTCGGAGAATCCCGTCCCTGATGTTAGACTAACTGGCCTGTAGTCCACTATTTTCTCTCTCCCTCCTTTCTTAAAAAGCATGTAACATTTGCCAACTTTCTATCACATCTATTCCCAATATCTATACCAAAGTTCATTACTGCAGTCTCTAAGGACAGCTGGCACATGTTTATATTTAGATACACTTCATTACCCCCAACTGGAAACTCACTTCTATTTTCAGGCCTTTCTGACTGAAATATTAGACTTTGGAACTTATAGACCCAAGACATTTTGATATGTGATGGTAAGGAAAATGGGTAAAGCATTATGCATGGAACGTTTATGAATTGGAACGGTTTAAAAACAGTGTAAAAGAAATGAGATTGTTTATCACAAAGGGGAAATAGATCAGATGGAGCATAGCTGAGCTCAGCTGGCAGTAATGCATTATTCTTAAATAATGGCATGTTTTTTTAAAATAAATGTTTTATTAAAGTTTTTCCAATGAGCGTTTTTACATAACAAAAATAGAAATACAGATTGTAATAGAAAATAACAATAAACATAGCCCAAAGCTTACAATGAAACTACTTACACAACAGAATTTTTTTTTTAAACACAAGGTGGGTTTTGTCTCCATGCCCAACTCACATTATATCAACAGTGCCCCCTCCCCCCCAGGATGCTGCTGTTGACACTTACTGCTCCCCTAGAAAGTCAAGGAAAGGTTGCCACCCCAGGGAGAACCCCATCAAGGACCCTCTCAAGGCGAACTTTATTTGCTCCAGGCCATGTCGCTAACCCAGGTCTCCACACCCGGGGGTTTTGAGTCCCTCCATATTAGCAAGATCCGTCTCCGGGCTACCAGGGAGGCAAAGGCCAAAACCTCGGCCTCTTTCGCTTCCTGCACTCCCGGATCCTCTGCCACTCCAAATATCGCTACTGCTGGGCTCGCCTTCACCCGAGCGTCCAAAACCCTAGACATCACCCTTGCAAACCCCTGCAAGAATCCTTTAAGAGCTGGGCATGCCCAAAACATATGGGCATGATTCGCTGAACGCCCCGCACACCTTGGGCACCTGTCCTCCACCCCAAAAAACCTACTCATTCTTGCCGCTGTTATATGCGCCCGATGCACCACCTTAAACCTGCCCAGGTTATTGGCCCACAGGCCCTCATCCAGCTCCTCGCCCAGCTCCTCCTCCCACTTATCTTTCAACTCCCCCATTGAGGCTTCCTCTACCTCCTGCAGTTCCTGATAAATGTCCGACACCTTCCCCTGCCCTACCCAGACACCAGACACCACCCTATACTGGATCCTACGTGGGGGCAGCCGCGGGAATGTCCCCACCTGTTTTCTAAGGAAGTCCCGAACCTGAAGGTACCTGAACGCATTCCCCGGGGGCAGGCCGAACATCTCCTCCAGCGCCTGCATGCTGGGGAAAACACCGTCTATAAACAGATCCCCCATCCTCCTAATACCTGCCCTACAACAGCCTTGATACCCCCCATCCAACCTACCCGGAGCAAATCTGTGGTTATTCCATATCGGGGTCCACACCGAGGCCCCCTCCTCTCCCCTGTGTCTCCTCCATTGCCACCAGATCCTCAGTGCCACCGTCACCACCGGACTAGTGGTGTATCGCGCCGGCGAGAACGGCAGCGGAGTCGTAACAAGTGCCCCTTGACTGCTGCCTCTAAACGATGCCACCTCCAACCGCCCCCACGCCGCCCCCTCCTCCATCATCCATTTCCTGATCATGACCACATTGGCCGCCCAGTAATAACTGCAGCAGTTCGGCAGAGCCAGTCCTCCCCGCCTCCCCCGGCTACGCTCCAAGAATACTCTTTTGACTCGCGGGGTTTTATTCGCCCACACAAATCCCGTAACAATCCTATTCACCCGCTGAAAGAAGGACTTGGGGATGAAAATGGGGAGGCACTAAAATACAAAGAGGAACCTGGGGAGAACCGTCATCTTCACAGTCTGCACCCGTCCCGCCAAGGAAAGTGGGAGCATATCCCACCTTTCAAACTCTCCCTCCATCTGCTCCACTAGCCGGGTTAAGTTGAGCCTGTGCAGAGCATCCCAGTTCCTGGCCACTTGTATCCCCAAGTACCGAAAGCTCCTCTCCACTATCCTGAGCGGGAGCTCCCTCAGTCTCTCCTCCTGGCCCCTACCATGGACCACGAACAGCTCACTCTTCCCCACGTTCAACTTATACCCCGAGAACCTCCCGAAGTCCCCCAGGATCCGTATGACCTCCCCCATCCCCTCCAACGGGTCCGAAATATACAACAGCTGGTCATCCGCGTAGAGGCAGACCTGGTGCTCCTCCCCTCCGCGCACCAGCCCCCTCCAATCCACCGAAGTCCTGAGCGCAATGGCCAACGGCTCAATTGCCAGGGCAAACAGCAACGGGGACAGGGGACACCCCTGTCTCGTCCCCCGGTGCAGCCTGAAATATTCCGAGCTTAGCCGGTTTGTGGACACACTCGCTACGGGGGCCTGATACAGCAGCTTGACCCACCCTATAAATCCCTCCCCAAATCCAAACCTGCAGAGCGCCTCCCACAGATACTCCCACTCCACCCTGTCAAAGGCCTTCTCTGCGTCCATCGCAGCCACTATGTGGGGAACCACTGTAATAGGAGGTGTAAGGTAGGACCTGCACTACAGGTTCGCCGGTAGCTCCTGCCGGCTGGCTCCGCCCACGGAGAACTGTATAAATATACATGACCTCCAGTGCCCTGCCATTTCGCCAGCTGCAGCAGGAGGCCACGCATCTGACTGTAATAAAGCCACAGTTGTACCCTACTTTAGTCTTTGTGCAATTGATCGTGCATCAATTTATTACAGTCAGGTTTTCCACAGAATGGATATCAGAATTAAGCCCGATCGCCTGCAGCTGGATCCGCACTCGCTCGACGCCAGGAAAGACTTTACTCACTGGCTAGCATGTTTTGAGGCCTACAGCAAGTCTGCGAACCCCGAGCCAACGGAGACTCAGAAGATAAACGTCCTGTACTCCAGACTGAGCTCCAGCGTGTTCCCGTTGATCCAAGACGCCACGAATTACACAAAAGCAATGGAACTCCTGAAGGAACACTACGCGCAGAAGGCGAACACGCTCTTCGCCAGGCATGTACTTTCCACCCGCTCGCAACTACCTGGTGAGTCCATCGAAGACTTCTGGCGGGCCCTAATTCCACTCGTCCGGGACTGTGACTGTCAGGCCGTTACGGCCGCCGAACACGCAAATCTCCTCATGCGCGATGCCTTCGTGTCGGGGATTGCGTCGGACCGCAGCCGAGAATGATTACTGGAAGGGGCCACGCTCGAACTGGCGGAGATGAAAACCTTGGCGCTCTCCATGACGGTTGCATCCCGTAACATACAATCGTACCCCTCCTGCCGCGCTGCCCACCCTTCTACTCCTTCCTACCCCTCCTGGACCCCGCCAACGACCTCCTCAGCTGGGGCCCTGCCTTCCCAATACGTCTGCGCCGCATGCCAATCCGTGCACCCCGGGGGTCCCCGCTGCTACTTCTGCGGTCAGCAGAAGCACCCCCGCCAACGCTGCCCGGCCCGCACTGCAGTTTGTAAAGCCTGCAGTAAAAAGGGCCACTTTGCGGCTATGTGCCAGGACTGCGCAGTCGCTACGATTGCGCCCGCTATCGCCCCCTCCCCCACACCAGATGCACAATGGGAGCCGCCATCTTCTCCTCCCGGGTCCATGTGCGACCAATGGGCGTCACCATCTTGTCCCCCTTCGGCCACGTGCGCCCCATGGGAGCCGCCATCTTGTCCTGACCCCGCAATGTGCGCACCATGGGTGCCGCCATCTTGTCCCGACCCCGCAATGTGCGCACCAGGGGCGCCGCCATCTTGTCCCCCACAGGGTCTCTGGATATTCCTGACATCGGAACCGCAAACGCTCGCCACCCGAAGCATCCGATGGCTACCCGCAGCTCGCTTCGATGACGCAGGACCAATCTCGCCCGCACAACCTGGCCACCGCGTCAACGATGGTTAAAATCAATGGCCACGCGACCTCGTGCCAGCTGGACTCCGGGAGCACCAAAATCTTCATTCACCCAGATACGGTAAGGCGCTGCTCCCTCGCGGTCCACCCTGCCAATCAAAGGATCTCCCTAGCATCCGGATCCCACTCCGTCCCGATCCGATGCTTTTGTTCAGTCACCCTCACGGTCCAGGGCGTAGAATTTAGTAACTTCCGTCTCTATGTCCTTCCTAATCTCTGCGCTGCACTCCTGTTGGGCCTGGACTTCCAGTGCAACCTCCAGAGCCTCACCCTCAAATTCGGCGGGCCCTTACCACCCCTTACCGTTTGCTGCCTCGCGACCCTCAAGGTCAATCCCCCCTCCCTTTTTGCCAATCTAACTGCGGATTGCAAGGCCATTGCCACTATGAGCAGACGGTACAGCACCCAGGACAAGACCTTCATCAGGTCCGAAGTCCAGCGGCTGCTTAAGGAGGGTGTTATCGAGGCCAGCAACAGCCCCTGGAGAGCCCAAGTGGTAGTGGTTAAAACTGGGGAGAAACACAGGATGGTCGTGGACTACAGCCAGACTATCAATCGGTACACGCAGCTCGATGCGTACCCCCTCCCACGCATATCTGATATGGTCAATCAGATTGCGCAGTACTGGGTCTTCTCAACAATTGACCTGAAATCCGCCTACCACCAGCTCCCCATCCGGAAGTCGGACCGGCCATACACTGCCTTTGAGGCGGACGGTCGCCTCTACCACTTCCATAGGGTCCTTTTCGGTGTCACAAATGGGGCCTCGGTCTTCCAAAGAGAGATGGACCTAATGGCCGACCAGTACGGTTTGCGGGCCACCTTTCCGTACTTAGATAATGTCACCATCTGCGCCCATGACCAGCAGGACCACGATGCCAACCTCGATCAATTCCTCCGCACTGCCACTCTTCTCAACCTGACCTACAACAAAGAGAAGAATGTGTTCAGCACGACCCGGTTAGCTATTCCAAAACGGACTTCTCTGACCCGACCCCGACTGCATGCGCCCCCTCATGGAACTTCCCCTCCCCCACTGCCCCAAGGCCCTCAAACGCTGCCTGGGGTTCTTTTCCTACTACGCTCAGTGGGTCCCAAACTATGCGGACAAAGCCCGCCCACTCATTCAGTCCACCCAATTCCCCCTCGCGGCCGAGGCACAACACATTTTCGCCTGCATCAGAGCAGACATCGCCAAGGCCGGGATGCACGCAGTGGATGAGTCACTGTCTTTCCAAGTAGAAAGCGACGCTTCAGATGTCTCCCTTGCCGCCACTCTAAACCAGGCAGGCAGACCCGTGGCATTCTTTTCCCGCACCCTTCATGCCTCTGAAATTCGACACTCATCTGTTGAAAATGAGGCCCAAGCTATCGTTGAAGCTGTGCGGCATTGGAGGCATTACCTGGCCGGTAAGAGATTCACTCTCCTTACGGACTGATGCACGATCAATTACCACTAAAGCGAGGTTGTAGTCCAACTGAAGGCTTTAATAAGCTAGATGTTTCCCCCAGCAGTTCAGGTACAGAATAAAGGCTGCTGGGGCGGCACTGGTTCTTATACCCCGCAAGGCAGGGCGGAGCTATCATACATTCTAACCAATAGAAAGCATACAGTTTCCACCAATGGTGCTTTAGCCTATCAGGTACCGTAATACCTATAATACCACATTCAGCCCCTGTTAAAAAAGAGTCCGGCGGGGGTGGTGGCCTGAAACTACAAAACATGGCAATGTGGTATAATTAGTTATGGAGGTACCGTAATACCTCCGTACAGTGTTTAGTAACTATTTGCAATTCTGATAGCTATGTACATTTGATGGTTTATATTTACAGTTTACAATTAAAATGAAGCAATCAGTCGATCGGGGGCCCTGGTCGTCCTCTGTGATCGTCAGAGCTTCGGTGGTGACTCGGGTGGAGGCTCGGGCGCCTGTGGCTCGGGAGCGTGGCTTCGATCTCCATGGCAGCTTCGGCACCCCTAGATGGCGCTGGTGGGGAAAACGGTTGACCTGGGAAGGGAGCGCCTGCAGGGGCATCGGTGGCTTGGGGGCCCTAGACGGGGCCGGCGGAAGGACCGATCCTCCTGTAAGGTGCTGTGGTGGAGCGGGGGGTGGGACTGGTGGCTGGAATGTGCGTGGGGTTCCGGCGGGCGCCAGGTCCCGTCGGGAGACCGTATCTTGTCGGCCGTCGGGGTACGCCACGTAGGCGTACTGGGGGTTAGCATGGAGCAGATGGACCCTCTCGACCAAAGGGTCCGACTTGTGCGCCCGCACGTGTTTTCGGAGCAGGATGGGTCCGGGTGCTGCCAGCCAGGTCGGGAGCGAGGTCCCAGAGGAGGACTTCCTAGGGAAAACAAGGAGGCGTTCGTGAGGTGTCTGATTGGTGGTCGTACAAAGCAGTGACCGGATGGAGTGGAGGGCATCCGGGAGGACTTCTTGCCAGCGGGAGACTGGGAGGTTCCTGGACCGTAGGGCCAGTAGGACGGTCTTCCAGACCGTTCTGTTCTCCCTCTCTACCTGTCCGTTCCCCGGAGGTTGTAACTGGTCGTCCTGCTCGAGGCGATGCCCTTGCTGAGCAGGGTTTGACGTAGTTCGGCGCTCATAAAGGAGGACCCCCTATCACTGTGTATATAAGCGGGGAACCCAAACAGTGCAAAGATGATATGGAGGGCCTTGATGACGGTGGTTGCGGTCATGTCGGGGCAGGGGATGGCGAATGGAAACTGGGAGTACTCGTCAATCACGTTCAGGAAGTACGTGTTGCGGTCGGTGGAGGGGAGGGGGCCTTTGAAGTCCATGCTGAGGCATTCAAAGTGACGGGAAACCTTTATCAGGTGCACTTTCTCTGGTCGGTAGAAGTGCGGTTTGCACTCCGCGCAGATTTGGCAGTCCCTGGTGACTGTCCTGACCTCCTCGATGGAGTAAGGTAGGTTGCGGGTCTTGACAAAATGGAAAACGCGAGTGACCCCCGGGTGGCAGAGGTCCTCGTGGAGGGCTCGGAGGCGGTCCACTTGTGCGGTGACACCTGTGCCGCGGGACAGGGCGTCAGGAGGCTCATTTAGCTTCCCGGGACGATACAAGATCTCGTAGTTGTAGGTGGAGAGTTCGATCCTCCACCGCAAGATTTTGTTGTTTTTTATCTTGCCCTGCTGTGCATTATCGAACATGAAAGCAGCCGACCGTTGGTCAGTGAGGACAGTGAATCTCCTGCTGGCCAGGTAATGCATCCAATGTCGCACAGCTTCTACTATGGCCTGGGCCTCCTTTTCGACTGAGGAGTGGCGGATTTCGGAAGCATGGAGGGTACGTGAGAAGAAGGCCACCGGTCTGCCTGCTTGGTTGAGGGTGGCTGCCAGAGCTACGTCGGAGGCATCGCTCTCGACTTGGAAGGGGAGGGACTCATCGATGGCGTGCATCGTGGCCTTTGCAATGTCTGCTTTGATGCGGCTGAAGGCCTGGCGGGCCTCTAACGACAGGGGAAAAGCTGTGGATTGGATCAGGGGACGGGCCTTGCCCACGTAAAAAACCCTAGGCAACGTTTCAGGGCCTTGGAGCAGTGAGGGAGAGATAACTCCATAAGGGTGCGCATGCGTTCAGGGTCGGGGCCTATAACTCCATTTTGCACTACGTAGCCGAGGATGGCTAGACGGTCGGTGCTAAACACGCATTTAACCTTGTTGTATGTAAGGTTAAGGATTTTAGCGGTCTGGAGAAATTTTCGGAGGTTGGTGTCGTGGTCCTGCTGGTCATGGCCGCAGATGGTGACATTATCGAGATACGGGAATGTTGCCCATAAACCGTACTGGTCAACCATTCGGTCCATTTCGCGCTGGAAGACTGAGACCCTGTTGGTGACACCGAAGGGAACCCTGAAGAAGTGATAGAGCCGCCCATCTGCCTCGAAGGCAGTGTATTTGCGGTCACTGTACGGATGGGGAGCTGGTGGTTGGCGGACTTGAGATCCACCGTGGAGAAGACCTTATAATGCACAATTCTGTTTACCAGGTCGGATATGCGGGGGAGAGGGTACGCATCCAGCTGCGTAAACCTGTTGATGGTCTGACTGTAGTCGATGAACATCCTATGCTTCTCCCCGGTCTTTACCACCACTACTTGAGCTCTCCAGGGACTGTTACTGGCTTCAATGACCCCTTCCCTCAGTAGCCTTTGGACCTCTGACCTAATAAAAATCCGGTCCTGGGCACTGTAGCGTCTGCTCCTGGTGGCGACGGGTTTGCAATCCGGGGTGAGGTTCGCAAACAGGGAAGGTGGGTCGGCCTTAAGGGTCGCGAGGCCGCAGACAGTAAGGGGGGGTTATAGGGCCGCCGAATTTGAAGGTCAGACTTTGAAGGTTACACTGGATGTCTAAACCCAGGAGTGTAGCCGCGCAGAGGTGGGGAAGGGTGTAGAGAGGGAAATTTTTGAACTCCCTTCCCTGGACTGTGAGGTTTGCTACACAAAACCCCTTTATCTCCACTGAGTGTGGACCGGAAGCCAGGGAGATTTTTGATTAACGGGATGGATGAGGAGAGAACAGTGCCTTACCGTGTCAGGGTGTATGAAGCTCTCCGTGCTCCCAGAGTCGATTAGGCAGGATGTCTCGTGCCCGTTGATGAATACGGTCGTCGTAGCAGTTGAGAGTGTTCGAGGCCGAGACTGATCCAGAGTCACCGAGGCTAATCGCAGCAGTTGAGAGTTCTCTTCGGGCAGTGCGTGGTCTGCCGAGCTGGGGTCCTGGGGATTTATCCAAGATGGCGGCTCCCATTGTCGCACATGGCTGTGGGTGCACAAAATTGCGGCGCCCATCCCTCCAACGTGGCGTCCGCGGAACAAGATGGCGGCGTCCGGGGTCCGCACATGGCCCTGGAATATGAAGATGGAGGCGACCGCTGGCCGCATGGGGCCCGTGGAGAAGTTTGTGGTTGTGGTCCGCATTCACCGCCGGGGACCGCGGCAACCGCATGGGCCTGGCATACCCCCACGAAATGGCCCTTTTTGCCGCATCCCTTGCAGGTGGATGCGCGGGCCGGGCAGCGCTGGCAGGGGTGCTTGGCCTGCCCGCAAAAGTAGCAGCGGGGCCCCTCGGGTTTGCCAGGCTGCCTTGCAGTGCAGGCCTGTAGGAGAATGGGGGAGGTCTCGAGGTCGGCCGCGGAAGGGTTCCACGCTGCCCAGGGGGCTGCCGTGCAGTCGGGAACGTAAGCGTGGGCATTCCTTGAGGCCACGTCCAGGGAGCCTGTAAGGGCCCGTGCCTCCCTGAGACCCAGGGTGTCCTTTTCTAACAGTCGCTGGCGGATTTGTGAAGATAGCATACCTGCCACAAAAGCGTCCCGGACTAAGAGTTCCGTGTGTTCGCTCGCCGAAACCTGCGGGCAGCTGCAGCTTCTTCCCAACACCAGGAGTGCACGGTAGAATTCCTCCAGCAATTCCCCAGGGGTTTGTCACCTTGTTGCAAGCAGATGCCGGACGTAGACCTGGTTTACCGGGCGAATATAGTGTCCTTTTAGCAGCTCTATTGCTGCATCAAAGTCTTCCGCTTCCTCGATGAGGGTGTAAATCTCCGGGCTCACCCTTGAGTGCAGGATGTGCAGTTTCTGCTCTCCCGTGGGTGCGTTTTCGGCTGTCCCGAGATACCCTTTAAAGCACGCCAGCCAGTGCTTAAAGATTGCCGCTGAGTTCGCCGCGTGGGGGCTAAGATGCAGACACTCCAGCTTGATTCGGAGCTCCATCCTTTCTTCTTAAAAAACTAGCTTATTAAATTGATGCACGATCAATGACCACTAAAGCGAGGTTGTAGTCCAACTGAAGGCTTTAATAAGCTAGATGTTTCCCCCAGCAGCTCAGGTACGGAATGAAGGCTGCTGGGGTGGCACGGGTTCTTATACCCCGCCTATCAGGGCGGATCTTTCATACATTCTAACCAATAGAAAGCATACAGTTTCCACCAATGGTGCTTTAGCCTATCAGGTACCGTAATACCTATAATACCACATGGACCAACGGTCGGTAGCCTTCATGTTCAATAACACACAGCGGGGCAAGATCAAAAATGATAAAAATTTGCGGTGGAGAATCGAGCTCTCCACCTATAATAACGAGATCTTGTATCGCTCCGGTAAACTCAACAAGCCCCCAGACGCCCTATCCTGAGGTACATGTGCCAGCGCACAAGTGGACCAACTCCGGGCCCTACACGACAGCCTTTATCACCCGGGGGTCACTCGATTGTACCATCTGGTCAAAGCTCGCAATCTGCCCTACTATGTCGAGGAAGTAAGGACAGTCACCAGGGACTGCCAGGTCTGTGCCGAGTGCAAGCCCCACTTCTACCGGCCAGACCATGCGTGCCTGGTGAAGGCTTCCCGCCCCTTTGAACGCCTCAGCGTGGATTTCAATGGGCCCCTCCCCTCCACCGACCGTAACACGTACATTCTCAGTGTGGTCGATGAGTACTCCAGATTCCCCTTCGCCATCCCATGCCCCGATATGTCCCCAGCACCATCTTCGCTCTGTTCGGTTTCCCCGCCTACATCCACAGTGACAGGGGATCCTCATTCATGAGTGATGAGCTGCGTCAGTTCCTGCTCAGCAGGGGTATAGCCTCCAGCAGGACGACCAGCTACAACCCCCGGGGGAACGGGCAAGTAGAACGGGAGAATGGGACGGTTTGGAGGGCCATCCAGCTGGCCCTACGGTCCAGGAACCTCCCAGCCTCTCGCTGGCAGGAGGTCCTCCCTGCGCTCTACACTCCATCCGGTCACTATTGTGCACCACCACTAATAACACACCCCATGAACGTGTTTTTACCCGACTTGGCTCGCTACTCCAGGACCGGTCCTTCTCCGTAGGCACGTCCGACTCCACAAGGCGGACCCCCTTGGTGGACAGGGTTCACCTGCTCCATGCCAACCCCTCAATATGCCTACGTTGAGTTCCCCGACGGCCGCCAAGATACTGTCTCACTCAGGGACCTGGCACCGTCAGGTTCCACTCCAACACCCCCCCCCCCCACCAATGCACCCACCCCCCCCCACCTCCCAACGCGCCGCCAATATTGACCCCACCAGTGCACCCCCCTCCCCTTTTCCGCACAAGAGGACGAAGAGGACTTCTGCACGCTCCCGGAGTTCCCCCATGACTGGCCAGCATCAGCACCGCCACCACTGCATCGGTGCCACCTCCACCACCGACTTCGCCGCCACAGTTACGCCGCTCCCAACGAAGCACCAAAGCAACGGACCGGCTGAACCTTTGACGGACTCCGGACCGTCAACATGGACTTTTCTTTCCCTACCACTGTACATAATTGCACTAATTGTTATATAGTTTCACGTCACCCCCCGCGGACTCATTTGAACAGGGGGTGAATGTGGTGAACCCACTGTAATAAGAGATTGTGAGGATGGACCTGCACTACAGGTTCGCCGGTAGCTCCTGCCGGCTGGCTCCGCCACGGAGAACTGTATAAATATGTAAGACCTCCAGTGCCCTGCCATTTCACCAGCTGCAGCAGGAGGCCACGCATCTGACTGTAATAAAGCCACAGTTGTACCCAACTTCCCAACTTAATCTTTGTGCAATTGATCGTGCATCACACCACCTCCACCTGCCCCCCTCCGAGGGGCATCATGATAATATTCAGGAGCCCTCCTCACGTTCGTGTTCAGCAGCCTGGCCCTTAACAACACCCATCTAGTCCTCCCCAATCACTCCCCGGGACACAGTCCTCTATTCTGGTGGCCAGAATGTTTGCCAACAGCTTGGCATCCACGTTAGGAGCGGATATCGGCCTGTAGGACCCACACTGAAGCGGATCTTCTCCTTCTTCAGGATAAGCGAGATCAAGGCCAGCGACATTGTCGGAGGGAGGGTCCCTTTCTCCTTTGCCTCATTGAAGGTTCTCATCAGGAGCGGGCTCAACAGCTCCGAGAACTTCTTATAAAATTCTACGGGGAAGCCATCCGGGCCCGGGGCCTTGCCCGCCTGCATGCCTGCCAGCCCCCTGACTACCTCCTCCAACCCAATCGGAGCCCCCCAGTTCCTGCACCCGTTCTGCTTCCACCCTTGGGAACCTCAACGTCCATGAACCGCCTCATCCCTTCCCCTCCCCGGGGGGTTCCGACTCGTATAACCTCCCGTAGAACTCCCTGAAGACTTCATTGACCCTCTCTGGCTCAGCACCATGTTGCCTTCCCTATCCCGCACTCCCCCAATCTCTCTGGCCGTATCCCTCCTGCGCAGCTGGTGCGCCAGCATACTACTCGCCTTCTCCCCATACTCATACACTGCCCCCTTCGCTTTCCTCAGCTGCGCCTCCGCTTCCCCGTGGACAGCAAGTCAAACTCTGCCTGTAATTTCTGGTGCTCGTTCAACAGCCCCCCCCTCTGGGGCCTCCGCGTAACCTCCTGTCTACCTGAGTATCTCTCCCCACCAGTCTCTCCCTCTCAGCCCTCTCCTCTTCTCTCTATGGGACCTAATGGAGATTAACTCATCCCCTAACGACCGCCTTCAGAGCCTCCCAAACCACTGCCACCGTCACCTCTCCTATGTCATTCGCTCACGACATAATTCTCAATACTCCTCCTTATCCGCCCGGCACACCTCTTTCGTCCGCCAGCAGCCCCACATCCAGTCGCCAGAGAGGGCGCTGACCCCGTTCCGCCCCCAGTCGCAGGTCCACCCAGTGCGGGGCATGGTCCGAGACTGCGATGGCCGAGTATTCTACCCCTCCACCCTCGGGATTAACGCCCTACTCAACACAAAGAAGTCTATTCGCGACCCCATCTGGCCCATGAACTCCCACAAGGCCCTGGCCGCCGCTGGCCTCTTTCCGTCTGGACTTCGAACGGGCCAAGCTCGGATCCAAGACCGTATTAAAGTCCCCCCCCATTATCAGGTGACTTATCTCCAAGTCCGGGATCCTACCCAACACGCGCCTCATAAAGTCCGCATCGTCGCAGTTCGGGGCATATATATTCACTAACACCACCCGGGCCCCCTGCAGCTTGCCACTCACCATTAAATACCTGCCCCCTTGTCCGCCACGATGCTCCCCGCCTCAAACGCCACTCGTTTACTGACCAAAATGGCCACCACTCTGGTCTTGGAGTCTAACCCCGAGTGGAAAACACCTTGTCCCACCCATCCTTTCCTCAGTCTCGTCTGGTCCGCGAGCTTTACGTGGTCTCTTGCAACATGGCCACTTCCGCCTTCAACCCCTTCAAATGCGAAAACACGCGGGACCGTTTGACCGGCCAATTCAGGCCCCCTCACGTTCCACGTGATCAGCCTGGTCGGGGGTGTTGACCCCCCCCCCCATCCCGCCGACTTGCCATCTCCCTTTCTCGGCCAGCCGCGTGCCCCCGCCTCCCTCCTCCACCTCTCCCCCCCGCGCGGCCCCCCCGCCTGACTCTCCATCCATACCCCTCACCCTGGCTCCCCTTCAGTCAGCATAGGCAGCACCCCTCCCCCCCCCCAGGACCCCCCCCCCCCCCCCCCCCCCCCCCCCCCCCCCCCCCCCCCCCCCCCGCAAGCATCCGCTTAGCTCTGGTTTCCCCCCCATTGGGCTTCCATGAGTCAGCTCACCCATGCTGACCCCGGCCGCTCCCGCCTCTATATACCAACCCTTAACTTGTTGCCTCCTTCGGGCCACCCTACCCCCCTCCCCCGCAGGGTAGAGGGGCAAGCGCCATCTGGGACCTCCCCGTGCGCCGGACAGCCGTCCCGGGCGTTTCCCGCCACCTTGCACCAAACACCTGGAAAACAAAACACCTGGAAAACAAGCAGAACAAACAACAAAACCCCCAAACCAAACTAGGGCAGGCATCCTACCCTCGTTCCCCCCCGCCGTCCTCCCCTCGGTCCCTCCCCACCCGTACATTTCACCCCCATACAACAGTCCCTTAGTTCAGGTCCAGCTTCTCCTGCCCGATGAACGACCACGCCTCGTCTGGGGTATCAAAATAGTGGTGCCTGTCCTGGTATGTTACCCACAGTCTCGCCGGGTGCAGGAGGCCAAACTTCACCCCTTTACGTGGAGGACCGCCTTCGCCCGGTTAAAACCTGCACGCCTCCTCGCCAGCTCAGCTCCCAGGTCCTGGTAAATTTGTATCTCGCCATTCTCCCACTTACTGCTCTGCTCTTTCTTCGCCCACCGCAGGACTCGCTCCCGGTCTGCCAAGCGCTGAAACCGTATCACCATCGCCCTCGGTGGCTCGTTTACCCTCGGCTTCTGGTGAGAGCCCTGTGCGCCCCATCCAGCTCCACGGGCCGCGGGAAGGCCCCCACACCCATCAGCGTCCCCAGCATTGTGGCCACGTACGTGCTCACGTCCGCCCCCTCCACTCCTTCGGGAAGGCCCAGAATCCGCAGAATGTGGCTCCGAGATCTGCACTCAAGGTCATCCAGCCTCTCCTGCCATCTTTTATGGAGCGCCTCGTGCGCCTCCACTTTCACCGCCAGGCCCAGGACCTCGTCCTCGTTCTCCGCTAACCATCCATCTCTCCTCCTTGATCTCCTTCTCCTGCGCCTTCTGGGTCACCCACAATTCTTTCCATGGAGGCCAGCATCTCCGTTTTCTGCTCCATGAAGCAGTTTTTAAGGAGCTTCTGCTGTTCTCTGGCCCACTGGGCCCACACCTCCCGATCTTCTCCGGCCGCCATTTTTTCCTCCCGGACCTTCTCGACCTTCTTCCCCCGGCGTCTGCCGGCTCCGCTCCTGGTCCTCTCCATGCACCAGCGGGGTGGGGGGGGGGGGGGGGGGGGGGGGGGGGGGGCTCTCCCACATCCGTTCCCACGCCGGTCCCTCCTGTCAATTGCCGCCGCCGCTCCTTTTAGTGGCCCGAAACACGGTCCCGGCGGGAGCTGCCGTTCGCGTGACCTAGCAGGTCATGGCCGCTACCGGAAGTGCAAAACAATGGCATGTTATGTAACCCCAAGTGTTGGTTGTGAGTATGTTCAGGTGAATCTAACCCTTAATAACCTTTAAGTGTTTGACTGCGTGTAAATTTATTCTTGGCATACAGGCACAGGACTGCTACCTTTGTCCTGCAATAGGTATTCCTCACACCGCTGCACACAGTAATGGTCACTATGCTACAAAATAATTCACTGCACGTGAACTTCTTTGAAAATTCTCTGAGCGATACACGGTAGTTCTTCTCCTTTACCATCTCGGCTTTTGGCACTGCCCATAAGGAGCATAAACAGGAAAGTCTTGTGAAGGGGTATTTTGCACATGCCTGGATTTTCTTTCATTTAAATCAATGGAAAACACTCCAGTGGAATCAGTAAGACATACACAATCCTTCCCATAAGATTTCCTTCTCTGCATTTCATCCAGTTGATGCTGAACATTGGGTGCTAAAGACTAAAATCAACCCTATATTAATACAAATCTTTCTTTGCCAAAATACTCCAAGGATCACCATCTGTTATACTTGTGTAAAATTTAAAGTATTCATCAATTCATTCTTCACTACTCAACCACCATCATTTACCCTCCAGGCAAACATTCCTTAACTCAGCAGCAAGTTGTGGCTTGTACATTAATGGATCATCTTAATGGTTCTTGAGATGTCCTAGTCGAAGAAGGCAAATCCAGGGAGGACCTCCTTGATCAGACCCAGGTCAAGGAGGTCCATCACAATCTAATGCCCTATTCTGTGTCCTTTCTCTCATTGCAGGAACAATTTTGCTTTTATTTGTACAGCTAGTTAGTGGAAACCAACATTTGAAAATTTGCTAATCTTCTATCACCTGGTTGGTTGGCATGGAGCTTGGGGTTCTCTGGTATCTCTGCTAAGTAACATCTCCTCATGGGCAAGTCTACACAGTGCCTCAAGGCAGAATATGGAACAATTGGAACATTGATGATTCTATAATCATCCATCATTCAGATTTTCCAACAGGGATCGCTGGGCACCAATAATAAGCAGCAAACTACTTGGACTTTCCCAAACCGGGTGATAAATGTAGTCACTCACTGACTCTGAGACTAAATAAAATTACACCTGTCCCTGATCACACTGTGGGTGTTGCTGGTCTGTGTGTATCAGTACTGTGCTAGGCTGTAAGTCATAATCAAATGTTCTGTCAATCTCATTAAAGTATGCCCAAACATAAAATGTGGTTAATTTTAAACAAATGTCCAATTAAGGGGAAATTTAGCGTGGCCAATCCACCTACCCTGCACATCTTTGGGATGTGAGGGTGAGACGTGGGCGCAGATCACTTGTGGTCTCAGCAATCGTGAATCTGGAAAGAACTGGAAGAACTGGTCATGACTTTAAATATTTTAGTCTTCTTGCCTGTCTCTGCGAAACAGATCAGTACTTGGACTTAGAAGGACCCCATATTGTTCAGGTTACACCATACGATCCTCACTGGCGAGATCCGAGGACACCCCATGGACGATATAAAGGCTTTCCTCATGAAAAGACAAGAACTAAGTGTTGAAGATTATCCTGTGGGAATCCTGCGTAGTTGTCCCCTGTCCAGGTCGGCACCCAACTCTGAGTGTCCGTTTTGGTAATACGCATTCCAGAGCAGTGCTCAAGGGAGCACTCATCGGCTGCCAGTATCATGAGCCAAGTTGAATCTGCGCTGAGGTCACCCTGGGGTATCCAAGGTGAGCATGCTTGTGAGGA
The DNA here is from genome assembly GCF_047496885.1 of Scyliorhinus torazame. NCBI lineage: Eukaryota > Metazoa > Chordata > Chondrichthyes > Carcharhiniformes > Scyliorhinidae > Scyliorhinus > Scyliorhinus torazame. The sequence continues at coordinate 190,876,286 of NC_092717.1, forward strand.
GCTGTTTGGTGGCCCGGGCTTGATCCAGATATCAAGGATTTGGTGAAGCAATGCTCCTTGTGCCAGAAGAGCCAGAGGCTTCCACCTTCGGCCTCCTTATGCCTATGGGAATGGCCAAGGAAGACAATGGGCACGGGTGCATGTAGAATTCACTAGTCTGTTCATAGAATCAATGTTCCTAATTATAGTTGACACCCTTTCCAAATGACTGGAATTGCATCCATGTTCCAACCCAGAAGAAATTACTGGCGGGACCCAACCTAGGCGCTTGTTGGGGAAGCGGAGATCCCCAATCCATTTCAGCCCCCCGGTCCACCCTGCCACAGGCTCGAGGCTTAGAGCTAAAAGGCAGAAGAGGCCCCATCACCACAGGAGTGAAGGGGATGAAACGGATCAGGGGCTGGGAGGGACGGCTGTTAAACCCTTCACGAAGACCACAGGGGATTGCTGGTTGATTTCCCTGTGAGCTTCGTAGAATATGAGTTCCCGTGTTGAGTGGGTGGAGGCCTGCCCAATAGGGGCTCACCAATGCGGCTTTGAATATCGGCCACCATATGTGGACCGGCAGTTCCCGGTAGTCCCAGTTGGGGCATTGTTTTTATACGAGTTGGCTGTGGCCTTATTTGGTTGGAGAATAAATCTACTTTGCCTTTTAGCCTGCGCTTCCTGGAATTATTACACGTCCGAAGTTCAACGCAGCTTCATGAGGAAGAAGTCTCCTCTTTCAAAATGTGTGTGGATTGGCCAAGTTAAATTGCCCCATAGTGACCAGGGATGTGCAGGTTAGGTTATGGAGTTACGGGCATGGGGTGAGTGGACATGGATAGAGTGCTCTTTTGAAGGGTCGGTGCAGACTCAATGCGCTGAAGGGCCTCCTGCTGCACTGTAAGGAGTCTATGATTCTATACGTGTGACTCCAGACCCATGGCAATGTGGTTGGCTTGGAAATGGACTAAAATGCCAGTGAATTCCAGAGCAATGCGGGATGGACACGTGAGGACCAGATCACATGAAATAAAAAATACTGACCTTTGAATTAATTATCCCTCATTTACAATTTATTTTTATCTAATGAAATAATGGATTCATTGATTACTTTAAAACTAATTTAGCTTTAACTCTCAAAACAAAAACATCTCTCTGAAATGCGCGTCTTTGCAAACAGTGTAGCCATCATGGGCGGGATTCTCCGGTCAGCGACGCCAAAATTGCGTTCGGCGATCAGCTGGAGAATCCCCGTTCATGACTGAATTGGGGGCGGCTCTGCTTTCACGATGCTCCGCCCCCTCAGGGTACACCATGCAACGTATCGACAGCCTCAGGACATTGCCTGGGGCCCGCCCCCCGATGCTCCGCCCTCGATCGGCCAAGTTCCCGGTCGCGTGTGGTCTCATCCGTTGGGAACTCAGCATGGCGGCTGCGGACTCAGTCCAGCGCCACCACAGTCGGGGGAGGGCTGATCCGCGGGCAGGGGGGACTTTGCCAGTTTCTGGGGGACTGTTGGGGAGTGGTCTGGGACGGGCAAGCCGGCCAAAGGGGGGGCACTATTTCGCAGGCCGGGTCCATGCACATGCGCGGCCACAGACCCGGCAATTCTCCACACCGTATCAGCAGCTAGACCCGGGTGCTCTACGTTGCCAGCATGCTAGCCCCCAGCTACATGGAGGATCGGTGGTCATTTTGCGCCGAATTTTTAGGTGTAAAACGCCACCGTTCCCACGCCGGCATGAGGACATAGCCTCACAATCGGAGAATCCAGTCCCATGTCTCCAGATCTCCAGCTACGTCAGCCCACCTTCTGTTTTATAACTCTATCTTTTCTGACATTATTAAACAAACATGGATCATGCTCTGAAAATAATTTTTATAAGTGTCACAAGTAGGCTTACATTAATACTGCAATGGAGCTATTGTGAAAAACCCCTTGTCGCCACACTGCAGTGCCTGTACGGGTACACTGAGGGAGAAATTAGAATGTTGAATTCACCTAACAAGCAAGTATTTTGGGACTTGTGGGAGGAAACCAGAGCACCTGGAGGAAACCCACGCAGACACGGGGAGAATGCGTAGTCTCTGCAGACAATGACCCAAGCTGGGAATTGAACCCAGGCTCTTTGCGTTGTGAAGCAACAGTGCTAACCACTGTGCTATGTGCCGCCCTGGCCTTCAGGTATCCTGGCAGTCACTAATACTTTGTATTTTAATTACCTTATCTTCATAATAATAATCTTCCCAGAACTTAACAAATCCTCTAAAATATTAACATGAACCAGATATTTGCAACAATACCATTCTATGGACTGTAGAAATATACAAGATAAACATAGTTTAGAAGCAACCACTTCTAAATCAATGGCCTGAATCATCAGCGACCATGGGCGAGATTCTCCGACCCCTCGCCGGGTTGGAGAATCGCCGGGGGCTGGCGTGAATCCCGCCCCCGCCAGTTGCCGAATTCTCCGGCACCGGATATTCGGCGGGGTGGGAATCGCGGCGCGCCGGTTGGCGGGCCCCCCCCCCATGATTCTCCGGCCAAGATGGGCCGAAGTCCCGCTGCTAAAATGCCTGTCCCGCCAGCGTAAATTAAATCACCTACCTTACCGGCGGGACAAGGCGGCGCGGGTGGGTTCCGGGGTCCTGGGGGGTGCACGGGGCGATCTGGCCCCGGGGGGGTGCCCCCACGTTGGCCTGGCCCGCGATCGGGGCCCACCGATCCGCGGGCGGGTCTGTGCCATGGGGGCACTCTTTTCCTTCCGCCTTTGCCACGGTCTCCACCATGGCAGAGGCGGAAGAGACTCCTTCCACTGCGCATGCGCGGGAATGCCGTCAGCGGCCGCTAACGCTGCCGCGCATGCGCCGCCCGGAGATGTCATTCCCGCGCCAGCTGACGGTGCACCAAAGGACTTTTCCGCCAGCTGGCGGGGCAGAAATTTGTCCGGCGCGGGGCCTAGCCCCTTAAGGTTGGGGCTCGGCCCCCCAAGATGCGGAGCATTCCGCACCTTTGGGGCGGCGCGATGCCCGACTGATTTGCGCCGTTTTGGGCGCCAGTCGGTGGGCATCGTGCTGATACCGGAGAATTTCGCCCCAGACATAAAACCAAGAAGTGCTTTGGGTCCCTGCAGATGTCTTGTCACAATGATTCCATAGGAATGGCCCAGGAAGTTTTAAGCTGCGAAGAGCCATTCGCCTGCTCCCCCGGACCCTCTGAAAAGTTAGAGTCGGAGAGTTCGGATAGTTCTGAAGTACTTATCTGAATAGTTACCAGGTTAATGTTAAATTTTAGTATTACTCCTGGGTAAGTATACAACTGACATTCCCACTCCTCTCTTGACTCCCCACCCCCCAACTATCCCCTCCTCAACTCCTGACTCCCACCTTGAGCCCCTGGCTATCCCACCTCAATGCCCCGTCTACTCCGGCTGACCCGTACAACCTCCTCTCTGGTCCCCTGACTCAGACCTGACTAGCCCCCAACCTGACAAGCCCTCCTGACCTGACCTGATCCAACCAACCCACCCTCCCCCACAAATTCCCCTACCACCTCACCCACCTGCCACTCTACCCACCTGTTCCCATTCCCAGCTGCCACACTACCCAAAGTAAGACATAAGACATAGGAGCAAAAGTAGGCCATTTGGCCCATCAAGTCTGCTCCGCATTTCAATGAGATAATTCATGACTGATTTGATGTGGGTGGCAGGGTAGCACAGTGGTTAGCACTGTGGCTTCACAGCGCCAGGGTCCCATGTTCGATTCCCAGCTTGGGTCACTGTCTGTGTGGAGTCTGCACGTTCTCCTTCTGTCTCCGTGGGTTTTCTCCGGATGCTCCAGTTTCCACCCACTAGTCCCGAAAGATGCGCTGTTAGGTAATCTGGACATTCTGAATTCTCCCTCTGTGTACCCGAACAGGCGCTGGAATGTGGCGACTACGGGCTTTTCACAGTAACTTTATTGCAGTGTCAATGTAAGCCTACTTGTGACAATAAAGATTATTATTTTATGTGATAATCCTCAACTCCACTTTCCCACCTTCTTCCCATAACCGTGATTCCTGGCTGATTAAAAATCTGTCTATCTCAGTCTTGAACATACTTAATGACCCGCCTCTACAGCTGTCTGCGGTAAAGAATTCCAGATTAATTACCCCCTAAGAGAAGGTATTCCTCCTCATCTCTGTCTTAAATGGGTGACAGGGCGATAATTATCTGTGAGTATGTGTTTACAAGATGGGACATTGTAGGGGCTGGTGAGTAACACACACAGTCATTAAAGAACTTTGCTTGAAGCAAACCCTAACATTCTCGCTAAGTGAGATAAAGGCTGGTAATTTTTTTTTTAAAACAGTTTTGTCAAATCCCAGATAGCCAGGTGGTGAAGGATAGAACACTGAAGTCAAGTCCTTATTCATTTATAAGCTTTTATTTGCAGTGATTCATGTTATGAACAATGCACCAGCCCAGCATGTCTTTCAGCCTGCTCCTATTTTTCACAGAACGTGCAGACTTCACCGCGCCAGGGGCCTGGGTTCAATTCCCAGTTTGGGTCGCTACCTGGCGCAGTCTGCACATTTTTCCCCGTGTCTCCATTAGTTTCCTCCGGATGTTCCGGTTTCCTCCCATAATTCCCGAAAGACGTGCTTGTTAGATGAATTGGACATTCTGAATTCTCCCTCAGTGTACCCGAACAGGCGCCGTAGTCAGGCGCCTAGGCGCTTTTTACAGTAACTTCATTGCAGTGTTAATGTCAGCCTACTTGTGACACCAATAAAGATGATTATTAAGATATAAACTACGGGACTGGTTGGTTTGTGGCATCCGGGATGCGGGAACCCAGAGCTGGCTGAGACTCACCTAGATTTGCAAAAAGCAGCCTTGTCAAAAAGCGGCTTTGTCAAGGGAAAGTGCAGATCAAGGGACACAATAACTGCAAAGGATGGTGGTCCTCAGTCTGGGGTGCCCATTGGTGCATAGAACGCCACCTCCCGGACAGACGTTTCCGATCCCCGCCACTGGGGGCGCTCTTCCAGAGACTCTGAATATCGTTGGAGATCAGAGGATCGGGGTGGCACTGCAAGGCTGGCATGGGCATGCCAAGATGCCAGATTGGCAGTGCCATGAATTAGGCCTGGGGGTGCCCTGCCCTTATGAGATGGGGTGATCGAGAGCTTGATGACCCATTTCATGTAGGTTGAGGTGTTAGGGGGGGTCCAAAGGCCACTATGGGGGGGGTTCAGAGATCGGGGATAGCATTTAGAAATGGCGCCCCGATCTCTTTAGGAAATGAAGGTAAATGCAGCCTTGGTGGGGGCAAGAAAAAAGTCCGGTTTGATAGTGTGGCCATTCTCGGTGTTGCATGCGAGGAACACCCTCGCATGCAACACCGTTGTGTTGCCCTATTATGTATTTTCTTTTATTCCCTTTTCTTCTCATGTACTTAATGATCTGTTGAGCTGCTCGCAGAAAAATACTTTTCACGGTACCTCGGTACACGTGACAATAAACAAATCCAATCCCTGCAAAACATACCCAAAACGGGACTCTGCTTTTTCCCCGTTAAAATGCTCACAATGTCTTTGAATGTTTTCACGGCAGAGGTGGGTAGAATGTTGATAAACAAGTGGTGAAAAAATTATCGGGGGTAGGCGGGAGGTTACAGTCAGATCAGGCACGATCTGAATGGTGGAGCAGACTTGAAAGGATGAGTGACCTACTCCTGCTCCTAGTTCTTATGTTTGTATGAGTACAATTAGCATCCAATTGGTATGCAACTACTAGGTGGGAACTCCTGAATGACTTTTTTCTACACATGCTTTTCTTCTTTCTTTCTCCTCCATTAATCCAATTTTCGCCACTGCAGTCCCTGAGGTGACAACATGCTGTCGAGCTGTTCACCATCAGAGTATAAAATATTGAGGGTGGTCCGATTGCGGTTTTTAAAATGTTAAAAGGATTTGAAATGGTAGATGTTCGATAAATTATTTCCTCTGGTAGGGAAATCGTGAACTTGGGTCTATGGGTTGGAATTCTCTGGCCGTTGGGATTCTCTGCTCCCACCGGCAGCACACCCCCGCCCGTGGGTTTCCCGGCGACATCGAGTGGCTTCAATGGGAAATCCCACTGACAAGAGGTGGGAGTATAGAATCCCGTCGCCAACGAACAGCGGCGCACTGAAAAAAACACGGCTAGTAGGCTAATCTTAAAATTAGGGCTAGAGCATTCAGGACTGAAATTAGGATTAACTTTTTCACACAAAGGGTAATAGAAATTGTGGATGTTAGGGTGGTTGGATCCTTTAAAACTTTGACTGCTGGACTTTTGTTTGGTAAGCGTATCATACTGGGTAAAAGTAAGAGAGCAAGGGCAGCACGGTGGCACAGTGGGTTAGCCCTGTTGCCTCACGGCGCCGAGGTCCCGGGTTCGATCCCGGCTCTGGGTCACTGTCCATGTTGAGTTTGCACAGTGGGTTTCTCCCCCACAACGCAAAGATGTGCAGGGTGATGCGACCATCAATTCACTCGAAGACATGTGGATAAGTACACCGTGGTTTTAATCAGCTTAGAACTGAGCCTGCCTGTGACCGGTACAACACTGAAGGCGGCCCTGCAGGTCGGCAGCTCTTATACTTCCTGTAAAAGGGGTGGAGCCATGGGTGGAGCCCGTATATGCCACAACATATCACCTGTGGGTGAAGCCACACAATGGCCCATAGGTAGAGCCCACAGGGTTAATAACATAACACAGTGCACTGGTGAATTATCAGTAATTATACATTCACCACACAGGGTAGGTGGATTGGCCATGCTAAATTGCCCCTTAATTGGAAAAAATGAATTGGGTACACTAAATTTTTTTTTTTTAAAGTAAGAGAGCATAGATAGTAAAATGCAATTGAGGAGCAGTCATCATCTGAATGAATGGCAGAACAGGGGATAAAGGGGGATAACTGATAACGGTTGCTAATGTTTATGTAGGGTTCAATGGGACATGGGACAGAATTCTATTTCCCTGTACCAGTGGGGGTAGGGCTCTAAAAGGCAGCAAGCCGTTCAAAAGGCCATTGACTTCAGCAGAACCACAGCGTAAAATTCCGCCAGCGTCGTGGTCTGGAAAATTAAGAGCGAAACAAGTGACTGAAATTTTTTAGTTCATCACGCTCAAAGCTGAATGCAATATGCAAGATGTGGGGCTGGATTCTCAGCTCCTCGATGCCGAACTCGTATTTGGCGATGGGGTGGAGAATCCCCAATGATGCAAAAATCGGGGACGGCGCCGCTTTCGCGATGCTCCGCCCCCTGAACAGTGGCATACTCCAGGAGTACGCCGCACCACGTATCCCCAGCCTCAGGCCATTGCCTGAGGCCCGCCCCGCGATGCTCCATCCCCGACCATTCGAGTTCCCGACGGTGTGGGACCCGTGTGGTCTCACCCGTCGTGAACTTAGCCTGGCAGCTGCGGACTCAGTCTGGCGCCGCCACAGTCTGGGAGAGCCGATCCGCGGGAGGGAGGGCTTCATTCGGGACTGTGGGTGGGAGGTTCAGGGCGCTCAAGCGGCCGAAGGGGGTTACTATTTTTACAGTTCGGGTCCGCGGGCTGAGTCCGCCATGAAGCACGGTGTGGCCTTTGTAAGCCGCTGCCGTGTGCATGTGCGGCCATTGGAACTCTACGCTGCCTCCCTGCTAGCCACCAGCAATACGGTGAATCGGTGGCCCATTTTGCACCAGTTTTCCTGGCGTAAAACACCACCGTTTTCAAGCCGGCGTGGGGACTTAGTCTCCCAAGCGGAGAATCCAGCCTGTGGTCTGACAAAGGATCTATACAACTGGAGCCCCTTTATTTTTCACCGCTTTCTGAGGTCAACTACTCCAGCAGTTCATGGTCAGAACAGGAGGCAGAAAAGTGGAAAGGAGAAACAGGCATATCTGACTTTGTCCGGCCTTCCTTAAAGTGTGAAAATCTAAGCAGCTTTCAATTACATGCAGGTGAGGTTTATTCCCCCATTATGCAGGAGATGGAGATATTGTGAGCGTGGCATTGATAAACAAATGGAAAACTACCAGAAAGGTTTCTGGATTTTTATAGACAAAAGAGGTTGGTGCTGATAATAAAGCATTACGGAACCCTTTGTGAGTGCTTAGAAAATCTCCTAGTTTTAATATTCTAGCTTCTTTTTTCCATTATGTTGAGAAACCCTCTGCTAAAATCTCAACTTTGGCCCAGAAATTTATATTGCGACAGTGAAGGGAAAACAATTATTGAAGTTAAACCAATGAAATGTTCAATTTCTACAAAATAATGATTAAAGGCGTCTGTGGCATTCAAGACAAGCGGCCCTGACCTATACAAGAAATCCAGGTAAATGTTTAGATACATGCAGGTTTGAGATTTTGCTAGGAAAGAGATACAGAGCTTCCTGGTGGAGCCGGTCTCCACATTGCTGGAGGAGGTGCTGACGACAGGGGGGACTGGAGAAGGGGGTAGTGTCGGCGGTTCACGGGGTTATTTTGGAAGAGGAGAAGGCACCACTGGAAGGGATCAAAGCAAAGTGGGAGGAAGAGTTGGGAGAGAGTTGGAGCAGTGGTTCTGGTGTGAGCACGCCTTCACCTTGTGCGCGAGGGTGGGGCTGATACAGCTGAAGGTGGTGTATAGAGCGCACCTCACAAGTACGAGGATGAGCCGGCTCTTTGGGGGGGTAGAAGGTGTGTGTGAACGTTGCGTGGGTGGGCCCCGCAAATCACTTTCATATGTTTTGGTTCTGTCCAGAGCTGGAGACTTACTGGAAGGAGGATTTTAGGGTAATTGCTAAAGTGGTGCACGTGAAACTGGACCTGGGTCTTTGGGAGGCCACATTCGGGGTGTCGGCCCGGCCAGGGTTGGAAACGGGTGCGGAGGCAGATGTTGTAGCCTTCGCCTCGCTGATCGCCCGAAGGCGGATCCTGATGGGTTGGAGAGCAACCTCTCCACCCTGTGCCCTGGCATGGTGGGGGAACCTGTTAGAATTCTTGACTCTTGAGAAGGTTAAGTTTGACCTAAGGGGAAGGATGGAGGGGTTCTACAATTCATGAGTGTTATTCATTATGCACTTTCAAGAATTGGATAACATCGAACATTAGTTGGGTGTTAGGGGGGGGGGGGGTCGGGAGGGTTGGGGGGAGGGGTACTGTCTGTGTAAATGATAACTATGTGTGATTCCTGATTACCTTTTGTTATTTGTTTATGTTAACATGCGGGCAGGTGTCTGGGGTTTGGTGGGAGGATGGGATCGTTGTTATTGATATGGGGATTGTCATTATATTCGTTACTGCTTATTGTTTATTGTTGGTGGGTGCAAAGTTCGGAGAAAATGTGAAAAAGGAGGAGAATAAAAATATTTTATTTAAAAAAGTGCAAGAAATCCAGGTACGATCTCCACAAAGCCATCAGGAATGGCAAGAGACAATACCATACTATGCCAAAGTCACAGACTAACGACACAGACTCTCATCGGTTGTGGCCAGGCTTAAACAATTTAATGGGCTACAAAGCAAAGCTGAGTAGAATCACTGGTACCAGTGCACCCTTCGCCGATGAACTCAATGCATTCTATGCTCATTTCGAGCAAGAAACCAACAAACCGTTGTCAACTGCCCCAGCAGCCTCAGGCAGACCTATGCCGACCATCACAGCCTCCGAAGACAGATCAGCCTTCTTGAAAGTGAAGCCTCGGAAAGCAATGGATCCTGATGGAGTCGCTGGTCGTGCACTCAGAACCTGCATGGACTAATTGGTGGGTGTGTTCGCGGACGTCTTCAACCTCTACTCCGTTCCTAGGCTCTCACCTGCTTCAAGAAACCATGATGTGGAGATGCCGGCCTTGGACTGGAGTGAGCACAGTAAGAAGTCTTACAACACCAGGTTAAAGTCCAACAGGTTTGTTTCAAACACTAGCTTTCGGAGCACTGCTCCTTCCTCAGGTGAATGAAGAGGTATGTTCCAGAAACATATATATAGACAAATTCAAAGATGCAAGACAATGCTTAGAATGTGAGCATTTGCAGGTAATTAAGTCTTTACAGATCCAGAGATAGGGGTAACCCCAGGTTAAAGAGGTGTGAAGAGGTGTGGCTTGAGACAATTCACACCTCTTTAACCTGGGGTTACCCCAATCTCTGGATCTGTAAAGACTTAATTACCTGAAAATGCTCACATTCTAAGCATTGTCTGGCATCTTTGAATTTGTCTATATATATGTTTCTGGAACATACCTCTTCATTCACCTGAGGAAGGAGCAGTGCTCCGAAAGCTAGTGTTTGAAACAAACCTGTTGGACTTTAACCTGGTGTTGTAAGACTTCTTACTGCTTCAAGAAGACCACCATCATACCGGTGCCAAAGAAGAACTAGCCAACATGCCTCAATGCCTATCGTCCAGTGGCCTTGATATCTATCATTATAATGATAATAATAATATCATGGGGAGAACGTGCAGACTCCGCACAGACAGTGATCCAAGGCAGGAAGTGAACCCGGATCCCTGGCACTGTGAAGCAACAGTGCTAACCACTGTGCTAACATGCCACCCATATGAAGTGCTGCAAAAAGGCTGGTCATGAGACACATCAACTCCATACTCCCGGAATGCCTTGATCCACTGCAACTCGCCTACCGCCACAATCGGTCTACAGCAGTTGCTATCTCCCTGGCCCAACTCTCATCCCTGGAGCATCTCAACAACAAGGACTCCTACGTCAAACTCGTAATTATTGACTACAGCTCTGCCTTCAACACCGTAATCCCAGCCAAGCTCACATCCAAACTCCAAACCCTAGGACTTGGCTCCTCCCTCTGCAACTGGATCCTCGCCATCCTGACCCATAGACCACAATCGGTAAGGACAAACAACAACACCTCCTCTACGATAGTCCTCAATACCGGGGCCCCGCAAAACTGCGTACTTAGCTCCCTATTTTACTCCCCATACACACATTACTGTGCAGAAAAATCTGGCGCCAGCTCCATTTACAAGTTTGCTAATGACTCGATCGTAGTGGGTAGGATCTCAAACAACGATGAGTCAGAATACAGGAGGGAGATAGAGAACCTAATGGAGTTGTGAAACAACAACAATCTCTCCCTCAATGTCAGCAAAACTAAGGACCTGGTCATTGACTTCAGAAAGCGAAGTATCATACACACCCCTGTCTGCATCAATGGTGCCAATGTGGAGATGGTCGACAGCTTCAAATTCCTAGGTGTGCACATCACCAACAATCTGTCCTAGTCCACCCACATCGACGCTATGACCAGCAAAGCACGACAGCACCTATACTTCCTCAGGAAACTGAGGAAATTTGGCATGTCCCCATTGACTCTTACCAAGTTTTACAGATGCACCATAGAAAGCATCCTATATGGCTGCATCACAGCCTGGTATGGCAACTGCATGACCCAAGACCGTAAGAAATTACAGAGAGTCGTGAACACAGCAGCCCAGTCCATCACATGAACCCACCTTGCGTCCATTGACTCTGTCTACACCTTCCACTGCCTTTAGAAAGTGGGCAGCATAATCAGAGACACCTCCCACCCTGGTTATTCTCTCTTCCAACATCTTCCATCGGGCAGGAGATACAAAAGTCTGAGATCACACACGACCAGTCTCAAAAAAACAGCTTCTTCCCCACTGGTCCCAGACTCCTGAATGACCGTCTTGTGGACTGAACTGATCTCTCCACACATCCTTTCTACTGAGTAGCACTATGCTCCATATGCTTCACCCAATATCTATGTATTTACATTGTCTATTTATTATATATCCTATGTTTTTCATGTATGGAACGATCTGCCTGGACTGTACGCAGAACAATACTTTTCACTGTACCTCAGTACACATAAATCAATACAATAAGGGTGAACACCTACATTTTTCTGCTCCTTTGGTTAATATAGGTGGCAGTGGTAGAGTGGTATTGTCACTGGACAAGTAATCCAGAGACCCAGGTTCTAGGGGCCAGGTTGAATCCCACCAGGGCAGATGTAGAATTTGAATTCAATCAAAATCTGGAATTGAAATGTTTGGTGTTGACCATGAAACCATTGTGATTGCCATTAAAAACCCAGCTGGTTCACTAATGTCCTTTAGGGAAGGAAATCTGCCAATCTTAACTGGTCTGGCCTACACGTAACTCCAGACCCACAGCAATGTGATTGACTCTTAAGTGCCCTCTGATATGGCCGAGCAAGCCTCTGCATTGAAGGACAATAGGGGTGGGCATTTTGCTGGCCTAGGCAGCAACGCCTACATCCTGTAAATTAAGTTTTACTTGAAATTAATTTTATTGACGGAGTCCCTGGGCGAGCAAACAGAGCCTGCGCAGACCAGCTGGCGAGTGTATTCGCAGATATCTTCACCACCTCACTCCTCTGCTCTGAGGCCTCCTCCTCCTTCAAGAAGGCCACCATAATACCAGTACCAAAGAAGAACAAGGTAGCCTGCCTCAATGACTACCGACCAGTGGCCCTGACGTCTGTTATCATGAAATGCTTCGAGCGGCTAGTCATGAGACGGATCACTGCCAGCCTCCCAGTCGGTCTCGGTCCACTGCAGTTTGCCTATCACCGCAACCGGTCCACAGCAGATGCTATCTCACTGGCTCTGCAATCAACACTCAAACACCTCGACAACAAGGACACCTATGTAAGACTGCAGTTTATAAACTACAGCTCTGCCTTCAACACCATTATCCCAACAAGACTAATAACTAAACTCCGCAATCTTGGACTTGACCCCTCCCGGTGCAGCTGGCTCCTCGACTCCCTCACCAACAGACCGCAATCTGTCAGGATAGGCAACAGCACCTCCCCCACAATAGTCCTCAACACCGGAACCCCGCAAGGATGTGTGCTCAGTCCTCTACTGTACTCCCTATACACCCATGACTGTGTGGCAAGATTTAACTCCAACTCAATCTATAAATTTGCGGATGATATGACTGTGGTGGGCCGTATCTCAAACAACGATGAATCAGGCTACAGGAGGGGGATAAATCACTTGGTTGCATGGTGTACCGAAAACAACCTCTCTCTAAATGTTGGAAAGACCAAGGAACTGATCATCGACTTCAGGAAGCGCAGCACGACACACACTCACGTCTGCATCAATAGCTCCGAAGTGGAGATGGTCGATAGCTTTATGTTCCTGGGGGGTCACCATCAACAACAGTCTCTCCTGGTCCACTCACATTGATGCAACAGTCAAGAAAGCCCAAAAGGTCTCTACTCCCTACGGAAGCTAAAGAAATGTGGCATGTCTGCATCAACTCTCTACAGCTGTGCGATAGAGAGCATCCTATCCGGCTGCATCAGAGCCAGGTATGGCAACTGCTCAATCCAAGATTGCAAGAAGCTGCAGAGTGTGGTGAACTCAGCCCAACGCATCACACAAGCTTACCACCCCCACATTGATTCTGCATACACCTCCCGCTGCCTCAGGAAGGCAGACCGCATTATCAGAGACCCCTCCCAACCAGGCATTGCCTTCTTCCAGACCCTTCCATCAGGCAGAAGGTACAGAAGTCTGAAGACTCACACATCCAGACATGGGAACAGCTTCATCCCCACAGCTCCAAGATTCCTCAACAAATCCCCCTCGGACTGATCTGTTCCCTGTAAGAACACTATTCACCATGCCCTATGCTGCTCTTGCTCGTGTATTGCTTGTTTGTTTTGTTTGGCACCTTGTTCCGCACTGTAACCAACCACTGTTTGTCGATGTACCATTTGTTAATGTTCTCTGTTGATTATTCTTTTGTCTACTATGTACGTACTGTGTATGTTCCTCGGCCGCAGAAAAATACTTTTCACTGTACTTCGGTACATGTGACAATAAATAAAATAAAATAAAATAAATTTTAAAAAGAAGCATGACAAGAAAGTTGCATTTTCCTTTACAATTACATTTCCTCTCCAAGGCCAAATATGGTATTTGCAATGCATGAAGGTTCACTGGTTGAAGGATGTCTGGCACTGTTATTTAAGTTAACAAATTTCCATGCTTCTGTGCCCTTTGGAAGTGAATCAGTGAGCAAAGGTTATCTGGGACATAAAACAGAAAATTCTGGAAACAGTGGGCATGTCAGGCAGTATTTGTGGAGAGAGAGAAACAGAATTAAGGCTTCAGGTCAATGAGCTTTTATCAGAACTGAAAAGAAGCAAATATGATATGTGGGGCAGCATGGTAGCATTGTGGATAGCACAATTGCTTCACAGCTCCAGGGTCCCAGGTTCGATTCCGGCTTGGGTCACTGTCTGTGCGGAGTCTGCACATCCTCCCCATGTGTGCGTGGGTTTCCTCCGGGTGCTCCGGTTTCCTCCCACAGTCCAAAGATGTGCAGGTTAGGTGGATTGGCCATGATAAACTGCCCTTAGTGTCCAAAATTGCCATTAGTGTTGGGTGGGGTTACTGGGTTATGGGGATAGGGTGGAGGTGTTGACCTTGGGTAGGGTGCTCTTTTTAAGAGCCGGTGCAGAATCGATGGGCCGAATGGCCTCCTTCTGCACTGTAAATTCTATGTTAATCTATAAGAAGAAGCTTTTTCCCACAATGAGTGGTTCGTGCCTGGGATGCACTGCCTGGACGTGTGGTGGAGGCAGGTTCAATCGAGGCATTCAAGAGGGCATTGGTTGATTATTGGAGTAGAAACAATGTGCAGAAGTATGGGGGAAATGCTCATTTGCAGATCCGGTGCAGACACAATGGGACAAATAGCCTCATTCTGCCCCGTAACAGTTTGTGATGATCTGATAAATAGGTGAGCAGATTATTACAGTATTTATTTGTTTCTAGAGACGCAGAACTGATGCTACACATTCTGCAGGTTGCGTTGGCTGCCATTAATTTGGTTGCTTTCTCTCACAGCGCCGAGGTTCCAGGTTCGATCCTGGCCCTCTTGAATGCCTCGATTGAACCTGTGGTGGGCCGTGTCTCAAACAACACCGAATCAGACGACAGGTGGGGGATAAATCACTTGGTTGCATGGTGTACCGAAAACAACCTCTCTCTAAATGTTGGAAAGATCCCGGCTCTTGGTCACTGTCCGTGTGGAGTTTGCACATTCTCCCCGTGTTTGCGTGGGTTTCACCCCCACAACCCAAAGATGTGCAGGCTAGGTGGATTGGCCACGCTAAATTGTCCCTTAATTGGAAAAAAGAATTGGGCATTCTAAATTTTAAAATATTTTTTTTAATTAAAAAAAAAATTAATTTGGTTGCTTTCATTGACATTAAAGAGAGAAGCAGGGAAACTGGAGGCAAAATTAGAGGAATGGCAGAGAGTTGCAGTTTTATTATTTACCAGCTGGTGGCACTAATTGACTTGAAGCATCCACATTTTTCAAAATGCTTTTTTGAATTGTGTGCAGTGTATCTACTTTCCTGGGTAATTGTGATACAGTCATTACTTTGTATGTGTCACGACTCCCTGGGTTTGTGCGCAGTCAAATCTAGCCCCACTTGACCCGGAGTCGCAACACAGGTGAAATAAAATTTTATTTAAAATACCCGAGGTCCTTGGTTGAGCCCAATAAACTACAGTCACCAGGTTTGTAACTTTAACACAAAAGTAACCTTTTATTATGTACAGTATTATAATTAAATGGACAGAAAATGTAGGTGACAATCGACTAGCCTTTCCCCACTCTCTATGCACACACAGACAAACACAGAGGAAAGGTGGTGGAAAGGGAAAGAAAATAAAAATAAAATGATTCATTGGGATGACTTCCACTCAATAGGTGCAATCTAACCAAAATAAAACAGCGTCTGTTCAAGCGCCAGGAACAACCTGCTATCTAACGGCACATTTTCTTTTTCGTGCCCCAGCGGGGCACTCCCGTTGAGGCACCTGGCCGGTAGATGCCAGGTGGCCGTTCGATCCGGAGTTGGCACAGCTAAGTGGGTTCTTCAGCACACTTAACCGTGCGAGACTGGGTCCCGGCCATTGTGGGCAGGATCCAGATCGCAACGTCTCGCGAGATCTGGTTAGAACTCGCGAGGTGTAACAGCCATCGGGAATCCAGGTCAAGGTCTCTCCCGGGATCTACCACCTGTGTCCAGTCCTGATTCCGGCGGGATGCAGCCGGTATATCATGCCCAATGTCTTTCTGAAGCTCAGGCTTTCATTTTGGTATTTCTTCCTTCTAGGCTTGGATGGTTTTCTCTGGCAAGAATGTCGACTTTCTCTGCAGATTCAGCATCATTTCAGGCTCACAGCAAAGGATGAGCAGGACACTCACTGCTTTCGGCACAAGAGAGCAGTTTTTTCACTTCAGCAAGCAGGAGAGAGCACATTCCTTTCACTTCCAAGGTCTAAACACGTCTGCCAAGTTCTCCCAGAAGGTATCATGTAGGAACCAATAATGACCGTTGTCAGGCAGAACACTGACCCTGGCCAACTCACTGGTCGCCAGTTAACCAATCAAACCAACGTCCTCCACAAATAGTTCCTAAGATCCATCCAGTGCTAAAGTGTCTGGCTTCACCTTTCCCAAGCATGAAACCTGGGAACACGGTGTCCTGGTAAGCAGGCTGTATCAACTTTAAGTCTTCTGCTCAAAGGCACAACACAATTATGGATCCAGGAACATAACAATAAATAAAAGAAATGGGAACAAAGGAAATAAACAGGAAGGGCTCTCACATACCCTAGAGGGATAAATTGTCATTGCAAGGTCATTTCATCACATGGTATGTGAGTCAAACCACAAAACGCACATCAATTCATCCTTCTTTTTCAACCACAAAACTTACCTAATCTTACATCTGTCACTCATCGGCACTTAAACTCGTGACACTACATCCACAATAATATTTAGAAGAATGAGGGGGCGTCTGATAGAAACATATAAAATTATGACTGGAATAGTTAAGATAGAAGCAGGGAGGTGTTTCCACCGATGGGTGAAACTAGAACTAGAGGGCACAGCCTCAAAATAAGGAGGAGCAGATTTAGGACTTCTTATAGAAAGAGGAACTTCTTCACCCAAAGGGTTGTAAATCTGTGGAATTCCCTGCTCAGTGAAGCAGTTGAGACTACCTCGTTGAATGTTTTTAAGGCAAAGATAGGTAGATTTTTGAACAGTAAAGGAATTAAGGGCTATGGTGAGCAGGCGGGTAAGTGGAGCTGAGTCTACAAAAAGATCAGCCATGATCTTATTGAATGGTGGAGCAGGCTTGAGGGGCCAAATGGCCTACTCCTGCTTCTAGCTTTTATGTTCTTATTGTCCTTTCCAGGAATATGCCCAATTTTTACATTGAAAGGTTGCAACAATAACTCCAACGGAACAATCTTGCGTTCTGAGTTTTAAATTTTTCCACTAATGCAAGCAGATTATGGTCAGTATAGACTAGACTTTGCTTATTATCATGCCGGACATAAACTTGAACATGCTGCAGGGCTAATAGCAATGCTAAGGCTTCCTTCTCAACGATGAAGTACTTTCTTTGTCACAGGCTTCATTTCTTTGAAAAGTATCTCACCAGCCTCTCTATTCCTGCCTGGTCGTCCTGTAGTACTACTGCTCCCACTCCAGGTCACTAGCATCTGTGGCCATTTTAAAGGGTTTGGAATAATCAGGGGTAGCCAACACTGGTTCCCTTACCAATGCGGCCCTCAATTTCTCAAAAGCCATTTGGCATTCAGTGGACGATATCATGTTTGTTTGATTCTGCAGTAAATGCATCAAAAGCACCGCTATGGGACTGACGTTAGGTTCACATCTTCTATAGAATCTGCACATGCTTCGGAATCTCATAATCATAGAATTTACAGTACAGAAGGAGGCCATTCAGCGCATCAAATCTGCACCGGCTCTTGGAAAGAGCACCCTACCTAAGCCCACATCTCCACCCTATCCTGTAATCCCATCTAACCATTTTTTGGACACTAGAGGCAATTTAGCATAGCCAATGCACATCGTTGGACTGTGGGAGGAAACCGGAGCACCCGGAGGAAACCCACGCAGACACGGGGAGAACGTGCAGACTTCGCACAGACAGTGACCCAAGCCGGGAATCAAACCTGGGACCCTGAAGCTGTGACGCAACAGTGCTAACCACTGTGCCACCATGCTGCCCTGTATCTTTTGGATTGCAATAGAAACAAAGGTTCCAGCAGGATGGGCAAGGTTCCATTACATATTTTGAGTAACACAAGCGAAGTCTTCCCTGGTATCCTGGCCAATATCTATCCCATAATCAACATCACTTAAAAAAAGATTATTTGGTCATTATCACATTACTGTGTATGAGACTTTACTGTGTGTAAATTGGCTGCTGTGTTTTCTGCATCACACTTTAAAATTACTTAGTTGGATGTTTGAGGACATCCTGAGTCCATGAATGATGCTTTGTAAATACACTTTTTTAATCTGATGGCAGAATAAATATCTCAATATGGTATTTAGACAGTAGGACTTCCCATGATCTGCTGTAGTGAACCAAAGCAACACTGTGATTTAAAAGTTGGAATAAGAACAAAGGAATTGCACAATTTGAACAGTTTCAGGTATCACATCATTGAACATATTAGAATCATAGAATTTACAGTGCAGAATGAGGCCATTGGGTCTGCACTGGCCCTTGGAAAGCGCACCCTACTTAAGCCCACACCTCCACCATGTCTTCGTAATCCAGTAACCCCATCTAACCTTTTGGACATTAAGGACAATTTAGCATGGTCAATCCACCAAACTTGCACATCTTTGGACAGTGGGGGAAACTGGAGCAGCCAGAGGAAACCCACGCATAATCTCCTGTTTCGTTTTGGGAACAGGGAAATCTAGTCACGTCCTTACATTGGCTGTTCTGTGTCCCATTCCTCCCTGTCCTACAATGTGCCCTAAGTAGGTCACTTTTGCTTTGGCAAACTCACTTTTGGCCAAATTGATGGCTAAATCGGCCAACTATAGTTGTTTAAATAACTCCTCCAATTTTCCTACATGCTCCTTTCCATGTGTCACTGTAAACTACCATGCTTTCCAAATAGACTACACGGTTGGGCATACTAGCCACTACTTGATGTATGACTCATTGAAATGTTGCTGATACGTTTTTTAACAAATTGATTTTAAAATACATGAGGCAACTGCGTATCCTATCGATATAGTCCTCCAACCTGGGAAATGGCTATGAATCCGTTTTGGTGATGGCACTGACCTTCCGGTAGTCGCTGCAGAGCTGGGTTGTTCTATCCGGCTTGGGTACTAACACAACCGGCGAACTCCAGCTGCTCTTATGTGGCTCAATTAAATGATTCTTCAACATGTATTGGATTTCCACTTCTATCTGAGCTAGGTTCAGTGGGTTCAGTTGATATGGATGCTGCTTTCTTGGGTTGGAGACAATCTGCGCCTACACATGTTCAGTTAATGTAGTGCACCCTGGTGTGTCCCTACAAATCTGCTTATGCTTTTGCAGTATCCGTATAAGGGGCTGGATTCTCCAATTTGAAGACTAAGTGCTCACGCCGGTGTGGGAACAGTGGCCTTTTAGGCCAGGAGAAACGGCGCAAAAGCTGCACCGATCCTCCGTCTGGTTGGGTCTAGCAGGCACGCAGCGTAAAGCCCCCGGCTTTACCTGCAGATACGGCCGGAGAATTGTCAGATCCGTGGCTGTGCATGCGCACGGCGGTGGCCTGCAGCGGCCACTCTGTGCAACATGGCGCTGGCCACACGCGGACGCGGCCTGTCACATACTGTCCCCCAGTAACCCTCCTCACCAACCCAGAGCACCCCCCTCCAGTGCCCCAATTCCCCGCCAAAAGCCCTCCTGCCCGCGGAACGGCTCCCCCCCCCCCCCCCCCCCCCCCCCACGACTCTGGTTGGGCTGGACTCAGTCCGCAGCCACCACGCCGGGTTCATGAAAAAAATAGCATGAGTGACCCACACCGTCACTCAGCCCATCGGGGTGGAGCATCGGGGGAGGGCCTCAAGTGACATCCTGAAGCCGACCATACGGCGTACGGTGTACTCTTCGAGAACGTGGTTTCCGAGGGGGCGGAGCATCGCAAAAACACGCCGCCCCCTATTTAAGCGCAGACGGGGACACTCCAGCCGATCGACTAATGCGATTTCGGAGTCGGCGAACGGAGAATACCGCCCAAGATCTTTTTGTTGCTTTTCTTCAAAGTTTGCAACCTTAGTATCCAACTGTCCTCGTTGTATTTGCTGGACATATCAGAGGAGGATACCTTCTTACCTAGGATGATATTGTTTTCGGCATATTTATGTGGCATAATCGGTCCTCCTTCCTACGGTCTGGAGTATCTATTAGGTAAGCCACCATACTCACTTCCTAACTACCTTATAGGGAACTGCTGAATTTCACTTTTGTAGAATCATAGAATCCCTACATGTAGAAGGAGGCCATTTGGCCCATCGACTCTGCATTGAACCTTCAAATGAGCACTCTGCCCATTTACTCTGCCCTACCCATCCTTGTAATCCCATAACATAACCTGCACATCCCTGGACACTAAGGAGCAATTTAACATGGCCAATCCACCTAACCCACACATCTTTTGGACTGTGGAAGAAAACCGGAGCACCTGAAGGAAACCCAAGCAGACACGGGAGAACATACAAACTCCACACAGACAGTAACTCGAGGCCAGAGTTGAACCCGAGTCCCTGCCGCTGTGAGACAGAAGTGGTAACCACTGTGGCACCTTGCTGCACTTTATGAGGTTCGCCTTGCAAAGGTGACAATACAAATTCCTCATCCCCAGCTTGGAATATTCTGGACCTGGCATGTTGGTCTGCCCACATGTTCATTCTTGTTCACAAATGTCCAAATGCTCTTGGGCTACCTGACAAGCTCCTGTGAGTCATTCCAGATGCGTGGATATGTTTTTAAAAATAAATTTAGAGTACCCAATTATTTTTTTCCAATTAAGGGGCAATTCAGTGTGGCCAATCCACCTACCCTGCACATTTTTGGGTTGTGGGGGTGAAGCCCACGCAAACGCGGGGAGAATGTGCAAACTTCACACGGACAGTGACCCGGGGCCGGGATTGAACCCGGGTCCTCGCGCCGTAGGCAGCAGTGCTAACCACTGCACCACTTTGCCGCCCGTTGATGCATGGATATGTAACCAAACATTCATAGATTCATAGATTCATAGAATTTACAGTGCAGAAGGAGGCCATTCGGCCCATCGAGTCTGCACCGGCTCTTGGAAAGAGCAACCTACCCAAGGTCCACACCTCCACCCTATCCCCATTACCCAGCAACCCCACCCAACACTATGGGCAATTTTGGACACTAAGGGCAATTTAGCATGGTCAATCCACCTAACCTGCACATCTTTGGACTGTGGGAGGAAACCGGAGCACCCGGAGGAAACCCACGCACACACGGGGAGGACGTGCAGACTCCGCACAGACAGTGACCCAAGCCGGAATCGAACCTGGGACCCTGGAGCTGTGAAGCAATTGTGCTATCCACAATGCTTCCGTGCTGCCCTTGAGGATTTTATTATTTGAGAAACTTCTCTTTCATTAACTTTAATGGACCCTGTACTTCATGACCATAAACCAATTCAAATCTACTATGCCAAACAGATTTGTTCAAGAATTTCTGGATGCAAATAGTAAAAAATCCAACCCTTGTCCCAATCTCACGGATATTCACGGCAATAGGCCCGAATCATGATTTTGAGAATCTGATGATATATCTCTAGACATCTGTCTGAGGCAGCAAGTGTAAGGGACAGGTGAGTGAAACAGCAGTAATCTTTTAACTATTTCTGCCTGGACTGTTCTTTAGCATCCTGGCAGGGCTGACTGATGGGGGGGGGTGGGGGGGGGGGGGGGGGGGGGGGGGTGCAGTCCCTGATACGCGGGAGGATCTCTGTTATGGAGGGTTGTCGGTTATAATAATAACCTTTATTAGTGTCACAGGTAGGCTTAGGCTTACATTAACACTGCAATGAAGTTATTGTAAAAAGCCCCTAGTCACCACACTCCAGCCTCAGGTGGATGGGATGTGGGTGGGGGTCTGGGGGGGGGGGGTGTTCGGCGTTCGGGGTGCTATTGGAGGGTTGGAGTCCAGACCTGGGCTGGATTGGACCTTGGTCTTCAGTTGGGAATGTGGGAGGGTCGGTCCTCAGGTGGAAGAATTTGGGCTTCAAGTAGGAGATTTGGGCTCTGGGGATTGGGGATTAGTCCTTGGGGAGGGTAGAGGGTTGGGGGGGTGCGGTCAAGCATCTATGGGGAGGGTGGTAGGCCTTAGATGGGTGTCAGATCTTGTGGGACTCTCAGGTTCAGCCTTCCTGTGGTGCCGGTTGATGGAGGTGTGGTGTTGAGCCTTTGGTGGGGGTGGGGGGAGGGGACGGCTCGGCTTGGGTTTTATCAGTTGGAAAAGGCCTCTGTGGTGAGGGGGCAGTGTATGTCGGGTCTTGTCACGCCTCGATGTAGCATAGGGACAGTGTAGTGGAATGAGTCCCTGTGGGGTGAGGGAATCCTGTGGGCTGGGAAGTTCCTTTCAGTGGGAGTGTTCTCCCATGGAGGTCGGGGAAGTACTGTTGTGGGCGGATAGTTGGGATTGGAGGCAGTCTTTCAGTCTTTGGCGTATCGGGGGATGGGTAAGACCTGTGAAGGTTGTAGGCGAGCCCACTGGGAGATTGCGGGGTATGGAGGAGTATCGTGGCGGTGCTGAGGAAAGTTCCCTGGGTGTTTGTGGGTGTGGGGGAGCCCTATTGGGGGTCAGTGTGTGTGATTCCAAAAGTTACCCCACATTTCTCAGCAGTTCCCTGAGCGGGGCCTTTGTTTCCTATGGTTCTACAGCTCTGGTCAAGGTGAAACATCTCATGCCGATATTACATGGTCCCTTTAGAATGCTAAAAATGGGAATTATATAATTCGCAACCTCCTCTTTCCCAATTATAACATGCCCAATCCACCCCTCAATCACACAGGTCTCTCTCTTCTGCATCTTTTTAATTGCTGTAATGTCCTTTTTTTTTCCTTTATTTGTTCATGGGACTTGGGCATCGCTGGCTGGGCCAGCATTTACTGCCCATCTGTAATTGCCCTTGAGGGGGCAGTTCAGACCACGTAGGTCAGACCAGGTAAGGACAGAAGGTTTCCTTCCCTGAAGGGCATTAGTGAACCAGATGTTTTTTTTAACTACATCAGACTTTACAATTCCAGATTTTTATTGAATTCAAATTTCACCATTTGCAGTGGTGAGATTTGAACCTGGCTGCCCAGAGCATTACTCTGGCTTTCTGGTTTATGAATCCAGTGACAATATCACAATGCCACCACCTCCCCGTACAGTAACAACAACCAGAACTGTACACAGTATTATTAGTGTGGTTGCACAATGATTTATAAAGTATACATTATGTTCATAAAGGACCAGCTCACAATTTAGGCTCAATATTGACCATTTAATATATCCCAACATTTGATTTGCTTTCCTGACTGCCACTGAGCATTGTTGTGATTGCTTCAATTTATTGTTGATCACCATTTTTGCTCTTGTTTTTTCATGCACATTTCTTTTTTTCCATTTAAATAATACTTCCTTCATGGAGACGTTTTGTTCACTTGTGAATCACTTCACATATCTCTACATTTAGCTTTATCTGCAATCTATCTGGCCATTCCCAAATGTATTCCAATTTATGATCATCGCAGCATAGTGGCTCACTCTCTCTTGAATGTTTCAGGAGCCTTTGGCTCCACCTCCCTTTTGTTGTCCTCCATTAGGAAGTGGAGACAAAGACAGTATGACTCCACATATTTCCTATCCTTGATTGACGTGAAAAGATGGTGATTGAACTTCTCCTTAAACCACTGCAGTCCTTGCACAGTGGTGCTCCCACTGTGATGTTTCGGAACAATGTCCAGAGCTCTGTCATCTTGTGATCATATGGCATACAGTGAGAATTTTAGCCTTAGCTGAGTGGTTGCACTTGTGCTTAAGAAACAATGGATGTGGGTTTAAGTCTCATTCTGCAGACTTGAGCATGTATTCTATATTGACACTCCAATGGAGTACTGAGGGTACTGCTATCTTTCCAATGATATTAAACCGAGGCCCCAGGTAGATGTAAAATATCACATGTTACAATTTTAAGAAGAGTAGGGGAGGTCTCTCGATATCCTGGATAAGATTTATCCCTCAACCAATTTCATTAAAGTATATTAAAGAATTATTATCTCTTTGTATTGGTGGGACCTTGCAGTGCACAACTTGGATACCACACTTCTCCATGTTGAAAGTACTTCAAGGGCTGTCAAGTATTTTGCAATATGCTAAGACTATGAAAAGTTCTATATAAATACAAGTTTTTTTTCACACGTGTACAATTGGGTAGCACCATTCATTGTTGTAGCCATCTGGGATGGCCACTTACAACCAGGAACAGAGAAGTTCGCAAAGCATAGCGGGTAAAATGGACAATGCGAGATTAAGGCAGGCTCAGAACCTGAAATGTATATTTGCGAGTGAGGAATCGAGACGGTATCGAAACCCCGACCGATTAGCATTTGATGGACCGATTAGCATTTGATGGCCCATCTTCCCCAGGCAAAGGACTGGTACTTGAGCGACCAGTACAGCCCCAGACATTTTGGCGCCACTCCCTGTACTAGGGAAGCGTAAACAACAGGGTCAGTGATCGCTTGGGACACGCCCAGCCATCCAGGCACCCGCCCATTTATTGGTTCGAATCGAACACAGTGATCAGGGATCACCCAATTAGTGGCGTCCAAACTGAAGGACGGCCCAAAAGAGCGCAAAAACCCCCAAGCATAAGAAGAGAGTCCACCATGTGTTCGGCCTCTTTTGGACCTGGCGCCCCGGCAACGACCGTCTCCAATCGCAGCACCACCAGAAGCAAGTCCAAGTTCAACGCCCGCTACCAGACGGATGAGCCTAGCTGAGCAGCAGTTACTTCTCCAGACTCGATAGATCCAAAATCGAACAAAGGCCACTGTTCTTCTGACCTAAGCCGGGTGCCTGAAGTTAAGTACAGGTTGTCTTCATCAATAGGTGTAGTTAACTAGTAGTGTTAATGTTGCCTGTTTAATTGTGTGTGTAAATAAAGTACCCTTGACCTTGAACTAACTAATTGGTGTTTGGCTCTTTGATCGATAGCCGGTTGAACCTTGTGGTGGTATCATTCGATACCTGGCGACTCTGAGCATCAGAATATTGATATCCAAAGGAAAGAGGGCAACCTCACTGACTGCCATATTTACAGTAGGTAGAGAAGGCAACATTTATTGACATCTGATAGGACTCGACCCAGAAGTGACTGTGTCACTACGAGAGAACCCACAAAAGTGTTTGAATTAGAATCCAAATTGGCAACGTAAAAGAAACCACAAGCGAAACCAATATCGATCAAACCTCCAGAATTCGGAAGTGTGTAATTTGCATGCGTACTAACAAAGGGATATAAGATAAACTCAATAGATTTTGTTGCGAGAAACTTTCGGGAGTTGCGTAAACCGGAAAATAGCTTGAGCCATACCCATGTTAGCACCACCACTTTATTCCCCCTTGTCCCAAATTTCCGGTAGAAAGAAGTATTTGTAGGGATGGCCATGAAGGCAATGGAACGCCTTATGCATCCACAAGAGCCCGAGGTCGCAGCAACCAACAGAGCAGAACAGTGTCCCATATGGGAAGAAGAGCTTAGGAGATACCTAAAGGGGAAAGGATGGCCCCTACGGTCGGAATTTTGCGCGAATGAGGAAACAGGTCCTGGCAGCATAGGACAAACTTGGTTGGACAGCCTGACCGAGATCCACAAAAAGAGTTGTGAGTAACGTTCGTAAGCCGATGGTAATCGTGTCCTGCTTGGCACAATTGCGAGGCACAGAGGAGGTAATGAGGACGCTCCGTAGGCAGCTTGAGGAGAAGGAGAGAAGTAGAGAGGGAAACATTAGTGAAAGTGAGAGATTAAATGTGCAACTCCGGGAGAAGCTAGCGGCGAAGGACAAGGAGATGGATGATGTCAAGAGGGCACACCAATCTTGTCTCGCCCATCTCAGCAGCTTCCAGATTCAATACGATAAGGCCTACCAGGACACGCAACGTGCAGTACTGGTAAGAGAGGAAACAGAGAACCAGGTAGAACAGTTGAGGAAACAATGTGAGGATTTAAAGGCAGCCCTCCGAGCACTCCACGGTTCCACCACGGAACAGAGGCAGAGTTTGGTGGATCATGCCAAGTGCAGGCAGCAAATTGCAAGATTTCAATCATTGGTATCCATTCAGAATGGGTTCAGAGACACCTTTGGCCCACAGCTAGATCAGGAGGATGGCCCCGATTGGCAGGAACTTTGTGAAACGGCCCAACGGTACGTAAGTGAGACTGAGAATCAGAATAGAGCCCCCCAGGCCCTGAAAAAGAAAGCACCCGCACCACCGACTGCACAGGCAGCACCCAACCCAATGAACTCCATCACTACGCAGCACAGGGTCACCACGGAAGACTAACCCGATTTTGCGTACGCCACCCCACTAACCATCACCCAGTTAAGAGATGCCCGCGATAAAATTGAGACTTTCCACCCCACATCAGACCCACACCACTTTTTCGAACTAGTTAAGCAACAGACCCTCATGTATGGTCTGGACGAGCAGGAAGAGGTGAAGCTCATAGTGATGAGCCTTGACCCGTCAGTTAGTTCAGTCCTTCCCGACCCATGGAATGTAGGAGGAGGTAGTCTCCAAGACATGAAAACAGCCTTTTTAGACGTCATTGGCTACAATAGAGGAGATCCGGTAGAAGGACTCAACTGGCGCAGACAGAAAAAGGGAGAACATCCAACAACGTTTGCTGATGCCTCTGGATCCACTTTACCGCAGTATTTGGTGAGTTAGCCCGCGCCCGTTTATCGGCAGATGATATGGCTAAATGGACCTGTACTCTAGTATCCCATGCCACAGAGGTAGGACAGAAGGCATGTGCCAGTTACGACCCCTCACACCCGGCACACAATGAAGTGTGGGTACTGAAGCGATTATCGAGAGCTTGGGAACAGTCCCTACAGAGAGAAAGACAGAGCAGGAAAGAATAGATGCCACAATGAATCCAGTAAGGGCACACCAAGACCCCGCATGGGTAAATGAAGGCAGAAGTAACAGGCAGCACCCTAAAGCACAGGAATGTTACAGTTGCGGACACGAGGAACATTACGCTCGAGAATGCAATGCCCCCCCCCGAAACAGCAACGGAATCAGCCCACAAATGCCCCTCCGAACCAACAACGACACCAACAGCCCAACCCCCCACCCAGGGAACCATACCCAAGGGAGCAATACACCAGAGAGCCTGCTCCACCTTACGTGCCCCATGTGTCATGTTACAACTGTGGGCAGTCAGGGCACTTCGCCCGAGATTGCAGGAGACCCCCACCACCAGCTCGACTAGCCCCCAGATATGAAAGAGAACACCACCCACAGCAGCTACAAGGTCCCAGCTGCCCCATGCAAACTGTGAGCACTTCTCATGGCAGAGTCACCTCAGCAATTCTCTCCTCCTTCCTCTCTTCTTCGGTCACACTACACTGACTCCATATGCCAGTTACACCCCAGGCCAAATGTGATTTACGGTGTCCTATTCCCTGATGGAATCAACCCGCTCTTCTTCTTTAGTTTTAATGTTGTACATTCTCCCTTATACGATTTTGTGTGTTGGCCTCACAAATAATTTCTTGATACAGTAATGACTACTCTTCTGACGCCACATGGCAGTTAAAGAAACAAGTTTGTTGGAGCCCATATACCCTCAAATTCTTACCGCTCTTGGAAGGTCACTCAGGCAGTGGAGTAATGTCACTGATCCACGCCCTGCCTGAGGATCTCCCACACATTTCGTCAGCCAAGCTCGGGTAGTGGAGTAACGGCACTGATCACCACCCTACCTGGGGATTCCACCCATTCTTTCCCTGCCGCGGATCATACGCACCCCATTCGGAGAATTGTTTTTGAAACTCTTTTGCTGTTCTTTTTACATCTGTGGTTTAAAGAATGCACTTTGCCACAACTTTTGCCCCCTTTCCGGCGACCCTTCGGTTGCTATCCCCCCACCTGCTATTTATATGTTAAAACATTTGGTTGAAACGAGTTTGCACTGGACGGAGAAATTGTCTGCCCACTCAGCCCATCAAACACAGGCTGCGAGAGTGCGCGCACTGTGACAGAATTTTTTTCGGATGTCTTGTCTCCCAAATGGTTGTTAAAAAAAAATGAGGGAGTCACATATGGTGACGATTCTAAATGTGAAATTGACGATAAGGAGAAACAGACAAACAGACGAGATATTAAGCAACAAGATAATAACAGATATTATGCTTGTACCCCCAGGAAGATACGGAAATACCTGAAGACGGAGAAAAGCACAGACAAGATGAAGATGAACCTGATGATCTGCATCATGATCGTCGCGCGCATTGCCCACCCCTACATCCCTCACCACACAGGCCCTGAACACGACTACCCAACACAACACCCCCAGCCCGGACACTACACCACACATAGACACAGCCACTGATACCCGCACATGGTGTGATATTACCATAAAATGGTACTCCCTGTCATATACAGTAGAAGCCCTACTGGTGATAGCTATACTCTGCAGTGTCATCCAGACGATCAGACTTCGGAAATGGAGAAGGAGAGCCTCCCGCCTTCCAGTATACACACTTAGAGCCCCTTTCCTTGGACCCCAGCAAACCCCACACTCTTTCTGAACCCTTCCTCCCTAATAAATTCCGCGGTTGTTGTTTTAATAAAGTTACTTTCTTTGTACATAGACATTAGTGATAAGTAGGAATGTGATGCTGCTATTGGTTATTTGTATTGTAAGATAGGTTCTTTGATTATTAGATAGCAGCATGAGTGTAGTCTAGTTAGAGGTTCCTCCTTTTTGTGTAAGGAGACTGAAATGTAGGTTTGAATGTTAAATGCCCCCTTAGGAATTTTTAGAATATGTGTTGTATTAGGGAAATTTAGGTAAATATTTTGACCCATAGGACAGAGTAGGGTAGAATCTGTCCTTGATTGAGGGTACCTGGCATGTCAGAGAACAGGAGAAGATCCAGTAGTGTGATCCTTCACGCTTCGCGTTGAGGATCAAGAGGACAGAGTGTAGCCATCTGGGATGGCCACTTACAAGCAGGAACAGAGAAGGTCGCAAAGCATAACGGGTAAAATGGACAATGCGAGATTCAAGCAGGCTCAGAGCCTGAAATGTATATTTGTGAGTGAGGAATCCAGACGGTATCGAAACCCTGACCGATTAGCATTTGATGGACCGATTAGCATTTGATGGCCCATCTCCGCCAAACACAGGACTGGTACTTGAGCGACTGATACAATCCCAGACATTTCAGCACCACTCCCTGTACTCGGGAAGTGTAAACAACAGGGTCAATGACCGCTTGGGACACGCCCAGCCATCGAGGCACCTGCCCCTTTATTGGTTCGAATCGAACACAGTGATCAGGGATCACCCAATTAGTGGGGTCCACACTGAAGGACCGCCCAAAAGAGCGCAAAAACCCCCAAGCATAAGAAGAGAGTCCACCATGTGTTCGGCCTCTCTTGGACCTGGCGCCCCGGCAACGACCATCTCCAATCGCAGCACCATCAGAAGCAAGTCCAAGTTCAACGCCCGCTACCAGACGGATGAGCCTAGCTGAGCAGCAGTTACTTCTCCCAACTCGATAAATCCAAAATCGAACAAAGGCCACTGTTCTTCTGACCTAAGCCGTGTGTCGGAAGTTAAGTACAGGTTGTCTTAGTTGATAGGTGTAGTGTAACTAGTAATGTTTATGTTGCATGATTAATTTTGTGTGTAAATAAAGTACCCTTGACCTTGAACGAACTAATTGCTGTTTGGCTCTTTGATCGATAGCCGGTTGAACCTTGTGGTTCGTTTGATACCTGCCGACTCTGAGCATTAGAATATTGATATCCAAACGAAAGAGGGCAACCTCACTGACTGCCATATTTAGAGTAAGTAGAGAAGGCACAACATTCTCTATTTATAACTTTATGGGGGAAGTGGTCAAGAGCCAGTGCTGAAAGAATTGTTAACTCCATTGATTTATTGACTTCAGGAAATGTGGAAATATAACTGCAAATAGAATTTTCTATGTTGTACTAGACTGGCATATCACTTAAAATATGTTCACTCGGAAAGTTCAGAGCACAGATATAAAGCCTTGTATCTCTTTGACAACAGTAATCCATCTGAACAAAGCTCAAAGAAAAAGACAATTTGCAGGTACATAGTGACCTTTGAATTCCCCAAAAGTGGTTTACAGCCAATGAAGTGATCCTGAATTGTAGCCATTGTTGTAATGTAGCAAACGCCGTGGTCAATTTGCACACAGCAAGCCCACAAAAATACAATGAGGTAACGACCAGACAATCTGTTTTTATGTTGTTGATTGAGGGATAAATATTGTTCAGGACATAGGGGGAAGTCCACAGCTTGTCGAGTCATTAAATCTTTTACATCCATTTGGCACATCAGACGATGCCTCAGTTTACCATCTTATCCAAAAGATGTGCCTCTGACAGTACTACTGTAGTGTGTAAGTGTAAATTTTGTTTACCGAAAGGTACACAGCTATACACATTCATAAAAACATATTTCCAGCATTTTCTGTTTTTATTTCAGATGTCCAGAATCCACTGTATTTTGCTTTATTGTTTACAAAAGCATATGCAGATATACAGAGGTACAAATGCATGTAGATATCTCCCAGTTGCAGACACAGCCTTCATACACCTATACAATCTAATATTGAATATTGGTATTGCTTCCACTTCGACTTTATTTTGAGTGTGTGCGCCTGTGTATATTCCCTGGCCAGACTTCTCCTCAGATTCCTTCCTTAATTCACATCTTTTACTAGTTTCTCTCCTATCTCTGCTCATGTTAGTTGATATTGTTAACTGTGCCCTCTCCTCAGCTATTCCCTCACCCCTTAGATTCTGCCACCATCACTCCTCTTCAAAAAAGAACATTGGCCGTTACTTACTTGCAAAATAGCTCTCCACCTCTAAACTCCCTTTCCACTCCCAAGATCTTGAACGTGTTAGTGCTTTGCAAATCCATGCCCAGCTTTCCTGGAACTCCACGATTCAATGTCTCCAATCAGCTTTATCCCCTGCCATAATACTGAAATGGCCCTTATTGAGGCTGGTACACACAGATATATAGACTAGTACATATACACAGGCACCAATGCGTACTGACATATACATGGGCCTAAGCCACAGTCGTGTTGCATTGTGTTGCAGTCCGTGTTACCCCAGGGTGAATAACGCAACATGATACCAGGAGTGGTTACTGCTTTTACGTAATTTACCTTAGAAAATTCACTGATGACCAGCAACTGCCTTCCAGCGGCATGGAAAACATCCAGACACCTCCACAGCTCTGGATCTCTGGGAACTTTGGCGCCAACTGGCGGGTCTTCAAGCAGAAATTCAGTCTATACCTTGAGGCCTTGGGCCTCGAAACTGCATCCGATGCCCGAAATATCGCGCTGCTACTGTCGACTGTGGGGGACCAGGCCATCCAAATCTTCAATTTGCTCACTTTTGCCAATGGTGAGGACAAGACCAAGTTCCAGACCGTCTTAGCCAAATTTGACAGTCACTGTGAGGTCGAGACGAACGAAAGCTTCGAGCATTATGTTTTCCAGCAGCGCCTTCAGGGTAAGGATGAGCCTTTCCAGTCTTTTCTCACTCATCTTCGCATTCTAGCACAATCCTGCAACTGCGGTGACACCGCAGACTCCCTCATCAGGGATCAGATCGTGTTTGGGGTCCACTCCGACGCCCTGCAGGAGCAGCTCCTGAAAATAAAAAATATGACCTTGCCAGTGGCCATCGAGACGTGCAAAGTCCACGAACAGGCAAAAAGTCGCTATTCCTGCCTTAAGTCGGCAGAGCAGGACCAACTTGCCTCCCACGAGGCTGAGAGTGTGCAGGCCATCGCCCGAATGCGGCAGTTGAGCGTCGATGAAGGCGGCCATTTCGCGAGCTTTTTCAGGGGTCCCACGCATGCGCACCACGGTCGGGAGAACGAAGCGGCCGAAAACTACACTGCACAGGTGCGAGCGGCGGCTGACCGCACTGCGCATGTGCGACGATGCACTGAGCGTCACAACGTCGACATGGTGATGTGCCCCAACTGCGGCACCGCCCATTTAAAGCAGCAATGCCCTGCAAGAGGCAGGCGATGTCTCAACTGCAAGAAGCTTGGCCATTATGCGGCTTTGTGCAGGTCTGCACCTCCGATAGGGGGCCAGCGATCCCAGTTCCAACGCAGACGTGTTCGAAGTGTGCAGCAAGGGCTGCTGGATTTCGAACCTGATCCCGTCACGGATCCAGAGGACGACTGCCCGGAGTCCCCATATCGAGTGGGCATCATCACCATGCATGACAAGGCCTCCTCGCATTCAGCAACACACACACCCATCCTCAATGTGGATTATGCCGACTCAACTTCAGACTTTAATTTTGCCCTTCTGGCGTACAGGGCAACCCCTCTGTCCAACGGTATGTCTCCGGCACAGCTCCTTATGAATCGTAACCTGCGGACGACTGTTCCGGCCATTCATGTACCTGACCTGGATCACCTTCCAGTGCTGCAAAAGATGCAGCAGATCAGAACCCGGCAAAAGCTGACATACGATGCTCATGCTACTGATCTGCCCTTGCTCTCTCCGAAGGACGCTGTTCGCGTCAAGTTGTCTGGTGGAGGCTAGTCAGCTCCAGCTGTTGTTGTTCGACAGGCTGCTCCCAGGTCGTTTGTGGTTCGCATGGCTGATGGATCCATTATCAGGCGCAACAGAAGGACACTACGCAAACTTGCTTGCCCACCACTGGATCTCAAGTTCCCAGATATCGTTCTGCCTTATCCGGACACCTCGCTCCATGAGGCCACCAATCTGGCTGCATGCCAACCAGTCAAGACACCATCATCCCCGCCTCCACCACTCAGGCGGTCCACAAGAATCCGACGACAGCCCCAACGACTGGACTTATAAATAGTTCCTTTGTATATATACTGTTTTGTTTCTCACGCTAGACACCTTACATGTACATATCCATTCACTCACCAATTGCTGTATATTGTTACTTTTGTAAATATGTCGTATATGCTCTAAGCAGCTGACAAATTTTTTAAAAAGGGGGCATGTCATAATATGCACCCATGCACATCATGAGGTAAAAGCAGGCAGTGACAGACACCCAGGTGAGCCAATCAACATACAGAACAGAACACGACCAATCACCAAACAGAACACCAGAGGGGGGCTTCCAACTATAAAACACAAGAGGCATCAGCACTCTGCCTCTTTCCACTGGTGACAACTGTAGTGACAGTCAGGGTGTACAAATCATTCAACACCTTCTACACGTGGATCAGAGCTACCCTGGTCTAGATAGTTGATGTTAGTTTACTTAGAGTAGTAGAGAGTCAACCCACAGGCAGCTGTGTGCTTCGTTACTGAAGTTCAATAAATCTTATTGAACCAACGCCTACGTTTGGTGTATGCTTGATCATTTAACTGCATCGTGTTGCAGTCCGTGTTACCCCAGGGTGAATAACACGACAGGAAATACACAACAGAAACATTTATAGACAATAAAGCGCGCGATCTTCCAGCTTCGTTATGCTCTCGCTCAAGCGAAACGAGGCCGGTGAATAGAGGGAGAGGCCAAAAGCGAGAACGGCGCCAGGCCCCTAACAGTTTGCGATGAAATCAGCCCATTCCCATGCGCGAAATCGGGATCTTGCCGTAGCGAGGTGAGAAACCAAGTTAGCCTAATTTCCATACAATTAACGAGAGCCATCCCATTACCACCGGCCCCTTGTCATTCAGCGTCCTCCCGAGCAAGTGTTCATGCTGGCACCGATTAGTGCACCTGTTGAAAAATGTGAACCTGACGGAAGGGCTTCTGTGGGGAGCCAAGGAGGGAAGTCGCAATCTTTGCTCACAGGGAAATAGTCCGGGGGCACTGGGCGTGCCACCCCATTGTTCGGTTGGGAGGCCCTTGGCTCGGGGTGGGGGACCATAGGAGGGTGGGGTGGGAGGTGCTGGTGGGCAACTGGGGGGCAACCACTCGCGGCACCACCATGCCAACCTCTGGATCATTTACCTCTTCCATGGGCAACCCTTGTCCTTACGTGTCTGCCCAACCGAAAACCCATAACCCCCATCGGCAGCCGAGGCCTCAGGCCATGCGGCTGAAGGGTATTGCTGACAGGGAATTGGCAATCGTGGTTAGGTGAGTACTTCACACATCCCAAGTGGATTCTCGTGGGTAGGTGGGCTATGTAGCATGTGGGAGTCATTGCCTGGAATCCCAATCCCACCTTGATGCCTGGGCAGTGTGTAATCACTGTGGGAGGCAACATCACACATGCAGCAGCCAACATTTGACAGATCCTCCGGGTGTGGCCCAGTGGTTCCTCACCTCTGCGGTGTCCGCCAGCCTCCACGTGTGTGATAGACCTGTCCTCGGCCATACCAGTCACCTCCAAGGCACGCTCCTCAAAGGTGGTGAGTATTCTTAAGTCCGGCATCCCTCTACCTGTCTGGGCCCTCTCCCAATGATTATGGTAGAGCTTTTCCTGAGGAGAGACAGAGGGGACATCGTTAGCCACACGTGTGGTTCACAGTGGTGGGAGGGTGTGTGTGAAGGGTGGGTGTGAGGGGTTGAAGGGGGAGAGGGTTGAGGGAGGGTTGGAGGTCGCATGGGGAGTCGGGGGGTGAATGCGCTCTTGGGGAGGGAGGGGGCGGAGCATCGGGGGCGGGCCTCAGGCAATGTCCTGAGGCAGTGGATACGTGGTGTGACGTACTCTGCACGTTGGTGTCTACTCACTCAGGTTGTTGATCTTTTTCTGGCACTGGAGACCAGTCCTCCTGGTCACACTCGCTGAGCCTATGGCTGACCCTCCTGGACCCTTGGGGGAACAGGACTTCCTTGCTGGCCTCCACTACGTCAAGCAGCTTCACGAGGTCAGCCTCCCTGAATCTTGGGCTGGTCTCCTCGGAACACAGTCCCAGCGAATCAGCGGATCAACGGTGAGATGCCCGTGAGGCCTTGTGAAGTGGACCAATTAACGTTGAATTGCGTTGCCGGCCTCACTGGGCAGAGCGCCAGGAAACTCACGGAAGTTCCCAATCGCTACCAGTAATTAAGACAGGTTTGGATAAGATTGTGGTAGTGTGGCATGTTGAAGGAGCGTACTCTTGCAGTGCATGTGACTAACTCGGGGCCTATCATGCAGGAGTGTACGAACTCTGACCCATAGGGAAAACGCACAGTTCCCGGGAGCAAGGTCCTAGTCAAAGTGAACCTGGGAGCCAGAGTGTGAAGACCTGTATAAAGACTCTGTGCCTGTATATAAGTTAGTTGCCAACAAAACCTTCATTATTCCTTACTGATATCTATTTGGTATTGCCTCGAGCCACCACATTGGCGACGAGTATAAATTGGATTGATCACAAACCTGCAGTCTTTGAATTCAAGGGGGAAAGGAGAAGCCTCCAGGGAAAAAAAGGAACAGAGAAATCGGAAAGCCCGGCATTACCAGAGAACAGTGAGTGAAAAGTGTCCAAGACTGGGAACTTAGACCCATTCCAACAGGAGACTGAAAACTGGAGTCGGGAATTCCTGTGGCTCCATTATTTCTCCACAGCAAATGAAATAACGGAGGAGGATAAAAGGAAAGTTATCCTATTAACAGTTTGCGGGCCAACAACGTAAGAAATTTAACATCCCTGAAGGCACCTCACACAAAGTCTTTTGACCAATAGGTGAAGCTGGTCAGGAAGTATTTCAAACCCAGACCCTCAATCATAGTACAGTGATACAAGTTCAAATCGGCTGTCAGGGACCCAGGAGAAACAATCTCCGCCTTTGTTTTCAGATCCGGCAAATGGCCGAGAATTGTGAGCTCGGTGCAGCACTCAGTGACATGTTGCGTGATCATTTAGTATGCGGTATTAATAACAAAGTGTGCAAAAGAAGCTTCTAACTGAAATTAAGATTATCCTAAAAAGGGTGATCGAGATTGGCCAGGCAACCGAGTGCACGGGGAGGGCGTGTAAGAGTTTCAAAGTGTGCAAGAGGGCGAAGTGAGCCAGTTGTGGGGCAGTTTGGCTGTAAGGCGTGCAGCCAGGTCAACAGGCACAGCGGAAGTTCAGCCACGATCCCAGAACAGGGGGCTGGATTCGCCAGACACCTTGCTGAAATCGCGTTCGGCGAACAGCCGGAGAATCACATTTCCTGACCGAATCGGGGGCGACGCGGCTTTTACAATACTCCGCCCCTCCAAAGCGGCATACGCGCAGAGTACATCGCACCACATATCCACAGCCTCAGGCCATTGCCTGAGGCCCGCCCCCGATGCTCCGCCCCCGACTGGCCGAGTTCCCGACGGTGCGGGGCATGTGTGTGGTTTCATCCAACGGGAACTCAGCGTGGCGGCTGCGGACTCAGTCCAGTCCCGCCACAGTCGGGGGAGAGGCGATCCGCGGGCGGGGGGGGGACGACATTATTCGAGGCTGGGGGCACTGTAGTGGGGCTGTCCGGGGCGCGCGAGCCAGCTGAAGGAGGGAACTATTTTGCGGGCTGGGTCCGTGAGCGGCCTCCGCCACGAAGCACAGCGTGGCCGCTGCAGGCCGCCGCCGTGCACAAGCGTGGCCACGGACCTGGCAATTCTCCGGGGCGTATCGGCAGCTAGAGCCGGATGCTCGATGCTGCCGTCCTGCTAGCCCCCAGCAAACGGGAAATCGGTGGCCATTTTGCACCAGTTCCATTCCCTCCAAATCAGAGAATCCAACCCAGGATGTCAGTGGTAAGCGAAGGCATTTGGAAGTCAGCCCAGAAGTCAAGATGACCGTTATCAATGTGCGGGAGATCACCCCCAAGAATCGTACCACCGCAGACAACTTTTTGTTTTTGGTGCAATAGGAAGGGCCATTTCCAGGCACATTGCCACACCAATCAGAGCATACCAATTAAAAAAGAAGCAGCAAACCATAGTCCCAGTGCACAAAATTAGCAGGGACTGGTTTAGCTCAGTGGACGAGACAGCTGGTTTGTGATGCAGAACAAGGCCAGCAGCGTGGATTCAATTCCCGTACCAGCGGAGAATTCTGAATTCTCCCTCTGTGTACCCGAACAGGCGCCGGAATGTGGCGACTTGGGGCTTTTCACAGTAACTTCATTGCAGAGTTAATGTAAGCCTACTTGTGACAATAAAGGTTATTTAATTTAATTTAAGTAGAGAGGAATTCAGATGAAGAACCTGGAACATATAAGGTAAACAAGGTGAACGTGAGCAAAACAACCCCAATTGAGATAGTCCTCACAGTAAATGAAATGAAAATTGCTTATTGTCATGAGTAGGCTTCAATGAAGTTACTGTGAAAAGCCCCTAGTCGCCACATGGTACGGGAATTGAACCGTGCTGCTGGCCTGCTTTGGTCTGCTTTAAAAGCCAGCGATTTAGCCCAGTGTGCTAAACCAGCCCCTCCTAAATTGAAGACCACTAAAGATGGAGGTCACAACATTGGGGCATCGGCCACGGTGGGCAAACATTTGAAGAGACATTCAGTTTGTGAACTGGAAGAGCCCAACAGACAAATTGGCAACATACATGGGGGAGACCCTGGGAATGGTGACTCCAGTGTCACAGCAACAAAATGCCCAGCTACCTATGATCACTGTCGAGGGACATCGACCAAGCCTGATGGGGCAGGATTAGTTGCTCCAAATCAAGTAGAATTGGTTGGAAATTTTCAAAATCTTGGGCAGTGTCTTTCAGGAAATCTTATGTAAATATAAAGACATGTTGCAGAATGCATTGGGTCGAATAAATAATAATAATCTTTAGAATAACTTTATTATTGCCACAAGTAGGCTTACATTAACACTGCAATGACGGTACTGTGAAAATCCCCCAGTCATCACACTCCAGCATCTGTTCGGGTACACGGAGGGAGAATTCAGAATGTCCAATTCACCGAAGAGCATGTTTTTTGGGGCTTTTGGGAGGAAACCGGAGCACCCGGAGGAAACCCACGCAGACACGGGGAGAACGTGCGGATTCCGCAGACAGTGTCGTAAGCCGGGAATTGAACCCGGGTCCCTGGCGCTGTGAAGCAACAGTGCTAACCACTCCCACATTCTTCACATCTCATGGTCTGCAGACCAAATTTCTTATACCACTGCTATCTCTTCTGCTGCAAGCCTCTTTGCTTGTTATTTTCTGCACCTTTACCCTTGGCGTCATGATTGCTAGCAGCTTCCTGCTTTTCAACAAATGCTACAGATTTCCTTGTCCCAAGAAAGCGCGGAATACAGCTTCTGAGAGATACAAGGGATGAAGGTGAACATTTTGGAGTGTGCGCCTCATGTGGAATCTCCACGGCCTGGACCAGCCGCCACGGTGACTCCGGTCTCTGGGCGAAGGATCGGCCGTCGAGGCATGGGCCGTCGAGGTAGGCATCAGCCCAGGGGTCAGGCTTTGCATCTGAATGACCCAGAGGATGCTGAGGATATGAGTTGCAGCTGAATTGTTTGGCAGTGGCCCATGTGACCCCTATTCGTGCCCCGATTCAGGTGAACGACCATATGCTCCAAATGGAGTTGGATATAGGAGCTGCTGTTTCTGTAGTAGTTAGAGCACCTGTGGTCTTATTAAACGGGGCGTGCATAATTTGACTTTGGCTGGCATGACAGCTCGTTTCGACACTCATACGGGGGAATGACTGAATATTGTGGGGTCCACCCTTACTGCAGTAGTTTATAGACACCAATCAGTTGGCCATCCCCTCATTGTGGTGCCAAGTAGCGGCCCTAGATTGTTGGGCTACATTTGGCTACACAATCTCCAGTTGGTTTGCACCATATCCTCCAAGTGGGATCTGGTCTTTGTACGGTGCTGAGCAAATTCCCTAAGGTTTTCCAGCCTGGCTTGGGTAAAATTAAAGGGACCGTGGCCAAGATCTAGGTGGACTGGGAGGCCCAGCCCCAATATATCAGTGCCCACCCAGTTCCCTACGCTTTAGTGGAGAAAGTCGAGACCGAACTTCTGCTCTTGGAGAGTCTGGGCATCATTCAACCTGCACGCTTCACCAATTGGGTGGCGCCGGTCGTCCCCGTAATGAAGCCGGATAAGACCATCTGCCTCTGCTGAGACCATAAATTGATAGTGGACACGAGGTTAGACCGTTAGCTTTTGCCACGCATTGAGATTCTTAATACTACATTGGCCGATGGCCGTACATTATGAAAATGGACATGAGCAACGCTTATCTACAGCTGGAGCTCGATAAATCATCATGGAAGTACGTCACGATCAATACACACAAGGGACTCTACGAGTGCACCAGGCTCCCGTTTGGAGTACCTTGCCGTGTGCAGCCTTCCAGCGCATCATGGAGAACATCCTACACGGATTGCAGTTTACTTAGATGATGTGCTAGTCACAGGAACCACAGAGCAAGAACATTTGGAGAACCTCGAGATTGCGCTGAAACATTTTTCAGAGTATGAAGCCCGCCTGTGCTGCGTGAAGTGCGTGCTTCTCATGAAATAAGTCATATATTTAGGATATTGGGTGGACCGAGACTGCCTGCATCTGGCCGCCGAGAAACTGAGAACCATCAAGATGGCCTCCGACCCCTGAGGTGCCACAGACCTTCGCTCTTTTCTTGGAATGGCCAATTATTATGGCAGATTCATTCCGAATTTGGCAATCATCCTGGCACCCCTTCACTCACTCCTCAAGAAGCACCAGCCTTGCGATGGAACAAGGGTCAGGGTGACGCATTTAAGAATGTGAAATGGTGGTTGTCCTCTTCGGGGGTGTTGACGTATTTCAACCCTTTGAAACCATTGTTCGCCATATGGGATTGGGGCAGTCCTGTCCGATCGGATGAGCGATGGCTGTGACTGTCTGATCGCCATTGCTTCCCGGACGGCTGAGAGAAAATAGGTCCAGATCGAAAAAGAAGGATTTGGCGATCTTATTTGGTGTAAAGCGATTTAATCAATACGTCAATGGATTGGATTGGATTGATTTATTGTCACGTGTACCAAGGTACAGTGAAAAGTATTTTTCTGCGAGCAGCTCAACAGATCATTAAGTACATGAAAAGAAAAGGAAATAAAAGAAAATACATAATAGGGCAACACAAGGTCCACAATGTAACTACATAAACACCGGCCTCGGGTGAAGCATACAAGGGTGTAGTGTTAATGAGGTCAGTCCATAAGAGGGTTGTATAGGAGTCTGGTAACAGTGGGGAAGAAGCTGTTTTTGAGTCTGTTCGTGCATGTTCTCAGACTTTTGTGTCTCCTGCCCGATGGAAGAGTTGGAAGAGTGAGTAAACCGGGTGGGTGGGGTCTTTGATTATGCCGCCCGCTTTCCCAAGGCAGCGGGAGGTGTAGATGGAGTCAATGGTTGGGAGGCAGGTTCGTGTGAGGGATTGGGCAGTGTTCACGACTCTCTGAAGTTTAATGCGGTCTTGGGCTGAGCAGTTGCCATTCCAGGCTGTGATGCAGCCAGATAGGATGCTTTCTGTGGT
Organism: Scyliorhinus torazame; assembly: GCF_047496885.1. Classification (NCBI taxonomy): domain Eukaryota; kingdom Metazoa; phylum Chordata; class Chondrichthyes; order Carcharhiniformes; family Scyliorhinidae; genus Scyliorhinus; species Scyliorhinus torazame. Next base: position 190,916,915 of record NC_092717.1, read on the forward strand.
GCATCTGTAAAAGTTGGTAAGCGTTAATGTGGACAGGCCAAATTTCCTTAGTTTCCTGAGGAAGTATAGGTGCTGTTGTGCTTTCTTGGTGGTAGCGTTGACGTGGGTGGACCCGGACAGGTATTTGGAGATGTGTACCCCTAGGATGCAGCCTGTGGCTGCATTCCTCTATCATCACGGATCACAAGCGGTTGCTGGGCACCTTCTGTGGAGACAAGGCAATCCCACCAATTGCGTCCGCAAGGATTTAGCACTGGGCCTTGCTGTTGGCTGCTTACGAATACTCTTTCAAGCACCTCCCAAGGACCCAGATTACGCATGCAGATGCGGTGAGCCATCTTCCCCTGCAGGCCAACTCTGCACTGGGTCCCATATCTAAGGAAGGATATGCTGGCCTTGGAAAGGGGCCAGAGGAGGGTCACAAGTATGATCCCAGGAATGAAGAACTTGTCGTATGAGGAACGTTTGAGGACTCTGGATCTGTACTCGTTGGAGTTTAGAAGGATGAGAGGGGATCTTATGAAAATGTACAAGATACTGCGAGGCCTGGTGTTATGGGCGAGGCGTTTTCAGAACCCCAAAATGTATCATGATGTTGAACCAACCTCTCCCTTTAATGTATTTGTTGCTTTTCCTAGCACACGGCTTGTTCCCTAGGTGTGGGATTACAATTATGGACACGTGAGTTTTTAAAACCAAAACAATGTTTATTCCATGAACTCAACTTAACAGCTTAAATAAACATTAGATCTCTTAACACCCCTTACTTCAAAGATAACTCAGAAAATATTGCAACAGTAAATAATTCCTAAAAAATGTTCCTTCAAACTTCCAAGAGACTTAACATCTTTAAACAGAATCACATCAGGTTAAAGGCTTTATTATTATGAGTTTAAATCACCCAAATTATCCAGAGATAGTCTTTCATGGCAGAGATCCAGCTCACTGCAAACACAGACACTCCCAAGCTCTTTTCAAACTGCAAAACTAAACTGCAAAATGGCTGACCTGACCTCAGCTCCACCCACTCTCTGACATCACTGTTTTCTTAAAGTTACATTGCTTAAGCATCCATGTCTTAAAGGTACTCTCACATGACACCTCCCCCCAAGAAAAAAAGATAAACCATCAACTTCAAGATGGTTTCATTTTGCACTTTTGCACCATCCACTAAGAAATACACACAGTAAATATACATTTTCATTTAAAGAAAACAACACACTCAAACAGGTATAATAATATAGTCAATTTTTCTTTGTTCTTCTTCCTCCAACCGAAATCCTTCTCGATTGACAGTCTCTTTGAACAAAGTCTCTGCACGATCCATCCATTCCTCAGCATTTCTCTTCAGAATCAGAGAGTTTAGTTCAATCTGACCACAGAGCCCCTTGCAATTCTCCAATACAGGAACATTGGTGATCACAGCTTTCAGGCAGTCAAATGCCTGTTGAAAGTCCGCTGTCCATTGAAATTTTTTAGGTTTCTTTAGCAAGTCCATCAGTGGATAATCGCGCCACAAATCTTTTGCACAAAGGGTCGATCAAATTCATTCATGCTGAGAGATTGCATTATTTACCTTTGTCTTGAAGGTAATGGAAACTCCGCAAGGAAAGTGATTCGGACTTCTCCAATGTCATTTTCGGTTAGGTTCACCACCAAACCCGCCTCCTGAAGTAGATCAAATAACTCCCTCAGATGTTTTAATTGTTCTTTCCATGTCTGGCTGAAAACTACCAGATCGTCGATGTATACCGCACAATTGGGTAATCCTGAAATGACTGTATTAGTTAACTGTTGAAATGTTGCTGGGCGTTTTTCATGCCAAATAGCATAACTTTGAACTGGTATATACCATCTGGAGTCACAAAAGCTGAAATCTCCTTTGCCGTTTCAGATAAAGGTACTTGCCAGTAACCTTTCAGTAAATCCAATTTGGAAATAAAAGCGGATTGTCCCACTTTCTCAATGCAATCCTCCAAACGGGGGATAGGATAAGAGTCCGTTCTTGTAACTGCATTCACCTTTCGATAGCCCACACACAACCGTTGGGTAACGTTTGGTTTAGGTACCATCACTATGGGTGAGCTCCATTGGCTGTAGACCACTTCAATTATGCCATTCTTCAGCACACTCTCAATCTCTCTGTTAACCTGTGCCAATTTTAAAGGATTAAGTCTATATGGATGTTGTTTGATAGGAACAGCATTTCCTACATCTACATCATGTATAGCCATTTTAGTACTTCCAAATTTATCTCTACAAACCTGCCCATGTGATATCAATAACTCTTCCAGGTCAGTTCGTTTTTCCTCTGGAAGGTAACTTAACAATTCATCCCAATTTTTAAGAACATCCTCATTTTCCAATTTAATTTGAGGTATGTCAAATTCACAGTCATCTGGATTTGGTTCGTCACTTTGAGTTAGAATCATTAAAACCTCCTTTATCTCTTCTTCCCTTTCAAAGTACCTTTTAAGCATATTCACATGACACACTCGGTGAATCTTCCTTCTATCTGGTGTTTTTACCACATAATTCACCTCACTTAATTTCCTTCCAATCTGATACGGTCCACAAAACCTAGTTTTTAAAGGCTCCCCTACCACTGGTAACAACACGAAAACTTTATCCCCACTGGCAAACTACGAACTTTGGATTTCTTGTCTGCTACCCGTTTCATCACATTTTGTGCAACTTTCAAATTCACCTGCTCTATTTAATCGTTCCCTAAAATTTGACACGTAATCCAATAGTGTAATTTCCGATTTCTCACCCACCAATTTTTCCTTAATCAATTTAAGTGGTCCTCTTACCTCATGACCAAAAATTAATTCAAAAGGACTAAATTTGGTAGATTCATTAGGTGCATCCCTAATTGCAAACAATACGAATGGGATTCCTTTATCCCAATCCTCTGGATAATCTTGACAATACGCGCTCAACATTGTCTTTAATGTCTGATGCCACCTTTCTCACACTCCCTGCGATTCTGGATGGTACGCAGTTGATTTAAATTGTTTTATTCCTAAACTATCCATTACTTCTTTGAATAACTTTGAAGTAAAATTTGTTCCTTGATCCGATTGAATTTCTGTGGGCAGTCCATATCTAGTAAAGAATTTAAGTAACTCCTCCACAATTCTTTTAGCTGTAAAATTAAATACTGGAATGGCCTCTGGAAACCTAGTAGACACATCCATTACAGTCAAAAGATATTGATTCCCACTTTTTGTTTTAGGAAGCGGTCCTACACAATCGATTAGGACCCTTGTAAAAGGTTCATAAAATGCTGGAATGGGTATTAAGGGCACTGGTTTTATCACTGCTTGAGGTTTCCCTATCACTTGACATGTATGACATGATTGACAAAATTTAACTACATCTTTATGTAGTCCAGGCCAATAAAAATGTTTCTGGATTTTAGCTTGAGTTTTCTTTAGTCCCAAATGACCTCCCACTGGTACCTCATATGCAACTCGCAACACCTCCTTTCTATACCCTACCGGCAATACTACTTGATGAACTTCTGCCCACTTTTCATCCGCCTGCATATGTACAGTTCTCCATTTTCTCATCAAGACATCATTTTTACAGTAATAACACTCTGGTATACTCTCAGACTCCTCTTCCGTATATGCTTTCTGATATATCCATTTTATTTCTACATCTTTCTGTTGTAACTCCGCCAATTTTCCTGAACTAAAAATATCCGCCTCATCCTCTACCTGTTCTTGTTCTTTTTCAACCATCTGATCAAAAATCGTTTCTCATAATTGCACTTCAACTTCATCTTCACTCTTTGATTTCTCCTCTTGTCTTTACCTGTGACTTTGCAACCTTGTTACTCCACAATCCAGAAAAATCCCAGGATATTCGCCCTTCAACACTTCAGTTGACTGATTTTCCACTGGCTTACCAACCACAGTAGGCATCACTCCCACCTGCGATCCAGCTACATCATTACCCAAGATAAACTGTATTCCTGGACAAGATAGTTTATCTATTACTCCTACTAACACTTCACCAGTCTTCACTGGACTTTCCAACTTTACCTTATAGAACATAGAACATAGAACAATACAGCGCAGTACAGGCCCTTCGGCCCACGATGTTGCACCGAAACAAAAGCTATCTAACCTACACTATGCCATTATCATCCATATGTTTATCCAATAAACTTTTAAATGCCCTCAATGTTGGCGAGTTCACTACTGTAGCAGGTAGGGCATTCCACGGCCTCACTACTCTTTGCGTAAAGAACCTACCTCTGACCTCTGTCCTATATCTATTACCCCTCAGTTTAAAGTTATGTCCCCTCGTGCCAGCCATTTCCATCCGCGGGAGAAGGCTCTCACTGTCCACCCTATCTAACCCCCTGATCATTTTGTATGCCTCTATTAAGTCTCCTCTTAACCTTCTTCTCTCCAACGAAAACAACCTCAAGTCCATCAGCCTTTCCTCATAAGATAGTCCCTCCATACCAGGCAACATCCTGGTAAATCTCCTCTGCACCCGCTCCAAAGCCTCCACGTCCTTCCTATAATGCGGTGACCAGAACTGTACGCAATACTCCAAATGCGGCCGTACCAGAGTTCTGTACAGCTGCAACATGACCTCCCGACTCCGGAACTCAATCCCTCTACCAATAAAGGCCAACACTCCATAGGCCTTCTTCACAACCCTATCAACCTGGGTGGCAACTTTCAGGGATCTATGTACATGGACACATAGATCCCTCTGCTCATCCACACTTTCAAGAACTTTACCATTAGCGTTATATAATGGAACGCTACTCCTTTCACCCTGAATTCCACATATCACCACCTTTTCTGGCAACATTCTTCCCAAACTACATAATTCCTCATCTCTTACCATTAAAGATTGACTAGCCCAGTCCGGTGGTTACGGTGGCACTGAGGATCTGGGGGTAGTGGAGGAGACACAGTGGAGAGGAGGGGGCCTCGGTGTGGACCCCGATACGGAATAACCACAGATTTGCTCCGGGTAGGTTGGAAGGGGGATACTAAGGCTGGTATAGGGCAGGTATTATGAGGATGGTGGACCTGTTTATAGACGGGACTTTCCCTAGCATGCAGGCGCTGGAGCAGAGGTTCTGCCTACCTCCGGCAAATGCGTTCAGCCTCCCACTTAAACTAAAATACCACACCGAAATGCAACAATCCTTCACTGTCTTTAAGTTCACAAAAGCCAATCCAATAGATAGACTTTTATCCCCCTCGAGCCCCCAATTGTTATGGTCGAGGCGTTTTCAGAACCCCAAAATGTATCATGGAGTTCAACCAACCTCTCCCTTTAATGTATTTGTTGCTTTTCCTAGCACACGGCTTGTTCCCTAGGTGTGGGATTACAATTATGGACACGTGAGTTTTTAAACACAAAACAATGTTTATTCCATGAACTCAACTTAACATCTTAAATAAACATTGGATCTCTTAGCACCCCTTATTTCAAAGATAACTCAGAAAATATTGCAACAGTAAATAATTCCTAATAATGTTCCTTCAAACTCCCAAGGAGACTTAACACCTTTAAACAGAATCACATCAGGTTAAAGGCTTTATTATTATGAGTTTAAATCACCCAAATGATCCAGAGATAGTCTTTCATGGCAGAGATCCAGCTCACCGCAAGCACAGACACTCCCAAGCTCTTTTCAAACTGCAAAACTAAACTGCAAAATGGCTGACCTGACCTCAGCTCCACCCACTCTCTGACATCACTGTTTTCTTAAAGGTACATTGCTTAAACATCAATGTCATAAAGGTACTCTCACATGACACTGGATAGAGTGGACGTGGAGAGGATATTTCCACTTGTAGGAAAAACTAGACCCAGAGGACACCATCTCAGATTAAAGGGACAATCCTTTAAAATAGAGATGAGGAGGAATTTCTTCAACCAGAGGGTGATGAATCTGTGTAACTCTTTGCCGCAGAAGGCTGTGAAGACCAATTCACTGAGTGTTTTTAAGACAGAGATAGATAGGTTCTTGATTAATAAGGGGATCAGGGATTATGGGGAGAAGGCAGGAGAATGGGAATGAGAAAATATCAGTCATGATTGAATGGCGGAGCAGACTCGATGGGCTGAGTGCCCTAATTCTGCTCCTATGTCTTATGGTCTCACAGTCTTAAATCCCCCTATGGCAGGTATACTGAATTTTATGGACTCCTTGCCCGTCACTGCATTGTGTTTCATGATTGGGCGTAAACCAGCCCCCTACTGACCAAGGTAGGGCATCTAGTGCTATAAAGTGGCCAGCATCGACAGCTACAGTAGCCCAGTGGTTAGCACTGTTGCTTCACAGTGCCAGGGACCCTGTTCGATTCCTGGCTTGCGTCACTGTCTGTGTGGGGTCTGTACGTTCTCCCCGTGTCTACGTGGGTTTCCTCCGGGTGCAAGGTTTCCTCCCACAAGTCCCAAAAGACGTGTTGTTAGGTGAATTGGACATTCTGAATTCTCCCTCTGTGTACCCGAACATGCGCCGAGGTGTGGCCACTGGAGGATTTTTCCAGTAACTTCATTGCAGTGTTAATGTAAGCCTACTTGTGACACTAATAAAGATTATTATTATTATTATTACCAGAGAGGTTGAAGGCTTTCTCCTCAATGTTCTCGGAGCTGGCAGCACGTGGCGCAGTGGATAGCACTGCCACCTCACGGCGCCGAGGTCCCAGGTTCGATCCGGCTCTGGGTCACTGTCCGTGTGGAGTTTGTACATTCTCCCCATGTTTGCGTGGGTTTCACCTCCACAACCTAAAGATGTGCAGGCTAGGTGGATTGGTCACGCTAAATTGTCCCTTAATTGGAAAAAGTTAATTGGGCACACTAAATTTATAAATTAAAAAAATGTTCTTGGAGCTGACCGTGGAAGATGATAACCTTCTGTGGGACATGAGGGTTATTATTCCAGCGAAGGGCCAGGCAATCGTGTTGAAGGACTGTGATGAACCACTGTATTATATTGTACATACTGTTCTTACTTATGGTACTTACTGTTCTTACTGTTTGTTACATGTCTGGGTTTGTCCCTGCTGGCTCCACCCCTCGGGCTCAAGTATAAAGGTAGCTAACCTCCAGCCTTGGGAACGGCTGCCAGCAGGTATCTTTTAGCTGATTTAAGCCACAGTTTACTCTTCCGACTGTCGTCTGTCGTCATTGATGGTACATCAATTTAATCAGCTAAAATTTTAAGATGGATCCATCACTCAAGCCTGATCGCCTGGAGCTGGACCCCCAAGCAGCCGACGCCTCTTTTGAACACTGGCTAAGCTGCTTCGAATCTTACATTGATTCCTCCGCCGCCGCCGTCGCTGAGACCCACAAGCTGCGAGTCCTCAACTCCCGGGTGAGCCCGCAAGTTTTCCTTCTTATCAGAAACGCTACCTCGTTCGAGGATGCGATAATGCTGTTGAAGGGACAGCATATTAAGGAAGTCAACGAGGTGTACGCTAGGCATCTCCTTGCCACGAGGCGACAGCGCCCCGGAGAATCGCAAGCTCAATTTCTGCGCGCCTTGCGGGTACTCGGCCGGAACTGCAGTTGTAAGGCGGTATCGGCTGTCAAGCACTCCGAATTGCTGATCCGGCATGTCTATGTCGCAGGCATAAAATCTAATTACATCCGCCAGCGCCTCCTGGAAGAGGGTACACTCGATCTTCAAGACACAGTACAACTCTCGGACTCGTTGGAAGCGGCCTTCCATAACATGGATGCCCACACCTCCGACCACGCGGCACCCTCATGGACGTCGGCGCCGCCATCACCCGACCCAGGGGCGCCGCAAACCAGTGCCGCGCAGCGACCCGCCAACTCCAGAGGCCCGAAATGTTACTTCTATGGCCAGGGTAAGCACCCCAGACAACGCTGCCCAGCGAGGAGCGCGATCTGCAATGGGTGCGGAAAGAAGGGCCACTTCTCTAAAGTCTGCCAGGCCCGACCTGTTTCTAAACCCAGCAGCGCTGCGTGTAGCCCGCGGGGACCGGCCCCATCTTCCATGTCATCCGCCACGTGCGACCCGTGGGGGCCGCCATCTTCAACGCCACCCGCCACGTGCGACCTGTGGGGGCTGCCATCTTGGAATCACCCCGCCGCCTCCCGGAACCCCTGCTCACCAGATCCAATGCTGGCCTCCGCTACCCTCGATCAGCCCACCCACCTTCCGAAGCTCGCCTCCATCATCGTCGACCAATCTCGACCTCATCGCCTCACTAAATCCATGATGGCCGTCCGGATCAATGGCCACGAGACAACCTGCCTCTTCAACTCCGGGAGCACGGGGAGTTTCATTCACCCAGATACGGTACGGCGCTACTCCCTCCCAATTTTACCCGCGACCCAGAAAATCTCCCTGGCTTCTGAATCACATTCCGTGGAAGTCCGTGGGTACTGTGTCGCAAGCCTTACAGTACGGGGCGAAGAGTACAAAACTTTCAAGCTCTACGTCCTCCCCCAGCTCTGCGCTGCCCTACTAGGTCTAGATTTCCAATGCCACCTCAAAAGTCTTACCTTGGAGTTCGATGGACCCCTGCCCCCTCTCACCATCTGTAGCCTCTCGACCCTTAAGGTCGCCCCACCCCCGCTCTTTGCTAACCTCACCCCGGACTGTAAGCCCGTCGCCGCTACGAGCAGACGATACAGTGCCCAGGACAAGGCCTTTATCAGGTCGGAGGTCCAGCGACTCCTGCGGGAAGGGATCATAGTGGCCAGTACTCGCCCTGGAGAGCCCAAGTGGTGGTCATCAAAAATGGGGAGAAGCACCGGATGGTCATCGACTACAGTCAGACCATCAACCGGTACATGCAGCTCGATGCGTACCCTCTCCTCCGCATATCTGACATGGTCAATCAGATTGCGCAGTACCGAGTCTTCTCCACTATTGACTTGAAGTCCGTGTACCACCAGCTCCCTATCCCCCCGGAGGACCAACAATACACTGCCTTCGAGGCAGATGGCCACCTCTACCACTTCCTCAGGGTCCTTTTCGGCATCACCAATGGAGTCTTGGTCTTCCAACGGGAGATGGACCGAATGGTTGACCAGTATGAGCTGCGGGCCACGTTCCCGTATCTGGATAATGTCACCATCTGCGGCCATGACCAGCAGGACCATGACGCTAACCTCCAACATTTCCTCCACACCGCCAAGCTCCTTAACCTTACATACAATAAAGAGAAATACGTTTTCCGCACAACCTGCCTAGCCATCCTTGGCTACGTTGTGGAAAACGGAGTCCTAGGGCCCGATCCCGACCGCATGCGCCCCCTCCTGGAATTTCCACTGCACCAAGGCCCTCAGATGCCTGGGGTTCTTTTCCTATTATGCCCAGTGGGTCCCCAATTATGTGGACAAGGCCCACCCACTCATCAAATCCACCATTTTTCCCCTGACGGCTGAGGCCCGCCTGGCCTTCAACCGCATCAAAGCAGATATTGCCAAAGCCGCAAAGCATGCAGTAGACGAGTCCATCCCTTTCCAAGTGGAGAGCGATGCGTCTGACTTTTCTCTGGCCGCTATCCTCAACCAGGCGGGCAGGCCCGTGGCTTTCTTCTCCCGTACCCTCCAGGGCTCCGAAATCCGACACTCCTCCGTCGAAAAGGCCATTGTGGAAGCTGTGTGACATTGGAGGCATTACCAGGCCGGCAGGCGATTCACTCTCCTCACTGACCAACGGTCGGTTGCCTTCATGTTTAACAATACGCAGCGGGGCAAGATCAAGAATGACAAGATCCTAAGGTGGAGGATCGAACTCTCCACCTATAATTATGATATCTTGTATCGACCTGGGAATCTCAATGAGCTCCCAGATGCCCTATCACACGGTACATGTGCCAGCGCACAAGTAGACCGACTTCGGGCTCTCCACAATGATCTCTGTCACCCGGGGGTCACCCGTTCTTAACATTTTATCAAGGCCTGCAACCTGCCTTACTCCATCGAGGAGATCAGGACCATGACCAGGGACTGCCAGGACTGCGCGGAGTGCAAACCACACTTCTATTGGCCGGATAGAGCACACCTGGTAAAGGCCTCCCGCCCCTTTGAGCGCCTCAGCATCGATTTCAAAGGGCCACTCCTCTCCACTGACCGTAATGTGTACTTTCTCAACATCGTTGATGAGTACTCACGTTTCCCTTTCGCCATCCCGTGCCCTGACATGACCTCTACCACAGTCATTAAGGCCCTGCACGGCCTGTTCACCTTGTTCGGTTTCCCCACTTACACCCATAGCGATCGGGGTTCCTCCTTCATGAGTGATGAGCTGTGTTCCTGCTTAGCAAGGGCATCGCCTCAAGCAGGGCTACCAGCTACAACCCCCGGGGAAATGGACAGGTGGAGAAGGAGAACGCGACGGTCTGGAAGGCCGTCCTTCTTGCCCTACGGTCTAGAAGTCTCCCTGTCTCCTGCTGGCAGGAGGTTCTTCCCAATGCACTCCACTCCATCCGGTCCCTCCTGTGTACCGCCACCAATGTGACCCCTCATGAGAGGTTGTTTGTCTTCCCCAGGAAGTCCACCTCAGGGGTCTCGCTCCAGTCCTGGCTGACGGTCCCAGGGCCCGTCCTCCTCCGGAAGCATGCGAGGAGTCACAAGTCGGATCCCCTGGTCGAAAGGGTCCATCTCCTCCATGCTAACCCCCAATATGCCTACGTGGCACACCATGACGGGCGGGAGGACACAGTCTCCCTTCGGGACTTGGCACCCGCAGGTTCCCCAGCGACCATCACCACTATCCCTGACTCTACACTGTTAAGTAATGGGTTAAGAGTTAAGTAATGCATTAAGAGACATTGCAATTAGTTGTCTCATTTATGTTAAGTATTCAATGACTGACACTGATATGTAAAGGGGCTTGAGGTGGCCCTTGTGTCAGGTGGTGTGTTGTTAGAGTTTTGTGCAAAGGCTGTGAAAGTGAAATAAATGGTGTTTGGTGAAAAGGAACAGGACTTTTGACTCTTCATACAATGGTAACTAAAACGTCTAACAATGGTAGCAGAGGATGGTTGCTGTGCAAATGCGAAGGTTTGAAAGATACAACTTTTCCTGATCAAACCAAGGAGTGAGTGAGAAAGGGAAAAAAAAAGATACATGGCTGAACCCAGGATAAAGGTGGCTGGATATGACTATCCCCCCTTATTTTCTGAAAGGGAATCGTACGACCAATGGAGAAGTGCAGTAGTTATGTGGACTCAGGTAACTGCCTTGGGAAAGAGAAAACAACGTATGGCATTGGCTCTTTCTCTACCATATGGCAGTAAAATCCGAAACAAATGCTTTCTGAGCTGGAATTGGAAGAGTTAGACTCAGAAGATGGTCTGGAGACTCTATTACATTATATGGATAAGATTTACAAGAAAGATGACTTGTTAAGTGCGTATGAAGCATGGTTGGAATTTGATAAGTTCCGGAAAATAGAGGAATTCTCCATGGAAGACTATATAATGGAATTTGGCAGACTATATAAAAGGCTGCAGAATCACAACCTGGAATTTCCACAGTCTGTGTTGGCCTTTAAATTACTTAACTGTGCCAGAGTGAGCAACATGGATAGGCTCCTGGTTTTGACAGGAGTTCAGTTTACGGATGAAGATACCTTATTCGATCAGATGACAAAAGCTTTAAAGAGGTTTCTGGGGAAACATTCGATTCCGATGGCTCTGATGACTCAAATAGGTCAGACTGCTATAAAGCAGAATATGGAAGATACACTACTAACAGGATGGCAAAATTGTACGGCTACAAACAGGGCCCAAGACTATAGAAGAAGATCGAGACAAGGAAATTATGAAGACAGAAACCCAGTTAGAACTTACAGTAGGAAGATGAACCCCAGAAATGCACGGGGCATGATAAATCGATGTTTTCGATGTGACTCTCAATACCATTATGTCTTCAACTGGCCAAAACGTTATGATAGAGTGTTTGAAGCAACACATGACACGGAAGAGTCAGAAGAGGAAAAAGATAGTGTTCAGAGAGAAGACGTTGTCCTATTAACGAGCAGTTTTACGCCGGTAATGTGGGTGTTGGTTGCCGAATCCTTCAATTGTGCTGTATTGGACAGTGGCTGCACATCTACTGTGTGTGGAATTGACTGGTTAAAATGTTACCTGGGCTCCTTGAATGCTGAAAGTCGTAACAAGGTTAAGGAATTTGAAAGTTCCACAAGTTTCACGTTTGGGGATGATAATACTCTGAAGTCGCTGAAAAGTGTGGTGATCCCTTGCAATATTGCCGGAGTGAATCATTTCATTAGCACGGATGTTGTATCAAGTGAGATACCTTTGCTTCTGAGCAGACCATCGATGAAGAAAGCACACATGAAACTGGATATGGAACAGGATAAGGCAACGTTTTTGGAAAGACGGTGGACTTACAATTTACACAGTCGGGACACTGTTGTATTCCATTACTGAAAAATAATTTTTCAAGTAGAGTGGTTAAGGATGTGTTAATGGCAGTTAAAAATGGGATTTTAGCTGATAAAAAGCTTGTTGTATTAAAACTGCATAGGCAATTTGCACATCCGTCTCCTCGGAGGCTGAAAAAATTATTAAAGGATGCAGGGGTAAGGGATGAAGACTACACTAAACTGATAGAACAGGTTAGTGATTGCTGCGAAGTTTGTAGGAAGTACAGGACACCAGCACGACCGATAGTAACCCTACCTTTGGCCAGGGATTTTAACAACATTGTGGCTGTGGACCTTAAGATCTGGGATAAGGTCATTTTTCCGAAAGGACAACTACCAAAAGTTGGTACAAAGGTGATATACTTGCTTGAAGGGTCTAGTCAATGGAAGGATGCAACTGTTATTAGAGCACGGAAGGCCACTGGAAAGTATAAACATTGGTTGAATGTACAGCATTCAGGGGAGGGAGTTAAGACAATGGATTGGGAACACGAAGTTCAAAAATGGAGGTCACAGAAACGCAGTGCCAGTTCAGATAGTACATCGGTTAGTGAACAGGTCCGCAGGAAAAGGTCGAGAATTTTGAAAGGTCATCCCACAGCAGAGAGGAAAGATCAAGCAGTAACAGTATAGAACAAGTTACCAGGCGGGAGAGGGGACGTAGTTTATCAAGGTCTCGGAACATGAGTAAGACTACGAATACTAATAGGAGTAGAAGCCCACATGCACATGAGATTTTGGTGGCTTCCAATAAATTATATGAAAAGTTATCAAAGATGCTAAACAGCAAGAACTGCATAGTTGGAGTGAATTTGGGGCATACACAGAAGTATCAGATAGGGGACAAAGAGCTCTGTCCCACAGATGGATTTGCACGGAAAAGGTTCTTCCGGATGGAGCTTATAAGGCAAAGGCCCAGCTTGTGGCAAGGGGATTTGAAGAAAACTTAGAAGATCAGGATTTAAGGGTAGATTCACCTACAGCAGGAAAGGTTATTTTAAAGATCTTCTTTTAACCACAAAGACATGGGAATGCAAATCTATAGATATGAAAGCTGCCTTCTTGCACGGGCATCACCCCCGGAGAGACATTTTTCTCTGTCCTCCTAAAGAAGCAGCTAACACAGAAGGGGTATTCTGGAAGTTGAACATATGCGTCTGAGGTTTAAATGTTGCATCTAGAGTCTGGTATTTTTCGGTAAGGTCAGTTTTGTTAAAGTTAGGCTTTTACCAGTTGAAAGTAGATCCGGTAATGTTTTACTGGCACTATAAAGGGAACCTTTCTGGCATCTTTATGATGCATGTCAAATACTTTTTGTGGGGTGGGACTAGTGATTTTGAAGCTTTTCTAATCGCTGGTTTGAGGAAATAATTCAGGGTCGGAAGTCAGGCTTCCGGTGCATTTAAATATATTGGACTGGAAATCGGACAGACTAAGTTAGGGGCAACTTTACGTCAGCAATCTTACTTGGAAAGCATCAGCCCAATAGCAATTAGTCGTGGCTGGGTTTTCACAAAAAGGTGCAAGGTTTCAAAGATGGAAAAAGAGCAACTGCAAAGTTTAATTGGGCAACTGAATTGGTTAGGTCGACAGACTTGACCGGACGTGAGTTTTGATGTCTTAGAGTTGAGTACAAAAAATGAATGATCCCAAAGTGGAAGACATAATAAGAGCAAATAAAGCGTTTGGCCAAACTAAAAATGCAGGAGTGTCTTTTGAGGTTCCCGGTTTTAGATGACCTTAGGCACTTGAAATTCATAGTTTATAGTGATGTGTCCTATGCAAATCAAGTACAGGAGGTTTTATAATTTTCCTCTTGGGAACCAATGGTAAATGTTGTCCTCTTGTGTGGGAAACAAAGAAAATAAGGAAAGTGGTCGAAAACACTTTGGCTGCTGAGACGTTAAGCTTTGTAGATGCGGTGGATATGGCCTTTTATATATCTGAGATATTGACAGAAATTTAACTTTTGGATATTGTTAATGTTTCTGTGACTTTCCCCCCCCCCCAAAAAAAAAATAATAAATTTTGAAAATAAAAGGGGGGGAAATTGCCAGTGTGTTTTTGAGTTTCTTTGAATTTGTTTTCACCTAATTATTTTTTTCTCCAAGGAAGGGGAGGCTGTTAAGTAATGGGTTAAGAGGTAAGTGATGCATTAAGAGACATTGCAATTAGTTGTCTTATTTATGTTAAGTATCCAATGATTGACACTGATATGTAAAGGGGCTTGAGGTGGCCCTTGTGTCAGGTGGTGTGTTGTTAGAGTTTTGTGCAAAGGCTGTGGAAGTGAAATAAATGGTGTTTGGTGAAAAGGAACAGGACTTTTGACTCTTCATACAACGGTAACTAAAATGTATAACATACACTGTCTCCCTCCGTTGCTACTCACGACTCTACATCGTCTCCCTCCGTTGCTACTTATCTGGAAGACGACACGCTCCTGGATACGCAGGCCTCAACATTTCATCCGACACCAGTGTCCTCACCACAGCCGGGACTGAGGCGATCACAGTGGAAGGTCAGAGCCACCGACAGACTCGATCTCTAATTCAACCCGTCCACTTCACCCCCGCCGGACTCTTTTTTAACAGGGGGCAAATGTGGTGAACCACTGTATTATATTGTATATACTGTTCTTACTTATGGTACTTACTGTTCTTACTGTTTGTTACATGTCTGGGCTTATCCCTGCTGGCACCGCCCCTCGAGCTCAAGTATAAAGGTAGCTAACCTCCAGCCCTGCCCTCATTCTGGGAACGGTTGCCAGCAGGTGTATTTTAGCTGATTAAAGCTACAGTTTACTCTTCCGCCTCTCGTCTGTCGTCATTAATGGTACATCAAGGACCTTCACAACGAGCACCCCGCAGTGTTCAAAATGAAGATGCTGGCGAACTATGTCCTGTGGCTGGGTTTAGAAATGGATATCGAGACTTTGGCCCAACAGTTCTCCATCTGTCAAGAGCACCAGAAGGTCCCTGCGGCGACACCCTTCCCTTACACCCTTTGGGAGTGGCCGGGGCACCCTTGGTTTCTTGGGTTCAATCTTGGGTTCAATGTTTCTCATCCTGGTGGTCACCCACCCCAAGTGGCTGGAGGTCCACAAAATGGCGACAATCACCTCCCGAGTGATTGTCGAGTGAGTGCGTATTGCCTTTTCCATCCATGAAATCCCTCAGGTGCTCATAACAGATAATGGGGCCTCTTTCACGAGTGACGGATTTGTCGCTTTTGGGAAAAGCAACGGGGTTCAGCATGTGTAGTAGTCAGTATTAGGGGTATTACGGTACCTAGGTTGAGGCTGTAAGACCATTGGTGTGGGAGATACCTGAGACAGGAAGATCATTGGTGAAGCCTGCCTGCTGGTTCCGCCCAGTAAGGCGGAGTATAAGAGTCTGTGGCTCCCCAGCAGCTGCATTCTGTACCTGCGCTGCTGGGGTAAACATCTAGTCCAATAAATCCTTCAATTGTCATCCAATCTCGCTTCTGGAGTCATTGATCGAGAATAAATTTATTGGACAAGATTTTAAACAATGGAGCTCCGAATCAAGCCGGAGTGTCTGCAACACAACCCCCACGCGGCAAACGCAGCGGCAACATTCAAACACTAGCTGGCGTGCTTCAATGGGTACCTCAGGACAGCCACGACTGCACCCACGGAGGACCAGAAGATGTAAGTTCTCCACTCGAGGGTGAGCGCAGAAATCTACACCCTCATCGAGGATGCGGACGATTTCGAGGCCGCGATGGCCCTCTTGAAAGGACACTACATTCGCCTAGTAAACCAGGTTTATGCCCGACATCGGCTAGCGACAAGGCGACAAGTCCCAGGGGAATCGCTGGATGAATTCTACAGCATGCTCCTGGTACTAGGGAGGAACTGTGACTGCCCGCAAGTTTCAGCCAGCGACCACACAGAACTTTTAATCCGGGACACATTTGTTGCAGGTATGCTGTCCTCCCAAATCCGTCAGCGGCTGCTGGAGAAAGAGACACTAGACCTCAAGGAGGCACGGGTCCTTGCTAGCTCCCTGTATGTGGCCTCCCGAAACGCATGCGTGTACGTCCCCGACCGCGCGGCAGCCCCTTGGGCAATGTGGAACCCACCCGCAGCCGACCCCGATGCATCCACCATCCCCCCACAAGCTTGTGCCGCGCGGCATCCAGGCAACCCCGGGGGACCCCGCTGTTATTTTTGCGGGCAAGCCAAGCACCCCCGGCAGCGCTGCCCGGCCCGCTCCTCCACCTGCAAAGGTTGTGGCAAAAAGGGCCATTCCGTGGCGGTATGCCAGGCCTGGGTGGTCGCCGCTGTCTCCAGGGGCGAACCGGGGCTGCCACCACAACTCTCATCACGGGCCACATGCGGGCCTTGGGCGCTGCCATCTTCATTTACCTGAGCCATTTGCGGGCCCCGGACGCCGCCATCTTGTTCCCCAGGGACCACGTGCGATGTGTGGGCACCGCCATTTTGCCCACCACCAGCCATGTGCGACCCATGGGCACCGCCATCTTGGCTGAAGTCTCAGGACCCCGATTCGGATGACCACACACTGCCCGAGGAAAATCTTCAATTTTTACCACGACTCGCCTTGCTGACCCTGGACCAGTCTCGGCCACGAACGCTCTCGACCTCAACGATGACCATGCTCATCAACGGGCGCAAAACGTCCTGCCTGATCGACTCCGTGAGCACAGAGAGCTTCATACATCCCCTGGAGATCTCAAGTAGTGGCTGTAAAGATCGGGGAGAAGCACAGGATGGTCATCGATTATAGTGAGACCATCAACAGGTATACGCAGCTCGACGCGTACCCTCTCCCCCGCATATCTGATTTGGTCAATCAGATTGCACAATACAAGTTCTTTTCCACGGTGGACCTCAAATCCGCCTACCACAAGCTCCCCATCCGCCCGGGCGACCGCAAGTACACTGCATTCAAAGCAGATGGGCGGCTCTACCACTTCCTAAGAGTTCCCTTCGGTGTCACAAATGGAATCTCGGTCTTTCAACGGGAGATGGACCGAATGGTTGACCGGTACGGTTTGCGGGCCACGTTTCCGTACCTCGACAACATCACCATCTGCGGCCACCACCAGCAGGACCACGACACCAACCACCGCAAATTCCTCCACACCGCAAAAACCCTTAACTTAACCTACAACAAGGACAAATGTGTGAACCGACCGTCTAGCCATCCTCGGCTACGTAGTGCATGATGGAGTCATAGGCCCAGATCCCGAACGCATGCGCCCCCTCATGGAGTTGCCCCTCCCCCACTGCTCCAAGGCCCTGAAACGCTGTCTGGAAATTTTTTCATATTACGCCCAGTGGGTCCCCAATTATGCGGACAAGGCCCGCCCACTAATCCAATCCTTGGTTTTCCCCTTGTCGGCAGAGGCCCGCCAGGCCTCCAGGCGCATAAAGGCGGACATTGCAAAGGCCACGATGCATGCAATCGATGAATCCCTTCCCTTCCAAGTCGAGAGCAACGCGTCCGACGTAGCTCTGGCGGCCACCCTCAACAAAGCGGGCAGGCCCGTGGCCTTCTTCTCAGGCACCCTCCATGCTTCAGAAATCCATCATTCCTCCGTTGAACATAAGAACATAAGCACATAGGAACTAGGAGCAGGAGTAGGCCATCTGGCCCCTCGAGCCTGCTCCACCATTCAATGAGATCATGGCTGATCTTTTGTGGACTCAGCTCCACTTTCTGGCCCAAACACCATAACCCTTAATCCCTTTATTCTTCAAAAAACAATCTATCTTTATCTTAAAAACATTTAATGAAGGAGCCTCTACTGCTTCACTGGGCAAGGAATTCCATAGATTCACAACCCTTTGGGTGAAGAAGTTTCTCCTAAACTCAGTCCTAAATCTACTTCCCCTTATTTTGAGGCTATGCCCCCTACTTCTGCTTTCACCCGCCAGTGGAAACAACCTGCCCGCATCTATCCTGTCTATTCCCTTCATAATCTTATATGTTTCTATAAGATCCCCCCTCATCCTTCTAAATTCCAACGAGTACAGTCCCAGTCTACTCAACCTCTCCTCGTAATCCAACCCCTTCAGCTCTGGGATTAACCTAGTGAATCTCCTCTGCACACCCTCCAGTGCCAGTACGTCCTTTCTCAATTAAGGAGACCAAAACTGAACACAATACTCTAGGTGAAGCTCACTAACACCTTATACAATTGCAGCAGAACCTCCCTAGTCTTAAACTCCATCCCTCTAGCAATGAAGGACAACATTCCATTTGCCTTCTTAATCACCTGTTGCACCTGTAAACCGACTTTTTGCGACTCATGCACTAGCACGCCCAGGTCTCTCTGCACAGCAGTATGTTTTAATGTTATCATTTAAATAATAATCCCTTTTGCTGTTATTCCTACCAAAATGGATAACCTCACATTTGTCAACATTGTATTCCATCTGCCAGATCCTAGCCCATTCACTTAGCCTATCCAAATCCCTCTGCAGACTTCCAGTATCCTCTGCACTTTTTGCTTTACCACTTATCTTAGTGTCGTCTGCAAACTTGGACACATTGCCCTTGGTCCCCAACTCCAAATCATCTATGTAAATTGTGAACAGTTGTGGGCCCAACACTGATCCCTGAGGGACACCACTAGCTACTGATTGCCAACCAGAGACACACCCATTAATCCCCACTCTTTGCTTTCTGTTAATTAATCAATCCTCTATACATGCTACTACTTTCCCCTTAATGCCATGCATCTTTATCTTATGCAGCAACCTTTTGTGTGGCACCTTGTCAAAGGCTTTCCGGAAAAAAGAGGCCCAGGCCATAGTAGAAGCTGTGCGGCACTGGAGGTCTTACCTGGCTGGCAGGAGATTCACTCACCTCACTGACCAACGGTCGGTAGCTTTCATGTTCAATAATGCACAGCGAGGCAAAATAAAGAACGATAAGATCTTAAGGTGGAGGATCGAGCTCTCCACCTACAACTATGAGACCTTGTATCATCTCGGGAAGCTAAATGAGCCTCCTGATGCCCTATCCCACGGCACATGTGTCAACGCACAAGTGGACCGACTCCGGGCCCTCCACGAGGAAATCTGCCACCCGGGGGTCACTCGACTCTTCCATTTTATCAAGACTGCAACCTGCCCTACTGCCTCGAGGAGGTCAGGACCGCCACCAGGAACTGCCAAATCTGCGCGGAGTGCAAGCCGCACTTCTACAGGCCAGAGAAAGCGCACCTAATAAAGGCTTCCCGTCCCTTTGAACGCCTCAGTATGGACTTCAAAGGGCCCATCCCCTCCACCGACTGCAACGCGTACTTCCTGAACGTGATTGACGAGTACTCCTGGTTCCCATTCGCCATCCCCTGCCCCGACATGACCGCAGCCACTGTCATAAAAGCCCTCCACAGTATCTTTACCCTGTTCGGTTTCCCTGCCTACACACACAGCGATAGGGGGGTCCTCCTTCATGAGCGACGAACTGCGTCAATTCCTGCTCAGCAAGGGCATTGCCTCGAGCAGGACGACCAGTTATAACCCCCGGGGAAACCGACAGGTTGAGAGGGAGAATGGAATGGTCTGGAAGACCGTTCTACTGCCCTACGGTCCAGGAATCTCCCAGTCTCCCGCTGGCAGGAGGTCCTTCCCGATGCACTCCACTCCATCCGATCACTGCGGTGTACCACGACAAACGAAACACCTCATGAACGTCTCCAAGTCTTCCCTAGGAAGTCCTCCTCCGGGACCTCGATCCCAACCTGCCTGGCAGCTCCTGGACCCATTCTGTTCCGCAAACACGTGCGGGCGCACAAGTCGGACCCATTGGTAGAGAGGGTCCACCTCCTTCACGCTAACCCTCAGTACGCCTACGTGGCGTACCCCGACAGCTGGCAGGATACGGTCTCCCTACGGGGCCTGCCGCCCGCTTGATCCCCCCCCGCACCAACCCCACCCTCCCTTCCACCGGTACACCCCACGGCTGCTCCCTTCCCAGGTGGATCGGTTCTTCCACTGGTCCCACCCAGGAGTGATGAAGCCACCGAAGAAGCCGAAGTCACGCTCCCGGAGTCAAGGATGCCTGAGCTGGCGCCTGCATCACCGCCGAAACTGCGACAGTCACAGAGGATGACCAGGGCCCCCGATCGACTAATTGCTTCATTCTGATATGTACATGTAAAATGAATACTGTAAATAGTAATAAGGCATGTAATAAGGCAAAACACTGTACCACCGATGGGTACCACCATAACCTCTACCACTGTATGACGCAAGACCACCACCCCCGCCGGACTCTTTTTTTTAAACAGGGGGTAAATGTGGTAGTCGGTATTAGGGGTGTTACAGTACCTAGGTTGATGCCGTAAGATCATTGGTGTGGGAGGTACCTGAGACAGGAAGATCATTGGTGTATCCTGCCTGCTGGTTCCACCCAGTAAGGCGGAGTATAAGAGTCTGTGTTTCCCTAGCAGCTCCATTCTGTACCTGCGCTGCTGGGGGAAACATCTAGTTCAATAAAGCCTTCAATTGTCATCCAATCTCGCTTCTGGAGTCATTGATCGAGCATCAGCATGTCCGCTCTGCTGCATATAATCCGGCATCGAATGGCTTGGCACAAAGGGCCGTGCAGATGTTAAATGGGGGTTAAAGAAACAGACTTTGGGCTCCCAGGACACCAGGCTGGCTAGGCTTTTATTCTCAGAGGTTGACGCTGCACACAGTAACGAGTGTCCCCTGTCGTAGGTTTCGTACCAGACTGAGTTTGGTTCTCCCAGACAGTGGCGCAAATGTGCACCGTAACCAAGATTTGCAAGGGCGTTGCCCAGTTGACGCTGACCTCTTCGACACTTCACACCTGACGACACGGTGTTCATTCGTAACTTCAATGGCGGTCCTCGCTGGCTCTCTGAGAATATTGTCCGTCAAACAGGTCCAGTCTCTTAACGAGTTCGGCTTTGGGGGCAACTGATGAAACGGCACTTTGATCACATTCGCTCACGGAGCTTGCTCCCTCATGAGGTTCCTCAGAAGAAACATGCCCTGAATCCTACAATTCCATTGCCAAACTAGCCTGCTGTGACGCCTCCAGTTTATCCTGATGCTGACATGCCTGACGTTGTATCTTGCGACTCTCAAAATGGAGACACAGATGTCTGAGTTCACGGACGCTGATTTAACAGTCCAGCCACCTCCTGCCAATTGTTCACCACAGCATGCCTGCTGCAGACGGCGTTCACCGGCTGGGTATATGCCGACTGATGCGGTACACGATGACTTGCCGGAGAGGAAGAGAGTCCGAAATCCTGCACCTGCTCCTCCTTCGCCTCATTGGTCATCAAGTGGGTCTTCAGATTTTGGTGGGGGAAGGAATGAATTATCCCGCATGGGACTTACAGGGTGGTAATGATTGTCTTCCCTGTGATCCTTGTGGAGTATGAGCTCCCCAGCTAGGGACAGGATAACTCTTGCCCACTATATAAAAGGTCGGTCAGTAAAGCACCAACCTGGAGAGAAAAATCCGGTAGGAATCTACCGCTTAGTGTAAGTACCGTATTGTAAATAAATCTTCGTTCTTTACTTCACTCGTTGTGGACTCCCTATGGCCTTATTAAAGTCTGCTCTCCCGATTTACGTAACAGCAGGAAGGCACTCTGGTTGATCCTGGTTATCCTGACAGACAAGTGACCACCAGTTGAATAACAATTAAAAATCAATACATTTAGCGTATCCAATTCTTTTTTCCCAATTAAGCGGCAATTTAGCGTGGTCAATCCACCTACTGCACATCTTTTTGGGCTGTGGGGGTGAGACCCACGCAGACAAAGGGAGAATATGCAAACTCCACCCGGATCGAACCCGGGTTCTCAGTGCCGTTAGTTAGCAGTGCTAACCACTGCACCACCGTGTCGCCCCTCAGTTGAATTACTAATTAACAATTTATCAAAGTGAAAAAATATGTACAGACATTGAGATAAAAGCTACCATGTTCCAAGACTCCAGCCCCATTGGCCAATTGGGTCACACAACCCTTCGGGGACTCACCCCCCTTATATGGGCATGCCTACACACATTGTCAAGTGGTCAAATTTACGGGTGATGCAAAATATGAAGAAATTTCTCAGCTGAGAAATTATTTTAAAATGTTGATAAAACAGAGGAATGCCAGACGAAATTCCCTCTCGCCCTTGTAGGAATTTATTTTCTTGCTGTCTCCTGTTTCATTCCCTCCTATCTCAGCTCTTTATTCTCTTACCACCTCCTGCTTTATTTCCTCTCGCTGTCTCCTGTTATTTAACACTCTGATCAACTCTAATATTTATTCCTTCTGCCTCTCTCTCTTCGCAATTCACACGATTACTGACTCTTGCTGTTGCTCTGTCTCACTCAGTCATGGTATTTTAAAATCCCAGAACAATTCTTATCTGTTCCCAGGTAATTCATTTTATTTCAAGTTACAACAAGTCCAGTTAAATGCTATTTGTTTCTTGGTTAATGCTTGCTGTGATTAATTTGAGTTTACCTGTAATGTCTCAGTTTGCTAGAGACCTCGAATAAAGTACAGAGGTTAAAAGTTGAAATTGGGACATTTTAGGGTCTGATTGTTATGACACTAGACTGGCAACCCTGAGGTTAAGAGTTTAAATCCTATCATAGTTGTGAAGCTCAATTAAATAATATGGTGACTTAGAGGTTTGCAAGAGAAAACTTCATGAAAGCTGCCAGATTGCTGTTCGTAATCACAAGCCTGTTTCAAAGAAGGAAGCCTGTCACTCCTACTTGGTCTGGCCTGTTGCACATAACTACAATCCCACATTATGTGGCCTTACTGTCTGGGCAACTGGGGGAGGGCAATAAATATTCAATTGCCATTGCTGCCACATTAATAAAGACATGCTGAATATACACCACATACTTGCTGGACAGAACATTCCTAAAGCAGCATAATCAATGGGGAACATTACAGAATGCTTTCTGTAAGTTTTCATATCTGCATTCGGTGCTCATTGTCCTACCTTTGTTCACATAAAGTCATAATCATTGATTATCTTTTAAAAAAAATACTTTTCTCTTTGCTTCTCTTATGGAAGCCAGTTCAGTGCTCCAAGCAATATCTCGGATTTTATAAATGTATCCTCAAAATGTGAGCATCTCTGGAAAAGATGGAATTTATCATCCATCCCTGTGGAAGTGGTGATGTACCATCTTTTTAACAACAACTTCTATTTATGTAACGCCTTTAAGGTAATGAAACATCCCAAGTGACTTCAGAGGAGCATTATAAAACAAAATATGAGACTGACTTAGGGAGATATTAGGACCGATGACCAAAAGCTTGGTTAAAAGCTTGTTCTAAGAAATATCTGAAAGAGGCAAGTGAGGTGGAGAGGCGGTGGAAAGGTGTAGGAAGGGAATTCTAGAGCTTGGGGCCACAGACAACCAAAGTCATGGCCACCAATGCTAGAGCAATAATGATTGGGAATGCACAAGAGGAACAGAGATAGTTTGGAGGGTTGTGTTGTTGGAGGAGAGGAGTGATAGGGAGGGGCAAGGCCTTGGAGGGAGTTGAAAACAAGGATGAGAGTTTAAAAATCAAGATACCATTCAACTGGGAGCCAGTGAAGGTCAGCGAGGGCAGGAGTGATAGGAGAGTGGGACTTCCTGCAACTTTAGGATGAACTCAAGTTTACGGAGGCTTTGTTGCCTCACGGCGCCGAGGTCCCAGGTTCGATTCTGGCCCCGGGTCACTGCCCATGTGGAGTTTGTACATTCTCCCGTGTCTGCGTGGATATCACCCCCACAACCCAAAAATGTGCAGGGTAGTTGGATTGGCCATGCTAAATTGGCCCTTAATTGGAAAAAATGAATTGGGTACTTTAATTTAAAAAAAAAAGTTTACAGAGGGTAAAAGGCAGGAGACCAGCCAGCAGTAAGTTCGAGTTGTTGAGTCTAGAGGTAACAAAGGAATGGATAAGTGTATCAACAGCAGATGTGCTGAGACAGGGGTGAAGTGAAGTGACGTTATGGAGGTGGAAACAGACTGTCTTAATGTTAGGATACCAGACCAGGCACCAACTTTCGTTAGAATATTAGGTGAAAACCCCCAAACAACGATTTTGTTTTGTAAAACTGTGAGGAAAGGATACTTCACTCCAAGAGTGATGACTCTGACCAATAAGTATCTTTTATGTTAAAACAAACTTTAATTTAAACAGAATTAACTACCTTAACATCAATTACTTACAATTATCAGTTAAACGGTTCTTAAATAAAAGTTCTTATTATAACAGTTCTTAAATAAAAGGGATAAATTGAACTTACTATGTACACGACCCCTAATTCCAGTTAAAGAACCCAATCCAGTTCAAATGCCACTTTTAAATAAAGTTAACAAAACCAGTTACTTGCTTGGCTGTGTAGGTAATTTTAGAGAGAGACCCTTTCAAGAGTAGATCCAGTGCACTTCTGTCTTGTCAGACTCCAATCCTATGGCAAACTGCTGTTCAACGTAAAATCTTATAATAGACTGTAAAACTACAGACAGATCTGACTCCTCCCAGTAATTACATCATCTGTATACAACTAAGTTCCATTACCTGCTGAGCTAGGACTAAATACAAACCCTCATAAATTATCCGCTCTCCAGGGAACCATTTAAAATATAAACAATCTTCCATTCGCCCTTTATCTGTAACCAAATAAGTGGTTGGAATGAATGATTACCTCGCTCTTTTACAAAACCTTAATTACAGCTTTAGCAGACATGCTGCCTGTATGTATTTTAAACCAGAGTTTTAATAACATTACTGCCACAAAATATAAAATAATAATATAAAATAATAAAATAATAAGAGATCTAAAAATTGATAAATCTCCGGGCCCAGATGGGCTACATCCTAGAGTTCTAAAGGAGATAGCTGAAGAAATAGTGGAGGCGTTAGTTATGATCTTTCAAAAGTCACTGGAGTCAGGGAAAGTCCCAGAGGATTGGAAAATCGCTGTTGTAACCCCCCTGTTCAAGAAGGGAACAAGAAAAAAGATGGAAAATTATAGGCCAATTAACCTAACCTCGGTTGTTGGCAAGATTCTAGAATCCATCGTTAAGGATGAGATTTCTAAATTCTTGGAAGTGCAGGGTCGGATTAGGACAAGTCAGCATGGATTTAGTAAGGGGAGGTCGTGCCAGACAAACCTGTTAGAGTTCTTTGAAGAGATAACAAATAGGTTAGGCCAAGGAGAGCCAATGGATGTTATCTATCTTGACTTCCAAAAGGCCTTTAATAAGGTGCCTCACGGGAGACTGCTGAGTAAAATAAGGGCCCGTGGTATTCGAGGCAAGGTACTAACATGGATTGGCGATTGGCTGTCAGGCAGAAGGCAGAGAGTTGGGATAAAAGGTTCTTTTTCGGAATGGCAGCCGGTGACGAGTGGTGTCCCGCAGGGTTCAGTGTTGGGGCCACAGCTGTTCTCTTTATATATTAACGATCTAGATGACGGGACTGGGGGCATTCTGGCTAAGTTTGCCGATGATACAAAGATAGGTGGAGGGGCAGGTAGTATTGAGGAGGTGGGGAGGCTGCAGAAAGATTTAGACAGTTTAGGAGAGTGGTCCAAGAAATGGCTGATGAAATTCAACGTGGGCAAGTGCGAGGTCTTGCACATTGGAACAAAGAATAGAGGCATGGACTATTTTCTAAACGGTGACAAAATTCATAATGCTGAAGTGCAAAGGGACTTGGGAGTCCTAGTCCAGGATTCTCCAAAGGTAAACTTGCAGGTTGAGTCCGTAATTAAGAAAGCAAATGCAATGTTGCCATTTATCTCAAGAGGCTTGGAATATAAAAGCAGGGATGTACTTCTGAAGCTTTATAAAGCACTAGTTAGGCCCCATTTAGAATATTGTGAGCAATTTTGGGCCCCACACCTCAGGAAGGACATACTGGCACTGGAGCGGGTCCAGCGGAGATTCACACGGATGATCCCAGGAATGGTAGGCCTAACGTACGATGAACGTCTGAGGATCCTGGGATTATATTCATTGGAGTTTAGGAGGTTGAGGGGAGATCTAATAGAAACTTACAAGATAATGAATGGCTTAGATAGGGTGGACATGGGGAAGTTGTTTCCATTAGCAGGGGAGACTAGGATCCGGGGGCACAGCCTTAGAATAAAAGGGAGTCACTTTAGAACAGAGATGAGGAGAAATTTCTTCAGCCAGAGAGTGGTGGGTCTGTGGAATTCATTGCCACAGAGGGCGGTGGAGGCCGGGACGTTGAGTGTCTTTATGACAGAATTTGATAAATTCTTGATTTCTCGAGGAATTAAGGGCTATGGAGAGAGAGCGGGTAAATGGAGTTGAAATCAGCCATGATTGAATGGTGGAGTGGACTCGATGGGCCGAATGGCCTTACTTCCGCTCCTATGTCTTATAGTCTTAATATAACAATTTCTACATTAATCACACTTAGAGATGACATGGATATAAGGTTGGAAGCTTATCTTGGGGTAAAATATGACCAATGTTGTAAACAGACTGGCTAAATGTCGGATGCACAATTTAGCATCTGTGCTAAATTGTGAATAGTTATGGAACAGAGATTAAAGCAGCCTTCAATCTTCAATTGGAGGAAATGTCTGTTCATCCAGTAATGCATGTTGGCTAAGCGGTCTGATTGTTTAGCAACAGTGGAGGAGTCGAGAGGGGTGATAGTCAGGTAAAGTTGGGTAACAGCAGAATATATCTAACACTATGCGTTCAAATTATATCACCAAGGGCAGCAGGTAGATGGGAAATAGGAAGGCTCCAAGGATTGATCCTTGGGGGACACCTGAGCTAAAGGTGTGGGATCTGGCAGCAAAGCTATTTGCAAGTGATTCTCTGGCTATAGTGAGATAGATAAGAATTGAACAGCAGTCTCAGAAATGGATCCCAAATGGTTTGTTACAATCGAATGCCAGGATATTACAGTGGGTAAGGAGTCAATCAGGTCGGTGTGAGATTGAAGTCACACATTCATATTTGAATTTCAAGCTGCTGCCATTTACTTTGTTAAATCCTTTTTCAAAGTTAAGGAGTCTACTGCTAGGTTATAAAAATGGATTGAACAACAGAAGTCAAAGGTGATTCACATAGCCCAAATGAGAACCTCCAGCATGGGCACAAGTGTCCAGATGGTCTTGAGGATGATTTTTGCAGAGTCGATATTGGGATTACTCAAATTTTGCCTTGATCCAATACATTGATGGTTGTTAATAGGTCCATTTGATGCTTCTCTGAGAATTTACAACTGATTGGATTCAGAGATCATTGAAGCACAGCTATATGTTGTGGAATTGGAATTACGTGTAGACTAGGGCAGAAAGTAGTGACAGGCTCTCCTTTTCCAGAAGGATATTACTAAACCAGGTGGTTTGTTCAGTACTGCAACCACTTCATCGTCCATATTCCCAGTTAGTCATATAGAATCCAGTCCTTCTGAAGTTTTGTGACTTAGTTTATCACCGAATCGCAGAATCACAGAGTATTACAGTGCAGAAAAGGCCCTTCGGCCTGTCGAGTCTGCACCGTGCAAGAAAGGCCCTGATCTGCCCACCTAATCCCACTTGCCAGCACTTGACCCATAACCTTGAATGTTATGGCATGCCATGTACTCATCCAGGTGCTTGTTATGCTTTTTAAAATGATGTGAGGCATCCCGCCTCTATCACCCTCTCAGGCTGTGCATTCCAGACCGTCACCACTCTCTGGGTAAAAAGGTTTTTCCTCAAATCCCCCCAAACCTCCCACCCCTCACTTTGAACTTGTGTCACCTCGTAATTGACTCTTCAACTAAGGGGAACAGATGCTCCTATTCACCCTGCCCATGCCCCTCATAATTGTAAACATCTCAATTAGGTCACCCCTCAGTTTTCTCTGCTCCAGAGAAAACAACCCAAGCCTATCCAACCTCTCTTTATAACTCAAATGTTCCATCCCAGGCAACATTCTGGTGAATCTTCTTCAGTGCCTCCAGTATCTCTTCTTCTCTTGGGCAGTCCCTCAGGATTGATGGTGACTTGCTTCCAATTCAGTTCGATGGGTTCAGAGATGGCTAAAATGTCCAGTGGGCTATCTGCAGACTCTGCCTCTTGTAGGGCAGCTGGTCCCAATACTCCAAACGGGGTCTGAACAAAGCTTTACGCAGCCTCAGGAGTACATCCCTGCTCTTGCATTCTAGGAGTTTGATCGTTGGGTAGATTGGTTTGGAGGTTTGTGCAGCTTCCTCCGACATCTTGACTTTGTCTCTGCATGTTCCGACGTCTCTTGATGTGTTCGTTGCCTTTCCGAATATGTCTACTCCATTTTGATTGGTCACAAGCCAGGGGCTCCTACAAGTCGGCGGGTATGTTTGACCTCTGTAGGAAGGCTTTGCGGACATCCCTGAGGTTTTTTTTTTGTACCTCGTGGGAAACTCCTGACACAACCAGGTTCTGAGTAGAGCAGTTGCTTTGGGAGTCTGGGTCTGGCATATGAACATGCCCTATCTAATGGAGCTGAATTTGAGAGATTAGCACCCCAATGCTGGGCACATTGGCTTGGGAGTGAGGACGCTGCTGTTGGAGTTCCTTTCTTTCCACTGGAGTTGGAGGATCTTGCAAAGGCACAATTGGTGGTACTTCTCCAGTTCTTTGAGGTGCCTGCTGTAGGTCATACAGGTTTCAAGCATAAAGGAGCAGGGGCACCACTGTTGCAATTTAAACCATAGTCTTGGGTTCAAAATCCTGGTCCTCAAATATTCTTTTCTTCATTTGACTGAAGACTGAGTTGGATCTTTGGAGTTGATGAAGAATTACATTGTCTACGTGTCCCTTCATTGAGCGGATGCGCCCAAGATATGGAAAATGGCCGACAGTTTCTAGGCGCTCACTGCTGATTTTATTTAAGTGGGAATGTTTGCTGTGGGAGCTGGTTTTAAGAAGACTGTTTTTCTGGGTGTTTAGTGAAAGGCCTATTTCCTCATATGCTTTAGAATCAACATTGACCTGGAGCTCAGCTTCTGAGCAAGCGTACACACAAGCTTCATCTGCATACTGAAGCTCAATGACTGAGGTAGAAGTGGGTTTAGATTTAAGGTGGTGTAGGTCAAAGAGTTTTCTGTCTATTCTGTTGGTGACTTCCACACCTGTGGGTAATTTGTTGGCAGTGAGGTTCGGTACTGCAGTGAGGAAAATGGAGGAGAGTTGATGGAATGACACAGCCTTGTTAGAGCCCAGTTTTCGGTGATAGAGATTTGTGGTGGTTCTGCTGGTGAGCAACTTGCATGTCATTATGGAGTGTGTGGAGGATTGAAAAGGGCCATGTAATCCGGTTGCTGCTGCTCCTTGCTCTTTTTGTGTATATTGTTGTGGTAACTTCTTCTCAAAAAACAATTCCATAATTTACCTGCGATGGCCAATATCCTTGTAGTTACCAGGGTTTTAACCACCTTTCTTGAAAATATATACTTTTTTTTCCAATGCAACAGAATATGCTAATATTCCCAGTGTTAATCAACTTGCCGATCACTGCTGTCTGGAAATTTAAAGATCTGTCAGTTCGTACAACTCCTGCAGGATTTCAACTGAATCGCCCATAATTAGGCACATGACTGGCTCTTGTCTAATTAAGACTTATTTTAAAGTAGGTCGAGAGCTTCGCGGCCAGAAATGGTGGGCATGATTCTCCGACTGCGTTGCGCTCAAGGGAGAGCACAACGCGGCCGGAGAATGTTGGTAGAGGCTCCCAGCAAGCCTCCCGACAGCCTCTATGCCTTGCAAGATTCTCCGGAGTCCCGCGAGACGTCGGAGTCGGAATCTGTCCCAAATGGGTGGGACCAAATAACACTTGTGGAAGTAGGTCATAAACCTACTTACTGTCATGATATGCACTCATGCACATAATGAGATACAGACAGGCAGTGACAGACACCCAGTACAGCCAATCAACACACAGGACAGAACACAACCAATCACCAGGCAGAGCACTAGAAGGTGGTCTCCCACTATAAAAACACATGAGGCATCACCACTCTGCTTCTTTCCACTGGTGACAACTGGAGTGACAGTCAGGGTGTATATATCAGTTAGCACCGTCTACACGTGGCTCAGAGCTAGTCTGGTCTAGTTAGTTATAGTAAGCACGCTTAGATTAGTAGAATGTCAAACCCACAGCGAACTGTTTGCACTGCTTAATAAGTTCAATAAACCGTATTAAACCAACACCAAAGTTTGGAGTCTACTTTCAAGTACAAATGCATCCAGTTGCAGTCCGTGTTACCCCAGGGTGATTAACACGACATGGTACCAGTAGTCTACTATCTCGAAGTGGTTTACCTTGATTGATTCCGTGACGACGAGCAAGTGCCTTCCAGCGGCATGGAGAAGATCCAGGTCCCTCCACAGCTACGGACCTCTGGCAATCCCGGCACCAACTGGCGGGTCTTCAAGCAAAGGTTCCTTCTCTACATTGAGGCCTCTGACCGCGAGGATGCGTCCGATGCCAGAAAAATTGTGTTGCTTCTATTAACTGCGGGGGACCAAGCGATCCAGATTTTCAACTCACTTAATTTTACCGCTGGCCAGGACAAGACCAAATTCCAGACCGTTTTGGAGAAGTTCTACAGTCACTGTGAAGTTGAAACAAACGAGACCTTTGAGCGCTATATCTTCCAGCAACGCCTTCAGGGTAAAGATGAACCGTTCCAATTCTTTCTAACTCATCTCCGTATATTAGTGTAGTCCTGCAATTATGGTGCAACCGATGATCCCATGAACAGGGATCAGATCGTGATTGGGGTGCACTCCGATTCCTTACGGGAGCAACTCCTCAAAATTAAGCACATGACCCTGCCAGTCGCAATCGAGACGTGTATAGTGCATGAGCATGCGAGAAATCGGTACTCCCGTTTCAAATCTGCAGAATATGAAAAACTTGCCTCCCACGAGGCAGAGAGTGTACAGGCCATTGCCCAGATGCCGCACCTCAGTATCGATGAAAGTACCCATTTTGCATGCTTTTCCCAGGGCCCCATGCATGCGTAACACGAACGGGAGAACAAAGCGGCTGAAAACCAAACTGCGCAGGTGCGAACGTCGGCTGACCACTCTGCGCATGTGCGACGACGCACGGAGCGTAATGACGTCAACGTCATCACGTGCCCGGATTGTGGCACCGCCTACTTAAAGCGGCAATACCCTGCAAAAGGCAGGCGATGTTTAAATTGCGGGAAGCCTGGACATTATGCAGCCTTGTGCAGGTCTGCACCACCAGTCAAGGGCCATCAATCCCAATTCCAACGCAAGTGCGTTTGATGTGTACAGCAAGGTTTACTGGATTCTGATCCTGGTAGCACTATGGATCCAGAGGATGAATGCCTGGAGTCCCACTGTTGTGTGGGCGTCATCACTA
The DNA here is from genome assembly GCF_047496885.1 of Scyliorhinus torazame. NCBI lineage: Eukaryota > Metazoa > Chordata > Chondrichthyes > Carcharhiniformes > Scyliorhinidae > Scyliorhinus > Scyliorhinus torazame. The sequence continues at coordinate 190,948,748 of NC_092717.1, forward strand.
CATGTGAGTATTGATGTGTTGGGTGCTCTGGATCTGTGGAACACATACAGGCCACCAACACTTAAAATAGTACAACACTATTTTATTAAGTTAGAAACTGTTGAACATACTTTCACTGTGGGTTAACATGATGTTAGATTAAACTAAAGACCTATGCCTGTCCTAACCAGTCTATGCACTCAGCACATGGTGAAGATCTATGCTGTGAGCTGTAAGCTCTGTCCTACTGAGAGGCTGCATCCCGAATGAGTGGGAGCTCTGATGCCCTCTGTCTAAATAGTGAGTGTGCTCTAACTGGTGATTGGCTGCGGTGTTGTGTGTGTTGATTGGTCTTGCGGTGTGTCCATCAGTGTGTGTGTCTGCACCATGATATACTGGTGTATATTATGACATCCCCCCTTTTATAAAAAAAAGTATGTGTGTGGCAATAAATAATGTATGGTGAGAATGTTCCTAACTATGTGTGGGGTGCGAAGACATATTTACAGGACTACATACATGAGAACTAAGCTATTTACATGGGAAGGTGCCTGGTGCAGAGAAGCAGTATGCAACAAGAGTAACGAGATCAACGCTATATACAAACCATAGAAACGATCAAACAAAGCAACAAAACAATTCAGAGAGTCCATAAATTTGAAAAGTTCATAAATCTAGTCTCTGAGGTGGGCGACAAATTCTCCAATTTGCAGGATGACTGTATGCTGGTGGAAGGCAGATCACTTGCAGGTAGGGCTAAGAAGTTCTAACATCCCTCAACTACTGGTACCATGATGTGTTGGGTGCTCTGGATCCGTGGAACACATACAGGCCACCAACACTTAAAATAGTACAACACTATTGTACGTGAGGTAGGTTCTTTACCCAGAGAGTAGTGGGGGCATGGAATGCACTGCCTGTGGAAGTAGCTGAGTCGGAAACATTAGGGACCTTCAAGCAGCTATTGGATAGGTACATGGATTACGGTTAAATGATATAGTGTAGATTTAATTGTTCTCAAGGGCAGCACGGTAGCATTGTGGATAGCACAATTACTTCACAGCTCCAGGGTCCCAGGTTCGATTCCGGCTTGGGTCACTGTCTGTGCGGAGTCTGCACGTCCTCCCCGTGTCTGGGTGGGTTTCCTCCGGGTGCTCCGGTTTCCTCCCACAATCCAAAGATGTGCGGGTTAGGTGAATTGGCCAATGATAAATTGCCCTTAATGTCCAAATTGCCCTTGGTGTTGGGTGAAGGTGTTGAGTTTGGGTAGGGTGCTCTTTCCAAGAGCCGGTGCAGACTCAAAGGGCCGAATGGCCTCCTTCTGCACTGTAAATTCAATGATAATCTATGATTAATCTAGGACAAAGGTTCGGCACAACATCGTGGGCCGAAGGGCCTGTTCTGTGCTGTATTTTCTATGTTAACACTATTTTATTAAGTTAGAAACTGTTGAACATACTTTCACTGTGGGTTAACATGATGTTAGATTAAACTAAAGACCTATGCCTGTCCTAACCAGTCTATGCACTCAGCACATGGTGAAGATCTGTGCTGTAAGCTGTAAGCTCAGTCCTTGTGAGAGGCTGCATCCCGAATGAGCGGGAACTCTGATGCCCTCGGTCTATATAGTGAGTGTGCTCTAACTGGTGATTGGCTGCGGTGTTGTGTGTGTTGATTGGTCTTGCTGTGTGTCCATCAGTGTGTGTGGCTGTCACCACAATTTAGAGTACCCAATTCATTTTTTTCCAATTAAGGGCCAATTTAGCATGGCCAATCCAACTACCCTGCGCATCTTTGGGTTGTGGAGGCGAAACCCACGCAAACACGGGGAGAATGTGCAAACTCTACACGGACAGTGATCCAGAGCTGGGATCGAACCTGGGACCTTGGCGCCGTGAGGCAGCTGTGCTAACCACTGCGCCACCGTGCTGCCCAGAGTAGGTTAAGTTAATAATGGGGAAAACTTAAAGGCTTTGTGTCTGAATGCATGAAGCATTCGGAATAAAATTAATGAGTTAACATCGCAAATAGAGTCAATGGGGTATGATTTGGTGGTGATTACAGAGACATGATTACAAGGAGACTATGTCTGGGAGTTAAATATCCAATTGTACTCGGTGTTTCAGAAGAATAGTCAGAAAGGAAAATGTGGTGGTATAGTTTTGTTAGTAAATTAAGGTATCAGTACTGCACTGAGAAATAAGATTGGCACTGGAGATCAAGATGTACACTCTGCCTGGATAGAAGAGAAAGTAGTCCCAGATGGGAGTGATCTAATAGTAGTTCTACAGTTAGACACCGTATAAACTATGCAATACTAAGGGCTTGTATGAAAGGTATGACAATAATCATGGGTGATTTTAATATGCAAATAGACTGGATTAATCAAATTGGCAAGAGTAGCCTCAAGGGACAGTTCATAGAGTGTATGAGGGAGTGTTTCTTCGAGCAATATGTTATGGAGCCAACCAGGGACTGTCTAATTCAGATTTAGTATTTAGACAATATGTTGTCGAACCAACCAGCGAACAGGCTGCTTTGTATTTAATATTCTGTAATGAGATAGGATTAATTAATGATCTTGTAGTAAAGGATCCTCTAGGGAAGAGTGATCATCGTACGCTTGAATTTCAAATTCCGTTTGAGGGCAATAAAGAGTCCCAGACTCATGTTTTTGTGTTAAACCAAGGTAATTACATGGGCATGAGGATATATTTGGCCCTAAGTGGGCAGTATGACTAAAAGGTAGGACAGTTGATGAATAGTGGCAGATATTTAAGGAGATATTCAATTCCTCCTAGCTGAACTATATTCCAGAGAGAAATAAAGATTGTAAGAGGGAGTAAAAAAGCCACGGCTAAGCAAGTAGGTTAAAGATAACAAAGGCAAAAACGAAAGCACATCATATTGCAAAGGTTGGTGGCAGGCTGGAGGCTCGGGCAACTTCTAAAGACCAACAAAAGGTTACTAAAAAAAAGAGCAATGGTAAATAATGAAAGAAGTCCAGCACTAAATATATAAACAGAAAGTAAAGATTCTATAAATATGTAAAAATGAAGAGAGTAGCTAAAGTCAACATTGGTCCCTTACAGGACAAGGCTGGAGAATTAATAATGGGGAATATAGAAATGGCAGAGATATTAAATTAATATTTTGCCTCGGTTTTCTGGAAGACATTAGAACCTTTAAAGGAATAAAGGTAGACAAGCTCCCAGTGCCTGATGGCTTACATCATAAGGTCTTAAAGGAAGTGGCAGCAGAGATAGTGGAGGCATTGATTTATAATATTCCAAAATTTAATGGATTCTGGAAAGGTTCCAGTGGATTGGAAAAAGGCTAATGTAATGCCCTTTCAAAACATAGGAATTAGGAGCAGACGTAGGCAATTCAGCCCTTCGAACCTGCTCCGCCATGCAATCAGATCATGATTGATCCCTTTCTGGTCTCAAATCCACCTCCACACCTGTTGCGCATATTCCTTTAACCCATTAAAAAAAAATCAGAAATGTATCTATCTCCTCTTGAAATTCTTTAATAATTCAGATTCCACCGCACTATGGGGCATCGAGTTCCACAAATTCACCGCCCTCTGCGAAAAACAGTTCTTCATCGCAGTTCGAAATCTACCACCTCTCAACCTATATTCGTGACCTCTTGTTTTTAGATTGCTCCACAAGGGGGAACATTTCATCTACATTTACTTTATCAATCCCTTTTAGTATTTTATACACCACGATCAAATCCTCTCTCACCCTTCTAAATTCCAGCGAGTATAAGTCCAAACTGTTTAATCTCTCCTCATACGTCAACCCTTTCATCCCTGGAACCAATCTGGTGAACCTCCTCTGAACTGCCTCCAATGCCACCCCATCCTTCCTCAAATAAGGAGACCAAAACTGGACACAATACTCCAGATGTGGTCTCACCGACACCAATTGCAATAATACTCCAGTCCTTTTGCAATAAACGCTACATTCCATTTGTTTTTTTTAAATTACATGCTGTACCTGCATACCGACTTTCTGCGAATCATGAATAAAAACATGAAGATCCGTCTGTCCAGGCGCATCTTGAATCTGCTTTCCATTTAGGTGATAATTTGCCTTTCTATTTTTTTGGCCAAAATGGAAAACCTCACACTTATCTACTTTAAACTCCATCTGCCAAGTTTTGGCCCAATCTCCTAGCCTAGCCTGTAAAATCTTTATCTCCTCTTTACTGTCTGCTGTCCCACCTATTTTTGTAGAACCCACAAATTTTGCTATGTTATACTCTTGTCCCTGCTTGCAGATCATTTATGTAAATTTGTAAACAGTTGAGGTCCGAGGACTGACCCCTGCGGCACTCCAATGGTTATAGTTTGCTAGCCAGAGAAGTTCCCGTTTATCCTAACCCTCTGCTTCCTGTCTTCAGCCAATCCTCAATCCAATCTAGTACCCTACCCCCAATCCTCTCCGATCTCTCCTTCTGGATCAGTCATTTATGCAACACTTTATCAAACGTCTTCTGGAAGTCTTGATATACCACATCCATAGCTTGCCTAGTATCCACCTTGCTGGTTACGTCCTCAAAGATCTCAAGTAAGTTTGTCAAGCATGACTTACCCTTCAAAAAACCATTCTCTCAATGGTGGATTGAGCTTTGTCTTTCCAAATGTTCAGTCATCTATTCTTTAATGATTGATTCCAGGGGGCAGCATGGTGGTGCAGTGGGTTAGCCCTACAGCCTCACGGCGCCGAGGTCCCAGGTTCGATCCCGGCTCTGGGTCACTATCTGTGTGGAGTTTGCACATTCTTCCCGTGTTTGCGTGGATTTCGCCCCCACAACCCAAAGATGTGCAGGCTAGGTGGATTGGCCATGCTAATTTGCCCCTTAATTGGAAAAAATGAATTGCGTACTCTAAATTTATTTTTTTTCAAAAGATTGATTCCAGCAATTTCCCCACCACAATGGTCACACTAATCGGTCTATAATTTCCTACTTTTTGAATAGGGGCATCACATCAGCGTGTTTCCAATTCACCCGGACCCTTCCAGAATTCAGTTAATTCTTAAATATCATAACAATGCATCCCACTATCTCCTCTGCCACCTCCGTTAATACCCTAGGGTGCGGGCCGTCAGGTCCCGGAGACGTATCTGCCTTTAATCCATCAGTTTATTCAATACCTTCTCCCTAGTAATAGTTATTGCACATAGTTTCTCTGCAATAACTGTAGTTTTTGGAAAATGAGTATCTCTAGCGTGAAGACAGAGGCAAAATATTAGTTCAGTGTCTCTGCCATCAGTGTTCCCCATTATTACCTCACCAGTATCTTCCTCTAAAGTGCCATTTATTTTAGCTATTCTCTTCCTCTTTATGTACTTATTTTGGTATCATTGTTTATGGTTTTTGCTAGTTTCCCTTTGTAATTCTCTTGGTTCTTCTAATTTTATTTTTAGTAGCCTTTTGCTGAACCTTATTCTCCCAAATCTCCAGCTGACCACTAGCTTTTGCAATATGGTATGCCCTAATTTTTGCCTTTATGCCTTCCTAGACTTCCTTGTTTAGCCATGGAACATTTTTCTCCCTTTTACAATTTCTCTTCCTCTCAGAAATGTACTTTAATTGAGTGGAATTGAGGGGTATTTAATATCTCCCTGAACACCAGCTATTGTTCCTCAACTGTCCTACCCTCAATTATCTGTGCCAAATCTACTTGGGCCAACTCTGCCCTCAAGCCTGCATAATATCTTTGCCTAACACTAAAACTCTAGTATGGCACTTGTTGTCTCTCGCTCAATCTGAATTTGAAATTTTAGCATGCAGTGATCACTCCTTCCGAGAGGATCGATAACAACAAGACTATTTATCAACCCTTCTTCGTTGCATAATACTAAGTCTAAAATAGCCAGTCCCTGGTTGGCTCCATAACATATTGCTCTAAGAAACAATCATACACTATGAAATCTCCTTCGAGGCTACCCTTGCCAATTTGATTAGTCCAGTCAATATGCATATTAAAATCACCCATGATTACCATTGCGCCCTTCTCACAAACCCTTATTCCTTGGTTTATACTAGATCCCACTTTGAAAGTATTTCTCAGGGGCCTGTAAATTACTCCTACCAAGGAGCTTTTTCCTTTTGTTTGTTTTTTAAATTTCCACCCGGATCGATTCAATATATTGGCCCCGAGTGCCAATATCATTTCTTAATACAGCCTTGATGTCATCTTTAACTCCATCTCCTGTTCCATCCTGTCAATCCTTTCGGAATACTGAGTACCCTTGGACATTCAACTCCCAGTCCTCCTGCAACCATGTTTCAGTAATTCCCACAAAACCATACCCATTTCTCTATATTTGTGCTGTCAGCTCATTAACCTTATTCTGAATACTGCGTGCATTTAGGTACAAGGGGCGCAATTCTCCCATCGGGAGACTAAGTCCCGACGCCGGAGTGAAAACCGGAGTGTTTCACTCCGACGTCGGAGGCCGTTCCCAGCCCCCTATTCTCCCGCCCCCGGGGGGGCTAGGAGCGGCGCCACGTCATTTATGCGCGCCGGGCCTTGGCGCCACGTAAAAGCGGCGCCGCGTAAATGATGCGACCGGCGCCACGTAATTGACGTCACCCGCGGTTGCCGTCCTCCCCGCGGCCGCCCCGCAAGAAGATGGCGGATCGATCTTGTGGGGCAGCGGATGAAAGGAGGTCCTCCTTCAGAGAGGCCGGCCCGCCGATCGGTGGGCACCGACCGCGGGCCAGACCCCTTTTGAGCCCCCCCCCGGTGCAGGAACCCCCCTCGCCTCCCCACAGGCCGCACCCCCAGCGTTCCCGCGCTGTTCCCACCGGCAGCGACCAGGTGTGGATGGCACCGGCGGGAACCTGTCGTGTTGGGCAGGCCGCTCGGCCCATCCGGGCCGGAGAATCGCCGCTCGCCCATTACCAACGGCAAGCGGCGATTCTCTCAGCGGCCAGTCGTGATTCCCGCAACGCTGGTTTTGGTGGGGGGGGGGGGGGGGGGGGGGAGAGAATCACGTGCGGGCATCAGGACGACGTGGTGGGACTCGCACGGCGCATGGGCGATTCTCCCACCCTGCGTGGGGGGGGAGAATTCCGCCCATGGTTTTTCAATATATCCTACTGATTAGTTTTTCTCTTACAGGATTTTCTTGTGTACTACACTTTTCAGACATTCTGACCTCCTATATTATATCTGATGGCACACAGCCTCATCCCCAACTTTCACATTCCCACAGCTGTTACCTTACATTTTGATTTTTTACTGTTCCTTTCCTGTAGTCGTTAGACTGGCCCTGCCTGTTCACCTGAATTACCCTCTTACACCCCCCCCCCCCTCCCTAACAACCCATTTGCTAGTTTAAAAGTCCTTGTGACCACCCTATTTATCCTTTCCACTCGAACACTGATCCCAGATTGGCTCAGGTGAAGACCATCCCAACGACACAGATCCTTCTGTCCTAATACTGATGCCAATGCGCTATGAAATGGAACACCTCTTTCCTGCACCACTTCTTTAGCCACACGTTTACTTCCCCAAATTTCACATCCCTATGCCAATTTGCACGTGGCTCGGGTAGTAATCCAGAGATTATAACCCTTGAGGACCCATCCTTTAATTTTGTTCCTAGTTCCTGATAATCCCCAAACAATGCCCATATATTGTTCGTCCCAAGGTGGACCACAACAACCGGATCCTCCCCCTCCCACTCCAATATTCTTTCAAGCCGGTCAGAGATGTCCCTCACCCTGGCATCGGTCTGGCAACATACCATGTGGCACTCTCGATCTTACTTACAAAGGATGCTAAACTTCCCTTCATTTTTATAATCTTTATTAGTGTCACAAGTAGGCTTACATTAACACTATGTGGTAAACCACTATGTTCTTATATTGAGGGTTGTACGGTAGAACCTGCACTTCAGGTTCACCTGGGCCACTGCATGCTAGCTTCGCCCAGGAGCCGGGTTATAAATATGCGTGGCCTCCAGCTCGCAGGCATTTCATCAGCTGCTGTAGGAGGCCACACATCTGATACTAATAAAGCCTCAGTTTGAATTCAACTTCGTCTCCAGCTAAATTGATCGTGCCTCAATTTATTAGTATCAGATTCAGAAGGTGGACCTCCGGATTAAACCAGATCGATTGCAGCTGGATCCAGACGCAAGCGACGCCAGAAAGGAATTTCAGCACTGGCTAGCTTGTTTTGAAGCGTGATGCACGATCAATGACCATTAAAGCGAGGTTGTAGTCCAACTGAAGGCTTTAATATGCTAGATGTTTCCCCCAGCAGCTCAGGTACAGAATGAAGGCTGCTGGGGTGGCACAGGCTCTTATACCCCGCCTAGCAGGGTGGAGCTACCATACATCCTAACCAATAGAAAGCAATACAGTTTCCACCAATGGTGCTCCAGTCTATCAGGTACCGTAATACCTTGAATACCACATTCACCCCGTTAAAAAAAAAGAGTCTGGCGGGGGTGGTGGCCTGATACTACAAACATGGCAACATGGTAGAATTAGTTATGGAGGTACCGTAATACCTCCACACAGTGTTTTGTAACTATTTACAATTCTGATAGCTATTTACAATTGATGATTTAAATTTACAGTTTACAATTTAAAATGGAGCAATCAGTTTACAGTTTACAATTTAAAATGAAGCAATCAGTCGATGGGGGGCCCTGGTCATCCTCTGCGATCGTCGGAGCCTCGGCGGTGACTCCGGTGGAGGCTCGGGCGTCTGTGACTCCGGGAGCGTGGCTTCGATTTCCATGGCAGCTTCGGCACCCATAGATAGCGCTGGTGGGGAAAACGGTCGACCTGGGAAGGGAGCGCCTGCGGGGTGCGTCGGTGTGTGGGGGGGCCTAGACGGGGCCGGTGGAAGGACTGATCCTCCTGTAAGGTGCCGCGGTGGAGGGGAGGGTGGGACTGGTGGCTGGGGTGTGCGTGGGGCTCCGGCAGGCATCAGGTCTCGTAGGGAGACCGTATCTTGTCGGCCGTCGGGGTACGCCACGTAGGCGTACTGGGGGTTAGCATGGAGCAGATGGACCCTCTCGACCAACGGGTCCGACTTGTGCTTTCGGAGCTGGATGGATCCGGGTGCTGCCAGCCAGGTCGGGAGCGAGGTCCCAAAGGAGGACTTCCTGGGGGAGACAAGGAAACGTTCGTGAGGTGTCTGGTTGGTGGTGGTACAAAGCAGTGACCGGATGGAGTGGAGGGCATCCAACAGGACTTCCTGCCAGCAGGAGACTGGGAGGTTCCTGGACCGTATGGCCAGTAGCCAGTAGGACTATCACTATGTATGTAAGCAGGGAACCCGAACTGTGCAAATATGCTATGGAGGGCCTTGGTGACGGTGGTTGCGGTCATGTTGGGGTAGGGGGTGGCGAATGGGAATCGGGAGTACTCATCAATCACGTTCAGGAAGTACGTGTTGCGGTCGGTGGAGGGGAGGGGGCCTTTGAAGTCCATGCTGAGACGTTCAAAGGGACGGGAAGCCTTTATCATGTGCGCTTTCTCTGGCCGGTAGAAGTGCAGTTTGCACTCCGCGCAGATTTGGCAGTCCCTGGTGGGTGTTTGACCTCCTCGAAGGAGTAGGGCAGGTTGCGGGTCTTGACAAAATGGAAAACGCGCATGGCCCCTGTGTGATAATATACACCAGTATATCATGGTGCAGACACACACAGATGGACACACAGTGGGACCAATCAACATACACAACACCGCAAGCAATCACCAGTTGTGGTGTTGGGTGCTCTGAGATACAGATGAACCAACACGGTTGCGATTGGGACAACGCAGTTTTATTCCAACTTGTTATTTACAGATCTGTCTTGGTACTCAGCACGTGGTGAATGTGTGAGTGTCTTGTTAATCAGGTCCTGTCCTTGTCCTGTCTCCAGATGGACTGTCCACCAGGTGTCGTGTTTCTTGTCTTATACTGTGTCTGCCCTTGTCTGTGATTGGCTGTCGTGTTATGTGTGCTATTTGGTCTGTTGGTCTGTCTATCATGATGTGTGTGTTTGAATATCATGACATCCCCCCTTTTTTACAAGATTATGTGCCTACGTGGTTATAAATATGAATGTGTCCTGAGTGCAGCTAAAGGTGTGTGTGTGTGATATTTATAGCATGTACATGTGGCGTAACTATATACATGGAGCGATGTCAGGTGTGGCATGCTAACGAGGTTGTACCATAACAAAAGAAGAAAAACTTTGAAGTGTGGTCCGGTCAAACGAGATCTGGAACGATAAAACAGTAACATGTTACAATACAATAGTTGCTAAACTTTGACGTGTGAACAGTCTCATAAGTCCAGTCTAGCAGGTGGGCGACGAATTCGGGTTGACCGCCTCAAGGGTGGGTCGAGAACCACCGGCTGAGGTGCGAGCCTGGCCACGGGTGGCGACAGAAGGGGCATGGTATATGGCAGCTCCACGAAGTCACTATCAGGAACCATTGGAGGACACGGCGTCTGTGTGTGGTTCCGTTGCGAGCATGGAAGTAGGCGAAGGGCTCGCCGATTGTGCCTAAGCACCGATCCATCCGTCATGCGTACCAGGAACGAGGTGGAGTCTTTTTCTTTTTATGTTTGTGGTGGTGCTGTCGGATGGCATCTTGTAGCTGATGGGTCGTTGACATTGAAGAGGTACCATCAACAATATCATTCAAGGTCATGGATGTGCCAGATGTTGAAGTCGGATGAGACTGTGCATACTGGTTCTGGCCACATGCTGTGCTGGAAGGGTGATTCTGCTGAGAAGCGTTGAAGCATGTCGCTTTGGAGACAGAATTGCTGCTCGCAACAATGTCTGGTGATGGTGTGAAACTAGAACCTTGCATCTGATAGGAATATGCTATCTGGCCAGGCTGTGGTGCAGCAAATCCTGGGCAGTAACTAAGGCATCCAGTCTGTAGTGCAGATTGCGCTGGCGGTAGTCCTCCTTCGGTCTTGATTCCATTAGTGGGCAATCCGTAGTGCTGGCCTGTTTGAGAATATGCTGCATAGACTGCTGGCTGCTGCAGGCTTGAATACTGGGTTTGTCCAGCATGAGCTGTCATTGGCCGCACTGTCGGTGTGGAACAAATGTGTGGACATAACTGTGGTGAAAATTGGTGTATTCCTCTTGGACTGTAGCTGCTGCTTGTTATTGCTGACCCAGTGTGATTGTCACGTGATCCATCTCCTGTCGTTGTGGCATCTGCTGTCACCCTGAGCGTGCCATCACTGAGGTTGTGGCACTCCCTGTCTGGGGTAAAGTCTGGCTTATGTGAATCAGAGTCGGCGTTTGGTTGCTCCCCATCTGGAGTCTGGTCTGTTTTTTGTTGATGCTCCCCGTCCGGAGTCTTAGCAGGTTCACTGGAGTCAGCTGAGATTTCTTGAAGTGCACTTCTGGAGTCGGAACATGCAGGAATGCATTGACTAGTGGAGAGGTTTGAGCAATTGAGGGTGGAAGTATTGTGGTGTCACCGTAGTCACCAGTGGTCTCACCGTGATCGTTGAGTGCCGCTGTACGCACTAGCTGAGGTCTGTCACTTTGCACCTTTTGCATGGGAAGTGGGATGCTGTCGCCACTCGTTTCACATACCGTGGGTAGATCCTCAGTAGCTGCTTGCTGTTCACTAGGGTTGGGTAAATTGTCAGAGTTTTTATCTGGTGGTGCAAACCATGTGGGTGGACTGTCATTGTCTTGCCGTTGTCCTTCATTTGGGCTTTTCTTCTTTGGAATTTTAAATCTTCCCCCAGACATTACAGAACCTTGTTCATTTCCCTCAATTTCTCCCGTATGTAGGGCATCAAATGTTGGATCCAATGTTTCTTTTGTCATTGTACTAGTTTCCAAAGAACAGTCCGTTTCAATTTTCTTCTCAGTTACTTCATATGTATCCTTTTCTAATGTACATGCCTTCATAGTCTCTGGGTCTGATTTTGCTGGGACTGGCATAGTCACAGTCTCTCTTTTACTGTTCTCAATTGCCCACATTCTACTCCCCAGACATAAATGCTTAATCTCTGGAGTTAATGTGGTACAATGGATAATCGGGTCGACCTTATCTGCATCTTCACCATCACTGGAAAGCACAATTGGTTCACTTGAAACTGCTGCGGGTTTTAAGTGCTTTATCTGGGTACTTGATGTCGGTGTCCTCAGAATTCTTGCTCCAATGTTCTGCTCATTTATCAGTGAAGTGTGCATAGGTTCAATGCGATTAATATTCCCATCAGGGTTTGAAGAGTCATTACTGACTAACTGCTGGTCTCTGAAGTTGGGACTTTGCGGTTTTGTGTTGAAGGGAGACAGTTGTCCCTGCTGTAGATATGATTCAGGTTGTGTTATTTCCATTAAATGAGGATCAATGTCTTGTCCATTTTTTCGATCCGTACTGGAGCAATGGCAATTTTCAGTCTTCTCCTTGCAAGTTAGACATACAAGTAATTTCTTTAGCAAATCCTCAGCATCCTTCTGTGACTGTGCAGCATTATTAATATCTCTTCGGCTATAATGATCCTGAAGGTCAGCGCATAATCCTTTTTTTTCGGGCTTGGAAGAGGCGATTCCTTTGGCTTGTCTTCAGTTGGGCTTGAACAGTCATCAGCGCTGTGCCCTTCATTGTAGCATGATAGACCATCATGGTCGTCCTGCTGTGCACTGGAGCGTGGTAGACTGTTATAGCCTTCTTGCTGTTTACGTGAGCATGGCAGACTTGCATCACCTGCCGCTAGTTGGTCAGAGGAGGTTGCTAGACCCTCATGGTCTTGTTCCTGCAAGGACTGTGCATTGGAGTCTTGCGTTGCTTCCCTCGTAGGATCGGGAACCCTGAGCGGGGTGTGGACCATGCTCTGTGTGGCAGCAGGCCGCTCCCTGTGGGCTTGTACCGCTTTCTGTCTCTTAATTTCAGGCTGCAGCATCATCCTGCACTGATGAGTTGGGACGTCGTATCTGCTGTGTTGAAGATCCTCAGATCCGAAAAGTGAATCCGCATCTGCGTCGGATTCAATGCGGGGGTCGCCAATGTGCAACCTGAAAGGTTCGTCCGGGTCATAGCTGTCTAGGACCATGGAGCTGTCATTGGGCTCGCGAGGTCCGGAAAAAATGTAAAGATCGGTATCAAAGTATTTGAGGTTGGAATCATCGGTTTGTGCGTAGGTAACTGCTTATTGCAGGGTTCTTCGGAGGTAAAATTCATTTCCTGGTTCAATTTGAGCCATTGCGCTGTCATTCCAGGTGAAGGAAGGTTGTTTTACAGCTTTAAAAGATTTTTTCTTTGATTTGGGACGTTTCCCCTTTAAATTGGATTTGGGACGCTTCCCCTTTAAATTGGTGCGGTCTGGGGCCTCTGACGTCATGACGCACGTGACACATAGGAAGCGATTGCGCATGCGCAGATCGTTGTTCCTTTACTGACGGCCGTTTTCTTGATTGCGCATGCGCAAACGAACCTTCCGGTTCTGCGCACTTCTCGCGCAACTGCGCTGGTGTAGTCCCTTTAGCAAGATGGCCGCCGACCTCGACCCAAATCGCTCTCAGGTCTGGGATTTCGGCCTCGAGGTGAGTACTGGCGCTTCTCTTACCTTTCCTTGTCGATTGGAGTGTGTTTTCCTCACAGTATTTGCCGAATTTGTCCAGGACTGCCTGGAAGTCGTACCTGTTTTGCCCCTTGGAGAACTTGAATTTGTTAAAGATTTCTTCTGCTCTTGCACCGGCGATGGTGAGGAGAAACTCAATTTTTTCATCATCGGCCAGGTCTTGAAGTTCGGCTGCCACCAGGTAGAGTTCAAACGTTTGCCAGAATCGCTGCCAGTTTTCGCGGAGATCGCCGTGGCACTGGAGCGGCTGCGGAATCGGGAGCCCGTACATCTTGCCTGGGTATTGCTGGTTGTCGCTGTACGCAGAGGTATGGCGGCAGGTATCGATCCACTCACTGGTATCATGTGGTGTTGGGTGCTCTGAGGTACAGATGAACCAACACGGTTGCGATTGGTACAACGCAGTTTTATTCCAACTTGTTATTTACAGATCTGTCTTGGTACTCAGCACGTGGTGACTGTGCGAGTGTCTTGTTAATGAGGTCCTGGCCTTGTCCTGTCTCCAGATGGACTGTCCACCAGGTGTCGTGTTTCTTGTCTTATACTGTGTATGCCCTTGTCTGTGATTGGCTGTCGTGTTATGTGTGCTAATTGGTCTGTGGGTCTGTCTATCATGATGTGTGTGTTTGAATATTATGACACCAGTGAGAGCACACGCACTATAAAGACAGGGGACATCAGAGTTCCCCCTCATTCGAGTAGCAGCTAGCTAGGATCACAGAGCTCACAATCTGCAACACAGACATTCACCATATGCTGAGTGCATCAACTGGTTAGGACAAGGCAGAGGTCTTTAGTCAAAGCTGGTATCGTATTTACCCACAGTTCAAGTATGTTTAAATAGTTAACCTTTTAATAAAATAGTGTTGCACTACTTCAAGTGTTGGTGACCTGTATGTGATCCAGAACACCCAACACATCACCCCGGGTGGCAGAGGTCCTCGTGGAGGGCTCGGAGGCGGTCCACTTGTGCGGTGGCACATGTGCCGCGGGACAGGGCGTCAGGAGGCTCATTTAGCTTCCTGGGACGGTACAAGATCTCGTAGTTGTAGGTGGAGAGTTCGACCCTCCACCGCAAGATCTTGTCGTTTTTTATCTTGCCCCGCTGTGCATTATCAAACATGAAAGCAACTGACCGTTGGTCAGTGAGGAGAGTGAATCTCCTGCCGGCCAGGTAATGCCTCTAATGTCGCACAGCTTCCACTATGGCCTGGGCCTCCTTTTCGACTGAGGAGTAGCGGATTTCAGAAGCATGGAGGGTACGTGAGAAGAAGGTCACGGGTCTGCCCGCTTGGTTGAGGGTGGCCACCGGAGCTATGTCAGACGCATCGCTCTCAACCTAGAAGGGGAGAGATTCGTCGATGGCGTGCATCGGGGACTTTGCAATGTCTGCTTTGGTGCGGCTGAAGGCCTGGCAGGCCTCTATCGACAGGGGAAAAGCTGTGGATTGGATCAGGGGATGTGCCTTGTCCGCATAGTTGGGGACCCACTGGGCGTAGTAACTGAAAAACCCTAGGCAGCGCTTCAGGGCCTTGGGGCAGTGAGGGAGGGGGAACTCCATAAGAGTTCGGGGTTGGGGCCTATGACTCCATTTTGCACTACGTAGCCGAGGATGGCTAGGCGGTCGGTGCTAAACACGCATTTATCCTTGTTGTATGTAAGGTTAAGGATTTCTGTAGTCTGGAGGAATTTTCGGAGGTTGGTGTCGTGGTCCTGCTGGTCGTGGCCGCAGATGGTGACATTATCGAGATACGGGAATGTTGACCGTAAACCGTACCGGTCAACCATTCGGTCCATCTCGCGCTGGAAGACCAAGACACCAAGTTGGTGACACCAAAGGGAACCCTTAAGAAGTGATAGAGCTGCCCATCTGCCTCGAAGGCAGTGTATTTGTGGTCACTACTGTGGATGGGGAGCTGGTGGTAGGCGGACTTGAGATCGACCGTGGAGAAGGCCTTATAATGCACGATCCTGTTACCAGGTCAGATATGCGGGGGAGAGGGTACTCGTCCAGCTGTGTAAACCTGTTGATGGTCTGACTGTAGTCGATGACCATCCTATGCTTCTCCCCGGTCTTTGCCACCACTATGTAAGCTCTCCAGAGGCAGTTACTGGCTTCAATGGCCCCTTCCTCAGTAGCCTTTGGACCTCTGACCTAATAAAGATCCGGTCTTAGGCACTGTACAGTCTGCTCCTGGTGGCGACAGGTTTGCAATCCAGGGTGAGGTTCGCAAACAGGAAGGCGGGTCGACCGGCCGCAGACAGTAAGGGGGGGTATAGGGCCGCCAAATTTGAAGGTTAGACTTTGGGGTTACACTGGAAATCTAAACCCAGGAGCGCAGCCGCGCAGAGGTGGGGAAGGACGTAGAGACGGAAATTTTTGAACTCCCTTCCCTGGACAGTGAGGTTCGCTACACAAAATCCCTTTATCTCCACCGAGTGTGAACCGGAGGCCAGGGAGATTTTTTGATTAACGGGGTGGATGAGGAGAGAACAGCGCCTTACCGTGTCGGGATGTATGAAGCTCTCCGTGCTCCCAGAGTCGATTAGGCAGGATGTTTCGTGCCCGTTGATGAATACAGTCGTTGTAGCAGTTGAGAGAGTTCGAGGCCGGGACTGATCCAGGGTCACCGAGGCTAATTGCAGCAGTTGAGAGTTCTCTTTGGGTAGTGCGGGGTCAGCCGAGCTGGGTTCCTGGGGGTTCATCCAAGATGGCGGCTCCCATTGGTCGCACATGGTCGGGGGTGTACAAAATGGCAGTGCCCATCCCTCTAACGTGGCGTCCACGGGACAAGATGGCGGCGCCCGAGATCCACAAGTGGCCCTGGAATAGCAAGATGGCAGTGACGGCTGGCCACACGGGGCCCGTGGAGAAGTTTGTGGTGGCAGTCCGCATTCGCCGCCGGAGACCGCGGCAACCGCACGAGCCTGACATACCCCCACAAAATGGCCCTTTTTGCCGCATCCCTTGCAGGTGATTGCGCGGGCCGGGCATCGCTGGCGGGGGTGCTTGGCCTGCCCGCAAAAGTAGCGGCGGGGGCCCCCCTGGGTTGCCAGGCTGCCTTGTAGCGCAGGCTTGTGGGGGGATGGGGGAATGTCTCGGGGTCAGCCGCGGAGGGGTTCCACGCTGCCCAGGGGGCTGCCGCGCGGTCGGGAACGTAAGCGCGGGCATTCTTGGAGGCCACGTCCAGGGAGCCGGCAAGGGCCCGTGCCTCCTTGAGACCCAGAGTGTCTTTCTCTAGCAATCGCTGGCAGATTTGGGAGGATAGCATACCTGCGACGAAAGCGTCCCGGACCAAGAGTTCAATGTGTTCGCTCGCCGAAACTTGCGGGCAGCTGCAGTTTCTCCCCAACACCAGGAGTGCACGGTAGAATTCTTCCAGTGATTCCCCAGGGGTTTGTCGCCTTGTTGCAAGCAGGTGCCGGGCGTAGACCTGGTTTACCGGGCGAATATAATGTCCTTTTAGCAGCTCTATTGCTGCATCGAAGTCTTCCGCTTCCATGTTGAGGGTGTCAATCTCCGGGCTCACCCTTGAGTGCAGGACTTGCATTTTCTGCTCTCCGGTGGGTGTGTTTTCAGCCGTCCCGAGATACCCTTCAAAGCACGCCAGCCAGTGCTTGAAGATTGCTGCTGAGTTCGCCGCATGGGGGCTAAGTTGCAGACACTCCGGCTTGATTCGGAGCTCCATCCTTTTAAAAAAAAACTAGCTTATTAAATTGATGCACGATCAATGACCACAAAAGCGAGGTTGTAGTCCCACTGAAGGCTTTAATAAGCTAGATGTTTCCCCCAGCAGCTCAGGTACAGAATGAAGGCTTCTGGGGCGGCACGGGCTCTTATACCCCCTAGCCGGGCGGAGCTACCATACATCCTAACTAATAGAAAGCATACAGTTTCCACCAATGGTGCTCCAGTCTATCAGGTACCGTAACACCGCTAATACCACAAAGCGTATATCACCGTGGCGCCGACACCTATTCCAGAGGCTCAGAAGATTCAAATTTTGTACTCCAGGCTCAGCTCTAAAGTCTTCCCGCTGATCCAGGATGCGCCCAATTATGCTGATGCCTTGACTCAACTCAAAGAAAATTATGAGCAGAAGACGAACACACTTTTGGCCAGCCACGCGCTCGCAACGCGTACTCAACTACCTGGTGAGTCAATCGAGGACTTTTGGAGGGCCCTGATCCCACTAGTGCGGGACTGTGACTGCCAGGACGTTACAGCTAAGGAGCACTCAGATCTCCTTATGAGGGACGCTTTTGTAACTAGGATTGGGTCCGATGTCATCAGCCAGCGGCTCCTAGAAGGGGCCACGCGCGACCTCGCAGAGACTAAAACACTAGCGCTTTCCATGACGGTCGCCCTGTGCAATGTACAGTCCTACGCCCCCAACCGCGTAGCCTACTCCTCCTATGCTTCATGGGCCCCACATGCAGCCGCCCCAGTGGGGGCGCTACCCACCCAATACGCCTGTGCTGTGCGCCAGCCAGTGATCTCCGGGGGGCCCCGATGCTGCCCTTTGTAAGGCCTGCGGGAAGAAGGGCCACTACGCAGCCATGTACCAGGCCCACTCAGTGGCAGTGGTCACCCCTACCCCCCCGATCACGGACAATGGCGCCGCTATCCTCCCCTCCTCCCCAGGCCATGTGCGAGCAAGAGACGCTGCCATCTTCACCCCCGCACAACATGTGCGTTCCATGGGCGCTGCCATTTTGTGATCCCCAGGACCTCCGGGCGCCGCCATCTTGTCCACCCCGCAGCACATGGAGGCCAACGGCGTTTCAGGACCCCAACTCAGCGGCCGCCTCACTACCCGACGATCAACCACGACTCGCATCCATGGCAATCGACCAGTCCCGACCACATACTCTGACCAACGCATCCACCAGCATGAAAGTCAACGGCCATGTGACCTCCTGCCTACTGGACTCCGGGAGCACTGAGAGCTTTGTACATCCAAATACGGTAAGGCGCTGCTCCCTTAAGGTACACCCTACCAATCAAAGTATCTCCCTGGCCTCCGGATCCCATCGTGTAGCGATCCGGGGGTACAGCACGGTCACGCTCACAATCCAAGGCATAGAGTTCCACGGTTTTCGCCTCTACGTCTTCCCTAACCTCTGCGCTGCACTTAATCTTGGCCTGGATTTTCAGTGCAACCTCCAGAGCCTGACCCTTAAATTCGGCGGACCCTTACCACCCCTCACTGTGTGTGGCCTCGCGACCCTAAAATTCGATCCTCCTTCCCTCTTTGCCAATCTAACTCCAGATTGCAAACCCGTCACCACCAGGAGCAGACGGCACAGCACCCAGGATAAGGCCTTCATCAGGTCCGAGGTCCAGCGGTTGCTTCAGGAGGGAGTCATCGAGGCCAGCAACAGCCCCTGGAGAGCTCAAGTGGTAGTGGTCAAGTCTGGGGAGAAAAACCGAATGGTCGTGGTCTACAGCCAGATCATCAACAGGTACACGCAGCTCGACGCGTACCCCCTCCCACGCATATCTAACATGGTTAACGAGATTGTACAGTACCGGGTCTTCTCAACGGTGGACCTGAAATCCGCTTACCACCAGCTCCCCATCCGTAAATCGGACCAGCCATACACCGCCTTCGAGGCAGATGGCTGGCTATATCACTTCCTTAGGGTCCCCTTTGGGGTTTCGGTCTTCCAAAGGGAGATGGACCGAATGGTCAACCGGTACGGCTTGTGGGCCACGTTTCCGTACCTAGACAATGTGACCATCTGCGGTCATGATCAGCAGGACCACGACGCCAACCTCGCTAAATTTCTCCGCATCGCCACTCTCCTCAACCTCACGTATAACAAGGAGAAGTGTGTGTTCCATACAAACCGCTTAGCCATCCTCGGCTACGTTGTCCAGAACGGAGTTCTGGGGCCCGATCCCGACCGCATACGCCCCCTCATGGGGCAGTGGGGGAGGGGAAACTCCAAGACCCTCACACGCTGCCTGGGGTTCTTCTCGTATTACGCTCAGTGGGTCCCAAACTATGCGGACAAGGCCCGCCCACTACTACAGTCCACTCATTTCCCCCTGTCGGCTGAAGGCCAAGAGGCTTTCGCCCGCATCAGAGCTGATACTCCAAAGCTGGAATGCACGCTGTAGACGAAACACTTCCTTTCCAAGTAGAAAGCGATGCATCAGACGTCACCCTTGCCGCCACCCTCAACCAGGCAGGCCCGTGGCATTCCTTTTCCCGCACCCTCCATGCATCCGAAATTCGGCACTCATCCGTCGAAAAGGAGGCCCAGGCTATCGTTGAGGCTGTGCGACATTGGAGGCATTACCTGGCCGGCAGGAGATTTACTCTCCTCACTGACCAACGGTCAGTTGCATTCATGTTCAACACCACACAGTGGGGCAAGATCAAAAATGACAAAATCTTTAGGTGGAGAATCGAGCTCTCCACCTACAACTATGAGATTAAGTACCGCCCTGGCAAATTCAACGAGCCCCCAGACCCCTATTGCGAGGTACATGTGCCAGCGCACAGGTAGACTGACTCCGGGCCCTGCACGACAGCCTTTGTCACCCAGGGGTCACTCGGTTGTACCACTTCATTAAGGCACAAAATTTGCCCTACTCCGTCGAGGAAGTAAGGACGATCACCAAGGACTGCCAGGTCTGTGCAGAGTACAAGCCCCACTTCTACCGGCCGGACCGCACGCACCTGGTGAAGGCCTCCCGCACCTTTGAACGCCTCGGATTTCAAAGGCCCCCTCCCCTCCTCCGACTGACACACTTATTTCCTCAGTGTGATCGATGAATACTCCCGTTTTCCCTTCGCCATCCCATGCCCCGACATGACGTCGCCACCGTCATTAAAGCCCTTAATTCTATCTTCACTCTGTTCGGCTTCCCCGCCTACATCCAGAGTGTCAGGGGATCCTCATTCATGAGTGATGAGCTACGTCAGTTCCTGCTCAGCAGGGGGATCACCTCCAGCAGAACAACGAGCTACAACCCCCGGGGAAACGGACAGGTAGAAACGGAAAATGGGACGGTATGGAGGGCCGTCCAGCTGGCCCTGCGGTCCAGGAATCTCCCGGCCTCCCGCTGGCAAGAGGTCCTCCCTGATGCACTGCATTCCATTCGCTCATTACTGCTACTAGCCGTACACCGCATGAACGTCTTTTTGCTTTCCCCAGGAAGTCCACATCCGGGGTATTTCTCCCAACTTGGCTCACAGCTCCGGGAACCGTGCTTCTCCGTAAACTTGTGCGGCTCCACAAGGCGGATCAGTTGGTGGAAAGGGTGCACCTGCTCCACGCAAACCCACAGTACGCCTACGTGGCGTTCCCTGACGGCTGCCAGGATACAGTCTCCCTCAGAGACCTGGCACCAGCAGGTTCCACTCCCCCACCACCCCCGCCGCCCTCCCCCATCACCCCCCCCCCCCCCCCGAGGACTGTCCGTCCTCCCCCTGCCGACCCCCGTTGAAGAGGATTTTGTCATGCTCCCGCCGTCAACTTCGACCACGACAGACAGCACCAACATCGCCGGCTCCACTTCGGCGATCTCAGAGGACAACCAAGGCGCCGGACCGGCTGAACCTCGACCGGCCCACCGGATGACAAGAGACATTTGGGGTTTTTTTTTACTGTTCTGTAAATATTAAAGATTGGGAATTGTATATAGTTATCAACCACCCCCACCGGACTCAATTTTAACAGGGGATGAATGTGGTAAACCACTGTGTTCTTATATTAAGGGTTGTACGGTAGAACCTGCACTACAGGTTCACCTGGGTCCCTGCATGCTAGCTCCACCCAGGAGGCGGGTTATAAATATGCGTGGCCTCCAGCTCGCAGGCATTTTATCAGCTGCTGTAGGAGGCCTCACATCTGATACTAATAAAGCCTCAATTTGAATTCAACTTCGTCTCCAGCCAAATTGATCGTGTCTCACACTGCAATGACGTTACTGTGAAAATCCCCTAGTCGCCACGCTCCGGCACCTGTTCGGGTTCACGGAGGCAGAATTTAAAATGTCCAATTCACCCAATAAGCACGTCTTTTTGGGACTTGAGAACATGCAGACTCCGCACAGACAGTGACCCAAGTCGGGAATTGAACCTGGGACCCTGAAGCTGCGAAGCAACAGTGCTAAACGTTGTGCTAGCATGCCACCCATTGCAGGATCTCCTACAACTACTTCACTTTTTGCTCTCCCCGCTTAAATGGCCACCTGTACCATGGTGCAGTGGTCGGTTGGCTCATCCTCCCAACAGTCCTTTTCCTCATCCGCACAGGGAGCAAGTACCTCTTGCTCCCTGTGCGGGGCAGCATGGTAGCCTTGTGGATAGCACAATTGCTTCACAGCTCCAGGGTCCAAGGTTCGATTCCAGCTTGGGTCACTGTGCGGAGTCTGCACATCCTCCCCGTGTCTGCGTGGGTTTCCTCCGGGTGCTCCGGCTTCCTCCCCCAGTCCAAAGATGTGCAGGTTAGGTGGATTGGCCATGATAAATTGCCCTTAGTGTTGGGTGGGGTTACTGGGTTATGGGGATAGGGTGGCGCTGTTGACCTTGGATAGGGTGCTCTTTCCAAGAGCCGGTGCAGACTCGATGGGCCGAATGGCCTCCTTCTGCACTGTAAATTCTATGATAATCTATGAAAACCTCGTAAACCTCAAGGTCAAGGGCGGAGGCTCCTCAATTTCTGAATTTGGGATCCCTCTCTCTGTCTCACTCGTAGTCACACCCTGCTGTACCTGACCACTTGGCGAATTGGAGGTACTTCATCTACGGGGTGTGACCACCTCCTGAAACAAAGCGTCCAAGTAACTCTCTCCCCCTCCCGGATGTGCCACAATCTGAAGCTCAGACTCAAGCCCATAAATTCTGAGCCAAAGTTCCTCAAGCACCAAACACTTCCTGCAGATGTAGTCACAGAAGCTCACAATGGGATCCACCAGATCCCACGTCATGCAGCTACAGCACATCGCCTGCCCAGCCATCTCTACTCAAGTTAATTCATTTTGCAGTTTTTTCCCCCCAAAATTTAGCACAGATTCCCTATCAGCCAATCAGGTCAAAGCTTTCATGTGATGTCAGTTTTTTTCAGCTTCAATGGAATCCCCAGTACTCATCTCACTGATGCTCCCTGGAGGCTAGGCTGTGAATCCCCGAAGTAAGTTACTTTATGTGCTCACCTCTCCAATGCTCCACCCACCAAGACTGCTCCCTGGAGACCAGGAATCCCCGAGGCAAGTTACTTTATATATACACACACACCGCTCCGATGCTCTGCCCTCAGCACTTTTTAAAATCTCTGGCTCCTCATGCTCTTTTAAATCTCCGGTTCCTCTCACAGGAGAAAGGCAGAAAGTAGGAAACAATAGAAAGTTAATTTAACATCTGTCATTGGGAAACTGGAATCCTTATTAAGGAAGTAGTAATAGGACATTTGGAAAGTCAAAACAGATCCATCAATCAGCATAGCATGGGTAAATCAGGTTAGACTAATTTGCTGGGGTTCTTCGAAGATGTAACAAGCAATTGGATATTGGGGGTCCAGTAGATAGTGAATCTGGACTTCCAGAAGGCAGTTGATTAAAGGTGTCACATTTGATTAAGGTGCCACACTGGGTAGCACAATGGACTGCTGCCTCAGCTCCAGGGCCCCGGGTTCACTTCCGGCCTTGGGTGACTGAGTGAAGTTTGCAAATTTTTCCGTGATGTGCAAGTCAGGTGGATTGGCCATGCTTAAATTGCCCCTCAAGTGTCCAAGGGGTTAGGTGAAGTTCCTAGGATAGGCAGAGTAGAGGCGTGGATTTAAGTAGAGTGCTATTTCCAAGGGTTGTTGCAGACTCGGTGGGCCAAATTGCCTCCTTCAGCACTGTAAATCCTAAAAGGTTAATGCACAGTGTAGGATCCCATGGGGTTGGGGGTAATATATTAGCTCAGATAGAGGATCGTTGCCCTACAGAAAGAAAGAGTCGGGATAAATGGGTCTTTTTCTGATTGGCAAACTCTTAACGAGCGATGTGCCACAGGGTCTGGTCCTTGGCCCCTAACTATTTACAATCTATATCAATTAGCAGGGATGTACTACAGCCAAATTTGCAGACAACACTAAAATAGGTTGGAAAGCAAGTTGCAATGAGGAAGTAAGAAATTTACAAATGGACATGGATAGGTGAGTGGGCCCACAATTTGGCAGATGGAATGTGTAACGTGGATAAATGCAAGGTTACCAGAGGAATAAAAAGGCAACTTTTTATCTAAATGGAGAGAAACTTCAAAGTCCTTTGGTGCAGAGGGATCTGGGTGTACTCATTCATGAATCACAGAAAGTTTGTATGCAGGTGCAGCAAGTAATAAGACAAATGAAATTTTGACATTCATTGCTAATGAAAGAGTAGAAGGGGCTCGTAAAGCAGTGGGCTAAATAGCTGGCTTGCAATGCAGAACAATGCCAGCAGCGCGGGTTCAATTCCCGTACCGGCCTCCGCGAACAGGCATCGGAATGTGGCGACTAGGGGCTTTTCACAGTAACTTCAATAAGCGATTATTATTATAATTATATAAAAAGTAGGGAAGTGCTGTTGCAACTGCATAGGGCACAGGTGAGACCACATTTGGAGTACTGCACAGGAGTTTTGTTCACCTTGATTGAGGAAGGATATAAATGCATTAGAGGAAATTCAGAGAAGGTTCACTAGATTTGATTCCACGGATGAAGGACTTGTAAAAGAGATTGAACAATTTAGGCCTATACACCCTGGAGTTTAGAAGAATGAAAGATCTAATTGAGGTATAAAAGATGCTAAGAGATTGGCAGGGTACACATGGAGCAGATGTTTCCTTGTTGGACATTCTAGAATGAGAGACCAGAGTTTTAGGCTATTTGAAACAGTAATGAGTAGGAATTGCTTCACTCAAAAGGATTGCGAATCTGTAGAATTCTCTATCCCAGCGTGCAGTGGAAGTCAGAACACTAAACAAATTTGAGGAGACAGGAGGTTTTTAAATTAGTTGAGGGAGGGTTATGGGGGGCAGGCAGAAAAATGGAGGTGAAACTGCGATGTGATCAGCCATGATCGTATTTAATGACGGAGCAGGCTCAAGGGCTGAATTGTCTTCTCCTACTCCCAAGTTCATGTGTTCTCTGTGAATAAGGGTACAAAATTCAAACAGAAAAACACCATGGTTCCTGCTCCTTGTTGCTACTCAATAACTCCTGCAGGAAAGTGAACAGACATGCTGGTGTATGTGCGGAGAACGCCAATAACAGGATCTGATTAGGATACATTAACCTGGTGTTGTAAGACTTCTTACTGATTAGGATACAACATTCCTCGCTACCTCTTCCCAGTCTGGTGGACCATGAAATTTCACACAAGGGCTAACGCTGTCACTAATTGACCACTTGGGTCAGGTAACAGGGCATGGCTGGTAATCATTGGAATGTAACCTGGCAATCAGCAACATTGAGAAAAAACAGGGAAGATAACTGAAAGGAAGAATCACAAACATTTGCATTTCTTGCATATATAATTTTATTATTTAAAAGTATGATGAAAATGATTTCATACGGCTTGAATGAAATGAATAGCATGGAGTCCACCGACATATTTTACAGATTAAGCTAAATGTGTTTTTCTTTTTAAAAAAAATCATAGTACCATTCGGCAAAATTATTGAAGTCTAATATATATTATTTACATATTGAAGGCAAATGGGAGATGTACAGACAAATCAATTCAATACGTAACATTATCTTAACAGTTTTGCAATAAATACCAAATTTCATTTTTTCTATGTACAAACAGGCAAAAAAAATGAATCATACAATGGAGTGAGATTTAACTTATTTACAAATTTCTAGTGCCTTTGAGAAGGAACGGAATTCATTTTTCCACAAACTGAAAAGGGAACAAAAAATAAATTAATGACTTTTAAAGGCAGTATAGCTGCATATTGCTTGGTTCAGATTGTTTATGCAGAGAAACTTCAGGGGGCTGAAGAGAAAATATATTATTAACTTGACTACAGACTCGCCTCCTACTTAAAAAAAGCCCTTCTCCAACTGAATTGAAATGTCAAGTACAATTAGCCCGTCATACAGGGCTCCTCGGTCATTTAAAAAAAAAAAATTTAAATATAAATTTAGAGTGCCCAATTCATTTTTTCCAATTTAAGGGGCAATTTAGCGTGGCCAATCCACCTAGCCTGCACATCTTTGGGTTGTGGGGGCGAAACCCACGCAAACACGGTTCACTGTCATTTTAACATGTGCCAACACATTTAAAGTGGAGGAGAATTTCGTACAAACTCTCAAAAAAACACTGGAATTGAACCAATTGTAATCTCTACTCAACAGCATCTGTTCTTTTCACTTTCAAAAACTTGAGGGGAAGGGGAAAAAAGGGGAAGAGAGACCGTAGACAATAGCAGTTATCTTTCAAATTGACTAGAATTCTAAAGTATTTAACAGACAAAAAGTTTATACATTGGAAAAAAAATTGAATCAATAAATGCTTGCAAAAACACCAAAAGCTCTTTGGAAAATAGATCAATCTATTTTAATTTTATGATTCCTTTCTACTTTGGGTTCTCCATCTTGCAGATCTTACTGCCATTATTCTGCAGCGTCCCTTTTGCTACAAAAATGTTTATAGTTCCTCTGCATATTGACACTGGGCTGAACCACGCATGCTACTTCCTCACAGAATTGCAATAAATTATAAACTGTAAGCTTTAAAAAAAAAAAAATTAGCTTTGTGGAATTTTAAATAATTAAAGGTTTCAAATCCCTAGCTACCTTTACAGAGTTACGACCTTCATGCCAAAAATACAGCCTAAAACACTAAAAGTCTGAATGCAATTCACGCATTTAATTTTTTAAAAATGTTTTCTTACCAAAAGGTACTTTTCAAATCTTAAATATTTTGCAGAGTTCTTGGAGAAAAGCCAAGAATCCGCGATAAAGTGTTTCACTTGACTGAAGCAGTGCTGTCACTAGGATTTTTAGTGATCATCATTTGATAGGCAAAGTTTGCGTTGAAAAACACCCAGGCAATCTAAGTCAGAGCTTTTGTCCCTCTGAACTTGGCTCGTGTGGAAATTGCATTTTTAGGCTGTGGAAAAAACACGAGGACAAAGTACTGGTGGTTACAGGTCTCGTGCTGGTGAAAATATAAAGCATCTTTTAAAGGTAACAAATTAAAAAGTGCATGGCCAAAACTGCAGTTTGCAGCTGGTTTTATGCAATATTGATTTTCTGTAGCATATTGGTACCAAGATGACTAGTGACAATACTGCTCGAGCAAACACAGTTATCATAACAGTGTAATGATCAGAAAGACCAGTGCTACTGAAAGGCTGTATTGCACTTCCATTGTTTCATTATTAAACCACAGTGCTTCTTGCAGTACTGCATGTACAAAAATAAATAAATACAGTACAAAATAAATAAAAACTGCACATGTAATACTTAAGGTACAGTATTACAAAAAGTTACTTATTAACTTCCTGTTATTTAAGACCTTGTCTCAAGTTGGCTTTATCAATGTACTTTGCACCTACAAATTAAAATTTGCTAGGCTCGGCTGTAGTTAAGACTTTGCATAGTAAGTCAGTCAATTTGTGCATTAGCCAGTCAAAGAATCTTTGTATCTTGTAGGAATATATATTTAGAAAACTGCACGTTAGATCTCCGAAAAAGTGCTGGAAATGCAGAGCAGGTCAATCAGTGCAAGACTGAAAAAGTCAGTTTGAAGAAACTCCATTGGAACTCGGGAACGGTTACATTTAAAACTCATATACCGAAAGATCCGTTTGTACATTTCCAGCATTATACATGCTTTTCAAATTCCAATTGTACAATCTGCCTACTGTAAGTAAATATTAATTGGGCTGCAGCCCCTTCTTGTCAAAGAATGCAGAGATTCAATCCCATTAAATCATATGAAAATGTGGATAGAATCTTATAATTATTCTTTACCAGTGATGCGTACATTTATTACATACCCAAGTTCCAGTCATCCATTGCATTGCATCCACTGGACAACGATCAGGAGAAGAGATCAAAGATATTCCCATTGGGAAAGTCAACTAATACAATAAATTTGGTGGGGCGGCACGGTGGCGCAGCGGTTAGTTAGCACTGCTGCCTCACAGCGATGTGGACCCGGGTTCGATCCTGGCCCCAGGTCACTGTCCGTGTGGAGTTTGCACCTTCTCCCAATGTCGGCGTGGGTCTCACCCTCACAATGCAAAGATGTGCAGGGTAGGTGAATTGACCATGCTAAAATTGCCCCTTAATTGGGAGAAAAAAAATTGGGTACTCTTAAAAAAAAAAAAAAATATTTTAAACAACTAAATTTGACACAGCATCAATGCTCTTGTCACTCGCACAAGTGGGTACATACCACTGCATTAGATGCTGCTACATCTACTTTTGTTAAGATGTCCTAAAATTGAAGCTTGGAATCAAATCTCAATTTTTGGTTTCAGAATTCAAACCCAATTATGTCGACAACCTGTGCTGTCACACAGGTCGGAATCTTATCATAGAAAGTTCAAAACCTCGACCACTAAAATTCTCATCCTGGTGCATATTTGCTTCCTGCTTCCCTCTGCGTTTTAACTCCTCTAGCACTACAATCCTCAGAACTTTGCACTCCTCCAGTTCTGGCCCTCATGGCAAGGTGATTTCTTTCACTTTACTACCATCAGCCATCTAAGCCCTAAACTGCAGAATTCTCTACTTAACCCGTCACACCTCGGTCTTATGCTTGATCTCCTTTAAATTGACTTCTTTCACCAAGATATAGATCACCTGTTGTATGGGTCCTTATGTGGCTATCAAGAGTTTTGTCTGTTAGCCCTACTTTGAACCATCTTGGGATCTTTTACTTCGTTAAAGGTGCAACAAAAAATCACGTTGTATCGCTGGACAATCTCAATGTACACTTTCACTGGACAATTCAATTACCACTCTCACTTAGAGAGAGGGC
The DNA here is from genome assembly GCF_047496885.1 of Scyliorhinus torazame. NCBI lineage: Eukaryota > Metazoa > Chordata > Chondrichthyes > Carcharhiniformes > Scyliorhinidae > Scyliorhinus > Scyliorhinus torazame. Next base: position 190,977,304 of record NC_092717.1, read on the forward strand.
AGATTTCACAGCTTGAAAGATCATTCTCATCCAATTATCAATAATTACTGGACCTAATGCAGATGTGAATTAATGCACGGGTGTGTGTGAATAAGGCTCATTTCTAACAGGTGTCATTATGTAGTATTATGGGCTACCAAAATGACTTAGTGCACAATGTAATATGTGGGTGGCGATGAAGCAGAAATACCAGGAGTATTCCGGGTTCAATGGCCAATTTGGATTGAGTTAGTTGATTTCAGCCAGACTGAAGGTGAAAACTGGGTTGCTCCCATGGGCTTCAACCTGCAGGGATCAGGGTATCCATTCTTAGGGAGAGATCTTGACACCCTCAATAAGGGCGCGTGGCACAAGGGTATGGCAGTAGACTTGGCCACTTTAACAGCTAGCCGGCACTCATTGTATGGGTTCATGTAGTACAGGCATTGGAATGAGGTCATAAAGGTCCAGCAGCAAAGCTTAATTGGTAGAGTGGGCTGTTGCTTTCAGGTTTCAGACGGGGATGGAGTAAAAACAAATACAGCAAATAATACAAGATAGGCGATCAGGGCTGAAGAAAACAAAGGTTATTCTTTGAATAGGATTGGCCACAAAGACGTCAAATTATTGTCCAATTAGCTGCCAGACGTCCATTGATAAGAAGCCAAGCATGCGGAGACTTCTTCCATTCCACTTTTAAGTGTCATCAGTAAGTCATTATTTCTGTCTCGCTCTTCACTAAAGTACCACCGATATTCAGCACGGATGTGTCATTATTACAATGCACTCAGGGTCCAATTATCTTTCTGGTTTAAACAATATATAGCTCTCTCATACAAATCATTATTATTTGATGATCAGGAGTATCGTTCCCACTTCTCCAAGTTGAAGAATCATTTAGCCATTTGTAGCCTCACTGGATCCATGGTTAACACAACTGAGGACTAATTACCGCAGAATGATTCCTCGACTCGGAATTTCAATTAATTCAGCAATCACCCCCCCCACCCCCGGCTAAATACATCTGTCATTTCATAAAAGATATATATCAATTATCTTTGAAAAGAAATAAACAAATTTGGAACCAGTCACTTCAATAATCTGAAGTCAAACCTTCACAGTTTCCATAATGGAGGTCTTGATGGCTTCTTCAAGATGCTGACTGTCTGGGAAAGGTTTAGGGGGCTCTGGGAATGAGTCTGCGGTGATCGGCTCAGCCAGACTAATCAGAGACTCCAAGAAACAGCTGCCTGGGTCAGCAGCCTGGGAGAAACTGGGAAACACAGGGAACTGAAATTGCAGGGTTGGACAATTGTCCATGTTTTCGTAGTCCTTCTGTGAATTGTGAAACGATCCATAGTTGAACTCGGAGAATGATTGGAAAAATTCGAAGGAGTCAGTCGACAGGCTGAGGTCAGTGTAGCTTTTCGTGGCCTGATCCGGACATTGGACTGGGGGGTAGACATGGCCATTGCCCTGTGTCGGAGCTACATCACCCAGGGGGAAACTGCCCTCCTGGTTGGCATTCTCATCCAAGCTGGGCAAATGATTAGTGTAGTACTCAGTGTTGAACTTGAAGCTTTCCATGCCACAGTGCTGGTCACCAGTCTCACAGAAAAAATCTGATGGGTTAAAGTAAGGGAAGCCATCCTGGTTCTCGGCATCATTGCCGCACTCGTTATCAGAATCGTTAAAATGGAGTATACGGGCCAGTCCATCATCGTCAATGTCCGGTGTTTGATGAGACTGCGGTGCATTATCTAAGAAATGGTCATTGCTTCCCTCATCCACCTCCTCACTGTAATTTGACGAACTGGAGTCGGTCATGTCACTGCTACAGCTGTTATCCTCGCTGTCATCGGACTCCTCACTGAAGTGAAAGGCTGGTGTTAAGGAGGCACTTCTGTCTTGGAATGCAGCCTTGTCTGTTGAGTAGCCATAGTGCTGGGAACTTTCCAAGCTTGGCATATCTGACTCTCCATTCTTATTTTCACCATTTGATTGTCTTTTCTCCAAGTCCAACTTCATGATGGTGTGAATGAAGTGTGTCTGCACTCTGGCAGAGTTGAACTCTATCCTCCCCTTTGTGTTACCACAACCGTCCTTTGTACAACCACAGGGAAAAGACATGCGATCCATCTGCACAGTACAAAAATGCACAAAAGGTAAGCTTTTAGGAACATAAGTTGTCCTTTTGTACTCTTGCCTAGCCTAAAGTGCCAACTCAATTACCACAGTAACTTAGTTATCTGGAAATAGTTTTGTTCATCTCTCATTTCCTCATGTCTTCCATGAAGATGGTAAATTAGTTCAGTGGATGTCACACAAATAGATTTCTCTTGTTGCCATTTCGCACCAACAGTGGGCTGAATTGTTGGAGGTGCCGGATTCCATAAGAATATAATTCCCACCCTCCTGGTTCAAACATTAGGGGGTGGGGAGTTGGTTAAGCCCATTTATGGGAACACCAACCACCCGGCAGCCATGTAACAGGCTGGAGGAAGGATTTTCAACTCTCATGAATACATGTCCCACCTCAAAGCTACCAGCCAATCAGTGTTGGACTAGGACTTGGACAATTGTATTGGGGTTGTGCCGGATGACGAGCTACCAGAAGACATGAGGGGCGGGGGTTTGAAAGGCAATGGAGGAAGGGTATCTTGGGGAGGGCTCCAATGGTTTCAGGGGGCATATCAAGTAGGGACTCCATGCCAACACATGGGTCATCCTGCACAGAGAAATCTGCTCATGAGGTCTTCAGTAGGGAATAATTACTTGCTTAAGGGTTTCGATTGATGCACAGGCAGCCACTAAGAGAAGCCATAGTGCAACCTGAAAACAAATAGGAAACACTGTTCACTGGACTCAAGCATCTTCATTTAGGAGGGCATGCAGGGGCACAATGGTTATCACTGCTGCCTCACAGCGCCAGAGGTCCCAAGTTCGATCCTGGCCTTGGATCACTCTCCGTGTGAAGTTTGCACATTCCCCAGTGTTTGCGTGGGTTTCACCCCAACAACCCAAAGAAGTGCATGGTAGGTGGATTGTAAAAAAAATAATTGAGTACTCTAAATTTAAAAAAAGCATCTTCTTCTATTCACTTAGACCATCTATCTTTATTCGTTTGCAGTTTGTGGGACCTTTCAGTATGACATAAGCAATCAATCTTCAAATTACTGTGCAACGGTTTGGACACCATTGATGAGGCATTATAGAGTGTCAGGTCTTTTACAGGGTTTCAATTGTTAGTTTACTTAGGTTCAAATTAATAGGTCATCCTACATTGGCCTCAAGTGACAATAAATCAAAAGAGCCAGTAATAATGAAGTTTCATTTAGAGAAGGTTTTTTTAAAAAAAATAAAAGAGCTGCTGTTTTGAAGGCACATGCAGTGCTCACTAAACACCAGAGCTGTTGATCTTCTACACTTCTATCTCTATATAATTAAACATCTGGAACACAGAGGGATTAGCGTTCAGCTCAATGAAATGTTAGCTGTTGACAAGGCAGGCCATGCATGTTGACAAATCTGAATCAAGAAATTGCATTGTAGACCCTGGCCCCTCCGGCTACTTAATTACTTAACCTACATTTTAATGGTTGGAAGCCAAGCTGCTCCCTTATCCTGCCATACAGGTTTCTCTTTTAATATGAATTTAGAGGATTACTATGAAACCAGTGCTCGTTTTTACAAGCAACAATTCCTCGTAACAACCACAGAATTAAATAGCAGCAGCAAAGCATGTTTAGGCCTTACAGCTGTATGGCTACAAGATTTGGGTGTGCTACCAAGTCTGCTGAGTCAACAGAATGCCTGCATGGAAAGATTGGATGTGGGGAGAAAGAAGAGAGAGAGAGAGAGAGAGAGAGAGAGAGAGAGAGAGAGAGAGAGAGAGAGAGAGAAGAGAGCAATACTGGTCTCTTTTTTGAAGGTGAAATATTGATGGGATTTACCACAATCGAAGGTAATGGTTTGCAGATTTTAAAATAGTTTAAAGACACAATTAAAAATTGTAATGCAGAAAATCCAAAATACCACTTGCCACGCTGGCAAGCGTACAGATCTTGCTGTATAAAATTAAACATTTAATCAGCTGCTCACTCACTTGGCATTTAATTCCAGCCAGATTACAACTGCAAGTCTCTGGTTCACAGAACCCCTTGCAGTCACAGCCACAGTCCTCGCGCGACACTCTGATTGCGTTCAGCTCCCGCTTTTCCTCTCTGTCGATTTTCTTCACCCCAGCTGCTTTCAGCAGGATGTGCCGTTTCTTAGCATGGTGTGGCTGGGGGAAGAAGTTGCTGTCCAGCTCCACCTCGCCGACATCGATGTCGTCATCCGAGATGTCATCCACGGTGAGCCGGTCAGCCTGTTCAGAGTCCACGGTACCATTCTTCGTCAACTATTTGGGGTGGAGGGAAAGAGACGTGTTATTTTTCCTCCCAAATTAAACCCAGTGATCAACAATTTTCCTGCAGCAGTACTCAAAATGTCTCCACGTATTAAATTAACAGCACAAGGAGGCCACCTGGCTCATCATGTCTTGAGAGACAAATACCAAAGAAATCCCATTCCCCCTCCCTGCACTCCCCAAACCTTGATTCATCACTCGGGCACATTGGACAGAAAGGCCCGTCTCCTGTTTGTGCTCATTTGGCTGATCTCATCCAGGAGAAATGGTGCAAAAGAACAACCAGGGCAAGGTGATTTGATACGGAAAGTACTTGGAAATATTTGCAGGCGAATATTGTTACTATCTGCAATGCACTGGCTGGAAGGTTGGGGGATGCAGACACAAAGTAATTTTCAAAAAGAAATTGAAAGAGGTAAGAGCAGGCATGGGAGTGGGATTAATAACTCTTTTGAAGTATGGGTGCAGGCATGGTGGGTCAAAAGGTTCCTACAGCATGGATGATCCATCAATGAATTCGGGCAGCACGGTAGCACAAGTGGATAGCACTGTGGCTTCACAGCGCCAGGGTGCCAGGTTCGATTTTCCAGCTAAATAGCCCCATCAGAATCTGGTGCTTTAAATGAGATCACCTCTCATTCTTCTAAATTCAGGAGACAAGAGGCCCATTCTACTTGATCTCTCCTCAAGTGAACTCTCATCCAGGAATTGAGAATCAACTCTGGATGACTTATCTAGTAACACAACTACCATCCCCAGGCGTCATACCTGCAGCCTTAAAGAATCCAGCTTCTGTTCTTTCAAAAGTTCCTTGATTTTCTCCCAGCGAACGAGCTCCTGCTCTTTGGCAAACTCTGCGAGAGTGTACTGCCTGCATGAGCTGTGCTTGTTGGCCATCCCCAGCGTGCAGCCGCCCTGGCTTGGAACACTAGTGAACCCCTGACACCGTGCAAAATAGAACACGACAACACGGTCGAATTGGACGTTATTCTTTCTCATGCGTTTAGATCTCTTCAGGATGGGCACAGCTGCAAATTCAAGGAGGAAAGAGAAAATAACATTAATAAGCATTTAGCTGTTCATGGTTTTAATTACAAGGGGATATTTTCATTAGGTACATACGGCTTAAAAATAAAACTTTAGCCATAAAAAAAAGTGCCCTAGCGACTTCAGGCCATCTGACAATGCTTTTGAAATAACAATCACTTGTGCAACATAAGGACTTGCAGCAGCCATTTGGCACAAAGTAAACAACGTTAAAATAAATGATCAGATCTTGTATTGCTGGTTGTTGGAGAGATAGGCAGAAATGCAGGGCCAGCTATTCTTTTCAACTGTGCTAAATGATCATTTACGTCAACCCAAATGGACAGATGGGACCCAGGTAAAGACTAACTCCAGCGGTGCAACATTCCTTCAGTACTGCACTGAAGCTTCAGCCTGAATGGTGTGCTGAAATTGATGGAATAGGCCTTGAACCCACAACATTCTGATGAAAAGAGGGTGCCTTTGAGCCATGACTAATGCCAAACTCCCAAGGAAGTGCAAACGTTTTCAGTGGCCTTAGCTATTGAGCTTGCCAATGAACTTGAATTTGGGAGAGTGGAGAGCTATGGCCATGGTGTCTTAATACTACACTTTCAGCTTCATTGTGATCTTCTCTATAGGGTTTTGCGTGAGTGAGCGCTTTTAAAAACTTATTGCACGATGTTCCAGATGAGGGAGAAATGATGGCAAATTCATAATGGGGAAAAAAATGAACAAACCATATTCAAACCAACAGCAAGTGCAAAAATTACAACAAAAACATTTTTCCTTTAAAAAAAAAAAAACGGTGGGTGGGTCAGCATGTGGCGCCGTGGCTAGCACTGGGACTGTGGCGCTGAGGACCCAGGTTCGAATCCCAGCCCTGGGTCACTGTCCGTGTGGAGTTTGCACATTCTCCCCATGTCTGCTTTCAAAGCCAGTGATTTAGCTCTGTGCTAAACAGCCCCCATTCTCCCCATGTCTGCGTGGGTTCCACTCCCACAACCCAAAGATGTGGTTAGGTGGATTGGCCACGCTAAGCTGCCCCTTAATTGGTGAAAATGAATTGGATACTCTAAATTTATTTTTTTAAAACAACAAGAGAAAGGAAACAGCCACTCTAGACATTGGGAGCCTCAGCACATGACTCAATGCTGAGAAAATGCCCAACTGTAATTAGATTTTCTGGCAGCTTTAGTTTCAAGGAACTCAGTTGCTGTCCTTCCCACTGAGGACCAATTTTAGACCTATTTTAAGCAAATTATTAAGATGAAGGCCTGTTATTACAAATGCTTATAGCATGGGTTTTTTAAATAAGTGTAGCAGTAACACAACATAGTACCTGGTGATTTAGAAACCATTGATTCCATCCTTTGAATTTTACCCAGTTCTCACTAGAGGACAGAAGAGGAAGACAACCCTGCTGCTAAGAGTACCACATCCTATTCAAGCTGTCTCTTCGTCCGAGAGGCTAGATTTACACATGCAAGTTTAAGAGCTTCAATCATTAAGGCATCACAGGCCAGCCCTGCCCTCAATCCAATCAGGCTCAGCACCATCGTTGTTGTCCTACTGACCAGGGCTAACTAGGCAGACATTTTACTCATCTTTACTGATGCATGGGCAATAAATTGGTTATTGTATACTGCATTTTGGGGAATAAAAGTTATGTTCTTTCTCAACCAAGTCTTTAAGGCAAGCTTCTACTAATAACTGGAATATAAACACTTCCTGCAGGAAGCAGGGCAACAACCACTGCATCGCTACAGCACCTTTAACCAAGGGAAACATCCAAAAGCACTGCCTAGAAGTATAATCAAGCCAAAAATAATTATATTGGTTTAGGGCAGCATGGTGGCACAGTGGTTAGCTCTGCTGCCTCACAGCATCAGGATCCCGGGTTCGATTCTAACCTCAGGTGGCTATCTGGGTGCAGTTTGCACATTCTCCCAGCAATGACTAGAGCGAGGGTAGGTCCGATCAAGGACAGTAGCAGGAGATTGTGTATTGAGTCTGAAGAGATAGGAGGGGTCTTGAACGAGTACTTTTCTTCTGTATTTACAAATGAGAGGGGCCATATTGTTGGAGAGGACAGTGTGAAACAGACTGGTAAGCTCGAGGAAATACTTGTTAGGAAGGATGATGTGTTGGGCATTTTGAAAAACTTGAGGATAGACAAGTCCCCCGGGCCTGACGGGATATATCCAAGGATTCTATGGGAAGCAAGAGATGAAATTGCAGAGCCGTTGGCAATGATCTTTTCGTCCTCACTGTCAACAGGGGTGGTACCAGGGGATTGGAGAGTGGCGAATGTCGTGCTCCTGTTCAAAAAAGGGACTAGGGATAACCCTGGGAATTACAGGCCAGTTAGTCTTACTTCGGTGGTAGGCCAGGTAATGGAAAGGGTACTGAAGGATAGGATTTCTGAGCATCTGGAAAGACACTGCTTGATTAGGGATAGTCAGCACGGATTTGTGAGGGGTAGGTCTTGCCTTACAAATCTTATTGAATTCTTTGAGGAGGTGACCAAGCATGTGGATGAAGGTAAAGCAGTGGATGTAGTGTACATGGATTTTAGTAAGGCATTTGATAAGGTTCCCCATGGTAGGCTTATGAAGAAAGTAAGGAGGCATGGGATAGTGGGAAATTTGGCCAGTTGGATAACGAACTGGCTAACCGATAGAAGTCAGAAAGTGGTGGAGGATGGCAAATATTCAGCCTGGATCCCAGTTACCAGTGGCGCACCGCAGGGATCAGTTCTGGGTCCTCTGCTATTTGTGATTTTCATTAATGACTTGGATGAGGGAGTTGAAGGGTGGGTCAGTAAATTTGCAGACGATACGAAGATTGGTGGAGTTGTGGATAGTGAGGAGGGCTGTTGTCGGCTGCAAAGAGACATAGATAGGATGCAGAGCTGGGCTGAGAAGTGGCAGATGGAGTTGAACCCTGAAAAGTGTGAGGTTGTCCATTTTGGAAGGACAAATATGAATGCGGAATACAGGGTTAACGGTAGAGTTCTTGGCAATGTGGAGGAGCAGAGAGATCTTGGGGTCTATGTTCACACATCTTTGAAAGTTGCTACTCAAGTGGATAGAGCGGTGAAGGCGGCCTTTGGTGTGCTAGCATTCATTAACAGAGGGATTGAATTTAAGAGCCGTGAGGTGATGATGCAGCTGTACAAAATTTTGGTACGGCCACATTTGGAGTACTGTGTACAGTTCTGTTCGCCTCATTTTAGGAAGGATGTGGAAGCTTTGGAAAAGGTGCAAAGGATGTTGCCTGGAATGGAGAGTAGGTCTTACGAGGAAAGGTTGAGGGTGCTAGGCCTTTTCTCATTAGAACGGAGAAGGATGAGGGGCGACTTGGAGGTTTATAAGATGATCAAGGGAATAGATAAGAGTAGACAGTCCGAGACATTTTCCCCGGGTGGAACAAACCATTACAAGGGGACATAAATTTAAGGTGAATGGTGGAAGATATAGGGGGTATGTCAGAGGTAGGTTCTTTACCCAGAGAGTAGTGGGGGCATGGAATGCACTGCCTGTGGAAGTAGTTGTGTCGGAAACATTAGGGACCTTCAAGCAGCTATTGGATAGGTAAATGGATTACGATAGAATGCTTTGGTGTAGATTAATTTGTTCTTAAGGGCAGCACGGTAGCATTGTGGATAGCACAATTGCTTCATAGCTCCAGGGTCCCAGGTTCGATTCCGGCTTGGGTCACTGTCTGTGCGGAGTCTGCACATCCTCCCAGTGTGCGCGCGGGTTTCCTCCGGGTGCTCCCGTTTCCTCCCACAGTCCAAAGATGTGCAGGTTAGGTGGATTGGCCATGATAAATTGCCCGAGTCCAAAATTGCCCTTAGTGTTGGGTGGGGTTACTGGGTTATGGGGATAGGGTGGAGGTGTCGACCTTGGGTGGGGTGCTCTTTCCAAGAGCCGGTGCAGACTCAAAGGGCCGAATGGCCTCCTTCTGCACTGTAAATTCAATGATAATCTATGATTAATCTAGGACAAAGGTTCGGCACAACATCGTGGGCCGAAGGGCCTGTTGTGCGCTGTATTTTCTATGTTCTATCTGCGTGGGTTTCCTCTGGGTGCTCCGGTTTCCTCTCAGTCCAAAGATGTGCAGGTTAGGTGGATTGGCATTAATTGACCCTTAATGCCCAATGGTCAGGTGGGGTTACAGGGAAAGAGTGGGAGATTGGGCCCAGTTAGGGTTTGCTTTCAAAGGTCGGTACAGACCTGATGGGCCAAAAGGCCTCCTTCTGCACTGTAGGATTCTATGATAGCTTTCAAGGAGGTCTTAAAGGGGGGGGGGGGCAGTGCCAGTCAGTGAGAGAGAGTGAGCTAGAGATGTGAGGACATCTATGCGTATTTCCATTTTTCAGTACAAACTATTACCAAAGCCCTTAGTTTTCATGGGTAGCATCTGCTGGAGGATTCAGAGCCTGCATATCAAGAATGGAGTTCTTTCTCCTCCAATTACTGTCTGACAAATTTGTTCATGGGATGTGGGCGTCGCTGGCTAGGCTGGCATTTATTGCCCATGCCTAACTGTCCTTGTTCAGAGGCCATTTAAGAGTCAGCCACATTGCTGTGGGTCTGCTGTCATGTCGGCCAGACCAGGAAGGCTGGCAGATTTCAGGACAATCAACCAACAATGTTTTAATGGGACTTTTAATTCCAGATCATCAAATTCAAATTTCACCACCTGCTGGGCTGGGATTGAAACCCAGGTTCTAGAGCACTACCCCGGGTCTCTGGATTACTAGTCCAGTGATATAACTACATCACCATCTCCCGTACTATAAATTAAATATTCTTGGTTGGTTGGCTTATTGGGCAGTGTTGCTACAAAACAGATTTTTGTAAGGAAAACGAAAAGAGGTCATTAATAAGTCACTAATAAATGCAATATGAATTTAAGAGAAGTCTCAGTGGTTAGAATGTGGAATTCATTACAAGAAAAATGAAACAACTCTCTGATGCATTTAAAAGGAAAGCTCGGAGATAGTAAGGAAAAGGAGGATTTATTGATAGGCTTAGATTAAGAATGGTGTGGGAAGGGGGTGGGGAGAAGAGGAAATAAACACTACCATTTTGGGCTGAATGGTCAGTTTCTGCTTGATTATGCTATTTAGATGGACATTTCCATTTTTAATCTAGAATGCCTTATATCACAAGGTGTGGCAGTGCGTCCATTCACTTGCAAACCCGCTATAGCCTTTTCAGGAGCCCGGTTTAATTTAATTTCAATCAGGCCCTTACTTACCGGCTGTTGGGATTCCCTGCTTAAATCCCACCCATGATGTTACCCAGAGGATGTATTTATGGTGAGGACACCAAACACCTTGTTGTTCTAATCAAGCTCTTTAACTGTGAATAGGCTGTGTGTGTGTGTGTGTGTGTGTGTGTGTGTGTGTGTGAGTGAGAGATGTTGAGTACTTACGGGTAAATGGTGTTGAAGGGAAAGCTGCACGGCTTCTGGCTGCCCATGTTTCACCACACGAGCTGTCATCATCAGAGTCCCAGTTGGAGGACAAAGAGCACGATGAAGCGGCAGAGGAAGATGACGAAGAGGAGGAAGAGGATGATGACGGAGAAGATGAGTAACAGGGGTCATCTTCTACTTCTTCAAACTTTCGTTTCAGAATTCCACTCATGGCAAAATGCGGTTTGGTCACAGTTCTGTTTAAAATCAGCACAAAGGGGAAAAAAGACAATGAAGAGTTTGTCTACCTCATGCCATACACCTTACAGCTGCGCTCATTGAATGTTTCAGCAAGACTTGAATTTAAACTAATGATCCTGGCATATCTTCTACTCCAATTCATTTCAATACATTGCAAACCTCAAAGTAGATTTAATTTCATCTCGACAACCAAATCGTCGAGGAATGTCTTTACATTCAGAGATGTTTTAAAAATCCACAGAAAATGATCAGACGAAGCTACATTGATGCATGGCAAAAATCATTTTTAAAAACAGAAAGGGGAGGGAGAGACAGGTTCTGTGTTCTGTCTGCAGAGCTGGTTTCCTTGTTCAAGAGCGGGGATGGTGGGTGGCGCAGTGGTTAGCACTGCTGCCTCACGGCACCGAGGACCCCGGGTCACTGTCCCGGTGGAGTTTGCACATTCTCCCAGTGTCTACGTAGGTCTCACCCCACAACCCAAAGATGTGCAAAGTAGGTGGATTGGCCACGCTAAACTGCCCCTTAATGGGAAAAATTAGAAAAGAGCGGGGATGGTTAGGTGACTGGATTAGTATTCAAAGTTCTGGACTAATTTGAAGAACATCAGTTCAAATCCCACCCATAGTAGTTTGAGAACTTTATAAAGTACCCGAATATATCAAGCTGACACGGACTATAAAGCTGTTGAATTGTTTATTTCTTTACTAATGCCCTTTTGAAGAAAACATGTTTTCTATACACTGTCTGACCTACATGCAATTTCAGATCCACATCAATCTTACCAGCCCTAATAAACCATTTATTTGTATCAAATCACGACAATGCAAAATGGCTCACCATCACCCTCTGAGGGAAACAATAGTTGTATTTGCCAGATGGGTTCACATCGAAAACAAAATGAAAATAAAAGAATGGGGCAAGTAGAGCCATGTGGTGGATGGGGTACTCCACGATTGTATATGGAATTAAAACAGTAAGCTTCACAGCCTACAGGTTTATCTTGAAGGTTAATAATGGTACTAAAGCCAGCAGCAATATTCTTCATGCGGTGTGATTATTTTTTTTTTAAAAAACAAATGCCTTCTTTTCAGCAAGAACTTTTATTAATTTGCACGAAACAAGGAAAATTCTCAAAAGCAGATTTTCTGTCAGGTGTCAAAATTAAAGAAAAGTCCACTAGATCTTTCCTGATGGATCAGATCAGTGCAGTGTTTGGAGGAAATATCGGCACTATACAAACAATGCTAGTCGGCGCCAGGTTAAACTCATGGTCCATCAGCAAGCCTCAGATCAATGCAGCAGTAAAGTGGAAAGTGCATGGTTTTGGTTAAGAGAGGGGTTTGGATATAACAGCTCCTCACTCAAAAAAGGTTTTCTCCAGCTAAGGGTTGTTGAGCCGAACTCCAGCCACGCCGGAGATCAACTAATGGATGAGAATTGTGATCTACACTATCAGGACAAAGTAGTAATAAGTTTGCATTTTTGCAGCACCTTTCCCGACCCCAGGACATCTCAAATTGCTTTCGAGTTAAAGAAGCGCAGCCACTCTTTTACAACCAGCAAAGGCAGTTGGCAATTTGTGCATATCAAAGTCCAACAACAAGCAATGAGGTAAATGATTATCTGTATTAGTAATACTGTTCAAGGGTTAAGTATTGGCCAGGACAATGGGGTACTCCACTGGGATGCGTCTCTACCAGAGAGGGTAGATGGTTTAACCGCATCCTACGGGCTGCATATCTAGCAGTGTAGAACAGTAGCAGTGCGAAGAGTCAGACAACATTATGATTTGCCAACCAGAGGTGAGCATTCTACCACTAAGCTGCAGCCAACACATTACAGCCATATTGGATGTCACTAAAACCTCTCAGTAAAATCCCAGACCGAGTGTCCCAGTTTGTCAGCATACACCACTTAATTACAACACTGGCTTCCGAATGACGGAGAATGTAAATGGCCCCCAATTAATAAGAAGAACATTCAAGAGGTTTCTTTTAAGGAATAGCAACAAAATCACTACCCAAACTGCAATCTGGATTTCCCTGCTAACTGCCGAGTTGAGGAAAGGAATCACCCCAGGTCGCATTAAGTCAAATGGATCAGAAGATTTCATGGTCAAATTCTGATCTGTATTGAGTTAGTTGACCACATTGTGGGGAAGACAGCAGCAACTGGGTAGGGAACAAGTGGTCTCGCATTCCTGAATGGAGAGAAACATTAGCTTAGGTTCTTGCTCCAGTCAGTTTATGAGCGCTTGGCAAAAATCGGTCCAAACTGCACTAGGTTCCCTGCATTGGTGACAGCCAATTGTCACCTGTGTAGTCAGGAATGTGTCTTTCAGGGGCTTCTATTGTTCTGTTCCAGAATGATGGGAGGCAAACCTGAAGCTGGTATTTGTTCTGGAAATGTGGATGATTGGGCAAGACTGCATCTGATCTCCCTCCCTAGTTGCCCGAAGGAATAAATTATTTACAGTTAACCATGTAATATGGACTAGTGCAGCAAGTAGGCCAGATTGGGCAGTGGTGCAGCTTTCCTCATCCTCGAACAATAAGTTAGTTAATCAGGTTATACAGTTGGTGGTCGGGCAACACGGTGGTGCAGTGGGTTAGCCCTGCAGCCTCATGGCGCCGAGGTCCCAGGTTCGATCCCGGCCCTGGGGCAGTGTGTGGAGTTTGCACATTCTCCCCATGTTTGCGTGGGTTTCACCCCCACAACACAGATCTGCAGGCTAGGTGGATTGGCCATGCTAAATTGGAAAAAATGAATTGGGTACTCTAAATTTATAACAAAATAAATAATAAATAAAACAAAATATAGTTGGTGGTCTTCTTTTCTTCCAGATGTCAGCCTACACATGATCAGATTTAATAAATTCAATTATGATCAATGACAAAGCTGTAATTGCTGGTATTCTTCAAGTCCTTTTCCAGGGGCTTGTGCACATAATCCATGTCGACACTTCAGTGTTGTAATGAGAGAGTGCTGCACTGTTGGGGATTTTTTTATTTGGGCGTACCGTCTGCTCTCTCAGGTGGAAGTAAAAGATCCTAAGGCTCTATTCAAAGTATTTAACACCTGTGGTAGTCTGTGTTAGAAGGATTACGGTACCAGGTAATGCCGGAATACCATTGGTGGAGAATGTACTTGTTCCCATTGGTTAAGCCTGCATGTTAGCTCCGCCCTGCAAGGCGGGGTATAAGAGCCCGTGCCGCCCCAGCAGCTTTCTTCTGTACCTGCGTGCTGGGAGAAACATCTAGCGTATGAAAGCCTTCAATTGTCTCCGATCTCGCTTCTGGAGTTATTGATCGTGCACCAACACCCAGAACAGATTATAATTTTAAAAATTCATTCTCTGGGTATGGTACTAATTACCCATCTCAAAAAAGTAGTGGTGAACTGCAGTCCATGTGAAAGTGGTGCTGGGTAGGGAGTTCTGGCTTTGACCCTTTAACGAAGAAGGTTAAGCAGTGCACAAGAGGCCGGTCATTGAACTAAACAACTGGCATTGCAGGGCTGTGGCTATGTACTGAGTAATCTGATACAACACAACAAATACTCGTAAACACAGCTTACTCATTGGTGTCAGTGCAGGCTCAAGAACTTCCCACACATGACTCAGTACAGTACACTCAATAATGTAACCAGATGACTTGCCCTCCCTTCACGAGAGTGATTCTGCAACATTTTGCAGCCTGCACGTGGGTGGAAGCGACTTTCTATGGAAGGCTCATCTGATCTATTACTGCAAGATTTCACAATGATTCATGCCAAGTGTATGTGAGCAAACATCCACTGAAATAAAATTAAACACAAACCTACTGTGCGACAATAAAGAGCAAAAAAAGACAAGGAAAGGGCTGTGGGTGTGATCAGAGAAGTGTGCGATAAAAGTCGTGACATTCAGTATGAAACACATGATAGTCCTTTGAAAGTTAATCATAGGTTTTTAATAGACTGTTTAAAGTGGTTCATTGAGTGAGAATGTCAAGAGCTGATGATCCACCAGTGTATCATATGCACTGCACACACTAAGCTCAATGTCATCTATACCAAATGAGTAATGAAACAGGTATTTGTACAGTTGCGACTCAGGCAAGTGTATTTTCCTCTCTTTACAGAGCAGGTAACAATTCGAAGTCCTAAGTGGATATCTTGTGGATGCATTAAACCCCAGTGGCTTCTGCATCCTGGAATAATCCCAGGTAAAACCAGGGAACATAAATCCTTGTGGAATATAGCCCTTCAGCTACGTTGGCAGACAGGAACACCTCCACAGCTGTGGCTCCTGTGTTGTTCTACTCAAGATGGTGCAAGAGACTGACATTGTTCCATGGTATATTTAGTGTGTTGATACCAATGCAAAATAAAACTACACCAAGGTCAATGTTATCCTACTGTATTGAGTTTGTAATCTTAACTCATCACCCCTAGGATCCTTACAAGTAGCAACTGATCTGAAATGATTGATATTTCATCCTGGAGTCAATTGTTCAAAAGTCCACTCAGCACAACCCAAATTGGGAAGGGATTTTGTACAAGTCGACTGGACAGGATGTGAAATGTTCCATATATTTCATTGCATTCAATGTAATATAGTGACGGTCTGGTCATTGACTTAATGATCGCATTCCCCCTTTGAATTCAGAAGATTGTGGGTTCAAGTCCCACTCCAGAGACTTTGACTACATAATCTAGGGTGATATATCACTGGAGGATAGAAGGACTGGTGCATTGTGTTTCGGAGTGGAGGTCACATTTTCCCAGTTGGATATAAAGATCCCACAACAGTAACAAGTGTCCAGGGCAAAATCTATTCCTCAGGCAACACCGGTCAAAACAATTGCGATGTACACAAATTAATCTACAAAACAACATACTTCAAAAGTACTTTGAGATTTCCTGCGGTAAAGAAAGGTGCTGGATAAATGCCAGTCTCAAACTCATTTTGTCTTTGGTGAGAGAATGGTGAAGCACATCTGGAGTGGTCAGAGTTTGAATGGAATGGCTATATCAAACATCCCGCTTATCAATCCTAGACAAATATCCAAAACAGTTCCAGTAAGTGCTAAGTGCTTTGACAAAGAGTCATTGGACTCGAAACGTTAGCTCTTTCTCTCCCTACAGATGCTGCCAGACCTGCTGAGATTTTCCAGCATTTTCTCTTTCGTTTCAGATTTCAGCATCTGCAGTAATTTGCTTTTATCAAGTGCTATGATGCAGCTACTAGCAGACGTTGCTGTTGCCCAGCAACACAAAAAGGGCTGGGACAACCAGGAAAATACAACATTTGTCAGTGATTCATCATCACCACAGATTTGAGCATGTAGTTAGGTTAGCATTCTCTGAACAGGGCAGCTTCAGTATTTTTCTTAGAACTTGGGAATTAAATGTACTCAAACAGTTGGCCAGATTCCAGAGTTGTAAAGACTAGACGGAACAGTGTGATCTGCCTCACTGTAAATACCTGAGAAAAAAGGTGGGAGCCGAATGAATTAAATCCTTCTGTTAATAATGACTAAATTTTTAAATCGTTAAGAGACCAGCATCCTCTCGCAACTCAAAGCCTGCTGCAAAATCTTATGCTCGCTCCCCAACAGGATCCAATGCTCACAAACCAGATGTGTATGCATGACCAGAGTTTCAACTGTTTCAGTTTTACCACACTCTCCCACCCCATCCAAAGAACCAAGTCCAATATCAATATCCTGAAACATGTCAAGTGTTGGGTGCTAAACAGACCACAGTACAGCTCTGACTGGTTTCTTGCGATGCTCTTAAATATTCTCACATCACTCTCTTAAAAGTCCACCACAAGTGACAGTAACTTACTCAAGATAAACACAAAAGTCAACAGACATAACCTTAAGCTTCAGTTAGCAAAGAATGATTCTCCTGCCAGCTTCAACTACTGTTCAAGTGGAGACTAAAAGTTTTGCACATTACATTTTACTGAATCCCAGTGATTGCACTATACAGTCAAGTTTAAGGTTGCGAAAAATAAAATCAGAAAAGTTTACAATCTGACCAATGAACATCTATTAAAACTGCTGTCTGTGTTTACTTGCAGTGTTACTTCAGTCTCATGTGGTCTTGTTTGAGAGGTTTATATATACACACACAACGTGCAAGGAAATGGCACAGAACCATGTTTTTTTTAAACAGGGATATTTATGGATGGCAGAGACATCTTTCTGTGCAATTATTTCAGAATGACATGTTTTAGAGGATTAGCTGGATATTAAGAGTATTTTAATTTCCTACGACTGACACGATTGGATATGGGAGCAAGAAAGGTCATCAAACCTCAAAGAATAAAGTGGTTTAGTAACAATCCTGCATTAAGTCAATACTGATCTATTTTTAAATGGGTCAAGAAGTGATACACAAGGAAATGTTGAGCGGACTTAAAAGCTAATATTTATTTGCTTCAGTGTAAATTTATTACACTGTATTCTAGAAAACACAACAGGTAAGCTGATGTAATATTGAAAAAAAGTTTGCATTTAAATAGCGCCTTTCAGGAAATCAGATGTCCCAACATACTTAAGACAATTGAAGCCCAGCCCCAGCTGCAAGGTAGGACATGCAACAGCCAGTTTGAGCATAGCAAGATTCCATAAAATGCAATGAGGTAATTACCAGATAATCTCTCAGGCAATTTTGCTGATGAATAAATCCCATGCGGAGGCAAAGGCCTCTTCTCTTCAAAATGTGAATCATTTATGTCCATCGAAGATAGCCTCTCTGTTTAACTCTCATACACAAGCTGGCATCTCCAACACTACATTCCTTCTGTATTGTACCACAGCATCAGCATAGATTTGGTGCTTAGGTCCCTGGACTGGGACTTAACCTAGAGCCGTCCAGTTCAGAAGCAACAGTGGTACCACTGAGTCAATGCTGACTCACATAGGTACCTGCTGCAGCCACAAGAGTGTTTGTGGTGGAGGATAGAATTCAATAGTAAAGCAGCAATATTGTAGACTGCTCAGACCTCTACAGTGTACAGCTTCAAATGTTGTTACACCTGCATCCATCCAGGAAATGGGGAGCATTTGATCATATTCCTGATATCAGCCATGTAAACAGTGGTGAATTTCAAGGCAGCAGTAGGCAAGTCATTCATTGCAAAATAACCAGCTTCTTCCCAGTTTGTATAACCATGGTGTTAATATGGATGGTCTACTTAAGTTTCTGGTTAATGATGTCCCTCAGGATGTTGGTGGGAGATTTGCTGATGGCAACGTCATTGTAGATAGGTGGATGTAATTAATTGGAGCTTTTCCTTCGAGATGTGGTACTGCTCGACTGATATGGCTTCTCAGGACAAATCTGGGTGCTTCCCAGATTGGACTGTAAATTGGTATGGGCTGCTTCATTGCCAAAAGTCGAATGTGGCTAAACACCAACATCAACAACAGTGAGAAGTTTCACCGCATGACCTTCGAACACCACTGAGCAGCTGATAATGTTTGGGCCAACGATGCTGCCCTGAAAATCTCCAGCAGTGACGACCCGGAGCTGCAATGATCGTCCTTTGGTCACAGCCTTATCCAGTATGTCAGCAGTCATGGTTCCAGCTGCTCGAGTGGTTTTGTTTATTTACCACAGACCTCAGCTTTTCTTGGGTTCCTTGGTACCTAGTTGAATTCAGACATTGTGGGCAGTGACTCTCGCCTCTCTTCTGGCCTTACTCTTGCGTCCATGTTGGGATCAAGGCAATTAAAAACGAATGGTTTCGGTGGAACCCAAATGGGAGTCTCGGTGAACAGACGTTGCTTGATGACACTGTTACTATTGCTATGCTAAAGATTGTGAGAAAGATAGCGCTGGGGGGGGGGGGGGCGGGTTTATTAACAGATCTCACCCCTGTCATCATGCTGCAGACAAGCACCCTCATCACCATTAAGCACTTCAAACCATCTTTCGCATTCCCTAAACAGCTCATGCCTAGAGCAGCGACAGCATCTAAAACGCAAGTGAACTATCAATGGAAATCTTTCCAAAGTATCACTTTCCCCTCAAGAAATACTAACATTTTCTGCTTTATCCAACATTAAGTGACAACTGGGATGGGGCAATTCCCTCTGGTAATGTTGGCAGTCAGTTCTTTCCTTCCTGGCTTTAATCCAAAACAGATGGGAGCCTTTTGGTTCACATCCTATGGCTTGTGGAAAATAGGTAGCTTACTGCCATGCTTGTACAAAAAGGTTCCACACAACAGAAAATTGATTCTTTTTTTAAATAAATTGAACTGTTCTCAATTTTGAAAAACAATCATCTCAATTCTGAAGAGTTGTAGTAACACGGGCAGAATAAATGTTCCGTAGACACTGCCCTCTGGTGGCGCAGTGGGAGAAATTACAACATCTGCAACCTAGTTTTCAAATTCACACAGAGGATGAAAAAAAAAAAGCTTTGCACCCTGTCTCCACTGCCAAAGAACATTCTGTTCCTTGGCTCCAGCTCTCCCTCATTCATTCCATTTAAACTGTCTTGTTTTAGTAAAAATAAACAGTGGAACAGATAGAAGCCACAGGAATTTTCTGCTGGCTCTATGACTCCCACTCAGCTTGGAACGGTGCATTGCAAGTATTTCACCCAGATGGGTTTGATATTCCCTTTGTATGAAGGGGGCAGTAGCGTGACAAGAGGGAGAGAAGAGTGGAAGGCAGTGCAGCTTAAAAGGAAAGAGTGAGCCACGATCAATTCCTTGCTCACTTTAAACAAGGAGAAAGTATGTCGAACCACATCACATCCACAAGAAATCCCAGAGTGCTCCACAGCCAAATTATTTGCTGAAGCATAGCCTCTTACGTAAACCAACACAATGACTGCACTTTGCACAAAACGATCCCACAAACAGCAAATGCGATGATTAGCCAGCTAATCTGTGAATCTGGGTGGTGATCGAGGCGAGAATTCAGAGGAAACTCCTTGCCAGGAACAGGCCGACAGGACCTTGGTTGAAAGTTCCCCCTGAAAGGCCCTGCCAATGCAATGCACCCTGGATACTACTAAGCAGCAGCCTGGAGATAAAGCCTCAAGTCTGAGAGACTTTCAACTTTAAAAAAAATACTTTTATCCCATTCTTAAAAGTTACAAAGCCAAATGCACAGCCTGTGAAGGGCAAGCCCTTAATCCATCTCATTGCTTGCTTCAGAAACCAGATCAATTTTAAACTGAATCCAATTCATGTGCTCCACAAGGGAGACCATACAAGATCCAAGCTAACAAGAAGTGGCATTGTACCTCATCTTGGGCTTGATCTCATGCTTCATCTTAGCCAAAAGGCGGAGCAGTTCAACCAACTGAGCCATAAACTGTTATTCGTCTAGCAAGAGAGAAGGCTGCACTGACGATATATAACTTAACAATGAGATGCTAAGCCCACCTTTTACTTAGGGAAGTCAAATTGGCTTTGCATCTCACCACCTCGAGTGGTTAAAGAAACCATACAATTGAGCCCCACAGATTCAAAGGTGCCAGGTCTGTGCAGAGTTAGCTTTTCTCAGACAGAGTTGGAAGCGGGGGACTTGGATTCAGCAACCTTGGGGAAAGAGGTGGAGGAGATGCGTCAGAGTTCAAAGAAATAAAAATTCAGGATCCCCCCATTCGAATGACCTTTGCAGGATAGTACACCAGAATGTGCAACATTGTACCAGAAGGCCCAGCAATAAGCTCAAAAAGAAAGCTCCCATAAGAACCGTAAGTACCCCAAGGAACCAACTATTCAACACACAAACAGCCTCGCAGCACATCATCTGAATGCATGTGGATCATACCCCAATAGCTTGAAAAGAAAGTGGTTTAGGGTAGAAAAAGAACAAAGGACGTAAAGGAAAATTAAGGTGGAGGAGTGACAGTGCAGTAATACACTTTTGGGTTCTGGATGACATTGATACAGTGCTTGAAGTAGTCTGAACTCGAAAACACATTCCAAACCATGTGGAACCCGACAACATGCTCAGTGCATTACAAACGATCCTGCCTCAACTCTCGAAAAAGGACTTGCCTCGTGCATGGTGAAATAGCAAAATGAGAACCCCTCCCTCCCAATCACTCAGATCCAATCAACCAAGCAGCATTCTGGTCAAAGCACTTTATAACAGCCCTAGTTAAGAATTGTTCTCTGCTGTCACTCATCACCAGGGAATAAAAAACTTGTTTGCAACAAGATTGTTAAAATTAACATTGAAGTAGAAAGTCATCTTTCATTATTGTCATAGTAGATTTCCTTACACCTCTTCAGGTGAAATACTCCTTGCTTCCATCGAATACCGGAGACACCGTTCACCTCCAGGAAGCTCCCGCCTGGTTTAGCCTCAACATTGATTTGTAATAATTTCCTGATTTGCAGTAGAGCATGTCTCCAGTAAAATTACTTCTGTTTCAGTAAAGTATCTAAAATGAGCCCCAGTACAAAACATTTGGGAAGTTCATATTTCATGTTGTGCGTGTTAAATCAGGTTAGTTAACAGTACACTCATCCACTCCCACTCTCACCCACACCCCAAATGAGCATGGTATTAAGCAAAGTCTTTTGGTTTACTTTTGCATCTCTCTTTTCTCCTCCCCTCCTTACTTGCCTTGGCACTTTCCTCAGTTACCATTCATCAGAGCCAGCTGGCTGGAAGGTCAACCTGTACAAGAGTCACTGACTTATGCCAATTTAAGCTTCTTTCCCATCTCTGTCACCCGGCAGGTGAAATGCTTTGCTCTCATAGTAGTGATATCTAGATGTGCAGATGAACATTTTCTCTCCTTCTACCAGACTTAACAATCATAGAGTCAAGAGTTTTACAACACGGAAAGAGGTTCTTGGGCCCATCGTGACTGCGATGACCATCAACCACCCAAGTCTTCTAATCCCATTTTCCAGCTTAGTTTTACTCTCTTACGTCAAAATATGTATTTGTCAGGGAGGGCGGGGTCCTGCTGAAGGGGGAAGAGTGAGTAACAAGGTAACAACAACTTGCATTTATGTATCATCTCTAATGTAGTAAAATAGCCCAAGATGTTTTTACAGGAGTGTAGCTAGCCAAAAGGTGACACCAAGCCAAAGGAAGAGACATCAGTACAAAGAATTGATGTTTCACTATGTCAAAACACTATTAAAACACAAGTCATTGTTATCCATAGCCATCCTTATTTCATGATTTGTGCGCAAGTATCAGGGTAGAAACTTCTTTATAACACAAAAACCACATTCCCCAGCTGTCAAATGCACACGTAAACACAAAGTGCCCTGATAGCAAGTCATGGTGTTTCACAGACTTGCAAGCTGACATCTACACTGGAACGCCACATGGTCTGCTAAACACAAAGCTGGGTTAATGCAACAAGGCTACAGTATCATGGTCAGCCAATTAAAATCTGAGAACTGCAATATCATCCCAAGAAAATGGGTTTTTGCAGTATTCCCAATCAAGAGTTGAGTGAGAAGAAAAAAAAAGAAGTAGGGGAATATAACTCCACTCTTATGAAAACAAAGTTTCTGTCAACTGCAAAGGTAAAACACTTTGAGAGGTGTGGCTGTAGAAGTAGTTAAACCTGTTTTTATTTGCACAGGGAAGTTCATTCCCAGCCATTGATGCATTCTGTTGGGTCTCCAATCGGTCAAAAGATAGTTTATACACATCATGCACCTGCATTAGAACATTTAAAAACAAATGCCAACCTGTTTTTTTTTTTAAAAACATGGTAGAAAAAGAAACACTTGAAAAAAATCCATATGCCTGATGATTAATTTTATAGTTTACCACCTTCAAATAGCTTCATAAATCATCTGCCGTTAAAGCACCTAGCACGCATTTTTCATTAAAAAAAAAACAATGGAAGGAGCACAGCAGCCTGCAAACACAGCATGCCAAGGGCAATACTATTACTGTAAACCCATTTACAGAACCATAAACCTGAAGTGGTTGGGAAATTTACTGTGGTTTTAATAAAACTACAAATGATGCACAATACAAGTGCCTCATCACAATTAAAAAATATTAGAATTCTCCGAATGGCTCTATGCACTGCTGAGCTATACGGGGCAGGAAGGACTTAGATGTGGTCTGTATTGAATCTGTTCATCTCAATTGGGTAATACGGAGCAGAATAGGCCTTGTACAAGTCGGTCTAGCACCCCAGCACTTCGGCAAAAAGGAGGGGGAGGGGGGGGTAGAATTAAGTTAGGATTCCTGCTCCTGTTCGCTAACCTAAGAGGAATTCTTGGGAGGTTTGAGGCACAAACGAGGCAATTATTGAACATTCTCATGGATGTTGGCCATTTTCCATCTAATCGCACTTTCATAAGCCAGAGCAAGTCCACTCTGGTAGCGACCCTTTGCTGTCCAAAGTTATCTGGTACGAGAAAAGATTTGTTGACTTCACATGGGGGGAGGGATTTAAATGATGCAGAAGCAGAAAAGCTTTATATGCTGCTGCTAATGTTGAGTTCAGTGCACCAGTGAATGTAAAAATGCAGTAAAGTAAAATGATAACTGTGCATGCAGAAAATTATGCATCTTTTATTTTGGATTGGGGGGGGGGGGGGGGGGAAAGAGGAAAGAGATAGATATTGCTGTGGTGGTAATGCCAGTGGTCTAGTAATCCATATACCCAAGCTATGGGCTCAAGTCCCACCAAGGCAGCTGGTGGAATTTAAATTCAATTAATAAACCTGCTTTATAAAGCTAGCCTCTAATCATGATCATGAGACTTATCAATTGTCAGAAAAGCCATTGGATTCACGAATGTCCTTTAGGGAAGGAAATCTGCCATCATTACATGGTCCGGCCTACATGCGACTCCAGATCCACAGTAACATGGTTGATTCTCGACTGCTCTCTGAAATGGCGTGAAATGCCACTCAGTTCAAGCACAATTGGGGATGGACAACAAATCCTGGCCTTGGGATTCCCACATCCCAAGAATTAATTAAGAAAAAAAGCACAGGAGCGGCAGTCGTTGGCACTGCTGCCTCACTGTGCCGAGAACCTGGGTTCAATTCCGGCCTTGGGTCTGCCCATGTGGAGTTTGCACATTATCCCAGTGTCTGCGTGGGTCTCATCCCCACAACCCAAAGATGAGCAGGGTAGGTGGATTGGCCTTTAGAAAAGAAAAAAAAAAAGCAAATTCCTGGTTTGCCCCAACCTTGGTGGAGCTCTTTAGCTGAATCTTGGCATTTCAAGGGGGCAACAGTCCTTCCAAAAGCAACTTACAGCATCATGGTCCAACGAAAGGAAAGGAAGCACTCCCACGTACCTGCTTCACACAACGTTTTATCGGGTCTCAAAAGATATCCTAAAAACCTGACATCCACACAGGCAAATAACTTTCACTCATTTGCAGGATGCTGGTGCCACCGACAAGGCTGTCATTCACTGTTCATCTCCGAGGGCAGTTAGTAATCGTTCACATTATGGGATGGGAGTCATATATAGGCAAAAAAACTGAGAAAGGACACCAAGTTCCTTTCCCAAAAAAACATGAGCGAACCAGTTCACTTTTACAAGACAGCTTTTCACGACCACTTTTACTAATAGCAGATTTTTCTTTATTTCTAATTTTTTTTAAAAAGATATTGAATTATGGAATTTGAATCACTTTCCTTGCATTACTAGTCCTGTAATTTAACCACTGCACCACAATACCCGACATGCAAGACCATAAGACATAGGAGCAGGATTAGGCCACTCGGCCCATCGAGTCTGCTCCGCCATTCAATCATGGCTTTTTTCTCATCCCCACTTTTCTCATCCCCATTCTGCTCCACCATTCAATCATGGCTGATACTTCATCCCCATTCTCCTGCCTTTTCCCCATAACCCGATTCCCTTATTAATCAAGAACCCATCTATCTCTGTCTTAAAGACACCCAGTGATTTGGCCTCCACAGCCTTCTGCAGCAAAGAGTTCCACAGATTCACCACCCTCTGGCTGAAGAAATTCCTCCTCATCTCTGTTTTAAAGGATCATCCCTTTAATCTGAGATGGTGTCCTCTGGTTCCAGTTTTTCCTACTCGTGGAAACATCCTCTCCACGTCCACTCCATCCATGCCTCGCAGTATCCTGCAAGTTTCAAAAAGATCCCCCCCTCATCCTTCTAAACTCCAACGAGTACCGACCCAGAGTCCGGAACTGTTCCCCATAAGACAAGCTGTTCATTCCAGGGATCATTCTGGTGAACCGAATATCTCCTCCTTTAACTTGGCATCGATTTTTTTGAAACCTCTGTTCCCATTTACTCCCTGTACTAAGTCACAAAGAAGTGGCCAAGATGTGAAAATGGTAACAAGTTACACATCGTTAAGCTACAATGTCATACAGCAACCTTCTGAAAATGAAAATGTACAAAAGATCCTCAATAAATAGCCAGTAACTCATCTGCAGGCCACTATCCCTTTCAGAAACTGACACATTTAGTAACAGAAGAGAATGTGAAAGCCAATTAAAGGAAACTTTATGTTGCACCTCCTATTGTTACGGTCAGCAGATTTCTTCCCTTCCATCTCTGCCAAAAAAACTGCACATTTTCACTTCTACTGCACAACAAAATGACTCTCTTGTTAAGGGAGCTGGCTCTGAACCAACCAGCACAAGACTTCAGTTCCTTTCTCACCTCCTCCCTCTAGCTGTGTGTGCCAAACAGGGGGGGGGGGGGGAGGAAAGAGAGAAGAAAATTGGCAAATTTAGAATATATAGAAGCAATTTGCAAAAGAAAATTGTTAAATGGAAAGGGTAGAACATAGGAGGGGGTTGGATTAGTGAGGAAGCCCTCTGGGTGGAGGAAAAGAATAGGGGTGGGAGGGTGGTTGAAGAATGAACAGTATTTCTACTGAAACAGATTGAACAGTACTCCTGGGATTAATAACTATCATGCTCTACTGCTGATTAATTATTTAGTCAGGCCAAACTGTAATTACAGCTGTTCCTCACAAGGTGCCACAAACACATCTTACAAGCTATCGTGAGCTCCACACCACCCTAAGTTTAAAGGCAAATACTTTCCCAGCTCTTATCTTACTATATTTAGAACGGGCTGCTTCTGAAGTCAGTCTTGATAAATGTGCATCAGCCTCCCACATTGGTGAGATGTAACTGATGGCATGTCACAACAGAGGATGGCAAAAACTCCAGTAACTTGAATATGAGAAAACTCCAGGTGCTTCAAAGGGCACGAGGAAAGAGACACAAAAAAAAAATTGCCGGGTTAAAGGAGGGTGTCTAAAAGTTTAGATGAAGAAGTTGGTTTTAAGGAGGGTCTTGAAAAGAAATATAGAAGGGGCAGAAATGTTTTGAGGGGGAAGTCTGGAGAGTTAAGATGTTAGTGGGCAAGATGGGATGAAGCTCTTAAGGAAAGTTGTAGCATAATTCCAGTGCCCCCCCCCCCCATGGGCCCCCAAAATTGCTGCCAATGGGAATCTCCATTAGGCCTTCAACAGGTCTTTAACTGGACATGCGATAATTGTAATAGAAAACAAGGAAACCAACATCCATTGCTTTACAAAGTACAGCAGAAAAACATTTGAATCGAAACTCACAGCTAAAATATTTATTCTGATCTAAAGAAATGCCCTGAAAGGAGATTTGGGAGAATTGAAATTCTTGGAAGCCTTTAAATTTGCATTCCCCAGAATCTCAAACCACAAGCAACATGAATTTTCAGCAATTTTGTTTAATCCAAGCAAAGATTTACTAACTTTTTGGCAAGGCCCTTGCACATTTAAGACTGTTATGTTATTTTCACAATGAAAGGATTAGTCCTAGCTTGAAAATTACAGGGTGCAAGAAACTCCCAAACTATTTTATTTAAGACACTAGGCCGCATCCAGCTCACACTCTCTTCTGGTCCCATTCTGGATTTGACCCTTGATTAATTCAATCACCAAATTTTTTTTTTGGGGGGGGGGGGGGGGGGGGGAGAGAGAAAGAGAGAGATTGGGGATTTTTTTTCTTTTTTTAAAAAACTAGTGCAGAATCTTGCTGAAAATTATGCTTCACAATAAAACCTCCCACCTGTACAAATCATCTCAAAAAGAAAAAATGTAGACGATAAAATGGAATTGAGACAGAATGGGAAAAGGATGTGGATTAAGGAGTTGGCAATACCATGTTTTAAAAATGTGCATAGCATTCCTAAAGAACAAATCAGCCAACCTGCTGCAGAGAACACAAGAGGGAAAAATTCACAGTGATTTGTTAATTTGCACAGTGGAACTGATTCAGTTATAAGAGCAGACACAGCATGGAACTTAGCCTCTTCAAGACTGATCATTATCTCCCATCACTGTTGACTGAGGCGGCTTAATTAAGCTCCTTTGAAGTCAACCTTTCAAATACCTCTACATTATACAGGCAGATAAAACAAAAAGAACTTGCACAATCAAAAACATGTCTGTAAAGATATTACTTCTTAAAATGATCAGAGTACAGGAGTGCTTCATCAAAAGCCAGAAGATCAATGTTTGCTGGAAATTCTCTGAAGCACCAAGACGACTCGTTATGGCATATTTGGATTTACAAGAACTACATGCACTCCTGAGATTTACTACATTTGCACCAATATGGATAGTATGATCTAACCCTTCAGTTTGTTCCTCCAAAATATACAGCAAGTTAAAATTGTGTTTTTAATCAGAGCACAAATTCCAAAATGGAAATGTATACTGTATGAGACAAAGTATTCAGTTAAAGTAACAGATCTTTTCAATGAAAGGAAAATTAAATCTGCCCAATGAGTCTGTAAAATCTGTTGTGTGTAAAACGAATCTGCTCATAACGAGTAGATATATATGTGTATTTTATTCGGCTACACAATGCAGTAGTTCCACTCAGCATAAACTCAGACATCCTACTACTCCAGGTTACTAAGGCAACATATTTTTTCTGTCTAGCAACTCGCAGGAACAGTCTGAACCTACTGAATAAGCACTTTTTTGGAACAAGGACAAAATTGCATTCAGTCTTGACCAGACACAAATAAATATATATATTTTATGCAGATATTTAAAATATATAAATATACATTCATTCCACAGCTACTTCACATTAAAGCAACACTAACACCCTCTGACATGTAGTGCTATACATACCATCCAAGTTGACTATCTAACTCCGGCAGGCAGACTGCATACCAGAAATTCTATGA
This sequence comes from Scyliorhinus torazame, assembly GCF_047496885.1. Taxonomy (NCBI): domain Eukaryota; kingdom Metazoa; phylum Chordata; class Chondrichthyes; order Carcharhiniformes; family Scyliorhinidae; genus Scyliorhinus; species Scyliorhinus torazame. Next base: position 191,005,557 of record NC_092717.1, read on the forward strand.
AATCTTATAACATAAGGAGAGGGGGAAGAGAAAAAAAAAACTTACCTCTTGAGAATTCCCAAGGTTTGATAATCACCATTAATTTGAAGGAAAATTGGAGGACGGAGACTTCTTGAAAAATAATTTAAAATAAAATAGATCGAGAGTCGAATTAATTTTTTTTTTTTTTTAAAAAGGTGGCAGGTTTTATGTTCTCATGTTAAGACAGACAAGGGTTACTGGAGGAGTGAGCTGTTGGTCCCTGAACCTTCACAGGAATTGGGGGGGGGGGGGGGGGGGGGGGTGGTAGCCACTGGCTGCTGAGGAGCGGGCGGCTCCAGCTGCCGGTCGCTGCCGGGGTTGGGGGTGTAAGAAGAGAGGAAGGTTACAGCGGAGTTGCTGCCGAGGGGCGGATGACAGGGAGCGGCCGAGCTGCTGCTACTCCTCTGGCTCCGAGCGGACTGGAGGGGACGGGAGCTGCAGCTTGAGCTTCGCCCGCCAGTGACTGGCTCCCAGTGACTCAGTTCCTCCTCCCTGCCGGGCTCGCTCTCCTTTCTCTCGCCACCCAGCGGAAAAAAAAGACTTGCCGTGAAGCTGACGCACACTCTGACAAGCTCCAACCCACTGCTTCCTGTTTCCCGAAAACCTTCCCCTCCCTCCTCCTCCTCCTCTCTAACCAAGTCATACATTTCTTTTAATGTTGCATTTATTATTGTGCAACACACCCTCTCTCTCTCCCCCCCCCCCCTCAAAATCAAGATTGTTCAGGTAATCTACCAACCAAATTGTCAGGTGAAATGAAGTGTAACACTAAAATTCAAATATTACTTCAAATGTTTTTTAAAGTTGTGTGGTGAGATGCGTGCCCTATGGTTGTGCAAAGCCCTTCATTTCTCTTTCCCTCCTCCCCCTTACACAAAACATTATGAGAACAGGCTGTTGGCACTAAAGGTCAGATTAAAGTCTCTGCAGCCTGTCTGTTTTTTTTTTAACCTCAGCCTTTATTAGACTAATGCAACCAATAGCTTGTCAGGATTTGGCTAAGATCCAAAAAAAAAGAGGCACGGATTCTCGTGTGTGTGTCTCCTCTGACATCACCAGTACGCGGGGAAAAGAGGTTTTTCTCTCCACTTGTTCATACTTGAGGAAATGTGATGATTTTTCACACTCTCAAAATGCTGAACAGATCTGGAACAGCTTTCCCATGCACTGTTTGTCGAACTCAGTGGTGCAGAGAGTTTTACCCTTATGGCCCAAGCTCACTTTTTCCAATAATGTCAATGGGGGCATTTGCGAATTTCCACAAGTTCCAAAAGCCTCTGCACGGAAGAATGCGTTGTATGAATTATAGAATCTTACAGCCCAAAAAAGAGCAGTGGGGTCGCGTATTGGTTAGTAATGCTGCCTCACAGCTCCAGGGACCCGGGTTCAATTCTGGCCTCGGGTGACTGTGTGGAGTTTGCACTTTCTCCCTGTGTCTGTGTGGATTTCCTCCCAAAGTACAAAGAAGTGTAGGTTAGGTGGATTGGCCATGCTAAATTTCCTGCTAGTGTCCAAAAGGTTAGGAGTGGGGTTATGGGGATAGGGTGGAGATGTGGGTTTAAGTAGGGTGCTCTTTCTAAGGGCCGGTGCAGACTCGATGGGCCGAATAGCCTCCTTCTGCACTGTAAATTCTATGAATGGGAGTTGTGCATTCGGTCCACAGTGCTTCTCTGGGCATCTCGAGTTACCCGAGGGAAGATGGTGTTCAGATTTCTTCTCAACCCACTGCAGCTGTTGCAGTGGGCATGCTCCTACATTGCTGTCGAGCAAAGAGTTTCCAGAGTTTTGGCCCAGCCAAATACTTACTTTTCATGTTTGTATTCCTTTTGAAAGTTACAGCTGAATCTACATCCACCACCCAGGTAGCCCATTTCAGACAATAACAACTCATTGCATGAAATAAGTTCTCCTCATCAACCCTTTTGATGCATTTGCTTGAGTATTGGAATTTTACGTATAATAACCCAAAGGCTATCCAAAAAATGCTATTTTCAGAACATTAATAAACATGTGCCTCAAGGACTGTTCGCAATCCAATTGCAACCATAGGAAACTGGCTCTTTTAGAGTCATAGAGTCATACTGTACTGAAGAGGCCTTTGGCACATTGAGTCTGCACTGACAAAACTGTGCTAAATCTACACTAGTAATCCCACATTCTAGCACTTGGCCCAGTCTTCTTCTCTCAAAGACATTGGGCGGGATTCTCCCAGCCTGGGGCCGGGCCGGAGAATCCCCGCAACCGAGCCACGCCGCCCTGACGGCGGCACGCGATTCTCTGGCGCCAGCGCGTTTGGCGTGGCGCCGGTCGCGGATCGCTGTATGCAGCCGGTTCTCGGCCCGGGATGGGCCGAGCAGCCGCTCTAAAAAGGCAGAGTCCCGCCGGCGCCGGCCACACCTGGTCGCAGCCGGCGGGGAACTCTGCACGCAGGGTCGGAGGCTGTCCTATGGGGGTAGAGGGGGGCTCCGACCCCAGGGAGGGGGGGGCCTCCGATGGGGCCTGGCCCACGATCGGGGCCCACCGATCGGCGGGACGGCCTCTCGCTCCCCGGGCCTATTTTCTTCCGCGCCGGCCCCTGAACTCCCGTGCCATGTTGCATCGGGGTCGGCGCGTTGAAGGAGGCCACTGTGTATGCATGGGTTGGCGCTAGCGCCACTGCGCATGCGCGGATCCCGCGGCGCCCAGTTTGCGCGGGGATGGGAGGCTGAAGTGGCGTGAACTGCACCAGCGCCATGCTGGCTCCCTGTAGGGACCAGAATCGGTACTCCCAGCGGCGTGGACACTCTGCTGCCGAATGGGAGAATCCCGCCCATTGCCTTCCAAAAAGTAGCAGTGGACACTTATATTTGCACTAACTCCAACCTACTGTTGTCTGCTGTGATTAACAACACAAAACAAAACAAAACAATGATTTGCACCCAGATAGGGTCTTTATTGTTGAGATCATCAAGAAGCAACACTGAGCCAAAAGTATCAGAGAAGTGTGTACTACTTACTTAGCGAAGACATGGTCGCTAATGGTGGGCGAAGAGAGCAGGGAATACACAAGAGACCAGAGTTGGAGGAACATCGTATTCATGCAAGGTGGGAGATAGTCACACAGAAAGGATTGGGTCCAGCCACGTATGATTTAAGTACAAGGATAACAATTTTAAATTTGAGGCATGGTGGGATTGGACACCAGTGTGAGACAATGCGCACAGTGGTGATGGATCAGTAGTAATTGGTATGGAATGGCTGTCCCCAAGCATCTGTTTAACTGAACAAGGCACAATGAGTGGATAGAGACTTGGGGGACAGTCATCGCCTGCTTCATGCACCATGGCAAAGCCTTAACCAATCAGAGTTGACTTGCCTAGTTTGAATTTAAACAAAATCTTGTCAGTTAACTGTTCCCTGGCGCATTCTCCTTGGCGAGGCCGCTACCAATCAGAGTCCACTTGTCAACCAATCAGCACTCTCATGCAGTATAAATTGTTGTTCTTTTTATAATTGGTATTCTTGCAAATCTGTCCTGAGCAGTGCAAAACAAAAAGCTTCAACAGCATGTCTCTTTTTTTCAGAAATACTTAAACCACATTGTACAACTGATGGAAAGGGGACTTGAGCTGCTGCGTATCCTGATCTGCTACTGGTCTTATCTTCCTTGATGACTCTGCAAATGTTCAGCACATCAGTTGGTAGTTAGGTGAATTGGACATTCTGAATTCTCCCTCTGTGTATCCGAACAGGCGCCGGAATGTGACGATCAGGGGCTTTTCACAGTAACTTCATTGCAGTGTCAATGTAAGCCTACTTGTGACAATAAAGATTATTAGTAGTAGTACTGCCTTTCAGTCAATAGATTATGGATTCAAGTCTCACTGCAGAGACTTGAGCAAATCATCGTGGTACATTTTCTGTGCCGTACTGAGGCAGATCTGCACTGATTGAGGTTCCACCTTGAAGAAGAGATGTTAAACTGCCATCCCTCTTCGGTGAACGTAAAGGAAGAGAGGGTCTTCTGGTGTTTTGGCCAATAGAGGTTAGGTAAGTGGCAAGAAGGTAGCATGTGTAGAACATAGAATATACAGCACAGAACAGGCCCTTCGGCCCACGATGTTGTACCGAACTTTTATCCTAGATTAAGAACAAATCAATCTACATCCCAGCATTCTACCGTAATGAGAGGTCATGTCTGACGAACTTGATTACATTTTTCAAAGAGGTGACCAGATGACCGGATTTGATTCCTGGCGGCTTGGGTCACTGTCCGTGCGGAGTTCCCCGTGTCAGCGTGGGTTTCCTTCGGTTTTCTCCCACAAGTCCCGAACGACGTGCTTGTTAGGTGAATTGGACATTCTGAATTCTCCCTCAGTGTATCTAAACAGGTGCCGTAGTGTGGTGATTTTGGGGAGTATAATGTGGGGAAGTACCAGGTTATTGGCAGGAAGTATTAAATGTTGATGTTCAAAGAGATTGGATGTCTTTGCACATAAGATATGGAGAATTAACACTCAGATACACAAGCAGCTGGCCTTTATGCAATGGGTTGGAGAATAAGAGTAATAAAGTCTGGCTGCAATTTTACCGCCTTTGCTGAGAACACTCCTGGAGTGCTGTGTATAGTTTTAAGCTCTGAACCAAAGGGTAAACTTGCCTTAGAGAGGGCACAATGAAGATTGATTTCTGGGATGAGAGAGTTTCTCAGTGAGGAGAGGCTGAGTAGAAATTGACCTTCTATTGAGTTTAGAAGAATGAGAGGTGGTCACATCAAAATAGGTGAGATTCTGAGAGGGCTTGACCGCTTAGAAGCTGAGAGGTTGTTTCCTCTGGCTAGGATGTTAACTCAGGATATTGACTTGGCCATTTAATTATTATAACTTATTGTCACAAGTAGGCTTCAATGAAGTTACTGTGAAAAGCCCCTATTCGCCACATTCCGGCGCCTGTTCAAGGGGGCCGGTACGGGAATTGGACCCGTGCTGCTGGCCTTATTCTGCATTACAAGCCAGCTGTTTTGCCCACTGTGCTAAACCAGCCCCTGTAGGACTGTGATGAGGAGAAATTTATTCTCTCAGGGGATTGTGAATCCTTAAGAGTTCTCTACATACACCAGGGGGCTGTGGGTATTCAGTTAAGTATATTCAAATTTGAGGTCGATAGACTTTTAGACTTAAGGGATTAAGGGTATTGGAAATCAGACAAGGTTGTATAGAGTTGAGGTCAAAGATTTTATTGAATGGCAAAGTAGATGCAAGGCATTTCATTGGATGTAATGCACTTTGAGATACCCTGAGATCATGGAAGGCATTATATAAACATAAGTCTTCCTCTTTTAGAATAATGCAAGTCTATTGACTGATTGAACCAGTTTTCTGTACATAAAAATAGTAGGCAAATATTTTCCAGTTGAATAATCTGTAGTAGTACACGCTCAGGCTAAATACCCACCAATAAGAAAGATCCTATATTTCTGCCACCATTGCTTCTGCTTTCTTTATTAACCAGTGTCAGAATCCCTTGTATATCCTGTAGAAAATGTAACAGCAGAAGGGAATTGGACATGCATAGCAACAGCTGTTGTTCATTCTTGATACAGAGGCCATCACCAGTTAATTATGCAGATATGGGAGTCTTATACATATCGGACACTTCGCCTCCTGGAATCTGTACCCTTAAGTCCATGGGGGGGGGAAAACCTTGCATTTCTACATTGAATTTCCTGAACCTCAGGAAGCCATAAAATGAAATGGAGCCGCAAAGTGCTTTTGAGGTGTCACCATTGTTATGTAGGAAGTGCAGCAGCTCATTTGTACACAATAAGGGGTCACAAATAGAAATATTCTTTATTGATGTTGTTTTTTTAAAATAAATTTAAAGTATCCAATTCATTTTTACCAATGAAGGGGCAATTTAGCATGGCCAATCCATCTAGCCTGCACATCTTTGGGTTGTGGGGGCAAGCATGGGGAGAATGTGCAAACTCCACACGGGCAGTGACCCAGAGCTGGGATCGAATCTGGGACCTCGGCACCGTGAGGCAGCAGTGCTAACCACTGCACCACCGTGCTGCCCAGATTTAGCACTGTGTGGCATCCCCCAGTGAGTCAGACATCCTGCTCCTTTGCCCTTCTTCGGGCGGCATGTGGTGCAGTGGCTACTCTAAATTTATTTTAAAAAACATTGCAGGCTCAAATCTTGGACTGAGCTTTGCCTCAAGTTTGTCCTGCATTGATGAGTGTCACTATTTGGCCATGAAGACTCTCATCCATGCACTTTTGAACTAGGGTCACTGGACAATGATCAGAAGGGGGAAGAACTTCATCCTCGACATTGAGAGCAACACAGTCCCTATCACTGGCCCAGTTGAGATGGACTAACTCAACAATGGTCAGGGAACAAACTGAGGAAATTCCTGTTTTATTAGCTCATTTGCACATTCAGTCGATTCACAAATGGAGGAACTGAGGGCATATCAACTGGGATTCTTTTCCCCTCACTTTTCAGTTATTAAGATTAGAATTCAATGTTTCTTCCCCATACAGTCAACTGTATGAGAAACAGAAGGGAACTTTTTGTAAACACAGGGTGGGGGATCTGGAGAGGAAAGTTTAAGACTTTCTGTGTGAGAGGTGTTTCCCGGTTAGGAAGTTGAAGCCTGTTAAAAAAAACAGGAAACGTTGAATAAATTAGGATGATATAATAGCTGTGGGGACTGAATGTTTTATTGCTTATATTCCATATTAATGGTTTACTGCACACTCTGTTTTGAACTAGAAAATTCAGCTTAAGCACAAATTTGCATGAAGTGAATAGATGTCAAAATTCTGTGTAGTAAAAGAAATCGCAGCATCTTTCATCAAATAATTCTGTGTATTATGGTGACAAGGTGAAAAGAAAGTGAATTATTGTAGTGTCTTTGAAACCCTCTGGACATATCAAAGGTAATGACTTTTGAAGAGTAGAGGCGGCAGCCATGCAGACATGTGACAGACACAAATAAAATACGTACCATAATAAAGAACTTTTGTTTGTAGATCTCATTCTTCTCATTCTGGCTTCTTCCTTTCTACACCCTCTTGCCTCCTCCCATCCTGCTCACCTTGGTCTTCCCCCATTCTGCGTGTTCTAATCTGGGCTCATCCCCCACACACACACTGGCATATATACCCTTTCTGCTCACTTTGCCCTGTCCAATCCTGCTCGGTATTGCCTGCTGCTATCTTGCTCATTCGCACTAGCTGCTGTAATCCTGTATGAACTGGCATATCTCTCTCTGCTCTGTGCTCTCAACCTGACCCATCCCTATGCCCTGGCCCCATCATTCCCACTGGCCTGTGCCACTGAACCCTCTGGCTGCATTTGAATTTTGTATGCCAATGACACAAGTCCTTTTATTTAAACTCCCAGCACACGTACAGCACTCTGCATTTAACCAGCCAGCCTGTATCATATTACTGGCCTGACATCTCTGCTAATGCTTTAGGGACAGCAGTAGAGCCAACGGAGATTTGGGGGAAGACTATTTATACTAATGTGAATTCAATCCAATAAATTTGTGAGGAGTTTTATATTCAAGGCTTTTTAATTAGTGTTTGGAAGGGATGATTTTATTTTTTTCAATTGAAAAAAAAGCTCTTCATTTCCACAAGCCTAATTTGTCTCCTTTGCATGGCCAAGTTACTGGCAAAATCCTAAAGACTAAAAGAAGGGTTGCGAATTGTCAGCCACAGTTCAAGTAAGTGTGTCTTCTGTTTATAATCAAAGACATGCTGTTGTTCAGGAGAAAACCCCCCAAGTGGTTCAATGCAATACTAGCATTGTTCGACAGACTATTTTCCTGTTGATAATATAAATTTCATTGGAATGTACCCTTGTTTCTAAAACCAAAATATTTGTGTCCCATAGATTCAGGATGAAATTCCTGCGCATAAATTCCACTGCATCTTGCCTTTGGGACTACACCCCATAGTTCATTAGAAAGATACAATAGTAATACCCACTGGTCCAGGGAAGGCCTGAAGTCCCCAGGAATTGAAGGTCAATCTCCAGGACACTGCTGTGGGAAACCCTGGAGAAAAACCATTGGCATGTGGGGAAATAAAATTAATTTGCTATTTTCCTTAATTTCTCTCAACTAGATATAATATTATTGCAAGTGGGAAAAGACAAACTCTCTGGCTGATAGTCAAGCAACAACCAATTGGTTAATGAGTCTTTTTGCTTTCTGATTGGCATAGAAAGGCAGTGCATCACAGAGATGGTTGTGTTGGCGGAATAATAGCTGGAGTGTGGGGACAAGTCATGCGTTGAAATCTTCAGAAATTCATTTCAGTACAGTTGACGACCCTATTTTGATTTCCAAAAAAGCAAATACAAGAAACTGGAAATTTGAACTAAAAACAGAAAATGCTGGAAAAACTCAGCAGGTCTGGCCGCACCCGTGGAGAAACAGTTAACATATCTTATGGATTCACAAAAGCTAACTCTCTTTCTCTCTCCACAGGTGCTGCTAGACCTTCTGGGTTTTTCCAGCAGTTCCTGTTTTTAGTTCAGATTTGATTAAGGTCCCATCTGATCTCATCGGGGCTGGAGAAAGGCTGTATGGATCTGGTCTCAGCATCACTGCAGAATCCCTACAGTGCCGAAGGAGGCCATTGAGCCTATTGAATCTGCACCAACCCTCCGAAAGAGCACTCTACTTAGGCCCACTCCTCCGTCCTATCCCTGTAGCCCCTCGTATGGATCATGGTCAATCCACCCAATCTGCACATTTCTGGACACTAATAAGCAATTTAGCATGGCCAATCCACCTAATCTGCACACCTTTGGACTGTGGGAGGAAAATGGAGCACCCAGAGGAAACTCACGCAGGCACAGGGAGATCTTACAAACTCCACACAGAGAGTCACCCAAGTCTGGAATTGAACCCCCGTTCCTGGCCCCATCACAATCTGGTGGAACATCAGGTGTGAATGTTAAAGGAGAATGGGATCAAGAAAAGCTGCGACTCGGCCCTTCAGCCTGCTGATATCCTCCTTTATCTACGTGTGTTTCCTCCGGATATTCCGGTTTCCTCCCACAGTCCAAAGGTGTGCAGGTTAGGTGGATTGACCATGTTAAATTGCCCCTCAGTGTCACAAAGGTTAGGTGGGTTTACTGGGATACGGGGATAGGGTGGAGGTGTGGGCTTAAGGAGGGTACGCTTTCCAACGGCTGGTCCAGATTTGACGGGCCGAATAGTCTCCTTCTGCACTGTAGGGATTCTATGGGCGCATTTCTCCGGCCTCGCTACGATCTCGCTCAAGCGTAATGAGGCCGGTGAGTAGCGGGAGAGGCCAAAAATGAGATCCGTGCCAGGTGCCAAACAATTTGCAATGCAACCGGCCTGCTCCACTAGGTGAAATCAGGATCGCGCCGTAGCCTGGCAAGAAACCAATTAATACCATTTAAGCTCAATTTTCATACAAGTAATGAGAGCCACCCCATATCCAAAGGCCTCCTGTCATTCAGCGGTCTCCCCAGCAAGTGGTCACGCTGGCACCGATTAGTACTCCTTTTGAAGAAAACGTGAACCTGGCGGAAGGGCTTCTGTGGGGAGTCGAGGAGGCGAGTAGCCATCTTTGCTCACAGGCAAAAAGTCCGGGGGCACTGCGCATGCTGCCCCTGTGCTCGGTGGGGAGTGCGGGACTCTCCGTAGGGTTGGGCCGCCATGGGAGGGCGTTCTGGAGAGAAGGGCAATGGGTCCGGAGGTTAGCCGGCATTGCAGAAGGAAGTGACAGAGACATCATAATGGTTTTGCGAAAAGGTGTTTAATGTGCTGAACAAACCCCACTCTCGATGGTGCCGTCCCCCTACACCCCCCCCCCCCCCCCCAACACCCACCACCTCTCCCCATCCCCTACCTACCCCCACAACCCCTCCGCCCTCTCCTGGTGCCCTCAGTGGTCCTCGACGTGCTTGGCCCTCCTAGCTCTATAATAATCTTTATTGTCACAAATAGGCTTATAATGAAGTTACTGTGAAAAGCCCCGAGTCGCCACATTCCGTCGCCTGTTCGGGTACCATAAGACCATAAGACATAGGAGCGGAAGTAAGGCCATTCGGCCCATCGAGTCCACTCCGCCATTCAATCATGGCTGATTTCAACTCCATTTACCCGCTCTCTCTCCATAGCCCTTAATTCCTCGAGAAATCAAGAATTTATCAACTTCTGTCTTAAAGACACTCAACGTCCCGGCCTCCACCGCCCTCTGTGGCAATGAATTCCACAGACCCACCACTCTCTGGCTGAAGAAATTTCTCCTCATCTCTGTTCTAAAGTGACTCCCTTTTATTCTAAGGCTGTGCCCCCGGGTCCTAGTCTCCCCTGCTAATGGAAACAACTTCCCTACATCCACCCTATCAAAGCCATTCATTATGAATGGGTACACAGAGGGAGAATTCAGAACGTTCAAATTACCTAATATCATGTCTTTCGGGACTAGTGGGAGGAAACCGGAGCACCTGGAGGATACTCACGCAGACACGGGGAGAATGTGCAAACACTGCACAGACAGTGACCCAGCCAGGAATTCAACCTGGGTTCCTGGTGCTGTGAAGCGAAAGTGCTACCCGCTGTGCTACCGTGCTACCCACTATGTCCTGGTGTCTCCCCAGCTTGCACATCAGACATGGAGGCAGCCAGCTGCTTAGCTCGTCCCGTGGCCTTCGATGCCCCTGGGGGGCGTCCTCTGGGGCCTAAGGGCCCCAGCTCACTTGTCGGCAGCACGTGCACAGCCGTGCCATCCTGTCCCGTGTGCTGACTGTGAAATGCAACCTCATCAGAGGGGTGGAACTCAGGGGATCTGGTGGCCATCGTTGCCACTCCATGGAACGGGTCCGGTTTGGTACCCAGTGCTCTCTCTTCACGCTTGGTGCCCATAGGGCCCCAGGTTCACCTTATGATGGAGGGGCAACTGGTTCAAGCCCTGGCTGCCCTGCATCATCTGGGTCTGCAGCCTTGGCGGTTCCCCATGGTCCATGCCCTCGGCGATGCTCCTCAGTGACTAGGACATGCTCTGCAGCACCTCGGCCATTCCCATCTGCTAGCGGGATATGTCCCGCAGAACCTCATCAAGGTCGGCCTGGTGCTGGGTGGTATCCCCCAGTGAGTCAGACATCCTGCCGAGACTCTCAGCCATGGCCATCACTGACTGCGCAATGCGTTGGACACCTTCACTCATGGTGCCGACATCGTGCACAAGGCTTTCCACTGCGGTCACCATCCTAGCAGTGTTGGCCTCGGTGCCACTCATTTCCGGTACCATCTCCTGCGCCTCTAGCCTCTGGGACTCCTCCAAGCGGCTATGGATCTGCTGGAGTGACACTGACACCTCTCTCTGAACACCCTATCATCCTCGGAGCTCACCTCTGGGATTTTCTCCTCGGAGTCAGGGGAGGGTGCCGCCCGGGATGCGCTGGCTCCCTTGGCTGGAGGACCTGCAGGAGAATGGACATGTGGTCAGTGAGAGGGATGAGTCAGTCAGCAAGACAATCAATACTCACGTTTGACAGGTCCTCCGGATGGAGCTCAGTGGTTCCTCATCTCTGCAGCGTCTGCCAGCCTCCGCGTGGCTGACCGATCTATCCTCGGCCACACAGATCATCTCCAGGGCCCGTTCCTCAAAGGAGGTGTGGATCCTTATGTCTGGCACCCCTCCACTGGTCGTTGCCCTCTCCTGGCGATTATGGGAGAGCTTTTCTTGAGGAGACACAAAGAGGACATCGTTAGCCACAGGCGTAGTTCACAGTGGTGGGAGAGGGGGTTGAGGGGGAAGGGTGGGGGATGGGGGGCTGGTGGTAGCATGGGGGAGTTTGGGGATCGGTGCTCCCTTGGGGGTGGGGGGCATTGGTGTCTGCTCACTCGTGCTGCCCGGTGTAAATCGTTGACTTTAGAATCATAGAATCATAAAATTTACAGTGCAGAAGGAGGCCACTCGGCCCATCGAGTCTGCACCGGCCCTTGGAAAGAGCACCCCACTTAATCCCGCACCTCCACCCTATTTCAGTGGGCTAGACAGCTGGTTTGTGATGCAGAACAAGGCCAGCAACCCGGGTTCAATTCCTGTACCGGCTGAGAGAATTCAGAATTCTCCCTCTGTATATCCAAGCAGGTGCCAGAATGTGGCGACTAGGGGCTTTTCACAGTACTTCATTGCGGTGTTAATGTAAGCCGACTTGTGACAATAAAAGATTATTATTATCCCAGTAACCTCATCTAATGGGGCAATTTATCACAGCCAATCCACCCAACCTGCACATCTTTTGACTGTGGGAGGAAACCGGAGCACCCGGAGGAAACCCACGCAGACACGGGGAGAACGTGCAGACTCCACACAGTCACCCGAGGCCGGTATTGAACCTGGAGCTGAGAAGCGGCAGTGCTAACCACTGTGCCACCGTTCTCCCTGCACTGCAGGCCAGTCCTCCTGGTCATACTGCTCGAGCTGAAACCTGCTCCCACTTCACCCCAGGCAGCATTGGCTCACCCTCTGGGATCCCCTGGGGAACAGGACATCCCTCCTGGCCTCCACTGCATCTAGAACCTTCCCCAGGTCAGCGTCCCCGAATTTGGGGGCTGGGCTCCTCAGCGCCATTGTTGCGAGCTGGCTGGTGTTGGCTGAACAAGTGCAGCTTAAGCGCGACATGGTAGCACAGTGGCTAGCACTTTGGCTTCACAGCTTGGGCCATTGACTGTGCGGAGTCTGCACGTTCTCCCTGTGTCTGCGTGGGTTTCCTCCGAGTGATTTTAGGTGACTCTGACATTCTGAATTCTCCCTCAGTGTACCCGAACAGGCGCCGGAGTATGGTGACTAGGGGCTTTTCACAGTAACTTCATTGCCGTGTTAATGTAAGCATACTTGTGACAATGAAGATACTTTTAAAACCTTGTTAGCGGGCTGCTGGCGAGCCTTCATTTGTGGTGAGAAGCTCGTGAGACCTCATTAAATGGACAAATTAACGTTGAATAGCGTTGCCGGCCTCGCTGGCTGCCGCACTTCGAAATTTCTCCGGAGAATTGCACCCTATGAGTGATAGGCAATTAGGCGGGATATGTGTGTGTGTGTGTTGGGGGGGGGGGGGGGGGTGGTCGCCCGTGAGAAGCCAGGAACCAAAATAGTCTGGAGACAATTGGTAACATTAAAGGTGAGGCGAACTCTGTCGATGTCTTGCTTGGCAGGTGGCCCATCTGATATGACACAAACAAAACAGAGAGGTCTAACTTTTGATTCCCATTCTGTGCTTGAGTTAGCTGATTTCGAGAGAGACGGCTGTGTGGGGGATGGGGCGCGCTCCAGTTAACGCTTCTTGCTGTGAGGTCTCGGAAGGCAGTGTTTCCACATAGAGACTGGGATCAGCCTGTGCGGTCCCAGGCACGTTTTATTTTTGCTTACGCATCAAGGGACAACAGGAGACAGCTTTCTCTCACCCACTCACTGGGGAGAGGGCATCATTAATAATAGGCACAGTTAGAGCACTCTGCCATTGGCAAACCCAGTTTTGCCCGGGGAGTTTGGTTTTGTTGCTTATCTTTCCCGAAGTGCGTCCTCCCTGGGTTGTGTAACAATGGGTTACAGAGATGCCGGTAAGTGGAGTCGCCAGCAGACAGGCCAACCTCAGGAAATGATGACTTGTGAGTCTTGCGATAAGAGGCAACGTCATTTACTGCGTGAGCATATTGCGGACTGGAGGGGAAGTTTCCCTCTACACTGAGAGAGAGAATCTCAACCAGCTGCTTCGTACATCAGTTGGCTCCACTTTTTCCCCTTTGGATGAAGGGGCCCCACCTCGGGCTGAGCGTGCAGCATTTGTTATGATCTGGAATGTACTGAAATTGGTGGCAGCAGCTGCAGGGGTAACTTTCAAAACATGGTAGCCCTTCCCTCTGGGTCACATATGCCCCCCCCCCCCCCATGCAGACCTGTTAGATTGCATGATCCTTTCAGACTGGCACTCAAGGGCAGTCATGCCTTTCGGACAGTGCCTCCTCTCTGCCCTAGCCTCCTGACGGTGCTGGTTTACTAGCACCAAGTGCCCGCTACATTGTCCAAGAGACTATTTTCTGCTAGTTTTCAGCTTTCTGTCACTTGCTGGATCAGTGTGGTGAGTGTACTGGAAATGGCACCGAGTCACATTTCCTCTGCTGGGGGAAATCCAGAACAAGGGAGCACAGACTTAAAATTAGACCTGGGCCACTCTGGGTTGAAATCAGGAAGTGTATTCTTTTCACGGAAAGGGCACTGGCAACCTGGAACCTGCACTCAAAATGAAATGAAAATCGCTTATTGTCACAAGTAGGCTTCAAATGAAGTTACTGTGAAAAGCCCCTAGTCGCCACATTCTGGCGCCTGTTTGGGGAGGCTGGTACGGGAGGCTGCATTTCCAAAAGACTGTGGATGCTTGTGGGGGGGGGGGGGGGGGGGCAATTAAAATGTTCAGGATTGAGATTGGCAGAATTTTAGTGGTAAGGTAAAGTTCTCGGATAAACGGGATTGGGGTATAAGTCCTCCCTGATCTAACTGAATTTTGGAACAGGCTCAAGGGTTGACTCCTGTTCCTGTGTTTCTATATCCAAAAAGACTGGGAAGGTTCGAGGACTTTATCCTGGCTGTGTTGAGATTTCCCTGAGGAAGATGATTGCAGCTGGATTGCTTTTTCAGATTGCACCTGAAGGAATCAAAAACAGTCAAGCTTTTATCTTCGAGGAAAAGTGGATGTGAGCAAGACGAGTGAGGAGAAGATTGAGATCAATTGTGATGGTTGGACAGGCTTTGGTTATCGTGGTACAGTCCAGAGCTCCTGTCAGACAGAAGTCATGGCTTCAAGCCCCATTCTAGGACTTTTAACACATATCTTGGGCGGACAATTGAGTTCATTACTGAGTGGGTGCTGCACTGTTGGAGGAGTTGCCTTTCAGATCAGATGTCAATCGAGGCCCTGATTGTATGCTCAGGTAAGTTGCCAAATATCCTATGTTATTACGAGAAGAAAAGCCAACATTTATTCCTCAACCAAAACAGACTAACCAGGAACTCAGTTGTTTGTGGAATTTTGCACTGTTTTTCTACAAAAGAACAATGGCTCCAATGACTTAAGTAATTTATTGGTTGTGAATCATACTGATACATTCAATGAATGTGAAAAGTACTTTATGTGAAAGCCTTTATTTTTTTCCATCAATGCTTGTGGGTGGAAAGGCAGTCAACATGAGATGAAAAAAGGGATTTAAATGCAGGGAATGGACAGAAAGTACAAATGATACAAATCTCCCAAATACTACCTATAAAACTCTTAGCTTACCAAACAAGACATTTATGACCACATTTTTGCATATTTTCCATTCCATAATATGCAGACAATATATGGATAACAGCAGCCAAGCAGTGAGTCACACTGTTAACTGAATCACATAGTTCTGATTATGTCATAGGGTACTGTTAAAAGCCTGTGAGATCTCATTTCTACTGTTTGTGCCATTACCACATCTAGTAAAGGCAGTGAGTAAGGCGGCATCCTCGTCATTCCTTGGTCCTTGCTGAGTGAGCAGCTGAGATTATGGTGCTCCATTTAGTCTCCGTGACTGCCCAGGTTAGCAAGCAGAACATCAGTCAGTGGTTTGCCCCCGATTGTCACCTAACGATGCTTGCCCTGGATTTGAACATTGGTTAAGGACAGTATTGGGCTCAGCTGAGATGCCTCCTCTCCAGTCAGAGCGCTGACATGCATTATCAAGACTGGCAACAACAAACAATAATAACCACAAAGAACAAGAACAACAACTGACATTTATACAGCACTTACAATGTAAGGAATGTCCCAAGGCACTTCAGAGATAGGCATGAAAAAGAATAATAGGTTACTGGACAGCCAACACCTGTGGAATGATTCCTGGTCTTACATTGGACACAAGTCCTATACCAACATGGTTGACTCTGAACTGCCTTCTGCAGTGGCTAACCAAGTCATTCAGTTTTAGGAAACCACGATTTGAAAAAGACACACCTACCACCAGCTTCTCAAAGGAAACTGCAGATGGGCAATAAATTCTGAATTACCAGCAACACTCGCATCTCAAGAATGAATATGTGAAAATAAAATGAAAACGTTTACATACTTGTTAAGGTGTTTTTATCAGTGTCCCTTTCAATAGGAAATAAATCCCAAAGCACAAAATAATCTTGCTTTGCTTATTAATGCCCACTCTGATCCAAATTACAATTCAGAGTCATGTTAGCATGATGTCAAAAAAGAGTGTACAAAAGCAAGACAGCTTTAAATGTGGTTTGTTGAGTTTCGTTAGTTCTACCATGAAAAGAAGCTCCCTATGTCTGTGGCTTTGCTTCAGAGTTTTGTATTCTTAAAAATACAAATGAAAATGACTGTTCACTTTTAAACACTAAATGTGAATACAGCTATGAAAAATAACCCTGCCCTGAATTCCCTGTTGGTTTTATTCTGAAAGGATGTGTTAGGGCAGTGTTCTTCAAACTTTTTTTCTGGGGACCCATTTTTACCAACCGGCCAACCTTCGGGAACTAACCCGGCCGACCTTTGCGACCCACGCTGGCTGACCTGCGCGACCCACCATTTACTCTTACCTTGTTTGCTGCTGACAAAAATGGAGGAAATGGTTTTGGGTCCCTTTAGCCCTCGTACACGCTTCTCCAATTGAACCTGTTGGATGAAGGTGAAGTTTCCGGTGTCAGAAAGTATGGAGTCTCCATCTGTCCAAAGTTCTGCACATTTCCTGTAAAATTTTATCAAATAAAACCCCACACACGAACTTGTAAAAAAAAAAAATGAAAAAAATAAAAATTAAATGAATAAAATAAATGAACAAAATGAATTTTTAAAACCCCGAACTTGTAAAACAAAAAGCTGCGACCGTTTCAGAAAAAAGCGGCCACATTGCGCATGCGTGCCCGATCATTGGCGCCCATGTGTGCCGATGATCTTGCATGCATGCGCAGTGCGGCCGCATTTCTTTGAATGTTCGCGGCCATTTTGAAGGCCGCTTGCAGCCGGCGTTATTAACAGCCGGCTGTGCGGCTGTTGCGCGCAGATTTGCGCGATCGAGAGCGCCGCAACGGACGGCTCCACAACCCTCCCGACACCCACCCACAGGTCGCGCCCCCGAGTTTGACAATGCCTGTGTTAGGATCATGTCTCTCAATAGTGCCTCCTGGAGATAGTGAGGTGAGGCACCTATTGCTCCTGGGGAAAATTGTTCCCATTTGTGACAACTGCTCTGTGTGCCTGGATGGCTGTTGAGGAGTTCAGTTGATTTCCTAGGCACCTGATTTTTCAAATGCTCTTCGGGATCCATGTCAGATTATCACCCTCCAGGTCTGTCCTGGAGTCTCCAGAAGTTAAAGATTAATCTCCCGAACAAAGCTGAGTGTCCAGGGATGAATATTAAAGTGACATTAAAAAAGATTAGAGCTACAAACAAAGGCTGTTTAATTGATAGTCAAGAATGATCCAATTTGGCAACCAAGAGTCTGTTTGCTTTTCGACTACCATGGCAAGGCATTACACTGATGAGATGGATGTCTCATGTGACCAATTCCACGAGTTTGGACGTGGGATAATTAATGATGGAAAGTCAAGTAAAGAAATCTCCTGGAATACGACCACTAGAATTAGCAACCATAGTTCTATGCAAGTTGCCAGGTCTGGACTACACTGGTGAAGCCAACATGAACCACCCATCTTGATGTATTGACTGCCACTACATATAGGCACCCATCTATGGCTAGGCCCAGAATCTCCTGGCTGAGGGAGTTCCCCCTGAGCGCTACTCCAGTCCTGTAATTTGCCTTTAAAAAAAATTAATTTAGAGTACCCAATTCATTTTTTCCAATTAAGGGGCAATTTAGTGTGGCTAATCCACCTAGCCTGCTCATCTTTGGTTTGTGGGGGCGAAACTCACGCAAACACGGGGAGAATGTGCAAACTCCACACGGACAGTGGCTCAGAGCCGGGATCGAACCTGGGACCTCGGCGCCATGAGGCAGCAGTGCTAACCACTGTAATTTGCCTTTTCAGGAGCTCTGCCACTTACACAGAAATCAGGAGGCTCCCAGAAAATAGCAGCCGGGTCAAATCTCCTGCTGAAATGAAGGTAGAAAGCCTGTGGCATTTCAGATCCTCTTAATTAGACTGGATTGTCCCAAGGGGTATTTGCAAGCTGATTTAAATCTGCTACATCCAGTGATGGTGCAACATACTCCTGACAGTGTTAAATTTTCTGATTAACATATACAATGTCCCTTATGTCTTTTCTAGGTAGCTGCCAGGATTCCTAAGAAATGACTCTGATGAGTTTAGCAGTGCACTGAACACAGGGGCAAATTGAGCAGCGGTGCATCCCTTGCTCAGTTGGTCAACATTGTGCCTGAAGTATACCTAAAAAATTGCAGCAATGCCTTCCAATTACTACTCTGTTAATTGTTTTTAAATTGTTTGTGAACACTCAACTGGTGGTTTTAAACCCCCTGACCTCTTTCCTGCTCTGTTATCTCTAATCACTTAATATGTAACAAGTAATCCACATTCTTGCTTCTCCTGCCTAAAAGACTCATCCATCCAATTATCTTTGCTCAGGACATTGATCCATGGTGAGATACAATTCATGGGCCCTGCCAGCCCTTCTTGCGTAACTTGTCTTCAGTCATATCTGAGCCCCAAATAATCACTGTTGGCAAGCTATTGCACTGTGGGACATTGCAGGACCTCTCCATCGTATTATATGTGGATGTCAGGTGAAGAGAGAATCAGATTTGACTGCACTAACTCACTGATAAAGTGAAGACAGAAGAATATTATGTCCCAGCACATCTTTCCCAACATGTGTTGGAGAAAATTTAAGCAGAGTGACACCTCCCTTCAGTCTTGTTTCCTAAATATCACATGAATTTAAGAGCAGGTAGGTTATGCTGGAACTGAATAAAATGTTTAGCCACAGCTAGAGTATTGTGTGCAGGTCTGGAATCCACATTATAGGAGGGATGTGATAGCACTGGAAAGGGTGCAGAGATTTACCAGGATGTTGCTTGGGCTGGAGAGTTTTAGTTATGAAGAGAGTGGGGTTGTGTTCTTTGGAGAAGAGGAGATTGAGGGCAGACATAATTGAGATGTACAAAATTAGGAATGGTACAGGTAGAGCAGACAGGAATAAACTTTTCCCTTGGTAGAGGGATCAATGACGGGGGGGAATAGATTTAAGATGAGGGGCAGGAGGTTTAGAGGAAATGCCTTTTACCCAGAGGGTGGTGGGAGTGTGGAACCCGTTGCCTGAAAGGGTGGTGCAGGCAGAGACTCTCATAACATTTAAGAAGTATTTAGATGTGCACTTGTGAGCCAAGGCATAAAAGGCTAAGGACCAAGTGCTGGAAAATGGGATTAGGACATTTAGGTGGTTGATTTTGACCAGTGCAGACGTGATGGACTGAAGGCCCTTTTCTGT
This sequence comes from Scyliorhinus torazame, assembly GCF_047496885.1. Classification (NCBI taxonomy): domain Eukaryota; kingdom Metazoa; phylum Chordata; class Chondrichthyes; order Carcharhiniformes; family Scyliorhinidae; genus Scyliorhinus; species Scyliorhinus torazame. The sequence goes on from NC_092717.1 coordinate 191,025,070, forward strand.
GTTGTAGACCTCTATGACTCTTATGACTCTGGGAGACCAAATATCCAGGAAAAGTGGTATGGCAATCCTGCTGAAGCATCAGGGCAACAGAACATGTTACCATACTGAGTTAATAAAGGAATGTCAATCCATATTTATCTCTGGCTATATTTTAGTTAAGTTTTACCTATGATGAGAATACCGTCCATTGTGGAACACCCTGGAGCTCCCTAAATCACCCCATGTCTGATGACTACCTCTCCCACTTTAAAAGCCTCCACAAAATCTACCTTGTTGACCATGTTCCAGGTGTTTTCTCCAAATACTTCCAACATGTTTTCTGATGAGACATTAAATCAAATCTTCATATAATAATAATAATCTTTATCATCACAAGTAGGCTTACATTAACACTGCAATGAAGTTACTGTGAAAAGTCCCTAGTCGCCACTTTCCAGCGCCTGTTCAGGTACACAGAGGGAGAATTCAGAATGTCTAAATTACCTAACAGTACGTCTTTCGGGACTTTTGGGAGGAAACCAGAACACCCGGAGGAAACCCAAGCAGACACAGTGAGAACGTGCAAACTCCGCACAGACAGTGACCCAAGCCAGGAATCGAACCTGGGACCCTGGAGCTGTGAAGCAACAGTGCTACCCACTATACTACTGTGCTGCTGCATTCCAGGATGCACAAAATAAATCTCAAGGCACTATTTTGAAGAATAGCAGGGAAGTTCTCTGGTCTCCCAGCCAATATTTAATCGTTCGATCAACGTTCACCAGGCAGACTATATGGCCATTACCTCATTAGTTTGTGGGATGTTGTTGTGCATAAATTGGTTGCTGCATTTGGTTACGGCATGCATTACAACATTGACTACACTTCAAAAGTTACTTCACTGACACTTGGGATGAGCTGAGACAGTGAAAGGCAGCTACATACATGGAATCTGTTCAATCTCAGAATTGCTGCATTCTCATTTGTGAATTTATTTTTAAGAATGTGATTACAGACTTCCGGGTGCGGCGATGACCAGCTAGGTCGCACGTTTCGGCAGCTCCCGGTGGAACGGACTTTTGGGCTCTTGATAGGAGCCCCAACGGCAATTCTAATGGCAAAAAACACTGTGCTGGAATCCAGAAGGGAATCCCCCCTGGACACGGATGGAAAAAAGAGAGGAAAGTGGCCGGATTGCGGTGGATCCTCTAGAGCAGCGGCCAGGAAGGCAGGCACAAAGCAAGATGGCGTCGGAAGGAGGCAGTTTAATATGGGGTCCTGACCAACAAGAGTTCCTGCGGTGTTGCGTGGAAGGACTCAAAAAGGAGATGAAGAAGGAGCTGTTGGCCCCGATATTACAAGCGATTGAGGGGCTAAAGGAGGAGCAAAAGACCCAGGAACAGGAGCTTCGGGTCGTGAAGGCAAAGGCTGCTGAGAATGAGGACGACATACAAGGCCTGGTGGTGAAAACGGAGATGCACGAGGCACAACACAAAAGGTGTGTGGAAAGGCTGGAGGTGCTGGAGAATAATGCGAGGAGGAAGAATTTAAGGATTCTTGGTCTTCCCGAAGGTGTAGAAGGGGCGGACGTCGGGGCATATGTGAGCACGATGCTGTACTCGTTAATGGGATCGGAGGCCCCAGCGGGTCCGCTGGAGGTGGAGGGAGCCTATCGAGTTATGGCGCGAAGACCGAGGGCTGGAGAAATTCCTCGAGCCATAGTGGTGAGATTTCTCCGATATAAGGACAGAGAGATGGTCCTCAGATGGGCAAAGAAAACTCAGAGCAGTAGGTGAGAGAACGCGGTGATCCGCGTATATCAAGATTGGAGTGCGGAGGTGGCGAGAAGGAGGGCAAGCTTTAATCGGGCCAAGGCGGTGCTGCACAAACGGAAGATTAAATTTGGAATGCTGCAACCGGCAAGACTGTGGGTCACACACCAAGGGAAACACCACTACTTCGAAACGGCAGATGAGGCGTGAACATTTATTGTCGAGGAGAAACTGGAGTGAGTGGGCCATAAAAAGAACGTTTGGGACAAAGTGGGGGGGGTGAATATGTGGGATGAAGGGGGGGAAAAGAGGGAAGAGATGACTTCCCAAGTTGTTAATCCTGCGACCCTGTAACTTTTCTCTCTTCCCCATGTCGTGGGGGAGGGGGGAGGGATAATGAGGAGCTGAGGGCGCCGGCCATTGGGGGCGGGGCCAAAAGGGAAGCGCGGGCTTTGTTCCCGCGCTATGGTAATCACGGCGGGAACAGGGAAGCAGGAAGGAGGGGGCCTCGCACAGTGGGAGCCGAGGTCACGGGGGGAAGCCGAGGTCGGCCAGAGTTTGCTGACTTCTGGGAGCAACATGGGGGGTGCAATTACGCTAGTTTGGGATCTAGCGGGGGGGGGGGGTTAACTGGGTTGATGCTGCTGGGGAGAAGGGGGAGCTGGTATGGGGGAGGGGGTGGTCGGGGCGGGGGGGCGCCGCTTGGGGGAGATACGGCTACGTGGGAACCGGGTGAGGAGCTGGATTGAAAAAGGAGATGGCTAGTCGTCAAGGGAGGGGGGGGGGGGTAAAGAGCCCCCCAACCCGGTTGCTCACGTGGAATGTGAGAGGGCTGAACGGGCCGATTAAGAGGGCACGGGTACTCTCACACCTAAAGAAACTTAAGGCAGATGTGGTTATGCTTCAGGAGACGCATCTGAAGCTGATAGACCAGGTCAGACTACGCAAAGGATGGGTGGGGCAGGTGTTTCATTCGGGGCTAGACGCAAAAAACAGGGGGGTGGCCATACTAGTGGGGAAGCGGGTAATGTTTGAGGCAAAGACTATAGTGGCGGATTGTGGGGGCAGATACGTGATGGTGAGTGGCAAATTGCAAGGGGAGGCGGTGGTATTAGTGAACGTGTATGCCCCGAACTGGGATGATGCCAACTTTATGAGGCGTATGCTAGGACGAATCCCGGACCTAGAAGTGGGGAAGTTGGTAATGGGTGGAGATTTTAATACGGTGCTGGACCCAAGGCTGGACAGATCGAGGTCCAGGACCGGAAGGAGGCCGGCTGCAGCTAGGGTGCTTAAGGACTTTCTGGAGCAGATGGGAGGAGTAGACCCCTGGAGATTTAGTAGACCTAGGAGTAAGGAGTTTTCGTTTTTCTCCTATGTTCACAAAGTTTATTCACAAATAGATTTTTTTGTTTTGGGAAGGGCACTGATCCCAAAGGTGACGGGGACGGAGTACACGGCTATAGCTATTTCGGATCACGCTCCACATTGGGTGGACCTGGAGATAGGGGAGGAAAAACAACAGCGTCCACACTGGAGAATGGACATGGGATTATTGGCAGATGAGGGGGTGTGTTTAAGGGTGAGGGGGTGTATTGAAAGGTACTTGGAACTCAATGATAATGGGGAGGTCCAGGTGGGAGTGGTCTGGGAGGCGCTGAAGGCAGTGGTTAGAGGGGAGCTGATATCTATTAGGGCACATAAAGGAATGCAGGAGGGTAGGGAAAGGGAGCGGTTGTTGAAAGAACTTCTGAGGGTGGACAGGCAATATGCGGAGGCACCGGAGGAGGGTCTGTACAGGGAAAGGCAAAGGCTACATGTAGAATTTGACTTGTTGTCTACGGGTAATGCAGAGGCACAATGGAGGAAGGCACAGGGTGTACAGTACGAATATGGGGAGAAGGCGAGCAGGTTGCTGGCCCACCAACTGAGGAAAAGGGGAGCAGCAAGGGAGATAGGGGGGGTGAGAGATGAGGAGGGAGAGATGGAGCGGGGAGCGGAGAGAGTGAATGGAGTGTTCAAGGCATTTTACGAAAGATTATATGAAGCTCAGCCCCCGGATGGGAAGGAGAGAATGATGTGCTTTCTGGATCAGCTGGAATTTCCTAAGGTGGAGGAGCAGGAGAGGGTGGGACTGGGAGCACAGATTGAGACGGAGGAAGTGGTGAAAGGGATTGGGAGCATGCAGGCGGGGAAGGCCCCGGGACCAGACGGATTCCCAGTTGAATTCTATAGGAAATATATGGACTTGCTGGCCCCGCTACTGATGAGAACCTTTAATGAGGCGAGGGAAAGGGGGCAGCTGCCCCCGACTATGTCAGAGGCAACAATATCGCTCCTCCTAAAGAAGGAAAAAGACCCGCTGCAATGCGGGTCCTTCAGGCCCATTTCCCTCCTGAATGTGGACGCTAAGATTCTGGCCAAGGTAATGGCAATGAGGATAGAGCATTGTGTCCCGGGTGTGGTTCATGAGGACCAAACTGGGTTTGTGAAGGGGAGACAGCTGAATACAAATATACGGAGGCTGCTCGGGGTAATGATGATGCCCCCACCAGAGGGGGAAGCGGAGATAGTGGTGGCGATGGATGCCGAGAAAGCATTTGATAGAGTGGAGTGGGATTATTTGTGGGAGGTGCTGAGGAGATTTGGTTTTGGGGATGGGCATATCAGGTGGGTACAGTTGCTGTATAGGGCCCCGATGGCGAGCGTGGTCACGAATGGACGGGGGTCTGACTATTTTCGGCTCCATAGAGGGACGAGGCAGGGATGTCCTCTGTCCCCTTTATTGTTTGCACTGGCGATTGAACCCCTGGCCATAGCATTGAGGGGTTCCAGGAAGTGGAGGGGAGTACTCAGGGGGGGAGAAGAACACCGGGTATCTCTGTATGCGGATGATTTGTTGCTATATGTGGTGGACCCGGCGGAGGGGATGCCAGAGATAATGCGGATACTTGGGGAGTTTGGGGATTTTTCAGGGTATAAACTGAACATGGGGAAAAGTGAGTTGTTTGTGGTGCATCCAGGGGAGCAGAGCAGAGAGATAGAGGATTTACCGTTGAGGAAGGTAACAAGGCACTTCCGGTACTTGGGGATCCAGATAGCCAAGAATTGGGGTACATTACACAGGCTTAATTTAATGCGGTTGGTGGAACAGATGGAGGAGGACTTTAAGAGATGGGACACGGTGTCCCTGTCATTGGCAGGTAGGGTGCAGGCAGTTAAAATGGTGGTCCTCCCGAGATTCCTTTTTCTGTTTCAGTGCCTCCCGGTGGTGATCACAAAGGCTTTTTTCAAAAGAATCGAGAAGAGTATTATGAGTTTTGTGTGGGCTGGGAAGACCCCAAGAGTGAGGAGGGGATCCTTGCAGCGTAGTAGGGACAGGTGTGCTGGCACTACCGAGCCTAAGTGAGTACTACTGGGCTGCCAATGTTTCAATGGTGTGTAAGTGGATGGGAGAAGGAGAGGGAGCGGCGTGGGAGAGATTGGAGAGGGCGTCCTGCAGGGGGACTAGCCTACAAACAATGGTGACGGCACCGTTGCCGTTCTCACCAAAGAAATACACCACAAGCCCGGTGGTGGTGGCTACATTGAAAATTTGGGGGCAGTGGAGACGGCATAGGGGAAGGACGGGAGCTTCGGTGCGGTCCCCGATAAGAAACAATCATAGGTTCGTTCCGGGGAGAATGGATGGGGGATTTGGAGCATGGCAAAGAGCTGGGGTAGTACAACTGAGAGATCTGTTTGTAGATGGGATGTTTGCGAGTCTGGGAGCGCTGACGGAAAAATATGGGTTGCCCCAAGGGAATGCATTTCGGTACATGCAATTGAGGGCTTTTGCGAGGCAACAGGTGAGGGAATTCCCGCAGCTCCCGACGCAGGAGGTGCAGGATAGAGTGATCTCAGAGACATGGGTGGGGGATGGTAAGGTGTCGGACATATACAGGGAAATGAGGGACGAGGGGGAGATCATGGTAGATGAGCTGAAAGGGGAATGGGAAGAAGAACTGGGGGAGGAGATTGAGGTGGGACTGTGGGCTGATGCCCTACGTAGGGTAAACTCATCGTCCTCGTGTGCCAGGCTAAGCCTGATACAATTTAAGGTGTTACACAGGGCGCATATGACTGGAGCACGGCTTAGTAAATTTTTGGGGGTAGAGGATAGGTGTGCGAGATGCTCGAGAGGCCCAACGAATCACACCCACATGTTCTGGTCATGCCCGGCACTACAAGGGTTCTGGGTGGGGGTGGCAAAGGTGCTTTCGAAGGTGGTGGGTGTCCGGGTCGAACCAAGCTGGGGTTTGGCTATATTTAGGGTTGCAGAAGAGCCGGGAGTGCAGGAGGCGAGAGAGGCCGATGTTTTGGCCTTTGCGTCCCTAGTAGCCCGGCGCAGGATATTGTTGATGTGGAAGGAAGCCAAACCCCCGGGTGTGGAGACCTGGATAAACGACATGGCAGGGTTTATAAAGTTAGAACGGATTAAGTTCGTGTTAAGGGGTTCGGCTCAGGGGTTCACCAGGCGGTGGCAACCGTTCGTCGATTACCTCACAGAAAGATAGAGGGAATGGAAAAGAAGTAGATAACAGCAGCAACCCAGGGGGGAGGGGGGGGGGGGGAGGAATCGGACGGACTCTCAGGGATGTTATTGTATATGTATAATATGTATAGGTTGTTGTTATAGGTAATTGTATATTGGATTGTTGGATTGTATTTTTGGAGAGTATTTATTTTGGACAAGGCAGTTGCCATTCAGTTTTGTTTTTGTTTTTGTTTATATATTATTTATTTACTTGTTTAAAACTGGCCACTGTTATTTATATTGCTTTATTGTTGTGTAAAAGAAACACTACGTACTGTTATGTTTGGCCAAAAATCTTGAATAATATATATATTTTTTAAAAAGAATGTGATTACAGGGTGTCACGGTGGTGCAGTGGTTAGCGCTGCTGCCTCATGACGGCGAGAACCCAGGTTCGACCTGGGCCCCGGGTCACTGTCCGTGTGGAGTTTGCACATTCTCCTCCTGTCTGCGTGGGCCTTGCCTCACCCAATTTTAAAATGTGCAGTGTAGGTGGATTGGCCACGCTAAATTCCCCCTTTATGGGAAAAAAATTATTGGCTACTTTAAATTTTTAAAAAGAATGTGATTACAACTGCATTAAAAATAAAAAAGATTGAAAATCTTCTGGGAATCTCCCCTTATGTTTCTGATGCTGCTGACTCGCAGGAACCAGAAAATATAGGGCGTCATTCTCCGACCCCCCAGAGGGTCGGAGAATGGCCGTTGGCCGCCGTGAATCCCGCCCCCGCCGGTTGCCAAAGTCTCCGAAGGGAGAAAAGTCGGCGGGGCGTTAATGGCGCCGCTGACGTCGGAGAATGTCACGGGTCTGCGCAAGGCAGCCGATTTTCGGCCTACCGATATTCTCCCTTCCGGATGGGCCGAAGTCCTGTCGACGTGATGACCGTTCACGTCGACGTAAATAAAACCTCCTTTTCAACGGCGTGAACCTGTGCTCCAGGTTCACGCCGACCAGCGTGGAGGTGGGTGACGGCCTGGGGGGTTGGCCGCTGGGCAGGCGATGGCGTGGCCGCTGTCTGAATGTGTGGGGAGAGGTGTATCTCGGGTTGTGTGTGTGTGTGTGCGGCGGGGGGGGGTTAGAGTGGGCTGGACTCCGGGGGAGTGCCGGGAGAGGGGTCCGTGCCGGGGAGGAGGTAGGGGGGTCCGTGCCGGGGAGGAGGTTGGGGTCCGTGCCGGGGAGGGGGATGGGGGGGGGGGGATCCGTGCCGGGAAGGAGGTTGGGGTCCGTGCCGGGGAGGAGGTTGGGGTCCGTGCCAGGGAGGAGGATGGGGGGGTCCGTGCCGGGGAGGGGGATGGGGGGTACGTGCCGGGGAGGGGGATGGGGGGTCCGTGCCGGGGAGGAGGTTGGGGTCCGTGCCAGGGAGGGGGATGGGGGGGGTCCGTGCCGGGGAGGAGGTTGGGGTCCGTGCCGGGGAGGAGGTTGGGGTCCGTGCCGGGCAGGAGGATGGGGGGGTCCGTGCCGGGGAGGGGGATGGGGGGTCCGTGGCGGGGAGGGGGATGGTCGGTCCGTGCCGGGGAGGGCGATGGGGGGGGGTCTGTGCCGGGGAGGGGGATGTGGGGGGGTTCCATGCCGGGGAGGAGGTTGGGGTCCGCGCCGGGGAGGAGGATGGGGGGGTCCGTGCCGGGGAGGGGGATGGGGGGGTCCGTGCCGGGGAGGGGGATGGGGGGTCCGTGCAGGGGAGAGGGATGGGGGGTCCGTGCCGGGGAGGGTGATGGGGGGGGGGTCCGTGCCGGGGAGGAGGTTAGGGTCCGCGCCGGGGAGGAGGATGGGGGGGTCCGTGCCGGGGAGGGGGATGGGGGGTCCGTGCCAGGGAGGGGGATGGGGGGTCCGTGCCAGGGAGGGGGATGGGGGGGGGGGGTCCGTGCCGGGGAGGAGGTTGGGGTCCGTGCCGGGGAGGAGGTTGGGGTCCGTGCCGGGGAGGAGGATGGGGGGGTCCGTGCCGGGGAGGTGGATGGGGGGTCCGTGCCGGGGTGGGGGATGGGGGGGGGGTCCGTGCCGGGGAGGGGGATGTGGGGGGGGTCCATGCCGGGGAGGAGGTTGGGGTCCGCGCCGGGGAGGAGGATGGGGGGGTCCGTGCCGGGGAGGGGGATGGGGGGTCCGTGCCGGGGAGGGGGATGGGGGGTCCGTGCCGGGGAGGGTGATGGGGGGGGGGTCCGTGCCGGGGAGGAGGTTGGGGTCCGCGCCGGGGAGGAGGTTGGGGTCCGCGCCGGGGAGGGGGATGGGGGGTCCGTGCTGCGGAGGAGGTTGGGGTCCGTGCCGGGGAGGAGGATGGGGGGGCAAGTGAGTTGGTCCACCTGGCCAGGTGCCAGCCTCCAACAGTTGGACCCATGCGGTCCATGCCACCTGGCTGGGGGGAAGGAGGGGATATGGGCAATAATGACATGTCGTCGTTCCCCCCCCCCCCACCAGGCCGTCATGTTTTCCGATCATCCAGCGATGTTGGCCGCCGTGGCGGCAGCCGCTAATGTCCATGTTGCCCTGGATGAGGAGGAGGAGGAGGAGCGTGCCAGAGAGGCGGCGCAGGCTGCCGCCCAGGCTGGAGGGACACCTGACCGACAGGACGAGGAGGGGGAGGAGGACGCCACGGCCCCACGGCAACGGAGGCACCCGAGGGTGCCCCGTGTGTACCGGCCCCGGCAGTCATACCAGGACCTCACGGACCGGGAATGCAGGAGGAGACTCCGGAAGAGGCGGGAAGCCGTGGCACACATCTGCCACCTGCTGGCACACCTGTCACCGCGTGGCACTGCCGGGGGACACCCTCTCCCCGTGTCCGTCAAGGTTACGGTTGCCCTGAACATTTATGCAACGGGGTCATTCCAGTCACCGAGTGGGGACCTGTCTGGCATGTCGCAGACATCGGTGCATCGGTGTATCCGGGCAGTGACAGATGCCCTATATGCCATGGTGCACCGCTACATCCGCTTCCCTGTGGACCAGGCCAGCCAAGATGCCCGGGCCGTGGGCTTCTCTGCCGTGGCCGGGTTCCCCATGGTCCAGGGCGCGATCGATGGGATGCACGTCGCCGTGCGGCCACCTGCAGATAACAGGGCCGTGTCCACCAATAGGAAGGGGACCTATTCGATGAACATACAGGTGGTCTGCGACCACCGCATGATGATCCTGCACGTCTGCGCCCGTTACCCAGGCAGTGTACACGACTCATACATGTTGTCGCGGTCATCCATCCCCAGCATGTACGGGGGACGCCATCCCCGGCTGAGGGGCTGGTTGCTGGGCGACAGGGGCTACCCATTGGGATCGTGGCTGATGACGCCTGTACGGAGGCCACGCAATTAGGCGGAGAACCGCTACAATGATGCCCATAGAACATAGAACATCGAAAATACAGCACAGAACAGGCCCTTCGGCCCACGATGTTGTGCCGAACCTTTGTCCTAGATTAATCATAGATTATCATTGAATTTACAGTGCAGAAGGAGGCCATTCGGCCCTTTGAGTCTGCACCGGCTCTTGGAAAGAGCACCATACCCAAACTCAACACCTCCACCCAACACCAAGGGCAATTTGGACATTAAGGGCAATTTATCATTGGCCAATTCACCTAACCCGCACATCTTTGGACTGTGGGAGGAAACCGGAGCACCCGGAGGAAACCCACGCAGACACGGGGAGGACGTGCAGACTCCGCACAGACAATGACCCAAGCCGGAATCGAACCTGGGACCATGGAGCTGTGAAGCAATTGTGCTATCCACAATGCTACCGTGCTGCCCTTAAGAACAAATAAATCTACACTATATCATTTTACCGTCATCCATGTACCTATCCAATAGCTGCTTGAAGGTCCCTAATGTTTCCGACTCAACTACTTCCACAGGCAGTGCATTCCATGCCCCCACTACTCTCTGGGTAAAGAACCTACCTCTGATATCCCTCCCATATCTTCCACCTTTCACCTTGAATTTATGTCCCCTTGTAATGGTGTGTTCCACCCGGGGAAAAAGTCTCTGACTGTCTACTCTATCTATTCCCCTGATCATCTTATAAACCTCTATCAAGTCGCCCCTCATCCTTCTCCACTCCAATGAGAAAAGGCCTAGCACCCTCAACCTTTCCTCGTAAGACCTACTCTCCATTCCAGGCAACATCCTGGTAAATCTTCTTTGCTCCTTTTCCAGAGCTTCCACATCCTTCCTAAAATGAGGCGACCAGAACTGTACGCATTACTCCAAATGTGGCCTTACCAAAGTTTTGTTCAGCTGCATCATCACCTCACGGCTCTTAAATTCAATCCCTCTGTTAATGAACGCGAGCACACCATAGGCCTTCTTCACAGCTCTATCCACTTGAGTGGCAACTTTCAAAGATGTATGAACATAGACCCCAAGATCTCTCTGCTCCTCCACATTGCCAAGAACTCTACCGTTAACCCTATATTCCACATTCATATTTGTCCTTCCAAAATGGACAACCTCACACTTTTCAGGGTTAAACTCCATCTGCCACTTCTCAGCCCAGCTCTGCATCCTATCTATGTCTCTTTGCAGCCGACAACAGCCCTCCTTACTATCCACAACTCCACCAATCTTCGTATCGTCTGCAAATTTACTGACCCACCCTTCAACTCCCTCATCCAAGTCATTAATGAAAATCACAAACAGCAGAGGACCCAGAACTGATCCCTGCGGTACGCCACTGGTAACTGGGATCCAGGCTGAATATTTGCCATCCACCACCACTCTCTGACTTCTATAGGTTAGCCAGTTTGTTATCCAACTGGCCAAATTTCCCACTATCCCATGCCTCCTTACTTTCTGCATAAGCCTACCATGGGGAACTTTATCAAATGCCTTACTAAAATCCATGTACACTACATCCACTGCTTTACCTTCATCCACATGCTTGGTCACCTCCTCAAAGAATTCAATAAGATTTGTAAGGCAAGACCTACCCCTCACAAATCCGTGCTGACTATCCCTAATCAAGCAGTGTCTTTCCAGATGCTCAGAAATCCTATCCTTCAGTACCCTTTCCATTACTTTGCCTACCACCGAAGTAAGACTAACTGGCCTGTAATTCCCAGGGTTATCCCTAGTTCCTTTTTTGAACAGGGGCACGACATTCGCCACTCTCCAATCCCCTGGTACCACCCCTGTTGACAGTGAGGACGAAAAGATCATTGCCAACGGCTCTGCAATTTCATCTCTTGCTTCCCATAGAATCCTTGGATATATCCCGTCAGGCCCGGGGGACTTGACTATCCTCAAGTTTTTCAAAATGCCCAACACATCTTCCTTCCTGACAAGTATTTCCTCGAGCTTACCAATCTGTTTCACACTGTCCTCTCCAACAATATCGCCCCTCTCATTTGTAAATACAGAAGAAAAGTACTCGTTCAAGGCCTCTCCTATCTCTTCAGACTCAATACACAATCTCCCGCTACTGTCCTTGATCGGACCTACCCTCGCTCTAGTCATTCTCATATTTCTCACATATGTGTAAAAGGCCTTGGGGTTTTCCTTGATCCTACCCGCCAAAGATTGTTCATGCCCTCTCTTAGCTCTCCTAATCCCTTTCTTCAGTTCCCTCCTGGCAATCTTGTATCCCTCCAATACCCTGTCTGAACCTTGTTTCCTCAGCCTTACATAAGTCACCTTTTTCCTCTTAACAAGACATTCAACCTCTCTTGTCAACCATGGTTCCCTCACTCGACCATCTCTTCCCTGCCTGACAGGGACATACATATCAAGGACACGTAGCACCTGTTCCTTGAACAAGTTCCACATTTCACTTGTGTCCTTCCCTGCCAGCCTATGTTCCCAACTTATGCACTTCAATTCTTGTCTGACAACATCGTATTTACCCTTCCCCCAATTGTAAACCTTGCCCTGTTGCACATACCTATCCCTCTCCATTACTAAAGTGAAAGTCACAGAATTGTGGTCACTATCTCCAAAATGCTCCCCCACTAACAAATCTATCACTTGCCCTGGTTCATTACCCAGTACTAAATCCAATATTGCCCCTCCTCTGGTCGGACAATCTACATACTGTGTTAGAAAAGCTTCCTGGACACACTGCACAAACACCACCCCATCCAAACTATTTGATCTAAAGAGTTTCCACTCAATATTTGGGAAGTTAAAGTCGCCCATGACTACTACCCTATGACTTCTGCACCTTTCCAAAATCTGTTTCCCAATCTGTTCCTCCACATCTCTGTTACTATTGGGGGGCCTATAGAAAACTCCTAACAAGGTGACTGCTCCTTTCCTATTTCTGACTTCAACCCATACTACCTCAATAGGGTGATACTCCTCGAACTGCCTTTCTGCAGCTGTTATACTATCTCTAATTAATAATGCCACCCCCCCACCTCTTTTACCACCCTTCCTAATCTTATTGAAACATCTATAACCAGGGACCTCCAACAACCATTTCTGCCCCTCTTCTATCCAAGTTTCCGTGATGGCCACCACATCGTAGTCCCAAGTACCGATCCATGCCTTAAGTTCACCCACCTTATTCCTGATGCTTCTTGCGTTGAAGTATACACACTTCAACCCATCTCCGTGCCTGCAAATACTCTCCTTTGTCAGTGTTCCCTTCCCCACTGCCTCATTACATGCTTTGGCGTCCTGAATATCGGCTACCTTAGTTGCTGGACTACAAATCCGGTTCCCATTCCCCTGCCAAATTAGTTTAAACCCTCCCGAAGAGTACTAGCAAACCTCCCTCCCAGGATATTGGTGCCCCTCTGGTTCAGATGCAACCCGTCCTGCTTGTACAGGTCCCACCTTCCCCAGAATGCGCTCCAATTATCCAAATACCTGAAGCCCTCCCTCCTACACCATTCCTGCAGCCACGTGTTCAACTGCACTCTCTCCCTATTCCTAGCCTCGCTATCACGTGGCACCGGCAACAGACCAGAGATGACAACTCTGTCTGTCCTGGCTTTCAACTTCCAGCCTAACTCCCTAAACTTGTTTATTACCACCACACCCCTTTTCCTACCTATGTCGTTGGTACCAATGTGCACCACGACTTCTGGCTGCTCACCCTCACCCTTAAGGATCCTGAAGACACGATCCAAGACATCCCTGGCCCTGGCACCCGGGAGGCAACATACCTTCCGGGAGTCTCGCTCGCGACCACAGAATCTCCTATCTATTCCCCGAACCATTGAATCTCCTACAACTATTGCTTTTCTATTCTCCCCCCTTCCCTTCTGAGCCCCAGAGCCAGACTCCGTGCCAGAGACCTGACCGCTAGGGCCTTCCCCCGGTAGGTCATCCCCCCCAACAGCATCCAAAACGGTATACTTGTTTTGAAGGGGAACGGCCACGAGGGATCCCTGCACTGTCTGCCTGTTTGTTTTTTTCCCCCTGACTGTAACCCAGCTATTCTTGTCCTGTACCTTGGGTGTGGTTACCTCCCTGTAACTCTTCTCAATCACCCCCTCTGCCTCCCGGATGATCCGAAGTTCATCCAGCTTCAGCTCCAGTTCCCTAACACGGTCTTTGAGGAGCTGAAGTTGGGTGCACTTCCCGCAGGTATAGTCAGTGGGGACACCGGTGGTATCCCTCACCACCCACATCCTACAGGAGGAGCATGTAACTGGCCTAGCCTCCATCCCCTCTTACCTTAAAGAATATAGCTGCTGTGTGGACTAACTAGATCTCCGCCCTCCGACTCTGCTCCCAGTCAGCTACACTTCCTGTAAACTCCTGGCTCTCTTCGCACTCTTTGCGGAAATGTCGGAAACAAAATGAAAGGAGCACCTTACTCCCTCCTCACCTAACTCCCTCGGTCACCAAACTCTCACTATAGCTCTCAAAAAGCACCAAATTCAGCACTCAGTGCAAAAATGTAGCGACAAGGGGAGTGATAGAGAGGTGCTTTGGCGTGCTGAAGATGCGTTTCAGGTGCCTGGACCTCTCTGGGGGCGCCCTCCAGTATTGGTCAGATAGGGTCGGCCGCATCATTGTGGTGTGCTGCGTCCTGCACAACATAGCCCAACAGAGGGGCGATGTGCCGCAGGCAGAGGAGGGCGGAGTGGAGGAGCAGCAGGAAGAGGCGCAGTCCTCCCCAGATGAGGGGGATGGGGGCAATGGTCAGGGCAGACGGGCTAGACACAGGCGGGTGGCTGTCCACCGTTACCGGCTGGCCCAGCGGGCACGGGACAGACTGATAGCCGCCCGCTTCACTGACTAGATGGGCGTGGGAATCGGATAGTATGGCCACAGACCGCACACCATGGCAACAGCCGACCACCCACACCCCCCACCCATCCACCCACCCAGCACCCTCACCCCCCTCCCCAACCCCACCCACCCCACCCGCATGCACACCACCCCCCCCCCCCCCCCCCCATTGCCGATCCACCTGCGGCACAACGGCCGGGCTCACACAGTTGCGGGTGGACGCGTGTCTATTGCAGGCCATGGAGGATGATGACAACCCGCCCTGCGGTGAGCTCCTGGCTCCACATCGTTGGACTATGTCTGACCCATGGCCACAGTACCACCATCCACCTGGACCATCCCTGCATGCGGCTGTGACACTGCAGCGCACGGTCCCGTCCTCTGCCCGGGGGGATGTTGATGGCGGCCCAGGGGGAAGGGGGCAGACTCACCTGGGGCTGAGGTAAGACCACCCCTCACACACACACTTGCGCTCAATGTACATGACACCCCCGCATGCTTTGGACAGAGCACAAAGGCAGCTTCTGTAGGTGTAACATTGACTTTAATAACTAAACGAGTTCATGCACGTGCCCTAGCCCCTAAAACTCATCTGTGCCCTGCACCCGTGCCAACTTACTCAGTGTCTAATTGTTTGGCCTTACGGGCCCTTTGACTACGTCTACGTGGTTCCCCAGACGGTACAGCAGAACTGGAGGTGGACTCCTGTGATTCCTGCCCTCTGACACTGGATCCCTTTGGCGGCCGTTTCCTGGGGCGTCCTGGCCTAGATGGGCCAGGCTGCGGCCCGGGCGACTGGGATGGCGAGCTGCCAGCCTGTCCTGCCCGTTGCCCACCCGATACACCTGGGACAGAAGGGGGGGAGTCCGAGATGTCGCGGTGTTCCGGGACCTCCCCTACAGGGGGAGCCGGGACGGACCACACCACCTCCTCCTCCCTCAGGGTGCCCAATGGCCCCCAGGCCTCTACATGGGTGGGGGATGCGAACAGACTGGCCATCCGACGCCCCCCCGACATCTGGCGCTGCCAGTCCTGGAGGCCTGTGCTGGTATCGACAGGGGTCTGCAGGTTTGCAGCCATGGAGCCCAGGGGGTTGGCAAACCCTGTCTGTGACAGTGCGACGCCGGCTCGCACATGGCCACTGGTGCCGATGCCCTCAGCGATGGCCTGCAGAGACTGGGCCATGGCCTGCTGAGACTGGGCCATGGCCTGCAGACACTGGGCTATGGACTGCTGAGACTGGGCCATGGCATTGAGCGCCTCTGCCATCTGGCGCTGGCACTGGCTCATGGCCTCCTGTGAGAGGGCAGCCATGTCCTGGGCCACACAGACGCCGCCTGCACAGAAAGCCCCAGGCCTCGCAAACCGTTCCCCATGTCTCTCACCGTCGCACCCATTGCCTCCACCGCGGACGCCACCCGTGCGGTGTCGGCCTGGGTGGCACGCATGACCGGCGCCACTTCCAGCTCCTGGACGCGGGTGGACTCCTCTACCTGCGACTGCAGCCGCCGCAAGCCGGCCGTCACCCTCTTCGCTCGTCTCCGGGTCGGTGGTTGCATCGGATCTATGTGTGGGTGTGGTAACTCCAGGAACCCGGGATCCATCTGGGCGGCAGATGTTCGCTTGGGCTGGGCTGCCCTCCGACCGCCCGGCCCCTCTGCTGCTCCTACCTCCACCTGCTGTACCGGGACGGCTGTGTTGTGCGCACCAGTGAGTGTACCAGACGCCTCATCACTAAAGTGCCCAACCGAGGTGAGTGTTTCTGCGATGGTGGAGGGTGTTGGTGACAGCAGTGGCGTTGTGTCATGCTCTTCGTCCCACTCTGAGTCCATGGCACTTTGGGGTGGGGGTTCGTCTCCACCCACCCACTCTGAGTCACTGTCCGGTATTTCGTCTTCCTGGGTAGTGCTGTCCCGGGTAGGGGTGACATGGGCAGTGCTGTCCCGGGTAGGGGTGTCCTGGGTAGTGGTGTCCTGGGTAGTGGTGTCCTGGCTCGGATGTGACGGGGGCCTGTGGCTGCCCCCCTCGTCGCTGGGTGGCACGCGCCTGCCTCGTCGCTCCCGCACGTGACGGGGGTGTCGTCTCCCTGTTGCTCCAGGTCTTTCCGTCTCCCGTGGTGTGCGAGGGGCATCCTGCGGGCGTCGCATGCCGGAGGGTCCAGGTCTCTCCGTCTCCCGTGGCCTCCGAGGGGCATCCTGCGGGCGTCGCATGCCGGAGGGTCCAGGTCTCTCCGTCTCCCGTGGCCTCCGAGGGGCATCCTGCGGGCGTCGCATGCCGGAGGGTCCGGGTCTCTCCGTCTCCCGTGGCCTCCGAGGGGCATCCTGCGGGCGGTCTGCATCTGCGGGGATGGGTGCCTCAACGTTTGCTCCTGCGATACACAATGAAGCATGCATGGTTAGACACGCAGGCAGTGATCAGGTGATATGGGGGAGGGGGGATATGGGGCAGGGGGGATATGGGGACGGGCTGTCGGTGGCTCACTTGCTAGTACGCCCCCGACCTCTGCATCAGCAACCTCCCGGTCGTCAGGTCCGCCAGCCAGTTCCAGGGCCCTTTCCTCGTGTTCGGTCAGTGGCCTCTCATCAGCGGGGCCCCCTCCAGTCCTCACATGCTCCCTATTGTTGTGTGCGCGCTTCTCCTGTGGCAGGGGGGTGGGTGGGGGTGGTGGCAGGGGTAAAAGGCAATAGTGTTAGGCAGGTATATGAATGCACGCCATCGGTTGCGCGTGCATTGCAGAGGTTAAGGTTAGGGCTGGATTCACTTGGGGATATGGGGGAGGGGGGATATGGGGGAGGGGGTTTTGGGGGGATATGGGGAGGGGGGATATGGGGAGGGGGGATATGGGGGAGGGGGGATATGGGGGGGGGATATGGGGGAGGGGGGATATGAGGGAGGGGGGATATGGGGGAGGGGGGATATGGGGATGGGGAGGGGGTGCTGTGGGGGAGGGGGGATATGGGGGAGGGTGGGATATGGGGAGGGGGATATGGGGTATATGGGGAGGGGGGATATGGGGGAGAGGGGGATATGGGGAGGCTCACCCTGCCTGCTCTGACGAGGTCGTTCACCTTCTTGTGGCACTGGGTGCCTGTCCGTGGTGTCAGGGCCGCAGCGGTGACGACCTCTGCCACCTCCCTCCACAGACGCCGGCTGTGGCGTGGGGCAACTCTGTGGCCGTGCTTGGGATACAGGGCATCCCTCCTCTGCTCCACTGCGTCCAGGAGCGCCTCCACATCGCGTGACTCGAACCTCGGGGCTGAGCGGCGGCCAGCCATCCAGTCAGGTGTTCCGGTCGGGTGTTCTGGTCGGGTGGGGGGGAGCAGCGCGGCCTTATGAGCCGTCACGCCGTGCGGCGCGTATGACGCTGCACGGCGGCAACCACGTGCGCAAGCGCGGATCCCGTTACGTCGCTGCTAGCCCATTTCGGGCCGGAGACTTTCGAACCATTTTTCCGACGTGACGCAAGTCGGATTTGCGCCGTTTTTTGTGCCGATCGGCGGACTTTCCGCCGATAACGGAGAATTTCGCCCATAATCTCTGCAAATTGCTGATGTTTTATGATGCAGCTGAGTTTGATACGCACTTCTCTCCAGTTTTGGATTATTTCTACATCTTCTTCAAGCCTAGGCGGGTTTCAGTAGCAAAAGGAAGTGCTTACTCAGAAGATGGGTGGCATTGGCACTCCTGTTTCATGGAGTCATCACAGCAGGGGGAAATTCCCAAGTAAAAATCCCGTTTCCTGATTGGGGGCATTTTTCTAGCTGTATTCTTAATTTCCAAGATGTCAGCCTTTGCTCAGTGCGAGCACCCTCACCTCGGTCTCAGAACGTCATGGATTCAAACCCCTACTCCAGAAATTTAAGTGCATAGTCCAGGCTGTCATTACTCTTGCATTTGGAGATGTTAACCGTACCCAATTCATTTTTTCCAATTAAGGGGCAATTTAGCATGACCAATCCACTTACCCTGCACATCTTTTGGATTGTGGGGGCGAAACCCACGCAAACACGGGGAGAATGTGCAAACTCCACATGGACAGTGTCCCAGAGCCGTGATCGAACCTGGGACCTCGGCGCCGTGAGGCAGCAATGCTAACCACTGCGCCATCATGCTGCCCTGCCCTGTGCAACTGGACTCAAAAGTGACTTTACACTTTCCTTCTTACCTTCCTAAAGGTGCTGACTTCAACTGGTAACTCAACATATATCAGGAATCAAACTGGAACCTTCTTGTTCTGCACCAGGCAATGCTGGGGCTGTTTAGCACAGGGCTAAATCGCTGGCTTTGAAAGCAGACCAAGGCAGGCCAGCAGCACTGTTCAATTCCTGGAACAGCCTCCCTGAACAGGCGCCGGAATGTGGTGACTAGAGGCTTTTCACAGTAACTTCATTGAAGCCTACTTGTGACAATAAGCCATTTTCATTTCATTAAGTGCTGCTTAAAATTAAAAATGTCATCTCAGCAACAAACCTTGACAGTTTCTATGCAAAGTGCTTAAACTAGTGTTGGCCACTAGAAATCACTGACTACCACAGATAGTCAGATTGTCATTTTAGCCACAAGCACTAACTTTAGTTGAACACATCTTACACCTACATAATAATAATAATCCTACACACTATACAGTTAAATATACAGTCCAAAGATGTGCAGGTTAGGTGGATTGGTCATGCTAAACATTTCCCCTTTGTGTCCAATGATGTGCAAATTTGGTTACAGGGTTGAGGGGATGGGGCGGGGAATGGGCCTAGGTAGAGTGCTCTTTTGGAGGGTTGGTGCAGACCCGATTGACCAAATGGCCGCCTCCTGCACTGTAGGGATTCTATGGTTCTACACTTAACAATTATGTATTTGTAGCCAAGGAAGTAAAGAACTCACAAAATCATAAAACACTTGCACACTCAGCATTTTAGTTTACCAACAAAAGCACAAAATGGTAAAGTTTAGATCCATACATGATGCGAATGATTATTAAGACCACATGCCCAATGACAGAGTTTATTACTCAGCTTTTTATTTACCAATCAGAAATGCAATTAGCCATATCTGGATTCCCAATTAGCCATATGGGGCTAGCGGCCAACATACTGGACAACACTATCTTAAATTGCTCGGAGAAACTGACATATGTGGCTCTTTAGAGTTTGATCACTTCTGCAAACTGGCCTTTTTTTTTATAAAGACCTTTTCTTCATGCTGCTTTAGCTTGCAGTGCATGAACAAATAATTCATCTAATTGGGTTTTTAAATGCCAGCATGACTCCAGGAAGGCTTCGAATGAACTGAAGTTTTCTTTAATGAATCTGCAAAAGCAGCACAAGTGAAAGCTCTGGTTGCTGACTTGAGTGGTGCTTTATTAACGGAACAGAGCCCATGAAGAGCAATAAGGTGTCAGATTTAATCAAATCTGCTTTCATTTTAGCACTGCTTTAGTCTGAGTTGCATACTACAAAATCAAGCTGCCTTACCCTGATCTTAGTTCCACATAAAAAATGGGTCTACGATGTAGACATCCGGGTAAAGAGGCTGGATTTATGAGTATAAAGGCTTGGTGACATGATGACAATCATCAAAATCCAGGTTAAAACAAAGCCAGTAGGGAAAGCACGGTGGCGCAGTGGTTAGCAGTGTTGCCTCACGGCGTCAAGTACCTGGGTTCGATCCCGGCCCCAGGTCACTGTCCATGTGGGGTTTGCACATTCTCCCCGTGTCTGTGTGTGTCTCACCCCCTCAACCCAAAATGATGTGCAGGATAGGTGGATTGGCCACGCTAAATTGCCCCTTAATTGGAAAAAAAAGAATTGGGCACTCTAAAAAAAAATTTTAAATGAAGAAAAGAAAGAAAAAATGAAAACAAAAAACAAAGCCAGTAAAAAAGCAACTTTATTAATTTCAGCCGTCCTATTACGGAAGATACAATAAAGCTCACTGTTACTCCACTGGGAATTGGAGGTCAGATAACTGCTTACAGAGGTGGCAGATTCTAGTTTGGGGCTCATGGTAAGATTCTTGCCTTTAAGTTAATAGGTTGTGAGTCAAAATTCTTGAGCAAAAGCCAGAGGATGTAATCCCTGTGGATACTGCAGAGCAGGACTGAGGGAAAGGTACACTGTTGAATTGGCTGTGTTTAACGTGATATGAAACCGAGGCACCTGGGCAGCAGGGTGGCACAGTGGTTAGCATTGCTGCCTACGGCGCTGAGGACCCGGGTTCCAATCCTGGCCCTGGGTCACTCCCCGTGTCTGCGTGGGTTTCACCCCCACAACCCAATGATGCCCAGGATTGGTGGATTGGCCATGCTAAATTACCCCTTAATTGGAAAAAATAATTGGGTACTCTAAATTTATAAAAAAGAAAAAAAAAATGAAACCGTGGCACAATCTACCTCTCAGGTGAATGCAACATTCTACTACATTCCTGAAAAATGAGCAGCAGAGTTATTTCTCTCTGGTGCCAGTTCTCAATTAACAACATTTTTTATTTTTAAAAATAAATTTAGAGTACCCATTTCATTTTTTACAATTTAGGGGTAATTTAGCTTGTTCAATCCACCTACCTGCACATCTTTGTGTTGTGGGGGCGAAACCCACGCAACACAGGGAGAATGTGCAACCTCCACACAGACAGTGACCCAGAGCCGGAATCGAACCTGGGACCTCAGCACTGTGAGACTGCAGTGTTAACCACTGAGCCACCATGCTGCCCTCTCAACTAACAAAATTAATTTTCTTCTTGTTACCTTATTGCTGTTTGTGGGAGCTCGCTGTGCTCAAATTGGCTGGGGCATTTCTTGCATTACAAAGTGACGACACTTAAAAAATAGTTCATTGGCTGCAAAGAGCTTTGGATGTCGCGAAAGGTGTTCTAATTAATGCAAGTCTTTCATCTTTAACTGTGTGTTGAATTGACTTTTTCTAGCCACAATGCCAAGTGATATACTACTGCTGGCCTTAGCACTCCTCAGCCAATGAAGGAAAAGCTGGTTTGTCACCAGTGCCAATTTTTAAAATTAGACTGATTACTAATAACCTGACATTTATCTTTGTGCCTATTTCTGGTGATCATATCTGAATACTATTTAAACAGTGAGTGTTCCTGACACCTGGCAAGGAAGATTTACTGAGCTGAATATCGGTGGGGTTGATCGTAGTCATTAGCCAAGCGGATCTCATCATTCCAACTGTACGCACTCATTCAGCTCCTGGATTTACGCTGTCAGGCTTGGGATTTCATCCAAGTTAGTAGCTCTGATCAGGCCATCAGCACTTGCTGTTTAAATGAGAATATCTTTGACAAATGAACAGACCTAAAGAGAGAGAGGAAGCTCAGGGAGAACAAGGAAAAAACTAGAAGAAAGGAAAATGACAGATGAAAGGTGATTTGACAGGAAAGTGAAGCAAAAGCGAAAGAGGAAGTCTGGGGCAGAGGCGGATCTACTATGAAAATAATGAAGCTTAAGTTTCAGGGCCCCTAATCCCGAAGGGGCCCCAGAAGCGACTTTAGTCCACATTGCTTAAAATTTTTGGGTCTACTGCATGAGAAGGGGGTTTTTTAAAAATAATAATATTAATATTAAAGTGTAATTCAATACAAAATAATAGTTAAAATAAAAATTAAAAGGTTATTAAAGTATCATGTAGGCTAGCCGTAAAGGAAAAAACATTCAAATTAAGGATGTTTCATTCTAAATATATTTAATATAAAATAATTATAAATAATTTAAAACACTATTAACATTTATGACAGAAATACAAATAGTATATGACGTGTCGTAACAAAAAAGGGGAGCCGTTGAAAAGGCAATCACAATGCTAACGTGAATTTTCACTGTGATAGCACCCGTGATAGCGATCCAGACAAGAATTTTTTTCAATAAAGTGTTCATAAGGATACACTATTTTAATTACCCCTACTCAAAAATAAATGTTATATTTAGAAAAGTAAGGTAAGTAATAAAGGTGAAATAGTGTTAGATTAGCCTAAGCCTATTGTTTTTATGAAGAGGTGAACGGAAGGTAGGCTACGACCGCATAGCCTAGGCTAATACTATATTACAAGTATTTATGAAAAAGTAATGAAAGGGTGAATTTGTGTTAAATTACAGGTGTTTATTATGAAAAGTGTTCAAATAATGACATTGCAAGGAAACTCTCATATGACAAAACTGTACGTGAATATGTTGCTAGAAAAAACAGAAAAAGAGTATTTTGTAAAATGTGCTTCATGTAGTATGTATTCTCATAGGTGTCTAAAATAAAAGATTATATTGACTGTTGTTTTTTCTATGTTTTATTTCATCATTCTATGATGCATCATGCATGTATATAACGTTTCCCTAATTTTCATCCCCCCATAACTCGAAAACTATAAGGCATAGGAAACCTTTATATACACCAGTGACTTTGACATGTGAGATAATCCAGTACAGCAATTTTAATCAAAATCTGAGATGTAGTGGTTAAATTTTTTTTTTAATTGTGGTGATCTGTTGTGGAACAACCCCATTGAAGAAGATAATAGTGATTACCCAGATCTCATTGCTGGTTGCACCATAGAAAGCATCCTATCGGGCTGCATCACAGCCTGGTATGGCAACTGCTCGGCCCAAGACTGCAAGAAGCTTCAGAGAGATGGGATGCCTCCCATCCATTGACTCCATCTACACCTCCTGCTGCCTGGGGAAAGCGGGCAGCATAATCAGAGACCCCTCCCACCCAGCTTACTCACTCTTCCAACTTCTTCCATCGGGCAGGAGATACAAAAGTCTGAGAACACGCACGAACAGACTCAAAAACAGCTTCTTCCCCGCTGTCACCAGACTCCTAAACGACCCTCTTATGGACTGACCTCATTAACACTACACCCCTATATGCTTCACCCGATGCCAATGTTATGTAGTTACATTGAGTACCTTGACTTATTGCCCTATTATGTATTTTCTTTTTATTTCCTTTTCTTTTCATGTACTTAATGATCTGTTGGGTTGCTCGCAGAAAAATACTTTTCACTGTACCTTGGTGCACGTGACAATAAACAAACAAAATCCAATCCAGATTCACTTTTCCTGCCCCCCCCCCCCCCCACCTGGCAGTGTGGGGTGGCTTCAATGGGAAATTCCATTGACAAAGAGCGCACGACTGAGGAACACGTGGCTGGGTGGGGGACTAGAGAATCCCGCCAAAGAGGCTCATCTCCCAGTCTTAGGATGTGCCTGGAAACGCAGCTTATTTCTCAGGAGGCCCAACCACCGGCCTCAGAGTGCTTCCGGAGACGCAGCTCATTTTCAAGAAGCCCATCTTCTTTCTTCAAACTAACATCCCTGGCAAGATCACAGTGATAATAGGGGGAGAGGAAAAGAAGGAAGAGTGCAAGAAACAGAGAAAGCAGACCTCGGTGCAATGTAAGAAAGTTTGAAGGAAGAAAGAAAAATAAGGGGAAAATATAAATTAAAAAATGAAGGCGGATAGCATATTCCTTTTCATGGGGGCCAATTTTAGAATGGTTGAGGACGATTGGATCTGATAGTTTTGTTAAAAATTCAAATTGGCTTCATTGTGGATGTGTGGCCACAACATTTAGTCGGCGAGCATTCCAGAGTCCCTACGATAATTTTGCCACTGATTATACTTATAGTAGCATTACTTTAGCAGGAGGATCTGGCAGATTGTGCCTATGCCTCCTGTAATCAGTGAGTCAAGCCTAGACTTTCTGATTTTGAAGTTGTTTAGATCCACTGGCAATTGGAAACTTGGCCTGAAATGGAAGGGGCTTGTTTTATGAGATCAAATCATTGTGACCTGCATTCAGCAACATTGCATCTGTTTGACAGAGAGTGCACAACAATGACAAATTATGAGGGACTTGATAGTTCAAGCTGCTACTCAATTTGTCGGGGCCCTTTTTTGGGCTGATTTGGCAGAGCTCATTTACATTGAGGTGACCCGGCATCCATTTTCAGGAATGTTCCTGTGCACTCTGACTAGTTTCTAGGGATCTACAGCACTCTTGAAGGCATTGGAAGAAACTGACAGATAAATGACCTTAATATGGAGCCAGGAACAGCAGGAGTAAATGAATGCTGTAGGTCAATTTCCTGACACATTGGACAAAATCTTACCAGAATTTGGCAAAGTACCAACCTGACAGTGCCAACAAGCCAGTGCCAACCTGTGCCAGGGGGCAGTGCCAGGGCACTGCCCGGGCATGCCCCCCTCCCTGGGCTCTACTTACCTCTGCGCCCCCGGAAGGATCCCCCGACTGAATTTAATTTTGGCCAAACCTGTTGTAAATCTGATATTCAAATACATTCAAATCTATTTAAATGAGGTTCCCGCCCACAAACGTGACATTGCCGACAAGGGGTGGGGAGTTTGAGTTTGAACTGACTGACATTTGAGGGGCCTGGACTTGTGGACCAGTGTTGGGATATTCAGTGGCAGCCTATGCATATAGGTGTTGAGAAAGGATAATACTCAGGCAGACAAGTTCCGTGCACCAATCATCCCACACCAATTATTGGGTGCTATCCAATTCTGGCCTCCTTTAAGACAACTTCAAGTGCAGGATTTGACTGCTGTAGGGACTGCCCCAATGGTAAGAGCAGAAACAAAAGCAGAATACAGTAAGAGCTCCTGCAAGTAGATAGAAAGGAAGAGAGTAGCTAAAATAAACCTTGATCCCTTAGAGGATGAGAGTGGGGAATTAGTCATGGAAAATATGGAAACAGCAGCGATTCCAAGTAAGTGTTTTTATCTATCTTCATAGTAGAAAAAAATCCCAATAAAAAGGAGAAAATCAATGGGTAAAAATGAGGGAGGAACATAAAATAATCACTATCACCAGAAAAAGTACTTGGGATACTAAGAGGATTAAAGGCTGACAAACCCTTACACCCGCTGGCTGGCATCTTAGAATCATAAAATAAATAGCTGCAGTGATAGTAGATACATTGGTTGTGATCTTTTGAAATTCCCTCGACTTTGGCAAGATTGGAAAATCCCTACTGTGACACCTCTATTCAAGAAAGGAAGGAGACAGGAAGCTGAAAACTAGGCCAGTTAGCCTAACATCTGTCACTGGCAAAATGCTGGAATCCACTATTAAAGAAGTAATATCAGGTGATTTATAAAATCCTAATCTTTGAGAATAGTTTTCTAAAGGGGAGCCAGGAGATGTTGTGAACTTGGATTTCCAAAACCATTTGATAAGGTGCTATAAAAAAGATTACTTCACTGGATGAGAACTTATGGTGTTGGGGCTAAGATGGTAGCGAAACAGAGACCTGGATTTTGTGGTCCTGCCATTGGCAGGCATCGTCACAGACTGGGTGGGAAAATTTAGAAAGCCATTTTAATGTCGGGGTCGGAATCCCACCCAGAGAATCAGAATAAATGGGTCATATTCAGGTTGTTAAACTGTAACAAGTGAGGTGCCCCTGCAATCTTTATGAATGTTTTGGATGATGAGACTAACTGTATCGTAGCCACATTTGATGATGATGATGAGGGGTTATGGAGAACGGGCAGGACGATGGCGTTAAGGCCAGGATGAGATCAGCCATGATCGAATGGCAGAGCAGACTCAATAGGCCAAATGACCTAATTCGGCTTCACTGTCTTATGAACTTATGATACAAAGATAAGTAGGGCGGCAGGGTGGTGCAGTGGTTAGCACTGCTGCCTCACGACGCTGTGGACCCGGGTTCGATCTCGGCCCCGGGTCACTGTCCGTGTGGATTTTGCACATTCTCCCCGTGTCTACATGGGTCTCACCCCCACAACCCAAAGATGTGCAGGGTAGGCGGATTAGACATAATAAATTACCCCTTAATTGGAAAAAAATAATTGGGTACTCTAAATTTATTTTTAAAAGCTACAAAAATAAGTAGAAAAGAAAGTTGTGAGGCAGTGCAAAGAGTCTGCAAGGGGACGGAAAATGTAGGAAAATGTGAGGTTGTCTTTGGTAAGGAGAATAGAAAAAGAGAGCACATTCTCCCCGGGTCTGTGTGGGTCTCACCCCCACAAACCCAAAGATGTACAGGGTAGGTAGATTGGCCACACTAAATTGCCCCTGAATTGGGAAAAAAAGAATTGGGTACTCTAAATTTATTCAAAAAAATAATAAAAAAAGAATATTATTTAAATATAGGGAGACTGCATTCACAAAAATTAAGCACGCAGTACAGTAAGTAATCAGGAAGATAACTGATACTCAGAAGGTCAGGCAACGTCCGTAGAGAGAGGAAAACAGAATTGAACATTTCACGTCAGTGTCCATTTGCCAGAAATGGGAAAAGTTAGAGATGTAGCAGGTTGAAGCAAATATAGGGCAAGGAATGGGGGTGATATGGGAAAAGAACAATAGGGAAGGTCTGTGATAGGGTGGAAAGATTAAATGACAGAAGGGTTGATGATGCAGTGAAACCATGGATGAGTAAAGAAACAAAAGATGAGTTGACTGAATGTGTAAATGGGAAAAGTAAAATCATCACCATCTGAAAAATGTTAATGCAGAACTTATGATTTGAAATAATTGAAGTCAATGTTGAGTGAGGAAGACTGTAAAATGTTTAATTGAAAGGTAAGGAGCTTCATTGGAACACTCATTGAGGCTGAGGACAGAGATGTCAGAGTGGGGATGGGCAGAGAATTAAAACAAGAATCGACCAGAAGCTTGGGGTGATGCTGACTAAAAGGAAGTGGTGTGGAAGGTCAATGTAGAGGAGATGGCATTGTGAGGAATTAATGCCTTATAATAAATCAAAAGAAGTACAAGTAAATCCTGGAAGGTGTGTTTGGAATGTTGGCTTGTGATGAAAAGGTAAAATGCTAGATGCTGCATTACCTGTGTTGGTACACAAAGGTGCCATGGGAAGGTGACAGAGGAGTGGACCATGGTGTTGCAGAGAAAGGGCTCCCTGCAAAATGCACCCCCCTCCCCTCCACTCCACTGCGCCACCACCACAATACACCCGCCCTACCCCACCCCTGAAACACCACCCGAGATCTATCATCACTTTTAGGCAGTCCACCTTCTTTCTTCAAGAGTGGGTCAACGATGTTGGGGGCCTTTTTAATATGGCTCCCGGACATGATGGTGAACTACCTTCCATCCAGGCCTCCCCTGCCATTGAACATGGCGTAAAAAGCCCGAGTGCATAATTAATGAAGTTGGGGTTGGAAGATTTGTTGTGGTATCCCACCAGGTGCCACTGGAGGAAACACTCCATGTTCCCGCCCTGGCCACAACATTTAGACTCAAAATGGGAGAATTCTGGCCTCTGCTTCTCCCTCTACTTGATGCTGTCTGACCTACTTCCCAGCATTTTCTGTTTTTCTTTCAGATTTATATATATATAATAATCTTTATTATTGTCACAAGTAGGCTTACATTAACACTGCAATGAAGTTACCGTGAAAAGCCCCTAGTCGCCCCATTCCGGTGCCTGTTCGGGTGCAAGGAGGGAGAATTCAGAATGTCCAATTCACCGAACAGCACGTCTTTCAGAGCACCCGAAGGAAACCCACGCAGACACAGGGAGAACGTGCAGACTCCGCACAGACAGTGACCCAAGCCGGGAATCGAACCTGGGACCCTGGAGCTGTGAAGCAACTGTGCTAACCACTGTGTTACCGTACCGCCCTTATTCCAATATTTCCAATATTTATAGCATTTTGCTTTGGTGTGGTTGTTGTTATTCATTTTATCCTATCTTAGGTCTTATTTGTCTTCTAACTTTTCAGCAGGATTGTTCACAGCTTTACCTGGGAGATTAATCAGATTCTGAACAATTCTGGAGAACCCAGAAGAGTTGGCAACCCTATCTGAAATAACTCCAGGGAAAACACACTTTAAAAGGTAAAAGCCACATTTTCTGTTAAAATACTACTGGTACAGGTAATTAATCCAGTAAGACCAACTGGCTGTTGGAAGTACACAGAGTCTCTAGGTGTGACACAGACATCAAAGAAAGGAGCTCTTGTCAGTGACTTAACAGGATGCGTCAATTCTTACTTTTGGAGCTCGTTAACTGCAAATTCAGCAAGGCTGCTGGCACAGCAACTGGTGCCCCGAGCGAGGGAGCAGCAATTGATTAAAATGTGCCTGTGTGCTTTCAGGTAGGGCATCATTGGGCTCAGTTGTGATGCCCCAAACATTGATGCCACACCTCAACATCAAGATCCCAATGCACATTCTGCCCATCTGCCTACGTAGGCCTTTGCGGCCTTTGTGAATTGCATCAAGAATTATATCCACATGTGACTGCTGTGCGAGTGCGAGGCATTGCTTTTAGTCAAACTAACTCAATGGTTGTGTGCTTGGCTCTGGGTCAGAAGGTCATGACTTGGACTTGAGCACATGAATATATAATAATTTTTATAATTGTCACAAATAGGCATACATTAACACTGCAATGAAGTTACTGTGAAAATCCCCTAGTCGCCACACTCCGGCACCTGTTCGGGTACAGAGAGGGAGAATTCAGAATGTCCAATTCATCTAACAAGCATGTCTTTTGGGAGGAAACCGGAGCACGCGGAGGAAACCCATGCAGATACAGGGAGAATGTGCAGGCTCCGCACAGGCAGTGACCCAAGTGGGAATCGAACTGGGGATCCTGGCGCTGTGAAGTAACAGTGCTAGCCACTTTTGATAGCCAGTTAAGTGTAGTAGTGAGGGGGTGCCACGGTGCTGTTGTTTGGATGAAATGTTTTGGGGGAGAAGATAGTATTGTCATTGGACTAGTAATCAGAGGCTCAGGCTAACACTCTGGGGAAATGGGCTCACGTGCCACCATGGAAGGGCAGCACGGTGGCGCAGTGGTTAGCACTGCTGCCCACGGCGTCAACGTCCCAGGTTTGATCCCGGCTCTGGGTCACTGTCCGTGTGGAGTTTGCACATTCTCCCCGTGCCTGCTTGGGTTTCGCCCCCACAACCCAAAGATCTGCAGGGTAGGTGGATTGGCCACGCTAAATTGCCCCTTAATTGGAAAAAATGATTTGGGCACTCTAAATTTTTTTTTTTAAAGTCCCACTATGGCACCTGATGGAATTTAAATTCAATCAATAAATGTGGACTGTAAAGCTCGTCTCAGCAATGGTGACGGTAAAACTATCATAAATTGTTTTAAAACATCTTAATGAGGAGGAAACTGTTGTGCCAGTGCATACTTTCTTACTTTGGATACCTCGACCCCCAAAATCTGGCCTGACACTTGGACACATCACAAAGCATTGCTGCCAGAAGGAGTGCCAATAATGGCGCTAAACCCTGTTGTACCTTCTAAGCCGCAGTGTGTCTTTAACATGTATACGATGGACAAATGACCACAAGTTGCTGAGTTTAATAATACTTCATTTCACACACACAAAGTTAATGTTAATCAGTCACACACACATACAAGTTGAACCCTAAGCTAACACGCTAGAAATACCTTAACTTAACTTCCAGGCGACTTTCATGGGATTGTGAGCATTGCTGGCAAGGCCAGCATTTGCTGCCATCCCTAATTGCCATTGAACTGAACTATCATAAATTGTTTTAAAACCTATCTGGTTGAGTAATGCCCTTTGGGAAAGGTAATCTCTAGCCTATAGGTGACTCCAAAACCCACAACAATGTGATTGACTCTTAACTGCCCTTTGAAACGCCCTAGCCAGCCACTCAGTTCAATGGCAATTAGGGATGGCAGCAAATGCTGGCCTTGCCAGCAATGCTCACAATCCCATGAAAGTCGCCTGGAAGTTAAGTTAAGGTATTTCTAGCGTGTTAGCTTAGGGTTCAACTTGTATGTGTGTGTGACTGATTAACATTAACTTTGTGTGTGTGAAATGAAGTATTATTAAACTCAGCAACTTGTGGTCATTTGTCCATCGTATACGTGTTAAAGACACACTGCGGCTTAGAAGGTACAACAGGGTTTAGCGCCATTATTGGCACTCCTTCTGGCAGCAATGCTTTGTGATGTGTCCAAGTGTCAGGCCAGATTTTGGGGGTCGAGGTATCCAAAGTAAGAAAGTATGCACTGGCACAACAGTTTCCTCCTCATTAAGATGTCAACACACTCATTTTTCTCGGGATCTAGGGCTGACTATTGGAGTGTATGCATCCATTTAGCAACTATGCTTTCAAATGGATCTTGGTCTTAGAGCAAAGCCCGAGCCAATTTATACCATCTTCATACCACAGTGGAGACAAGCATGTACCATAAACAATCCGGTACTGTTAGAGACACCAAAAAGCACTGTTGGGAGGTAGATGCACCAAACAGTCTTGGCAGAAGTGCTTGCATTGGTGCAGTCACTTTGGCACTGCCATGGGTTGTCCTTTCAGTCTACCCTCACAAGCTGACACTTTCCTTCACTATTTCTATACTGTATGGACTTTGTCAATTTGACGTAAGACCCTGGTCTGAATATCATATGCATGTAATCAGGCGGCCTTAAAATCACTTCTATCACTTCTGATTGACCTTTGCCAAATGTGCTTTTGGCATCAAGTGTACAACTGGGCACTGTGGAACTAAGTTGGATTGATGGATTTGTTTATTGTCCCGTGTACCGAGGTACAGTGAAAAGTATTTTTCTGCGAGCAGCTCAACAGATCATTAAGTACATGAGAAGAAAAGGGAATAAAAGAAAATACATAATAGGGCAACACAACATATACAATGTAACTACATAAGCACTGGCATCGGATGAAGCATACAGGGTGTAGTGTTAATGAGGTCAGTCCATAAAAGGGTCATTTAGGAGTCTGGTGACAGTGGGGAAGAAGCTGTTTTTGAGTCTGTTCATGCGTGTTCTCAGCCTTCTGTATCTCCTGCCCGATGGAAGTCAATAATGCCAATCAAAGGGGTGGCATGTGGAGCAGTGGTTAGCACTGGGACTGCGGCGCTGAGGACCCGGGTTCTAATCCCGCCCCTGGGTCACTGTCCGTGTGGAGATTGCACATTCTCCCCATGTCTGCATGGGTTTCACCCCCACAACCCAAAGATGTGCTATTTAGGTGGATTGGTCCCGCGAAATTGCCCCTTAATTTGGAAAAAAAATAATAATTGGGTACTGTAAAAAAAATGTTTTTTAAATGCCAATTTATTTTTAATGCCAATCGACATTGTGAAATGAGCACACCGATCTGTACCACACATAGTGCACATGTGCTCAGATTTCAATAACCAGATCAAGGCTTGATGTTGGAATCATTGCAAGCATATCCAGAAGATACTTTGAAACAGGGTTTTTCAAAGTGTGGGTCGTGACCCACGGGTGAGGCACGGGCAGGTGCCGGGATGGTCGTGGGGCGATGAGTCGCAGCGTTCCCACGATGGTCCCGATCGCAGAAGCACCCAACAGCTGCTACCGGCATTTAAATTGAGAATGGCAGCTGTTTTAAAATGAGAACAAAATGAGGCTGTGTGCAGTCTTCTGATCATAAACTGCCGCAGTGAGCAGATCAGCACACCTTGCATATACACGTGATGCAAGCACCCTGTATATACGTGCTTTTGGCGTGAAATCACGGAGCAGAGCCTTTTCCATTTTTGAGCTGCTAGCAAGAAAGGCAAAGGGATTGTGAAGATAGATTGCTGGATTGCAAAGGAGAGACAGGCTTCCAAAGACACAAATAGGCAGTGTGCCTACTGCCTGGAACTTACACCTGAATCTGCTGGAGAGAACTGCGCAGGAGAGTCCATGACAGGACAGAGCATTGATAGTGTTAGTTCTGTATAAAGCAACGGCAGGACGAATGAGGGGATGGGTACAAGAACCCGACACAGATTGGGTACAAATGGAGGAGGCATCCTGTAAAGGAACGAGCCTCCGGGCCCTGGCTACAGCAGCACTCCCGTCTTCCTCAACAGGATACCCAACAAGCCCAGTGGTAGTGGCCACGCTGAAAACGTGGACCCAATTGAGACAGCACTTCAGGATAACCAAAATGTCACCCATGGCCCCCACCTGCGGCAATCACAGATTCCCCCCCCAGCCATGCTACATACCACCTTCAAAAGATGGAGGCGGGAAGGAGGCACATTGACGGTCGGGGACTTCTACGTAGGGCGCAGACTGGCGACACTGGACGAATTGACGAGGAAGTGGAAACTAGCAAAAGGACAGGAATTGAGACCCCTCCAAATAAAACACTTCCTCCGCAAAGAGACAGTAATGTACCCCGGGGGCCCATAAAAACACGCTACTAGAGGACCTGATAGGCACAAGCAGCGAGAAGGGGGAGCTATGTGGGAAAATATACGGACAGCTACTGGACAGATCTCGAACCACCACTGGACGAGACCAGTCAAAAATGGGAGAACAAACTCGGGACAGAGGTGGGATGGGGACTCTGGAGCAAAGCACTGAGCAGGGCGAACTCCACCTCCTCCTGTGCAAGGCTAACCCTAATGCAGCTCAAAGTGGTGCACAGAGTGCACCTGACCAGAACCTAAATGAGCAGGTTCTTCCCAGAGGTGGAGGACAAATGTGAATGGTGGCAGAGGGGCCCGGCCAACCACACCCACATGTTTTGGGCTTGCCCCAAGCTTGCTGGGTTCTAGACAGCCTTCTCCGAGGCAATGTCCAAGGTTGTGAGGGTGAAGCCATGCCCAATAGTGGCAATCTTCAGGGTATCGGAGCAGCCAGAGTTACACATGGGGAAGGTGGCCAACGCCCTTGCTTTCGCTTCCCTAATCGCACGCCGGAGAATCCTGCTCGGCTGGCGATCGGCAGCACCACCCACAGCTGCAGACTGGCTCGCTGACCTCTCGGAATTTCTCCACCTGGAGAAGATTAAGTACGCCACCCAAGGATCAGAGGAAGGCTTCCTGGATACTTGGGGACAGTTCGTCGGCCTGTTCCAAAACCTATTCGAGGCCAGCAGCGAGGAGTAAGCTAAGGGGGAAAAGAAAGGATAGATGGGGAACCAAAGACTGTGCAACCCGAGGGGAGGGGGGGCAGAAGGAAGGTGGGGAAACCAAAGGAGAAGAGGAAGGGTGCTAAAGCCAATTGGGGGGGGGGGCGAGGAAGGGGGGGAAGGAAGTGGGGGGGGGGGGGAAGGGGGGGAAAGGGGGGGGGAATCATAGACTGATCCAGAGGGCAACAAAATGTACATAGAGTTAGTTGAATGGAGGACAATGCAAACCTCTGTAAAATAAGAAAATTAGCATGGGCAAGAAAAATGTAATGTATATACACAGTAACTGTTTATAAATATGAGAAAAGCCAATAAAAAGAGTTTCAAAAAAATAAAAAAAGTTCTGTATAAAGCTCCAGGGCCTCTGGTGAACAGCCTACACGGAAGAAATTTAACTCTGGAACAAAACACTAAAAAGGTGATTTCTGAGGTTGGCACTGGGCCTGCGGCACTGAGGACCCGGGTTCGAATCCCGGCACTGGGTCACTGTCCGTGTGGCATTTGCACATTCTCCCCATGTCTGTGTGGGGTTCACCCCCACAACCCAAAAGATGTGCAGGTTAGGTGGATTGGCCACGCTAAATTGCCCCTTAATTGGAAAAAAAATAAGTGGGTACTCTAAAATTTAAAAAAAGATGATTTCTTGAGGTGTGGTTTGGTCAAGTGTGCCAATGCAAATAGGGACACAAAGCCCATGTGTGTTATATGCAAGGAAGTACTGGCGAATGAGAGAAGTTTTATATTTTGAAAGAGAAGTTGTGGGTTAAAAATTCCTTTTGAAGTTGAGACCTCAGAGTCAGTTGTTAATTTCTAGCTGACTCTAAATGAAAAGATTAAGCTGCTGTACCTGACCTGTGATAGCACATTAAAAAATGCCAAAAGGTCATGAGGCTGTCAGCATTCTGGAGTAGCATCTCCAAGGAATATCCAGTGCTTGGTAAAACAATCATTTTAGTGCTATTGCCCTCCACCACTTCCTACACGTGCGAGGTTGGATTCTCTTCTCACAAAGATGAAGATGTCACAAAGGAACTGGCTGAACTCTGCACCTGATACGTGCATTGTTCTCTCCTCCTGTGAACCTGATTGGAGGAAGACTGTGAAGACCAAGCAGGCTCCCCTTTTGCATTAAAGGTAAGCAAATGTGGCGTGTGTCACACAGGTCAGCCAACATGGGTCGTGATGGTTGGCTGGTTGGCAAATGAGGTTCTGGGAAAAAAAAGTTTGAAAAACACTGCTTTAATATGTGGAGAATGCAATGATTGTGAAATGAATCCTTCTTTCTTTCAAGGACAAAAACCGTGATAAGGTACCCTCATTTGTAAGAATGAAAGTCTAGAATTTACTGAGGATGATATCAGCAGACAAACCCTTTAACATGTGAATATAACATGCTTTTGTCCACTTTGAGTCATTCAAACAACAGACAAAGGAATGTCACATGACTTTGTTATGCATTGATCCATTGACATTACTAGCAGTATGTCTGAACTCAAGTCTCTTCATAAAAGCGTATATGCAGTATGAATGGGCTTGTGCAAATGTAGCATCATGCCTGACTACAGTGGGACAAGTGCCTGGACACTTTCCCCGCACTGTCATCAGGCACTGCCCCCTATGCCGAGGGCAGTGTCAGGGGGCAGCCCCATGGTGCAGTGCCCAGGATCTGCTGGCAAGGGGGTGCTTCCGTTGTGGATGTCTGTGCTGGGGGACACCCTTGTCCGGGGGTGGGGGGGAGAATTTCTCTGTGTCCGTGATGGGTTGGGGGGTACCCTGTGTCCATGGGCAGAGGCAGTTTTTGCATCCCTGCCCGGGGGGGGGGGGGGGGGGGGGGCAGGGGGGGGTCCCTGCAGTGGGAGGGATCTCCATGTCTGAAGCGGGGATCTTTAAAAAATTGTATTTATTTACATTGGGGCACGCATTTCAAATGACGTCCCCCTGATCTCTAATAGCTGATGGTGCTGGCCTGCCCCGCTAGCGTGACATTGTGGCACCTGCCCCGCATGCTTTTTAAGTAAGTGCCAAACAATGACAGGAAAAACTGGCAGTGGATCCGATGGGCTACACACCACTTTGCCTGGCTGAATTGGCACTTAGTTTAAAAAATGATAATTTTCCGCCCATTGTCTCTCCACCTGACAAGAAACCTACACCTTGACACACCTAGCATTCTTCCCTCCTGTGTAACACTGCAAGTTGCCTTATTAGGAAGGCTGTACCTTGATCCACTCCACCACCAAGCCAACCAATTACCACTTCTGCAATATTGCCCATATCCACCTCTGTCTCAGCCCAGCATGTTTTTGTTAACTGTAGACTTGACTCTTACAATGCTGTCCTCGCCAACCTCCTATTTTCCACGCTTCATAAACCTGAGTTCATCCATAACTCACCTGCTTATGACCTAACTCACACCAAGTCCCATTCATCCACCAGCCCTGTGCTCACTGACATACCTGGGTCCAGATT
The DNA here is from genome assembly GCF_047496885.1 of Scyliorhinus torazame. NCBI lineage: Eukaryota > Metazoa > Chordata > Chondrichthyes > Carcharhiniformes > Scyliorhinidae > Scyliorhinus > Scyliorhinus torazame. The sequence continues at coordinate 191,060,947 of NC_092717.1, forward strand.
GAGCAGCTTCAATATTAATATTCTCACCCCGAACCTTATGTCTAACCTTTATCCTGCCTCGTCACCCCTACCTCTAACCTCTGATATACATGCACTTCTCCAATGCTGGCCTTTTGTGCATTTTCAATTTTAATTGCTCCAGCATTGGAAGTCAGGCTTTTAGCTGCCAAGATCCTAAGTTCGCAAATTGTCTCCTTAAATGTCTCTGACTCCCTATCTCTCTTTCCTCTTTTCAGATACTTCTGAAAAATGTTGCTTTAAGCAAGCATTTAGTCATCTGCCTTGATATGTCTTTATGTGCCTGTTCAACCATTATCCCTGCGCTCGCTGACCCAGTGTCTCCAAACGCCTTAATTTTAATATTCTCATCCTTCTATTTAAATTTGTCCATGGCTGTGTTCCACCATGTCTCTCTGTAGCCTCCACCAGCCCGACAACCTCCAAGAACTGTCCCTCTATTTCTGACTTCCTGTGAATCCCAACTTCCTTCATCACAGCAAGATGAGGGTGGTTGCATTTGTCATCTAGGCCTTGAGAAATTCATTCCCAAAAACCCTCTGCCTATTAACCTTGCTCTTTGCTTGTACGATGCTCCTTAAAATCCACCTTTTTCCAAGTTTTTGGTCACCTCCTTCTTTGTCTCAGTATCAATCTTGTTTGGTCTGATATAACTTCTGTGAGGGCTTTGGGGAACTTTCACTGCATTAAAGGCAAATACGGCCACGAACAGCAGGTGCTTTTTCTCAGATAGCCACTAACGGTTCAAATAAATAATTTAAAGGAATTTCTTTACAGTCAAAATGGTGATAAGGCAGAACTCACTGCTGCACACAATGGTTGAAGCAAGCATTTGATGAGGAGACTTTGATGTATGGACAAGGAAGAAAAGGATGGAGGGAGAAGGGTGGGCCGGTGTAATTAGAGTGGGTGACACTCTTATTAAGTTTAAATTCTAGCATAGACAATTGGGTTAAATGGGGTTCTCTGTAATATGCAGTATGTCAGGTTAACACATCAGCTGGCTGCGTTCTGCTGAAGGGAACACTCTAAAATAATAATCTGTCTCTCCTCCTTAAGAAATATCAGAGAAAACCCTGGAAATCTGTGATAAATGTGGAAAATGTTTGAATTACATCGCATCATCAGGCCTGCACCTTTAAGGAGGAAGGATAAGATATGTTTATGGTATGGATCTGAACTTCATCAATGTAACCTATCTTATTTCCGTGCAGGTGCTGGCAGATCTGAACCATATTTACTTTGCAAAACAGTTGAAACTTAAAAATACATTGGACCTCAGTGATTCCTTTCATCAGCTGATTTATCACAGTAAGTCCTGAGTTAGGGAGCTCTGATGATTAATCATAGGGAGAGGCAAATGGCGGCAAGGAGCATTTCTATGTTTGTGTCTGTGCTGTGCACGTTGATGTGCTGCAAGTGAGCTGGGGTCACTGGCTCCCCAGAGGGTGTGGTATTTGGATCACACTACAGTTGTATGGTAGGTGACCTAAGCAAAGGCTGTGACCTAATCACACTTTGTAGCAATCAGCTTAGGTTTACAGTGAGCCCAAGGTGGTAAAACATGGCCCAGCCTGGAGGTGAAAGCTTGTTAACTCTGATCGAGAAGGGCATTAGCAAGTAGGTGTGAAAAGCAAATTTTCAAAGCAAAGTAGCAGGCCAACTTTTATATGCAGTTTCAAGTCGATTTTCTATTTTTCCAGCTGCTGGCTCTCTTAACCCAGGGAGGATGCCAGCCCCTAGGATTGTCCGAGGGTCTCTAGGAATGAAAGATTAATATTCCAGGTATGAGAGAACTGGGAAGAAAATTCACAGGGTGCATTTGCTTCTCCTTTTTGTTCTTGGCAAACTCACAAGTAAAAGTAACGTCATCATAGTCCCAGATGACTTTGAGGGGGAGAGCTGACTGGTGGTGATTTAGCCTGAGGATCACCACACCTCAGGAAAAAAGAGCAAAGTTGAGGCATTCGTGTATAACCTCAGCTGGTGCAGGAATTGAACCTGCATTGCTGACCTTGCTCTGTATCACAAACCAGCTATCTAGCCAAGCGAGCTAAACCATAAGACTCACAAGTAGACAAAGCCAAAGCACGGCATAAACACAATCCAACCAGATGACTCCTTTCTAGGGGTTGTGTATATTTTGGCCACCACTAATGCTCAATTTCAGAGAGGTTTGACAGGATCAATAAAAGTTGTTGGTAAATATGTTAAAGCGACATGGAGCGTAGGTGGGTAAATGAGATTCGAGGTATCGATTAAATGGCGGAACAAGCTTGGGGAGTTGAATGGTCTACTGCTGCTCCTACAATATATACATAATGTATGGCTTGTATATTTGAGGATATGTATACTCTTGACTTGTCTTCTACTGCTGATGTTGAAGTGCTTCTATTTTACATTATTTATCATCTCTTTCAGAATCATACAATAAATTTCTTTGAAGCGAGTTACTCTTGCGCAGCTGCTTTTGACTGATTTACTGTATTGATCCCAAAATACAACTGGAATAATGAACTCTTAAGTAATATGCTTTAAAAGGGAAAACTACTTTTGTACAATGCTTATCATGCCTTTCAATGCAACAATTACAAAGAATTAATTTTGTAGTGTAGCCATTGCTGTTATGTAGGCAAATACGGTGATCACTTTGCATGCAACAAACTCCCACAACAACTTGCATTTATTTATATAAATTTAGAGTACCCAAATTTTTCCCCAATTAAGGGGCAATTTAGCATGGCCAATCCACCTACCTCGCACATCTTTTTGGGCTGTGGGGGTGAGACCCTAGCAGACATAGGGAGAATGTGCAAACTCCACATGGACAGTGACCCGGAGCCGGGATCGAACTCGGGACCTTGGCACCGTAAGGCAGTAATGCTAACCACTGTGCATTGTACTGACCTACAGCTTGCATTCATATAGCATATTTAATGTAGTAACATGTTCCATGCCAGTTCACAGAAGTGTAATAAAACAAAATGTGAAATCAAGGCCTGTATTTCTGCATAGACAGAAATGCCCGCAGATACTTGAATCTGGAAGTCCCGCGAGACGTCGGAGTCGGAACTCCGCCCAAAACGGGCGGGTAAAAATGACACTCGCGGAAGTAGGTGGTAAACCCACTTAAGACCAACCTGCCCGGAATCCACCAGCCTCTGCAGGGAGGCTTCAGCTGGGCGCCTAGCGGTGCTGGTCCAAGTGAGGACACCTCAAACATGGACCAGGTGGAACGACACCCAGGGGGGTCATCCAGGTGATCGGAGACCCCCGGGTGGTCAGGGTAAGTGCAGGGTGGCTCCCTGGCACTACACCTGGAATGTGGGCACTGCCAGCCTGCCAAAATGCCTGAATGGCACTGCCAAGCTGACAGGAGGACTGCCTGGGTGCTAGGGTGCCAGTGCAAGGATGAACGAGTGTCAGGGTGGTACTGCCAAGAGTCAGAGGCTGAGGGGGCCATGTCCATGAAATGAGGATGGAGAGGGGGATTTGAAGGGTGGGACAGTGCAGGGCAGGTAAGTAGGGGCTTCCGGGACATTGCAGGGGTGATGGGTGGGGGTCCTGGAAGGGAGAGGGTGCTGTAAGCGTGCTTGAGGGGCTGAAGAGGGGGGTCCCTAGTGACTCCCTAACAGGGTGTTCTCACTTGGGGGGGGGAGGGTGTGGGATAGTGTCCATGTGTGTGGGGGGGTGACAATGCTCATGGGTGGGGTCTGTAGGGGACTTAGATATCAGGGCACCCTTTCAAAATGGCAGCCCGATCTCTGAGTTCAGCTCAACAGTGCTAAAAAAAATTCTAAATGGGGGCTAAACCGGTGAGAAACTGCCCAGGGCCCAGAAAAGAGACTAAGTGTCATTGAATAGTGGCGGGGAACTCGCTGAAAAACCGGCACAAATGAACCTAGAAATTTTGGGGGAGAATCGAGCCTGTAAGATATCTTTTGGGAGATTTAAATACCCTTTGGGATTGCTAAAACTAGATTTGCATGTTTTTAAAAACATAAACTTACTGGATCAGTCAAGCTGCCAAAGAACAATCAAAGATGTCAAAGAACTGCCAAGGTTGTCAAAGAACTGTGTAGATGTCAAAGAAATGACAAGCTGCCAGAAAAACTGTCAAAATTGTGAAAGAACTTTCAAAGCTCATTGGAAGTTTCAAAGCTGTCAAGGGATTTAACTCTGCCGGACTTTAACTTTTTACAAAATGTATGGGATTTTTAAAAATCAGCGCATTCTATTTCACTCTGTTGACATAATCCTGAGGGTTATAATTATAGGATTTGTGCTACCTGACTGATTTTACAACGTGTGATGGAACAGAATCCAACACTATCAATGGAATTCTCCATCAGTAGGATCCTCCAGTCCGCCGGCAACGCAGCACCCCCATGGTTTTCTGGACGGCGTGCGGTGGCTGCAATGGGAAACCCCATTAGCCGGCTGTGGGAACAGAGAATCCCACTGCCAGCGGGGGAGCGCTGCATAGGAAAATGTGGCTGACGGACCGGAGAATCCAGACCTTTATTTCTTATAAAATACATCCTCATGGCTATTTCTAAATTTTAATCTTGACCTTTTGGCTGACAAAGGCCATTAAGGCAGCTGAACCTATGTCTGTGAATTAAAATCTATGACTCACCAGAATTAAAGAAGCCACATTGCAATGTTGGAAATGCCACATCTTGTTATTTCGGAAGAACTACTAACAGATAACCTGGGGCTGCGCAGCCCAACTACATGAAGGCCATTTGCCAGTGGAGTCAGAGAATTTACTAAGATAATGACCTCGCAAACATTCCCTGTAACTCATAATAATGGGGGTGTTAACTGTCTTGAAGACCAAGCCGAATTCCAGACATTGGATAAATAACCTTTGTTGAAGAGCTTGTGGCAAGGTACAGCCACATGGCCTAAGATCCTGGCTTGTTGAACAAGTTAATATTGTCTTCTTGAGCTGCAAGCTACTTTAACATCTGAATAGCAGACCACCCAGAAGGAGCTCAAGCAAAGCTGAACAACTGGCCCTTCTCCCCTGCCTCTGCTGAAAGTTCTGTAGCATTGCCTGCAAACATATTTATCTCTCTGTACCTTGTAAAGTCAACACCACCGGAAAAGTGAAACTCACAGCTCTGGTTTCCAGTCTCCCGCCTTCCATGGAGGAATTCCTCATGGAACTTTGATTCTGGACTCTGGACCTCGTGTGAACCAATATTCATTATCTCTTGTGATCTTTACCTCTCTCTTCACTTTTTGTGTGCGGAGGGAGATATTGCGGATCCTCCTTGGAAATTAGATCACGCAAAAAACTGGAGGTTAAGGAAATGTGCCCATGCTTAATAAAAAGGAAACAAATCAAAACACCTTTCTGTTTACTGATGGGTGGTGAGAGGAAGATTAGTGCTATTTGAATGGTCCCGCCTCCTTTCTGTAACAAACCTAGCATTATCACAGTGGGGTGCCTATAATGTATTGAATGTTTTATTTTAAACAATGAGAGTCTTTTTCTTTTATAATAGTGGCATCGCCAATAGTCACATAACTTTATGTAATGTTGGTTTGGCTTCTGAGGCTTGCCCTTCATTGAAACTAGGTAAGTTGGCATGGAGGGGGTAAGGGAAGGATGGTGGGTGGGGTGATAGGTTGGCACGAGTTGACACTAAGTTGCCATGGGAAGTATGAGGGGCCATGGAAGCGGATACAAGGCATAGGGTGATATAGGAGGTATGGAGATCTATGCTGGTTGGGATCAGAGGAATAAATGGCATTAAGGGCATGGGGTGGGTCAGGGCATGAGGCATCATGGGTTGGTATGGATGGGACATGGGGAGTGTTTGTGCGGGGGGTGGGGGGGGGGAAGGAGGAGGGGGGTGAAGGCTAGAGGGATGCTATTCGTTTTATTGTCTTTTTCAATCTTTCACACAGGTCTTCCAGGCAGTCTGCCTTTACGCCCAGCAGCCTCCACATTAATTCCGACCAGGGGCTAGACTTTTGATTCAACCCGCCATTCCACTCGCTGGAATAAAAATCCAAACTTTTTTCGCCCGTGTTGGGTTGGGAGAGCTGGGAAATGTCTCGGCTCCCGCGCACCTGACCAGGGAGCGAAAATTCCAGCCCAAGTCAGCGAAGGAGACCTGAGATCAGGTGAACAAAAGCTTGGCCAAAGAAGCAGCCTTTATGGAGCAGGAGACAACTACATTTATGTAGAGCCTTTAATTTAGCTAAGCATTGGAAAGTGCTTCTCAGGAACATTATGAAACAAAATTTGCCACCAAAGTGCCGAAGGAGATATCAGGGCAGATGACCAAAAGCTTGGATAAAAGATAGCTTTTTAAAAATAAATTCAGAGTACTCATTTCTTTTTTTCCAATTGAGGGGCAATTGAGTGTGGCCAATCTACCTACCTTGCACATCTTTTTGGGTTGTGGGGGTGAGTCCCATGCAGACACTCACACAAACCGTGACCCGGGACCGTGATTGAAGCCGGGTCCTCGGCGCCGTTTGGAGGCAATGCTAACCACTGCACCACCAGGCTGCCCCAAAAGGTAGCTTTTAAGAAACATCTTGTATGAAGGAACAGATAGAGAGGTGAAGAGATACAGCGATGCAATTCCAGCACATTGGGCCTCAGCAGCTAAAGTCACCAATGGTGATGTAATTAAAATTGTGGTGGTGCACAAAAGACCAGAATTGAAGAAGAGCATATAGGTTGGGGGGTTTAGGGATGGAGGAGGTTACAGAGATTGGGAGGGGACCGAGGGACAGGAAAACAAGGATGAGAATTTTAAAATTGAGTCACTACTTAACCAGGTCAGAGAATACACTATGAGCTTAAGTTTATGGAGGGTGGAATATGGGAAGCTGGCCAGGAGAATCTTGCAATAGTCAAAGCTATAGATAAGAAAGGTACGCATAAGGGTTTCAACAGAGATGGGCTGAGGCAGGAGCAAAGTTAGGCGAAGCTATGGATGTGATAGTAGACAATCAGAAGCTCATCTCTGGGTCAAATAAGACAAAAAAGTTACAATGGTTTGGATCAGCCTCAGACAATTGCCATGAAGAGGGATGGAGTCAATAGCTGTAGAACAAAGTTCCTGGCAATAACAGAAGACAATGGAATTGATCTTTCCAACATTTAAAGACATTTCTACTCATCCAGTAATGAAGAAACTTGAAGAAATTTCTACTGGGCAGCACGGTAGCACAGTGGTTTGCACAGTTGCTTCACAGCTTCAGGGTACCAGGTTCGATTCCCGGCTTGGGTCACTGTCTGTGCGGAGTCTGCACGTTCTCCCCGTGTGTGCATGGGTTTCCTCCGGGTGCTCCGGTTTCCTCCCACAGTCCAAAGATGTGCAGGTTAGGTGGATTGGCCATTATAAATTGTCCTTAGTGTCCAAAACGGTGAGGTGAGGTTACTGAGTTACGGGGATGCGTTGGGCATAAGTGGGGTGCTCTTTCCAAGGGCCGGTGCAGACTCGGTGGGCCGAATGGCCTCCTTCTGCACTGTAAATTGCACTGCACTATACCCATCCAGTACCTGATATTGTACAAGCAGTGATACATACTGGAGGTGGCTGAGGGTTCAGGTGTCAACGGTGGAATGAACACGTGGGAGATGCATAATAGGCCAGAATTGGCTAGCTAGAAGGGAATGGCCACTATTTTTAGGTGTGTTCGTTGAGATTGGAATATTTTCTGGAACATCAGTTGACCTTGTTTTTCTACTTCTTCAGAATTTTCGGTACTGAAATGGCAAATGGGACCTCAATCCAGTATTTAATCCAAATGATGATACTTCCAAAAGTGAAACACTCTCTCACTACTGCCTTGGAGTGGGATGCAAATGTGTGACCTACTGACTCAGAGGCAACTGCTATCAGCTGAGCCAAGTTGACACTTGAATTTTTTACTGTCGTGCAACATGCATCCTGCATGACGCATTTAATTCATTGCCTCAAATTGCCCAAACCACCAGTGACAGAATTGTAACCACCAAACATTTGACTGCAGTTCCACAAAACCCAGTAACGAGTAAAAAGCCAAATCCCGCAGGTCCTGGAAATCTGATCAGTAGGCAAACCAAAAGTGCTGGTGAAACTCACTGAGTCAGTGGATATCTACTTAGAGAAGAGTTTGGGAATGGACCCTTATCCGCAACACTTGGTGCAGATTAGTTGGAGCCTGGTAGCTTATGGCTCATTTTGCGCAGTCCCACATACCATGGTGTATCATCCTGCTGAGATTTGTGAATTAATGAAAAATGTTTTCTAGGAGTTGGATTACAATCAGTGACATCAGTGAACCATCCAACTCTCTTTCAGCCTCATTTTAGGTAAATGGCCACATGTGATTGCCGAGTTAGAGCCAAGACCAGATTGCAATTCGTCACAACTGATCCCCAGACGCGATCCCCTAATTTGTTTACCGAACGAGACCGCAGTTCTGTTATGCCCCTGGGTGAGGAGGAATGAACTAGCTCGCCTTATTTATTGAATTAATCGTCGCTCAGTTGGTCGTAACTAGCTTAATTTAAGAGATTCCTTCCCCTCTGGATGCCTTTTCCCAGTCCAAATGTATTTGTTTTTTTTGGAAGGAACCAATTTAATGAGGCATTCTTGAATTAAAGAAAAAGTAGGTTTATTAGTTATTAAACCTGAGAAAAATAATAAAACCGCAACACACAAATGCACATCACTGATCAAGGGAGGTTAAGTTACCAGATAAAGCGAAAAAAAAGAATCAGTCATTGGCTTTTCGGTGTGCGTAGATAACAATACCATACGGCCATTCATGTGGGTGATTCTGGTAGAATTGACGATGGCAGCTTAGCAGAGAGTTTGGAGACACTGGGTTCTGCAGGGTAGCTGAAGAGGCTGCCTGATTTCCTTTCGACGGTGGTTTCTGTGGAGCTTTCCTTCAGCAACAGAGAGGGAGTGGCTTTCACCTGAAACCTTTGGGGTGGCTAACTGCTGTTTCTTCTTGTTTCTGTGCCACTCACGCACAGGATATCAGTGCACACAGATCAGGTCTGCATCTAGCTTTTTAGTTAATTTTCCTGTGTATTGTTGGAATTGGGAGTGGGAGGGGGACAAACATGTCTTTCGCCCAGAATCTGGGACGAAATTCTCCGACCACCGATCCGCGGGCGGGCCTGTGCCGTGGGGGGACTCTTTCCCTTCCGCCTCCGCCACGGTCTCCACCATGGCGGAGGCAGAAGAGACTCCCTCCACTGCGCATGCGCGGGAATGCCGTGAGCGGCCGCTGACGCTCCCGCGCATGCGCCGCCCGGAGATGTCATTTCTGCGCCAGCTGGCGGGGCACCATAGGCCTTTCCCGCCAGCTGGCGGGGCGGAAATTCGTCCGGCGCCGACCTAGCCCCTTAAGGTTGGGGCTCGGCCCCCAAAGATGCGGAGCATTCCGCACCTTTGGGGTGGCGCGATGCCCGTCATATTTGCGCCGTTTTGGGCGCCAGTCGGCGGACATCACGCCGTTTCCGGAGAATTTCGCCCCTGTTTTCTTTCAACTCAGACCATTTCCACATTCAGAGATATAACTCAACAGGAGATGGGTTTTGGCTGTCTGCTAAGATGTGACAATCAGCCTCCCTAGTCTCTGCAAACTGATGTACCGTCAATTACCACGAGACGAGAATGGTGAAACAATCGAGGCTTTATTGCACAAGATGTTGTGCCTCCTGCAGCTGGAACCAGAATGGGAGCAGCGCAGGAGAGCATACACTTTTATACGCTCCCTGCTGGGCGAAGCCAGCAGGCTGGGATTTACCGTTGTAGCTGTAATACAGTATCAGTACCGTGATACGTGCAATGTGTTACTAGTAGTGTTTACCACATTCATCCCCTGTTTAAAAAAGAGTCCAGCGGGGGTGAAGAAAAACATTACAGATTGAGTCTGTCGGGGGCTTTGACCCTCCGCTGCGATCGCCTCAGTCCTGCTGGAAGGAGCGGTATCAGGTCGGGGGTTGTGGGTGGGGACGCAGCGGGTGCCAGGTCCCGGAGGGAGACTGTGTCCTGTCACCCGTCGGGGTGTGCCACGTAGGCGTATTGCGGGTTTGCATGGAGGAGGTGGACTTTCTCAACCAAGGGATCCGATTTATGGCTCCGCACATGCTTCCGGAGGAGGATGGGTCCAGGAACTGTCAGCCATGTTGGAAACGAGATCCTTGAGGTGGACTTCCTGGGGAAGGCAAACACACGCTCATGAGGGGTCTCATTAGTAGCGGTGCACAGGAACGACCGGATGGAGTGGAGCGTGTCGGGGAGGACCTCCTGCCAGCGGGAGACCAGGAGACTTCTAGACCGAAGTGCCAGCAGGACGGCCTTCCAGACCGTCCCGTTCTCCCTCTCCTCTTGCCCGTTTCCCCGGGGGTTGTAGCTGGTCGTCCTGCTCGAGGCGATGCCCTTGCTGAGCAGGAACTGACGCAGCTCATCACCCTATCGCTGTGGATGTAGGTGGGGAAACCGAACAGAGTGAAGATGCTGTGTAGGGCTTTGATGACCCCTGGCAGAAGTCATGTCGGGGCACGGGATGGCGAAAGGGAACCGGGGGTACTCATCAATTACGTTAAGGAAGTACACGTTGCGGTCGGCGGAGGGGAGGGGCCCTCTGAAGTCCATGCTGAGGCGCTCAAAGGGGCGGGAGGCCTTCACCAGGTGCACTCTATTTGGCCAGTAGAAGTGCGGCTTGCACTCTGCGCAGACTTGGCAGTCTCTGGTTACGGTCCTGACCTCCTCAATGGAGTAAGGCAGGTTGCGGGCCTTGACAAAATGGAAGAACCGGGTGACCCCCGGGTGGCAGAGGTCATTGTGGAGAGCCCACTTGTGCGCTGGCACATGTACCGCGGGATAGGGCATCAGGGGGCTCATTGAGCTTCCCCGGGTGATACAAGATCTCATAGTTATAGGTGGAGAGCTCGATCCTCCACCTCAAGATCTTGTCATTTTTGATCTTGCCCCGCTGCTTATTGTTAAACATGAAGGCGACCGACCGTTGGTCAGTGAGGAGAGTGACTCTCCTGCCGTCCAGGTAATGCCACCAATGTTGCAAAGCTTTCACAATGGCTTGGGCCTCCTTTTCAACAGAGGAGTGCCGAATTTCGGAGGCATGGAGGGTGCGGGAAAAGAAAGCCACGGGTCTGCCCGCCTGGTTGAGGGTGGTGGCCAGAGATATGTCTGATGCATCGCTCTCCACCTCAAAGGGGAGGGTCTCGTTGACTGCATGCATCGTGGCCTTGGTGATGTCCGCTTTGATGTGGTTGAAGGCCTGGCAGACCTCAGCCGTCAGGGGGGAAACTGTGGACTTGATAAGTGGGCGGGCCTTGTCCGCATAATTCGGGACCCACTGGGCGTAATACGAGAAAAACCCCAGGCGTCGTTTCAGGGCCTTGGGGCAGTGGGGGGGAGGGAGTTCCAGGAGGGGCGCATGCGGTCGGGGTCGGGTCCTAGGACTCCATTTTCCACTACGTAGCCAAGGATGGCTAAGTGGTTGGTGCGGAACAAGCATTTCTCCTTATTGTACGTGAGGTTAAGGAGTTTGGTGGTATGGAGGAATTTTTGGAGGTTCGCGCCGTGGTCCTGCTGATCATGGCCGCAGATGGTGATGTTATCTAGGTACGGGAAGGTGGCCCGCAGCCCGTACTGGTCAACCATTCGGTCCATCTCTCGCTGGAAGACCGAGACCCCATTGGTGACGCCGAAGGGAACTCTAAGGAAGTGATAGAGGCGGCCATCTGCTTCGAGCGCAGTTTATTGGTGGTCCTCCGGGTGGATGGGGAACTGGTGGTAGGCGGACTTCAAGTCAACTGTGGAGAAGACTCGATACTGCGCAATCTGATTGACCATGTCAGATATGCGTGGGAGGGGGTACACTTTGAGCTGCGTGTACCGGTTGATGATCTGGTTGTAGTCAATGGCCATCCTGTGCTTCTCCCCAGTCTTTACTACCACCACTTGAGCTCTCCAGGGGCTGTTGCTGGCCTCACTGATCCCCTCCCGCAGAAGCCGTTGGACCTCCGACCTGATGAAGGTCCTGTCCTGTCCTGTCCTGTCCTGCACCGTCTGCTCCTAGTGGCGACAGGCTTGCAGTCCGGGGTGAGGTTTGCGAACAGTGATGATGGATCGACCTTAAGGGTCGTGATGCCTCAGACGGTGAGGGGAGGCAGGGGTCCGCCGAATTTCAAAGTTAGGCTTTGGAGGTGGCATTGAAAATCAAGACCTAGTAACAGGGCAGCGCAGAGGTGGGGGAGGACGTAGAGCCTGAAGTTGCTGAACTCTACGCCCTGAACGGTGAGGGTCGCGACACAGTACCCCCGGATTTCCACGGAATGGAATCCCGAAGCCAGGGAGATTTTCTGGGTGACGGGGAGTACCGGGAGAGAGCAGGGTGAATGAAACTCTCTGTGCTCCCGGAGTCAAAGAGGCAGGTCGTCTTGTGCCTGTTGATCTTCACCGTCATCGTCGCGGTCGCAAGGTTGGGGGGCCGAGACTGATCCAGGGTGATGGAGGCGAGCGGCAGAAGATGTTGGGAGGTCCCGGGCTGATCAGCGGTGGCGGAGGTATCAGTGGGCAGCGAATGGCCAGACGAGCAGGGGTCCTGAGGCGCGGTCCAAAATGGCGGCGAAGATGGCGGCGCCCACGGGGTGCACATGGCGGGCGGCATCAAAGATGGCAGCGCCCAGGGGCCCCACTGGCTTGCGGTGAAGATGGCGGCGCCCCTGGATCACACGTGGGGGATGTCGCAATGCCAGACCTGGAAACAGCGGCGACCGACCGGGCCTGGCAAACGGAAACAAAGTGGCCCTTCTTCCCGCATCCATTGCAGGACACGTTCCGCGCCGGGCAGCGCTGCCTGGGGTGTTTAGTCTGTCCACAAAAATAACACTTGGGCCCCATGGAGTTGGCTGGCTGCTGCGCGACACAGGCTTGAGGTGAGCTGGAGTCGGCAGCTGGTGGGGTCCACGATGCCCACAAGGGTGCTGCGCAGTCAGAGGTGTAGACCTCCAGATTACGGGAGGCCACATCTAGTGAGTTCGCAAGCTGCCTAGTCTCTGCAAGATCGAGCGTACCCCCTTCCAATAGTCGCTGGCGAACGTACGTAGACTTCATGCCCGTGACATAAGCGTCTCTGATTAATAGTTCGGTGTGTTGGACTGCCGAAACTGCCTGGCAGTCACAGTTCCTACCGAGAATCTGTAGGGCCTGCAAGAAATCGTCTTGAGTCTCCCCCGGGAGTTGCCGTCTCGTGACCAGGAGGTGCCTGGCGTACACTTGATTCACCGACTTAATGTAATGTCCCTTTAGTAGCGTCATCGCTTCTGTGTAGGTGGGCGCATCCCGAATGAGGGGAAAAATTTCATTGCTCGCCCATGAGTAGAGGACTTGGAGCTTCTGTGGGTCTGAGAGTTCTTCAGTGGCTGCTCTGAGGTAGCCTTCGAAGCAGGCTAGCCAGTGGTCGAAGGTTGGCTGCGTGAGGGCTCAGCTCCAGGCGATCAGGCTTGATTAAGATGTTCATCTTTTTAAATCTTGTGCAATAAATTGGTGTACCATCAATTACCACGAGACAGGGCAGCACGGTGGCGCAGTGGTAGCACTGCAGTCTCATGGCGCCGAGGTCCCAGGTTCGATCCCGGCTCTGGGTCACTGTCTGTGTGGAGTTTGCACATTCTCCCCGTGTCTGCGTGGGTTTTGCCCCCACAACCCAAAGATGTGCAGGGTAGGTGGATTGAACACACTAAATTGCCCCCTTAATTGGAAAAAATGAATTGGGTACTCTGAATTTAAAAGAGAAAAAAAAAAATTACCACGAGACGAGAATGGTGAAACAATCGAGGCTTTATTGCACAAGATGTTGTGCCTCCTGCAGCTAGAACCAGAATGGGACCAGCGCAGGAGAGCAGACACTTTTATACGCCGCCTGCTGGGAGGAGCTAGCAGGCTGGGATTTACCGTAGTACCTGTAATACAGTATCAGTACTGTAATACATGCAATGTGTTACTAGTGGTGTTTACCACACAAACACAGTAGTCTTTTGCATTTCATCTCTTCCTTTCAAGTGTCTGCCTGAAGTAGGCCTTGACAACTTTATAGGTGTGACATTCTATTCTCTTGGCACCAGTCGGTCAAGTATAATCCACAGAAGAATTTTCCAAAATGTCGCTCAGTGTCTTTGCTTGTGGGCAAAATCCTCTGCCTTGCAACACTGCAAACGCAACCCATGCTCGGGTGGAGAATCGGGCGCTGGCCAAAATCGAGGTCCGCGCCCAGTGCCAATTTGGGCGCCGTGCTCTGGTCCTTCGTGAGTGATGATAACGGGTTTTATTGCCCGAACCGGTGGCGGCATGCAAAACCGTCATTTGCATGCATTTAAATGTTAATAGTGCATTTGACCCCGTATGGCCCGGCCCTCCACGATGCTCCGCCCCTCTTGGATGGAAGTCACACGAGCGCGGTTCACTACAGGTACTTACAAAAGGGGACTGGACGCCATGGATGCTGAGGGGGAGAGAGAAGGTAAGCAAAGTTTGAAATTTTCTTTAAAATTGCACCACTTGCTGGGGGGTGGCTGCTTAATCAGGGGGAGTAGCGGGGAGTGACTTGCTGACATCTCCGTGGATTTGGGGTCCTGGGGTGGCCTGGCTCACACCGCCATTGCTGCAATATTTGTTTTAAACGACCCATTTTGTATAAGTTACAGGCCCCTGGCTTCTCACTCTGCTGACCTCTCACTGTGTCCTGTAAATGTTCAAAGAGCCTCTGGTCATTTGGGAGCCCACCCAAGCAACCTCACCTTGGAAATCTCAGACTCCAGCTGACCCATCAGTATGTGACCACCAGCAGCACATCATGCATGTCAGCGTCCGATACCCCGGCAGCGCGCACAACACATAAGTCCTGTCGCACTCGCCAGTACGCAGCACTTTTGAGGTGCTCCCTCGGGTGAGGTGTTGGCTTTGGGCAATAAGGGCTACCCGCTGAAGTCTTCGCTAATAACCCCTGTCCGGAGACCCAGACCAACGCGGAGAACTGCTATAACGATGCCCATGCGACAATCAGGAGCGTCATTGAGCGGTGCATGGACTGCTCCGGTGGGGCGCTCCAATGTAGACCCCGGAAGGCCTCAAACATGTGCTGGCCTGCTACATCCTGCTTAACATCGCACAGCAGAGGGGGGACATGCTGGAGGAGGAGGAAGAATGCCAGGCCTCATTTGTTGAGGAGGTTGGCCGGGAAGAACCGGGCATGAAGCCCAGGCTGGCATGACAGGCCGTCTAACACGTGCTCCAGGTCCGCCGCACACAAGACAACCTCATCAACTCTCGATTTGCCAACAAAGAGGCCTGTCCACCGGCAGCTCTGGGTCCTACCTCTCCATACTCTCCCCCGCCTTCCAAGTGGTGCCGCCTTCCCCACAGCTGGTTACATCCTCCCTGTCCTTCCTCCCTTCACTCCGTCCCACCACCCCAGCTTCCCCTCCACTCCTCCAAGGGCCCTACCAGTAGCACTCCAGGGTGTTGGCCCTGGGCAGGCAGTGGGTCTTGTCCATGGGATGGAGGATTCTGACACCCTCACTGTGAGATGAGCTCTGGTACTCCTCATCATTCGACAAGGTCTGACTCCAGCCTTCAGGATCACCTTCCGTTGCCTGCCCGTGTGATCCATGCATGTGTGCTGGCCATTCCATCTCACAGGCCCATATATTCTTTGAGGTGGTGGATGGGGGGGGGGGGGGGGAGGGGGGGAGGTTATAGAGATGGTGAGCGGTCATGTGATACTCATCGGGTAAGCTGTCTTACAAGGCGGCCTCACACCTCTGGCCTCGTTCCCTGCCGCCTCTGAGGGGGACCTCAGGTGTGTGGTGATATACCTGTGAATAATATTGTACACACTCAGCAATGTGACCTCCCACCAGCAAGTGGGTCAGACATCAATCATATGACACCCGGCTATCGCCAGAATGTAGTAAGGCGTAATACCAGGACAGTCGCACATAGGGTAGTTCCAGGAGAGAGCACGTAACGCAATCAGTAACTTAGTCTGTATAACATTCTGATTATTACCTCACCATGGGTACATCAATAAAACATCATTCTAGTTAAGTCTCCAGCGGTCCTGTATGAATCATTGCAAAGACAAGGTCACAGGACACAACAAGTGGATGGTTCAATTGTCCTGGGGCCCTGCCCTGTGCCATCCTCCAACACCCATACCAGCAACCTCCCATGCCCTCCTACCCGGCACACCCTCTACACCCAGTCCTGAGGCAGGTCAGAATCTTGGTGAAAAGATGTTTAATGGTGACAATATACATTAATGTGCCCTGACCCCTACCATTAACCTGTGTGCTTCACCCGTGCCAACTTTACTGGTGTTTAACTTCCTTGTCTTACATGGCCTGTCACTCCTTCTAGTTGAGACCCCAGAAAGCACATCAGATGTGGAGGCGGCCTGCTCCATATATATCTCGCACTCTGACCGGAAATGCCATTGGCGGCCATCTTCTGGAGGACCCGGACCTGGATGGGACCGGCTGACTTCTGGGTGTCACAGGTTACAAGGTGCCACTCTGGTCTGCCCGCTGCCCATCAGATGCGCCAGTGTCAGGTGGAGGTGGGGGATTCAGAAGCGCTGAGGTGTTCCGCACCTCCTCTGCAGGAGGTACTGGCACTCCCTCGGGGTGCTCGATGGCCCTTGGGCTACTCCATGGGCCAGAGGTGAGGTTGGAGTGAGCTTCGGAGGCTCCACCATCACCTCATCTCAACCATGGTCTCGATGCCCTCAACCATGGAGCACAGAGGCCGGGCCACAGCCCTCAGCGAGTGAGTCATGGCCCTCTGCACCTCAGCCATGTCCCTCTGTGCCTCTGTCATTTCCCTCTGTGACTGGCCCAGGTTGGTCAGCGCCTGACCAATGTCCTCGACACCCTCGGCCATGACTTTGTGACTGGGCCAAGTCTGGAGCAGCGCAGCAATGTCCATGTGGACCAAGTACATGGCTGCCTGTGACTGGGTTCTCCTGTCCTGAGCCTCAGGTGCTGACCGCACAGTTTGCCTCAAGCCTCAGACGTTTTGACCCACGGCTGTGTCTTTTTTTTGAAATTTAGAGTACCCAATTCATTTTTTCCAAGTAAGGGGCACTTTAGCGTGGCCAATCCACCTACCCTGCACATCTTTGGGTTATGGGGGTGAAACTCATGCAAACATGGGGAGAATGTACAAATCCCACATGGACAGTGACCCAGAGCTGGGACTGAACCTGGGACCTCGGCGCAGTGAGGCAACAGCGCTAAACACTGCGCCACCGTGCTGCTCGGCCGTGACCTTCTGACCCAAGGTTTCCACTTTGGACGCCACCCATGCCATGTTGGCCTGGGTACCATGCTCTTTTCTGGTAGCTTCCTGACAGGAGTCACGGGCTGGATTCTGTTTAGAGACTATGTGCTGACGCCGGCATGGGAACAATAGCGTTTTACGCCTGAAAAAATGGCGCAAAAGCTGCACCGATCCTCTGTCTGGTGAAGGGCTAGCAGGCATGCAGAATAGAGCCCCCGGCCTTAGCTGCGGATACGGCCGGAGAAATGCTGGGCCATTGGCCGCGCATGCGCACGAACAAATAAAATCCCATGAACGAATTTTTAAAAATTATATCTCGGAATTCATCTGTACTCATGAGGCTGAAACAGCTGGTTGGTTCAATATGCAATGTGTGTCTCCAAATAAAAGCTGAAAGACCAGGCTTCAGTATTCTTTCTTTCACATCTTGATTCTCTGAGGTTAAAACCTTCTGACCTCCGTGGTGGATATAAAAGATCCCATGGGTACTATTTGAAGAAGATTCTCCTCAGTTTCCTAATATTTGGGCAGCACGGTAGCACAGTGGTTAGCACTGTGGCTTCACAGTGTCAGGGTCCCAGGTTTGATTCCCCGCTGAGTCACTGTCTGTGTGAGGTCTGCACATCCTCCCCATGTCTGCGTGGGTTTCCTCCGGGTGCTCCGGTTTCCTCCCACAGTCCAAAGATGTGCAGGTTAGGTGGATTGGCCATGCTAAATTGCCCTTAGTGTCCAAAATTGCCCTTAGTGTCCAAAAAGGTTAGGAGGGATTATTGGGTTACGGGGATAGGGTGGAAGTGAGGGCTTAAGTGGGCTGGTGCAGACTCGATGGGCCGAACGGCCTCCTTCTGCACTGTATGTTCTATGTTCTTATCCATGGACTGAAATCAATAAGTGGGGATTGGTCAGTTAGTTGGCTAGCTGGCTAGAATGTGGTGCAGAATGGCGCCATTGGGGAGAGGTCAATGCCTTCAAGTTATAGCCAACTCTTTAATAGTGAGAGATGCCCATGCCTATCCCTCATGGACTAATATGCATTACCTAATGTCACTTCAAAAACATTTAATTGTGATGGACATCAATTCAGTCGAGACGCTAAGTAGTAGTGAACCGATGCTTTATATGGTAGTCTGTATTAGGGGTATCACGGTACCAAGGTTGGAGGTACCTGATACTGTAAGATCATTGGTGTTGGAGGTACCTGATACTGTAAGATCATTGGTGGAGCCTGCCTGCTGGTTCCGCCCAGTAAGGCGGAGTATAAGAGTCTGTGTTTCCCTAGCTGCTGCATTCTGTACCTGCACTGCTGGGGGAAACATCTAGTTCAATAAAGCCTTCAATTGTCCTACAATCTCGCTTAGGTAGTTATTGATCGTGCATTAATTCATTGAACTAGATTTGAAGAATGGAGCACCGCATCAAGCCGGAGTGTCTACAACTTAGCCCCCACGCGGCAAACTCAGCGGCGACCTTTAAACACTGGCTGGAGTGTTTCAATGGATATATCAGGACGGCCATGACTACACCCATAGAGGACCAGCAACTGCAAGTTCTCCACTCAAGGGTGAGCCCAGAAATCTACACACTCATCGAGGATGCGGACGGTTTCGAGGCCGCGATGACCCTGTTAAAAGGACACTACATTCGCCCAGTAAATCAGGTTTACGCCCAACATCTCCTAGCTACCAGACGACAAATTCCAGGGGAATCGCTAGACGAATTCTACCGAGCATTGCTAGTACTAGGTAGGAACTGTGACTGTCCGCAAGTTTCAGCCAACGACCACACCAAACTTTTAATCTGGGATGCCTTCGTTGCAGGTATGCTGTCCTCACAGATCCGCCAGCGGCTGCTGGAAAAAGAGACGCTGGGTCTCAAAGAGGCACGGGTACTCGCAAGCTCCTTAGACGTAGCCTCCCGCAATGCCCGAGCGTACGTCCCCGACCGCGTGGTATCCCCATGGGCAGCGTGGACCCCACCTGCAGCCAATCCCAACGCATCCCCCAACCCCCCCACATGCTTGTGCTGCGCGGTTGCCATGAAACCCCGGGGGGCCCCAATGCTATTTTTGCAGTCAAGCCAAGCACCCCTGGCAACGCTGCCCGGCCCGTTCCACAACTTGCAAGGGCTGTGGGAAGAAGGGGCATTTCGTGGTGGTATGCCAGACCCGGTCAGTCACCACTGTCGCCGCAGGCGAACTGGGCCGCCGCCATTCCCCTCCTTGCAGGCCACGTGCGGCCTATGGGCGCCGCCATCTTTGGTCCCACGAGCCACGTGCGGACCCCGGGTGCCGCCATCTTGTCCCCCAGAGGTCACGTGCAATTCATGGGTGCCGCCATCTTGCCCACCAACGGCCATGTGCGACCCGTGGGCGCCGCCATCTTGGCTGGAGTCTCAAGACCCCGACTCGGATGACCGCACACCACCTGAGGAGATCCATCAGCTTCTGCCACGACTCGGGGACACTGGACCAGTCTCGGCCCCGAACTCTTTCGACTGCTACGACGACAGTACTCATCAACGGATACAAGACATCCTGCCTGATCGACCCCGGGAGCACGGAGAGCTTTATCCACCCCAATACGTTAAGGCGCTCCTCCCTCACTATACACACAGTTAACCAGAAAATCTCCCTGGTCTCCGGGTCTCACTCTGTGGAGATCAAGGGGTACTGCATAGCTAACCTCACAGTCCAGGGAAGAGAGTTTAACAATTTCCGACTCGACGTCCTCCCTTACCTCTGCGCTGCCACACTCCTGGGATTGGACTTCCAATGTAACCTCCAGAGCTTAACTTTTAAATTCGGCGGCCCTATACCCCCTCTCACTGTCTGCAGCCTCGCGACCCTCAAGGTCGACCCACCTTCCCTGTTTGCAAACCTCACCCCCGATTGCAAACCGTCGCCACCAGGAGCAGACAGTACAGTGCCCAGGACCAGACCTTCATCAGGTTGGAAGTCTAGTCGTTACTGAAGGAAGGTATTATCGAGGCTAGCAACAGCCCCTGGAGAGCTCAAGTGGTGGTTGTAAAGACCGGGGAGAAGCACAGGATGGTCATCGATTACAGCCAGACCATCAACGGGTGTACGCAGCTCGACGCGTACCCTCTCCCCCGCATATCTGATTTGGTCAATCAGATTGCACAATACAAGGTCTATTCCACGGTGGACCTCAAATCCACCTACCACCAGCTCCCCATTCGCCCGGACGACCGCAAGTACACTGCATTCGAAGCAGATGGGCGGCTCTACCACTTCCTAAGGGTTCTCTTCGGTGTCACAAATGGGGTCTCGCTCTTCCAATGGGAGATGGACCGAATGGTTGACCGGTACGGTTTGCGGGCCACGTTTCCGTACCTCGACAACGTCACCATCTGCGGCCACGACCAGCAGGACCACGACACCAACCTCCGCAAATTCTCCATACCGCCAGTTTCTTTAATCTGACCTATAACAAGGAGAAATGCGTATTCAGCACCGATCGTCTAGCCATCCTTGGCTACGTAGTGCACGATGGAGTCATAGGCCCCGATCCCGAATGCATGCGCCCCCTCATGGAGTTTCCCCTCCCCCACTGCTCCCAAGGCCCTGAAACGTTGCCTGGGGTTTTTCTCATATTACGCCCAGTGGGTCCCCAATTATGCGGACAAGGCCCGCCCACTAATCCTATCCACGGCTTTCCCCCTGTCGGCAGAGGCCCGCCAGGCCTTCAGTCGCATAAAGGCAGACATTGCAAAGGCCACGATGCACGTAATCGATGAGTCCCTTCCCTTCCAGGTCGAGAGCGACACATCCGACGTAGCTCTGGCGGCCACCCTCAACCAGGCGGGCAGGCCCGTGGCCTTCTTCTCACGCACCCTCCATGCCTCCGAAATCTGTCATTCCTCCATTGAAAAGGAAGCCCAAGCCATAGTAGAAGCTGTGCAGCATTGGAGGCATTACCTGGCCAACAGGAGATTCACGCTCCTCACTGACCAACGGTCGGTAGCTTTCATGTTCGATAATGTACAGCAGGGCAGGATAAAGAACGATAGGATCTTGCGGTGGAGGATCGAACTCTCCACCTACAACTACGAGATCGTGTATCGTCCCGGGAAGCTCAACGAGCCTCCTGATGCCTTATCCTGCGGCACATGTGCCAACGCACAAGTGGACCGACTCCGGACCCTTCACGATGACCTCTACCACCCGGGGGTCACTCGTTTCTTCCATTTTATCAAAACCCGCAACCTGCCCTACTCCATCGAGGAGGTCAGGACCGTCACCAGGAACTGCCAAATCTGCACGGAGTGCAAGCCGCCCTTCTACTGGCCAGAGAAAGCGCACCTGGTGAAGGCTTCCCGCCCCTTTGAGCGCCTCAGCATGGACTTCAAAGGACCCCTCCCCTCCACTGACTGCAACACGTACTTCCTGAACGTGATTGACGAGTACTCCCGGTTCACATTCGCCATCTCCTGTCCCGACATGACCGCTGCCACCATCATAAAAGCCCTCCATAGCATCTTTACCATGTTCGGTTTCCCCACCTACATACACAGTGATAGGGGGTCCTCCTTCATGAGCGATGAGCTGCGTCAATTCCTGCTCAGCAAGGGCATTGCCTCAAGCAGGACGACCAGCTACAACCCCCGGGGAAACGGGCAGGTGGAGAGGGAGAACGGAACAGGCTGGAAGACCGTCCTACTGGCCCTACGGTCCAGGAATCTCCCAGTCTCCCGCTGGCAGGAGGTCCTCCTCGATGCACTCCACTCCATTCGATCACTACTGTGTACACGACCAACTAAACACCCCATAAAGGTCTCCTTGTCTTCCCTAGGAAGTCCTCCTCCGGGACCTCGCTCCCAACCAGGCTGGCAGCCCCTGGACCCATTCTGTTCCGCAAACACGTGCGGGCGCACATGTCGGACCCGTTGGTGGAGAGGGTACACCTACTTCATGCTAGCCCTCAGTACGCCTATGTGGCGTACTCCGACAGCTGACAGGATACGGTCTCCCTCCAGGACCTGGCGCCTGCTGGATCCCCACCCACACCCCTCTCACCAACCCCACCCACCCTCCCACCGGCGCACCCCACTGCTGCCCCTTTCCCAGAGGGATCGGTCCTTCCACTGGTCCCACCTAGGGGCGATGAATCTGAAGACGCCACGCTCCCGGAGTCACGGATACCCTAGCCGGCGCCTGCATCACCGCCGAGACTGCAACGATCACAGAGGACGACCAGGGCCCCCGATCGACTAATAGCTTCATTTTGAAATATATCTGTAAATAAATACCTGTAAATAATTTGTGTGACATGTAAAAAGGCAAAACACTGTACCACCGACGGGTACCGCCATAACCTCCACCACTGTACAACGCAAGACTACCACCCCCGCCCGTCTCTTTTTTAACAAGGGGTGAATGTGGTAGTCTCTATTAGGGGTATTACGGTACCTAGGTTGGAGCTACCTGATACTGTAAGATCATTGGTGTTGGAGGTACCTGATACTGTAAGAACATTGGTGAAGCCTGCCTGCAGGTTCCGCCCAGAAAGGTGGAGTATAAGAGTCTGTGTTTCCCTAGCTGCTGCATTCTGTACCTGTGCTGCTGGGGGAAACTTCTAGTTCAATAGAGCCTTCCTTGTCCTACAATCCCTTTTCGGGAGTTATTGATCGTGCATCACTTTAATAGACTAAAAGTGTGCCAACCTGTAGTTCCTCCCGCACTGCAACACTGCCCAAGATCGACGGGCTTTATACCTCCTCAGAGTGGCGGAGCCAACAGCAACACCAATAACAACATTCCAACAGTACAACAGCAACAACCAATAACAGTAAGTATATACAACAGTGGAGATAATGATAGTACTAATCATAGAATTTACAGTGCAGAAGGAGGCCATTCGGCCCATCGAGTCCGCACCAGCTCTTGGAAAGGTCAACATCTCCACCCTATCCCCATAACCCAGCAAACCCACCCAACACTAAGGTCAATTTTGGACACTAAGGGAAATTTATCATGGCCAATCCACCTAACCTGCACATCTTTGGACTGTGGGAGGAAACCGGAGCACCCGGAGGAAACCCACGCACACACGGGGAGGATGTGCAGACTCCGCACAGACAGTGATCCAAGCCGGAATCGAACCTGGGACCCTTGAGCTGTGAAGCAATTGTGCGATCCACAATGCTACCGTGCTGTATATACAACATATATACAACAGTCTTACATAGCCATACATGGCTCATCACATTCACCCGCCGATAAGAAAAAAGTCCGGCGGGGGTGAAGCGGACTCACAAGTTCAGTCTCACAGGAGGGTGAATTGTTCGCTGCGAACGCCTCAGCCCCGGCTGCGGCGTGGACACTGGCGTCGAAACCTTCGGCTCCGGGAGCACATCATCCGCACAACAGGGTCCCGGATAGGGTGACGACGCAGCGCCAGGGCTAAAGGACCCTGTGGGTGATGTTGGTGAAGGTGTGAGTGGGGAGGTCAGTGGGGAGGTGGCTGGGAGGGGCGCGGTGATAATGGGTGCGGGGGTACCTGCAGGAGTCAGGTCCCGGAGGGAGACTGTGTCCCTGTCGTCCATCGCGGTGTGCCACATACGCGTACTGAGGCGTCGCGTGGAGAAGCTGAACCCACTCGACCAGGGGTTTGGCCTTATGGCCCCTTGCGTGTTTCCCTAGGAGGACCGGCCCAGGTTTCGTTAACCAGGCCGGGAGCGAGACCCCGGAGATCGAAGTCCCGGGAAAGACAAATAGACGGTTGTGAGGTGTCTCGTTTGTGGCAGTACACAGAAGCGACCAGATGGAGTGGAGCACGCCAGGGTGGACCTCCTGCCAGCGGGAGACTAGGAGACTTCTAGACCGTAGGGCCAGGAGGACGGCCTTCCAGACCGTAGCATTCTCCCTCTCCACCTGCCCGTTCCCCCGGGGGTTGTAGCTGGTAATCCTGCTCGAGGCGGCGCCCTTACTGAGAAGGTACTGACGCAGCTCATCACTCATAAAAGAGGAGCCCCGATCGCTATGTATCTAGGTGGGGAAACCAAACGGGGAGAAAATGGTGCGCAGGGACTTGATGACAGTGGCAGAGGACATATCTTGGGCGTCATTCTCCGACCCCCCAGCGGGTCGGAGAATGGCCGTTGGCCGCCGTGAATCCCGCCCCCGCCGGTTGCCGAAGTCTCCGGTACCGGAGATTGGGCGGGGTCGGGAATCGGGCTGCGCCAGTTGGCGGGCCCCCCCGCTCAATTAAAGTCCCGCCGAGAAATTGCCTGTCCTGCCGGCGTAAATTAAAATTGGTATTTACCGGCGGTACAAGGCGGCGTGGGCAGGCTCCGGGGTTCTGGGGGGGGGGGGGCGCGGGGCGATCTGACCCCGGGGGGGTGCTCCCACGGTGGCCTGGCCCGCAATCGGGGCCCACTGATCCGCGGGCGGGCCTGTGTCGTGGGGGCACTCTTTCCCTTCCACCTCCGCAACGGCCTCCACCATGGCGGAGGTGGAAGAGACTCTCCCCACTGCGCATGCGCGGGAAACTGTCAGCGGCCGCTGACGCTCCCGCGCATGCGACGCCCGGGGATGTCATTTCCGCGCCAGCTGGTGGGGCAACAAACGCCGTTTCCGCCAGCTGGCGGGGCGGAAATCCCTCCGGCGCCGGCCTAGCCCCTCAATGTCGGGGCTCGGTCCCCAAAGATGCGGAGCATTCCGCAACTTTGGGGCGGCGCGATGCCCGTCTGATTGGCGCCGTTTTGGGCGCCAGTCGGCGGACATCGCGCCGTTTGGGGAGAATTTTGCCCCAGGAGAGGGGATTGCAAACGGGAAGCGGGAGTACTCATCAACAACGTTGAGAAAGTACACATTACGATTAGTGGAGGGGAGGGGCCCTTTGAAATCCATGCTGAGGCATTCAAAAGGGCGGGAGGCCTTCACCAGGTGAGCCTTGTCCGTCCGATAGAAGTGCGGCTTGCACTCTGCACAGATTTGGCAATTCCTGGTCACAGCCCTGACATCCTCAGTGGAGTAGGGCAGGTTGCGGGCCTTGACAAAGTGAAGAAGCCGGGTGACCCCCGGGTGACAGAGGTCGTTGTGGATGGCCCGTAACCGGTCTGTTTGCGCGCTGGCGCATATACCGCGGGACAGGGCATCTGGGGGCTCATTGAACTTCCCAGGGTGATACGAGATGTCGTAGTTATAGGCGGAGAGCTCGATTCTCCACCGCAAAATCTTGTCGTTCTTAATCTTGCCCCGCTGTGTGTTATTTAACATGAAGGCAACTGACCGTTGGTCTGTGAGGAGAGTGAATCTCCTGCCGGCCAGGTAATGCCACCAGTGTCGCACAGCTTCCACAATGATTTGTGCCTCCTTCTCGATGGAGGAGTGTCGAATCTCGGAGGCATGGAGGGTAGGGGAAAAAAAGGCGACAGGCCTACCTGCCTGGTTGAGGGTAGCGGCCAGGACAAATTCAGACGCATCGCTCTCCACCTGGAATGGAAGGGATTAATTCACAGCGTGCATCGTGGCCTTAGCAATGTCGGCTCTGATGGAGTTGAAAGCCAAGCGGGCCTCAGCCGTCAGGGGAAAAATGGTGGACTTAATGAGTGGGCGGGCCTTATCCGCGTAGTTGGGGACCCACTGGGCATAATACGAGAAAAATCCCAGGCGTCGTTTCAGGGCCTTGGAGCAGTGGGGAAGGGGGAGCTGGAGAAGGGGGTGCATGCGGTCGGGGTCGGGCCCTAGGACACCGTTTTCCATGACATAGCCGAGGATGGCTAGTCTGGTTGTGCGGAAAACTCATTTCTCCTTATTTTAGGTTAAATTAAGGAGTCGGGCGGTGCGGAGGAATTTGTCTAGGTTCGCGTCATGGTCCTGCAGGTCATGGCCGCAGATGGTAACATTATCCAAGTACGGGAACGTGGCCCGCAGCCCGTACTGGTCCACCATTCGGTCCATTGTTCGATGGAAGACCGAAACCCCGTTGGTGACGCCAAAGTGGACCCGGAGGAAATGGAAGAGGCGGCCATCTGCCTCGAAGGCAGTGAACTGGCGGTCTTCCGGCCGGAAAGGGAGCTGGTGGTACGCGGACTTCAACTCTACCGTAGAGAAGACTTGATACTGCGCAATCCGATTGACAATGTCAGATATGCGCGGGAGGGGGTATGCATCGAGCTGTGTGTACCGGTTGATCGTCTGACTGTACCATCCGGTTCTTCTCCCCGGTCCTGACGACCACCACTTGCGCTCTCCAGGGGCTGTTACTAGCCTCGATGATCCCTTCCTTCAGGAGACGCTGAACCTCTGACCTGATGAAGGCACTGTCCTGAGCACTATACCGTCCGCTCCGGGTAGCGACAGACTTACAGTCTGGAGTGAGGTTCGCGAAGAGCGAGGGAGGGGCGACCTACAAGGTCGCGAGGCTGCAGATCGTGAGAGGGGGCAGGGGTCCCCCGAATTTTAAAGTTAGGCTTCTAAGGTTGCACTGGAAATCTAAGCCGAGCAGGAGGGGAGCGCAGAGATGAGGAAGGACGTAGAGCTTAAAGTTAGTGTACTCCACGCCTTGTATTGAGAGTTTTGTGATGCAATACCCCCGGATCTGCACGGAGTGCGATCCGGAGGCGAGGGATGTAGTCTGCGAGACGGGGAGGACCCGGAGGGAGCAGCGCCTTACCGTATCCGGGTGGATGAAACTATCTGTGCTACCGGAGTCGAAGAGACAGGCTGCCTCCTGCCCGTTGAGAGTTTGATGGCCATCATAGAATTTCGCAGATGGTAAGGCCGGGACTGGTCAAGCTGGACCGAGCTGAAGTAATGCGGAGGACTATTTGTGTCAGCAGCGTGATCACAACATGGCGGCGTCGACGACTGCGGCCATGATGGCGGCCCCCACGGGTCGCACGCGGCGGATGACGCGTCGGAAGGGGGCTGTCCCGTCAGGCACGATGCCACGCTGCAAGGTCTGTGAGCTTCAGGCCGGTCCTGACAGGCTTTTGATTTTGGAGCTTTAGAGCGGCTCAGACATACCTTCGCAAAATGACCTTTCTTGCCGCACTCATTACACGCAGCGCTGCATGCTGGGCAGCGCTGCCGGGGATGCTGGCCCTGCCCGCAGAAATAACAGCAAGGTCCTCCGGAGCTGGCCGGCAGCCGTACAGCGCAGGAGTGAGGTACGCCTGGGTCGGGTGATGGCTTCGCCTCTGACGTCCCCGAGGATGCCGCATGGTCGGACGGGAAGGCCTCGAGGCTCTGGAAAACCACTTCTAATGAGGTAGCCAGCTTCACTGTCGCCTCGAGGTCGAGAGCCCCTTTTTCGAGGAGGCGCTGCCGGATATAGCTGGACCGGACTCCAGCCACATAAGTGTCCCGAATCATTAGCTCCGAATGCTCTGATGCAGAGGCCGCCCGGCAGTTACAACTGCGGGCGAGTACGCTCAATTCACGAAGATATTCTGCGAGCGGCTCACTCTGGCGCTGACACCGCGTGTTCAGGAAGTGTCGAGCAAGGACCTCGTTGTCCGGCTTCACAAACTGACCCTTGAGTACGTCTACAGCCTCCGTATACGAGGCTGCGTCCCTGATTAACTGGAAGATCCGGTGGCTCACCCGGGCGTTGAGGAGATGCTGTTTGAGTGCCGGGGAAACCACAGCAGTCGAGGAGTCGAGGTAGGCCTCGAAGCAACTGAGCCAATGTTCAAAGATAGCCGACGCTTCAGCGGCCTGCGGGTCCAGTTCGAGGCGTTCAGGTTTGAGGGCAGCATCCATTATCAAAAAAAACTTTTAGTCTATTAAATTGATGGACATCAATTCAGTCGAGACGCTGAGTAGTAGTGAACCGACACTTTAATAGACTAAAAGTGTGCCAACCTGTAGCTCCTCCCGCACTGCAAGACTGCCCCAGATCGACGGGCTTTATACCTCCTCAGAGGGGCGGAGCCAACAGCTGCACCAATAACAACATTCCAACAGTACAACAGCAACAACCAATAACAGAACAGCAATAACAGTAAGTATATACAACAGTGGAGATAATGATAGTACTAGAACAGTAGAACAATAGTGAACATATATACAACAGCCTTACGTAGCCATATGTGGCTCACCGGATTGGGTGGAAGTGAGGCCTTAAGTGGGTCGGTGCAGACTCGATGGGCCGAACGGCCTCCTTCTGCACTGTATGTTCTATGTTATCCATGGACTGAAATCAGTAAGTGGGGTTTGGTCAGTTAGTTGGCTAGCTGGCTAGAATGTGGTGCAGAATGGCGCCATTGGGGAGAGGTCAATGCCTTCAAGTTATAGCCAACTCTCTAATAGTGAGAGATGCCCATGCCTATCCCTCATGGTCTAATGTGCATTACCTAATATCACTTCAAAAACATTTAATTGCTATAAAGCTCTCTGGGACATCCTGAAAACTGTGGCATAACTGTAGGTTCTTTATTTTCCTTAAATGTTTTGAACTTTTATTGGCTAGCTTGCTTTTATGCCCCTTTTCTCTTGTACACAAGTGAAGACAGCTTCTGTACAGCCACACAAAGGGACTGCCAGTCCCCACTACACCTTCATCAGTGCCCCTGTCACCTCTCCTCTTAATTTCTTTATTCAGAGAAAAGAGCCCCCCAGGCCTGTTCCTGATGGATAAGATGCTGGCACCTCAGCAGGATGACCGTGCCCTTCAGCTGCACCGTATTGAACATTTGCTGAGGTGGTCGGGGTGGGGGGAGGGATTGTCTGAAAAAATGTGAAATGAGTCCAGAGCAAACCCCCACCTTGCTGTGAAGCGAAATTAAAAACAAACCCTCGGTGGCCGGCAAAGAAAGAGAAAGCAAACAGCACTCGCTGTGCAAAACTGTACCAGAATTCCTGTAAATGCTGGTGAAGACCGATGGGAAAACAGCAGTCGTGTTACTGCTGAATCTGAAGGTAAAGTAAAGGCCGTAAGTCTTACTGACACTTGGCCAATTCTGTACTTTACTGAAACCTCCACCCACATATGAACTACCCTCCCCCAACTGAAAGCAGAACAAGCCAGACTAAAAAAATTCAGGTCTGCAGAAAGCACCAAACGACACCCAGTCAGCAGCCAGTCTGCTCAGAGTTCCCCCCACAAATTCTGGGATTTTTTTCTGTCTGGAGAGTTTGGAAGGGGGAGGGTTGTGTGTGTGCATTTGTGTAATGGAAGCCTGTAAATACAAACACAATAGGACTTATTTACATTGCGATCAGATTAAAGCTTGCTTTTTGCAATGGTGAGATTCTCCTCACAGCCTCGGGCAAATGGGAACTCTTTGAAAGATAAAAGGTGATGAGTGAGGAGATGTGAAGGAGCAATATTGTATCATGAGAAAGAGGGGGAGAAAAGTCAGATAAAACCTTAAACGGTACCAGACGAGAAACACTTTAGGGAGACAGATGCTGCAACTATTTGGCTG
Source organism: Scyliorhinus torazame (assembly GCF_047496885.1). Lineage (NCBI taxonomy): Eukaryota > Metazoa > Chordata > Chondrichthyes > Carcharhiniformes > Scyliorhinidae > Scyliorhinus > Scyliorhinus torazame. Next base: position 191,090,703 of record NC_092717.1, read on the forward strand.
ACATCTCCTCCACCCACTCAGTTAGGCATTAGTCACTTTTATACGGTTCTTTGACCACCAGTTTCTGCATAACAGGCATCTTGCAACCAGCAGTCAGATGAGACTAGCACTGTCAGATTTTGTCAGCCTGGAGAATCCAATTATTCCAGTGACTCAGAATCCTAGCTTCTGTCCTCATCCAATCTGCTTCAGACTGACAACAATGTGGTTAACTCTTAACCTCCCCTTGAAGTAGTCTAAAGGCCACTTTGTTGTATCAAACTGGAGCAATAAGTACACAAAGTGCTCTCTGTGTCAGATCCTCGACGCAAGGTGTCTCAGCGTCACCGCGGACTGCCCTCAAGACAATTGTGCTGGGGAAGAGACTGACAAACACTTACTTCTGGAACGTGCCTTTGCAGGGCAGGTATGGAAAGAGATGCAATGAGTTTTGTCAACGTTGATCCTGAGCAGCTCCTAACGCAGAACTCTGTCCTCTAGATGCTGTGCAGCAACGCACAACAAGCGAAATCAACTTCTGTTGGAGGATCATCAACTCAGTGAAAGACACTCTTTGATCTGCCCTGAGCGTGCAGATTTTCCAGTGCAAAGAGCTGTCGATGACCAGGTGCTGCAGACCGACACATCCCAAGGCCCAGGACTATGTGCTGAAGGATGCACTAAAACTTGCGTCAGTCGCTGCATAGGTTCAATGGGGAAAGAATGATAGAATCCCAACAGTGCAGAATGAGGCCATTTGGCCCATCGAACCTACACCGACCTTCCGTAAGAGCACCCCACCGAGGCCCAATCCCCTGCCCTATCCTTGTTACCCCACCTAACCTTTGGACACTTGGGGGCAATTTAGCGTGGCCAATCCATCCAATCTGCACATTCCTGGACCGTGGGAGGAAACCAGAGCACCCGGAGGAAACGCACGCAAACACGGCGAGAACATGCAAACGCCACACAGACAGCCACCCGAGGCCGGAACCAAACCAGTGTCCCGTGCCATGTGGCAGCAGTGCCAACCACCGAGGCATCATGCCACCCTGATGGCTCATCATTCTCAAGAACTCAAATTCCTTGTTCCCCATACCTACCAAAATACCCTTATCCTACACTTTAGAGTGGGCGCATGGGACAGTGAATCTTTTAAAAAAATTCATGGGACATGGACGTCACTTGCTGGGCTAGCATTTATTGCATATCTCTAATTGCCCTTGAGGGGGCAATCAGGAATCAATCACATTGCTGTACATGTAGGCCAGACCAGGTGAGGACATCAGCGAACCAGATGGGCTTTTACAACAATCGACAATGGTTTCATGGACTTTTACTTCACTGTCTCAGGTCCTCTTGCTGTAGGACATCAAGGGACTGGACACAATGGGTGATTTTACACTCCTCCCCAGCAGATTTGAAAGTGGACAACAAATTCTCACTGCCTACCTGCCAGCCCCTGATCGGTCTGAAATCATGAGGGTGATGGCAAAGGAGGCATTGGATGGTCTTCCTTCCCCTGGACCTACTGTGGTCCTCAAATGGTCAATTAATGGCCAATTAATACCTGCAGTGGGGGGACATATGCCATGCGGGAAGCCCAGCAACTATAGCTTAGGTGGGAGGACATCCATTGTAGGCCCGCTAGGTCCAGTGGAGGCATTTGTCCCCGCCCCCCGCAAATGTCATTCCTCTTTAACCCTCCCCTTAAGCCTGGTCCCCACACCTCCTTATTTCCGAATCCTAGACTTTCCTGGGCTATTCAGCGTGGTGACACTGCCTCTAGTCCCAGCAGTGACCACCGCTCGTGGCTGGTGGTGCTGGAAGGACAAATCTGTCATCCAAGAAAGTATTCCTTTCTTTATTCTTTTATCAGTTGTGGACATTGCTGGCAAGGTCAACATTTGCTTCCCATCCCTAAATGACCTTGAACTGAATGGCTTGCTGGGCCACTATAGAGAGCCGTTAAGCATCAGCCATGTTGCTATAGATCTGGAGTCACATGTAGGCCAAACTGGGTAGGGATGGCAGATTTCCTTCCCTGAGGAATTTAAGAGAACTAGATGCATTTTTACGCCAATTGATGACAGTTGTCATGGTTACAATTACTGAGACGAGCTTTCAATTCCAGATTTTATTAATTGAATTTAAATTCCACCAGCTGCTATGATGAGATTTGAACCCAAATCCTCGGGGGATTAGCCTGGGCCTCTGGATTACAAATCCAGTGACTTTACCACTATATTACGTCTCCCACATCAAAATCTCACCTCCAACCTCCAATGCGGCGGTAAATTGCTGTGGGGCAGCCATTGGGATTGTGGGTCATCTCTGCCCTCGACCTTTTAGCTGAGGGGCAAGGACTGCAGTGCCCCATCAGATCTAGCCCCATGTAAAACCGCAGTAGGCACCAGAGAATGTTTGACACGAGATGAAAATACATAGTATAGGCTGGACCTCTCCAGTTGGTTACGCCGGTGGGATCTTCCCGTCCTGCCGACGGCACCCTCCCCCATCGTGCGTTTCCCGGCGGCGAGTGATGCATTTAACAGGATACCTCGTTGACAATGGCTGGATAAGAAGATCCCATCGCCGGCCAATGGCCGGTCGATCTGCTGCCGGGAAACACGGGACAGAATGCGCAGTAAATCCTGTCCATATTGTAATTATAACCTGTAATGACAAGTGTAGAGGGACAGGTCATGTACTGTATTGAAGTAAACTGATCTGTCCTGCACTTTATGGAGTGTCAAATTTGAACTGTTACGTAATGTACTTCTACAAATGTTATGAATGAAGTACATTTTTCGGAGAAATAAATGACTTGAGGCGTTTCCAGCGATGGCCACATCCTGAGGAGTGAATGAACTCTGCCTTTGCTCTGACTGTATCTTGCAAAAGCGCAGTCCTGAAAGTAGCACAATCTGGACATCAATATCACAGATACCGTTCTGTGTCATGACACCACTGTTTGATGCCGTCACTCACAATGTTGCTGCAACACTCAGGCTTTTCCTTCTACTCCCATTCACAAGGAAACCAGTGGTGCAATGTGAAACCAAATGCAGAGAGGCACAGGGTTCCTTAGGTCACTTGCCCTACATTTGACCTCTATTGGAAAAGGTTATTTAAGGCGTGCTGTTGTGCTCGTCTCAAGCTGAGGAAAGAGTGCTATTTCCAAACAGATGACATACTCTCCCTGATGCTCAGTTTGGCAATGATCTGTCTAAGCTGCTCTTAAACCGGAGATTGTTTAGTTGGTAATTGTGGAGATTGGCATCCATGAGCTGGTTCTTGGCATTTACTGTGTTACCCGACCCTACCCTGACAATGGAACTGCAGGTTTATGAAAAACAAATTGTAGGATTCTGCCAAGGGGATTAGAGAGCTGTATTCAGTTGTGTAAATGCTGGAGGGCAGTTCATTTGATGTGCGTTCATTGAACTCAAGTACCAGTATAAAAGCAGGAATGAACAAGGAAGGCCTCACCCCAAATCCGGGCTTGTGCTGAATTTAGCTGATTTCAGTACTTAATAGTCCCGAGGTGGGAAGGAAAGTGAGTTGAATGTCCAGCTCCTATTTGCCGTGACCCATGCTGAGGTATAGATAAACCTGTACGTTGTTTAAAGTTGCTAAAGCTGTAATCTCACCCCTTGGTTGGACAGCCCTTGAACACTGATGGGGGACCTGACATATGATGGATAACTGAAAGGATTAAAATGAGTCAGTGCCACTGGAGGAAAGTAAATCTGGGGAAAATAGTGAATAAGAGACCTTGAAGAAACCAGCAAGACCGGGCTACATTGACCATAAACAGACATACTGGGGTAGCAGACCACCTGAGTCATTTAAAAAAAATAATTACTCGGGGTGGGGGTGTCAGCAGCTAAGCCAGCATTTATTGCCCTTCTCTAATTGCCCTTGAGGATACATAGAATCATAAAATGTACAGGTGATGAGCTGCTTTCTTCAGCTGCTGCAGTCTTTGTGGTGTAGGTACTGTCAGGGAGGGAGTTCCAGGAACTTGACCCAGGATATCTGCCCACTGATACAGAGCTAGAACTACATAATTCAGGGGCCAAAGAGATGTTGGGAACATCCTGATGTCGTGATTAGGTCACAGCAAGCTTGACTGCCTGATTTGCATCTTAGAAGGAAGACAAAAACTTGGAAAAGAAAGCTTTGCCTTCACGGAGAGCTGTGCACATTTAAAAATAACACCAGCAGCCATAGAAAAGGCATAGAAGGAGAAGAATAAAATTCTAAATAATGTCCTGAATGGTGACTTCATGGCACGGAGGCATAGTGGTTAGCAAGGCTGTCTCACAGCGCCAAGGGCCTGGGTTCGAGTACGACCTCAGATGACTGTGTGGATTTGTATATTCCCCCTGTGGGATTCCTCCGGGTGCTCTGGTTTCCTCCCACGGTCAAAAGAAGTGCAGGTTAAGTGGATTGGCTACCCTTGGTGTCCAAAGGTTGGGTCGGGTTACAGGAATATGGGCTAGGCAGGGTGGTCTTTCAAAGGGTCGGTGTAGAATCGATGGGCCACATGGCCTCTTTCTCCACTGTAGGGTTTCTATATATTTTACGTTACCCAATGTGACACTTGGTGTGTGGGGGAGGCGGTGGTGGTGTAGTGGTGTTGTTACTGGACTTGTTCTTCAGACAATCTCATAGACATGTAAAAATACGAACAGGACTAGACAAGGAAGTTGAAGAAAGGATACACCTGATGGTGAGCGAGTCCAGAACCAGGGGACACAATCTGAGGATACGGTGTTGCCATCTGGGATGGCCTCTTACAACAAGAAACATGGACGTTCGCAAAGCCTAAAGGGAAATATGGCCAATGTAAGATTCAGGCAGGCACAGAGCCTGAATGTATATTTGTGAGCAGAGAATCCAGACAGCATTGAAACCCCCAACCGATTAGCATTTTAATGGCCCATCTCCGTAAGACAAAGGATTGATACTCAGGGAACCAATGCAATCCCAGACATTCCGGCGCCACTCCCTTTACTCAGGAAGCATAAGCAGCAAGGTCAATGACCGCTTAGGACACGCCCAGCCATCAAGGCAACCATCCCTTTATTGGCTCAGATCGAAGGCAGTGATCGAGAACTGCCCAATTAATTGGGTCCAAACCTAAGGATCGCCCAAAAGAGTGTGAAACCCCCCAAGGATAAAGAGAGACATCGCCATGTGTTCCATCTCTTTTGGACCTGGCGCTCCGGCAACGTCCATCTCCAATCGCAGCACTGCCAGAAGCAAGTTCAAGTTCAACGCCCGCTACCAGGCGGATGATCCTAGCCGAACCGCAGTTACTTCTCCGGATCCAGTAGATCCAGATTCAAACAAAGGCCACTGTTCCTCTGACCTAAGCCGGGTGCCTGAAGTTAAGTACAGGTTGTCATAGTCGTTAGGTGTAGTTTAGCTCGTAGTGTTTATGTTGCATGTGTAAATTAATCTTGTGTGTAAGTAAAGTACCATTTATCTTGAACTAACTAACTGGTGTTCGGCTCTTTGATCGATACCCAGTTGAACCTTGTGGCGGTATTGTAGCCACCTGGGTTGGCCAACTCCCGATGTAAAATGGAGAACAGCAAAGGCTGCAGGGAAATCCAGCCAACACAGGCAGAAACTAGCAGGTGCAAGTTACTGTGTATTAAACTCTGCAAAAGCCCAGACAGCGTCGATACAAGCAGCCATCTGCATAATAATGTAACAGCCACCTACATACTAATGAGCGATCCCCGGGAACAATCAAAACATTTGGGATAAACAAGGCCAAGCCAGACTCCTCAGCGCCAGCAGGAGCCAACACAAAAGAGGTTAATGGCCACCTCAAGACCGCCCATCGATCAGGGAACCGCTCCAGTATTGGAGAAATTGAACCAAGCGATTGGAACGAAGTCCATTCACTTGGAACCAGGTACAGGGTCCGCCCCGAAAGGCGGGAAGCCCCTGGGGACTATAAAGTTAAGCCCCCAAGTTCAAATCGTCCTTCTTGACCGGGTCACTCAACAACGCGAATCAACCCTTGACAGTGACCGGTTCAGCTGCCGCCGAGATCCAGTAGGTCTTAAGTCAACGCTCGCTATGAGATAGGCGCTCCTAGCTACCAGTCCGTACCAACTTCGAATCCCGCAGGCTCAGAACCCGAACGAAAGGCCATTTGTTCCCCTGACCTGGTGGGCCAGTACGAAGTTAAGTATAGGCCTGTTAGTTGTAGAAGTAGCTTAGAAGTAGAATTTATGCATGAGTAGCGATTACTGTGTATAATAAATATGCTTTGATTTGAATCTTACTAATTGGTGTATTTGGTTATTGATCATTACTTGAACTTGAACCTCGTGGCGGTATCATAAAGATACCTGGCGACTCGAGAGCAAAGGTTATAAATCAGAGCCAATTGAACCAACCAAAAGTTAGCAACATTACTGGCGACATCTGACGAGACCCGAACTAGAAGTGGCTTAACCACTCCGGGAGAACCCAAAAAGTTGAATTAGAGATCCAATTGGGAACAGAAAACCACACATGTTCAAGCAGTTCTGATTAATCCTCATAATTCGGAAGTGTGTGTATGCATGCGTAACTAACAGGGCGATAAGGTAATACTGATAGATTTTTGTTGCGACAAAACTGTCGGGAGTTTGTATTTCGGAAAATAGCGAAAGCCGTACCCGTATTTACAGCACCGCCTTCATACCCCCGTTCCAAATTTAAAGAAGCATTCAGAAAGGAAAGATGGCAATGCAGGCAATGCAACTACTCATGAACCCAGAAGAATTTGCGGTCACAGCGACCAGCAGCAGTAGAGTAGGACAATGTCCCGTATGGGAAGAAGAAATCAGGAAGTACCTCAAAGGAAAAGGATGGCCCCTTTGGAGCGAATTCTGGAACAACGAGGGAACAGGTCCCGGGAGTATAGAACATACTTGGTGGGAGAACCTGAGCGAGATTCACAAGAAGAGCTTAGGAAAAGCTCGCAAGCCGATGGCAATCGTGTCCTTTTTGGCACAATTGCGAGGCACAGAGGAGGTCGTTAGGACGCTCCGGAAAGAGATAGAAGGCATACATCGAATGAGCAAGGTCGATGTCAGTGAGGTAGAAAGAGAGAACGTAGAGTTAAGGTGGAAGTTGGCAGCAAAAGACGGAGAGGTGGATGATGCCAAAAGGGCTCACCAGTCTTGTCTGGCGCACTTAAGCAGCTTCCAGTCCCAGTATGAAAAGGCCTATCAGGACACGCAACGTGCAGTCCTGGTACGAGAGGAAACTGAGAAGCAGGTAGAGGCATTGCAGAGGCAGTGCAGTGACCTGAAGGCAGCGTTAAGAGCACTCCAAGCTGCCACCACGGAGCAAAGACAAAGCTCACTAGACCACGCAGAGTGCCGGAAGCAGATTGCAGAGCTGCAATCTCTGCTTTCAGTTCAAAAAGGATTCCAGGAAACCTTTGGATCCCAGTTAGACGAGGAAGACGGCCCTGATTGGGAAGAGTTAAATGAGACAGCGCAGAGATATGTTCAAGGAACATGTGCGCAGGGAAAGCCCCAAAAGAGAAAAGCGCCCCAACCCCCCACAGAGCAGATAATTCAGGCTCCAATTAACCCAGTAACCACCCACCACACAGCCACATCGGATGACACGGAATTTCTGTACACCACCCCCTTAACAGTGACCCAATTACGGGACGCGTGCGAGAAAATCACACCGTTCCTCCCCACCTCAGACCCCCACCACTTCTTTGCCAGAGTAAAGCAGCAGGCGACCATGTACGACCTGGATGAGCGAGAGCACGTAAAGTTTACAGTTTGGAGTTTAGACACTTCGGTCGTGGCAGCCCTTCCCGACCCACAGAATGTAGGAGGAGGCACCCTTGCAGAAATGCATACCACGGTCCTACACGCGATCGGGTATAACAGGGATGACCCCGTAGATGGCCACAATAAGTGCAGGCAAAAGAAAACTGAGCACCCCACAGAGTTTGCTGGACGCCTGTGGATCCATTTTGCAGCAGTTTTTGGAGACTTAGACCGTGCCCATTTGTCCCCAGACAACATGGCCAAATGGACCCGCACCCTTATCTCCCATGCCACAGAAACAGGACAAAAAGCTTGTGCCATTATGACCCTCAGAGGAGGCTCATAATGAGAAATGGGTCGTAAAATGATTGTCCTGCGCCTGGGAGCAGTCTATACAAAACAAACCCGCAGTTAAAAATCCCGAAGAACAGCAGGCAGAAGCAGACATACAAGCAGTTAAGGCACACCAGAACCCCACATGGGTAAATGAAGGCAAGAACAGCCCCCCACAAAAGTCACAGGAGTGTTACAACTGTGGACTGTTGGGACACTTTGCAAGAGAGTGCAATGCCCCATGAAAGCCACAGAGAGCCCAGCAGACGGGCACTCTAAGTAAGAATAAGACAGAGCCCATACATAGTGTGAGCACCCGTTCAGATCAGACGGACCTGAACGGAATGGACTGACGGTGTTCGGGCTCCCCCAGTTGGGTCTGCGACACCCTTTGGGATAGGTCCGGACGACCGGTAGTTGCAGCAAAAATTCGGGGACAGCCCATCGAATTTCTCTGGGACACAGGAGGGTCCCGCACCACAATAAATTCCTCCACCATGTTCCAACAGGACACGTGGCCCACTACAGCCACTATCACCCTCAGTGGCTTTACAGGCCACTCACAGCAGGGACACATCACAGCCCCTGTACCCATTCAAATCGGCACCATCACCACCAAGCACCCCGTAGTCTTAGTCGATCTACCCCACACAGCTGAACAAATTTTGGGAATAGACTTTATGAATTCCCACAACCTATCCTTTGATCCAGTCAATCAATGTGTCTGGAAAATGGCAAAATCTGCAAGAGCCTTTGAACACTCACAATAGGAGAATACGCGAACAAAATTAGCGCTGTAGGCAAATTTTGGTTCAACCTGACCATGCTTAGCACGGACAAGCAGGTTAGGGCAGTTCTGCAAAAGAATAGGACAGCATTCGCGACCCACAAACACGACTGTGGCCGGATGACTGGTTCAGTACAAATCACAGGACCTGACCCTAGACCCCAAAAATAATATGGATTTCCCCAAGAGGCAGAGGGAGAAATCTGAAAAGTAATCAACAGCTTATTAGAGCAGGGCGTACTTAGATCAGTAGCCTCCACTAATAATGCCCCGATTTGGCCAGTGAGAAAGCCCGATGGATCATGGCGACTGACCATCAATTATCGGGAACTCAACAAAGTCACCCCCGCTGCAGCCGCCATGGTAGCAACACGTCCCCAGACCATGCTCAAGCAGGGACTCAATTCCCGATACTTTATGGTTTTGGATATCAGTAATGGATTCTGGTCCATTCCATTGGCAAAGGCGTGCCAGGACAAATTTGCCTTCACCGTTAAAAATCAACAGTACACGTGGACATGCCTTCCACAAGGATTCCACAATTCCCCCTCCATTTTCCACCGACAGCTGGCAAATGGTTTAGCAAAATTCTCTCGCCCCAAATGTCTGGACCAGTACGTAGACGACCTATTACTGCAGACAGACAACAAGGAAGAGCACATCGAGCTTCTGTCCGAACTCCTGGAACTCCTACAAGCAATCAGATGTAAAGTTAACCCCAAAAGGCCCAGATTTTGGAAAACAAGGTGATATATTTGGGTACAATTATCACACATGGTAAACGCGAGATTGAGCATAGATGGATTAACTTGATTGCTAAATTGCCCCTGCCCCAGAATGTTTCAGCCCTCCGGTCGTTTTTAGGACTGGTTGGCTACTGCCGAAACCACATTGACGATTTCGCCAGCAAGGCAGCACCCCTCTCAGACCTCCTAAAGAAAGGAGCACCCTGGGAATGGCTTCCGCAGCATACGGATGCTGTGGACTCGTTGAAAAGAGCACTCATAGCAGCCCCTGCACTACAAGTTCCAGACCCGCTTTCCCCTTACGCTATAGAGGTAGCAAGCACAGACCGCACCCTTTCGGCCGTGCTCCTCCAGGAACGGCACGAACAGTTAAGGCCCGTGGCTTACGCCTCCAGAGTTTTAGATGCTGTGGAGCAGGGATTTTCAGCCTGTGAAAGGCACCTGCTCGCAGTTTTTTGGACAGTACAGTATTTTTCTTACATTACCGGACTGAACCCCATCACAATCCTCACAGAACACACCCCCACCCAACATTTACTGGACCGACGACTCAAGGATGGTACAGTTAGTCAGATAAGAGCAGCTAGATGGACCCTTCTTTTGCAAGGACGGGACATCACTATTAAAAGGACAAAGACCCACACCTTTTTAGGGGACAACCTACAGTACCCCGGAACCCCCCATGAAAGTGAAATTATCTCTCCGCACCACAACACAGGCCCCTTTATTGCTAAAACCACCCCCCCGAAAGATAGATGGTTCAACCCAGAGCCCCAAGCACACAGACACGTGCGAACCCATTAGGATATATGTGGATGGATCTTCCACAATATTAGAAGCGAAGTGCATAACAACCTGAAGGCTTCTCAATTCACCGGGCGGATCACACGGCATCATCAGGCAAAGCAAAGGGTGGAGGGGTTTGCCTCCTCATCAACTCCTCCTGGTGCTTGGATGTGGCGACTCTGGCGACCTACTGCTCCCAGACCTGGAATACCTGACCGTGAAGTGCCGCCCATATTATCTTCCACGTGAGTTCACTTCAGCCATTATCACAGCGGTCTACATCCCACCCCAGGCAGTAGTGAGGAAGGTGCTGGACGAACTATACACAGTAATAAACAACTACGAAACAGAACACCCGGAGGCCTTGTTCATCGTGGCCGGAGACTTCAACAAGGCCAACCTCAAGAGTGTTCAGCCAAAATTCCACCAGCACATCTCCTGTCCCACCAGGGGCGACAACACTCTTGACCACTGCTACTCAAAAATCAAGGGCGCCAACCGTTCCATCCCCCGACCGCACTTTGGGAAATCAGACCATAAGACGGTGCTCCTTCTCCCGGAAAGCAGAAACTCAAGCGGGAGAATCCAGCTAAGAAGGTTGTGCAGTGCTGGTCCGAGGAGACAGAAGAGCTCTTACGTGACTGCTTAGAGACAGTGGACTGGTCCATATTTAAGAACTCAGCGACCAACTTAAATGAGTATGCCACCACCGTCACAGACTTCATCAGCAAACGTGTGGATGACTGCGTGCCAAAGAAAGCAGTACACGCGCGATCCCCAGCCGGAAACCATGGCTCAATCGCGAGATTGACTCCCTACTGAAAGACAGATCTGAGGCGTTCAAGACAGACGACCCTGACCTAAACAAGAAATCCAGGTACGACCTCCGCAAAGCCATCCGGAATGCCAAGAGAGAATATCAAACCAAGCTAGAGTCACAGACAGACTCTCGGCGGTTGTGGCAAGGACTAAACAACATAACGGGCTACAAAGCGAAGCCGAACAGTATCTCTGGCAGCAGCGCACCCCTCCCGATGAACTCAATGCATTCTATGCTCGGTTCGAGCAGGTAACCAACAATCCGCTGGCGAGTGCCCCCAACAGCCCATAATTCACCCATACCCACCATCACAGCTTCCAAAGTCAGATTGGCCTTCCTGAAAGTGAACCCTCGGAAGGCGACGGGCCCAGACGGGATCCCTGGTCGTGCACTCAGAGCCTGCGCGGACCAGCTGGCAGAGGTATTCACGGACATCTTTAACCTGTCCCTACTACACTCCGAGGTCCCCACCTGCTTCAAGAAGACCACCATCATACCGGTACCAAAGAAGAACCAGGCAACGTGCCTCAATGGCTACCGACCAGTGGCCCTGACCTCAGTCGTAATGAAGTGCTTCGCGAGGTTGATCATGAAGCGCATCACCTCCATACTCCCAGAACGCCTTGATCCACTGCAATTCGCATCCCGCTGCAACCGGTCCACATCAGACACCATTTCCCTGGCCCTACACTCATCCCTAGAGCACCTCGAAAACAAGGACTCCTACATTAGACTCCTATTTATTGACTACAGCTCCAACACCATAATCCCAGCCAAGCTCATGTCAAAGCTCCAAAACCTAGGACTTGGCTCCCCACTCTGCAACTGGATCCTCGATTTTCTGACCAACAGACCACAATCAGTAAGAATGAACAACAACACCTCCTCCACAATAGTCCTCAACACCGGCGCCCCGCAAGGCTGCGTACTTAGCCCCCTACTCTACTCCCTGTACACACACGACTGCGTGGCAAAACTTGGTTCCAACTCCATCTACAAGTTTGCTGACGATACGACCATAGTGGACCGGATCTCGAATAACGATGAGTCCGAATACAGGAGGGAGATAGAGAACCTAATGGAGTGGTGTAGCGACAACAATCTCTCCCTCAATGCCAGCAAAACTAAAGAGCTGGTAATTGACTTCAGGAAGCAAAGTACTGTACACACCCCTGTCAGCATCAACGGGGCTGAGGTGGAGATGGTTAGCAGTTTCAAATTCCTAGGGGTGCACATCTCCAAAACTCTGTCCTGGTCCACCCACGTCGACGCTACCACCAAGAAAGCACACAGCGCCTATACTTCCTCAGGAAACTAAGGAAATTCGGCATGTCCACATTGACTCTTACCAACTTTTACAGATGCACCATAGAAAGCATCCTATTGGGCTGCAACACAGCCTGGTATGGCAACTGCTCGGCCCAGGACCGTAAGAAACTTCAGAGAGTCGTGAACACCGCCCAGTCCATCACACAAACCTGCCTCCCATCCATTGACTCCATCTACACCTCCCGCTGCCTGGGGAAAGCGGGCAGTATAATCAAAGATCCCTCCCACCCGGCTTACTGACTCTTCCAATCGGGCAGGAGATACAGAAGTCTGAGAACACGCACGAACAGACTCAAAAACAGCTTCTTCCCCACTGTTACCAGACTCCTAAATGACCCTCTTATGGACTGACTTCATTAACACTACACCCTGTATGTTTCATCCGATGCCAGTGCTTATGTAGTTACATTGTATATGTTATGTTGCCCTATTATGTATTTTCTTTTATTCCCTTTTCTTCTCATGTACTTAATGATCTGTTGAGCTGCTCGCAGAAAAATACTTTTCACTGTACCTCGGTACACATGACAATAAACAAAATCCAATCCAATCCAATCCAATAACAGGATGCGGCATTTATGTCGAGGACGCGCAGGGACGCGCCCTAGAAGAAATAGCAATAAAACTTCCAGGACACTTAGGCGCGCAGGCAGCAGAACTTGCAGCCATCACATACATAGTGGAACATCCAGATTCCTTCCCCAGCCCAGCAGACATATACTCGGACAGCCTCTATGTCTTCAACAGCCTTACGGAATTCCTACTCCTGTGGAAAGCAAGAGGATTTGTTTCCGCAGACGGAAACCCCCTCCTCTCAGCCCCATTGCTCCGTGACATTTTAGAGAGAGCGCAGATCAGGACTTTTGGAATAGTCAAAGTTTGAAGTCACCATCGTTCCTCCCCCCCTGGAAATGTAAAACCGACGCACTGGCAAAGGCAGGTTCCAGGCATGGATATTTTTGGACACCCCCCGAAAGCGCACCAGTGAATGCAGTTCAGGTCTCGCAGACTAATATCGAGGATTTATTGCAGGCTCAGAAGCAGGATAGCAATCTCAGGGAGATTTTGAAAGGAAATTTTACAGCACCTTATGATAGGTTTAAGAATACACTGACCACACATGACGGTGTGGTGTTAAAGGACACCCTTTATGTGGTTCCTGAACAGGACAGGAATCAACTGATTTGTTTGTTCCATGACAGTCATGGACATTAGGGAATTGATCCCACTACAGCCCACCTCAGGCAGCTCTGTTGGTGGCCGAGTTTGAAGGAAGATGTAACTCACTACGTTGAGAATTGTCTTATCTGTGCCCGGACAGATATGCCAAGAAGGCTCAACTCAGTCACAACTGACCCGTTAATGGCCCCTGGACTAACCTCCAGATTGATTATATAGGTCCATTGCTCCCGTGCAGGAATGGTTATAAATATGTACTCGTGGTGATCGACACGTTTAACAAATGGGTGGAAGCATTCCCATCCAGAACAAACACTGCAAAGACCACAGCCAAGATTTTGACCCACCACATCTTTACAAGGTGGGGACTCCCCCACAGCATTGAATCCGACCAAGGCTCCCATTTTACGGGACGTGTCATGAAGAACGTCCTCACGATATTTGGCATTACCCAAAAATTCCACATTGCATACTACCCCCAGTCGGGTGGCATCGTGGAGCACATGAATCGGACCCTAAAATCCACCCTCAGAAAAATGGTCCAGCCAAACAACACCACTTGGTACTCAGTACTCCCCTTTGCGCTGATGTTTTTGCGAAATACAGTTTCAACATCCACAGGTTACACCCCACACACCCTCATGACCAGACGCCCCATGAAAGGCACAGAATTTTTATTAGGCTTAGATTTGACCAGCCCCAAAGTGACGGCCCTCACACACGAGAAAGCAGTAGAACAATTAGTGGCGAATATTAAAACGGCTCAGCTAGCAGCTGCAGTGAAATTGGGCACAAGAAAGAAACAGAGCAAGGCCTGTTTCGATAAGACAGTGCATGCGACTGAGTTCTGTGTAGGACAGCAAGTCATGCTCTCCGTATACAACCCCAGCACATTCCTGTCACCTAAGTATTCGGGTCCGTACTCCATTGCGGACAAAGTAAGCCCTTCCATCTACAAAATAAAGTACCCCAATGGAAAGACTGCGTGGTTCCATATCAACCAGATGAAGGCATATGGAACACAGTCTAACCACGCACACCACGTCATGCTCGACGCAGCAGACCACGCCCCGCCCACAGCCAACGTAACCCTACCCTCCCCCAACACGTCCAGCCCAGCCTCGGACTCAACCCCGACTCCACCCCTGAACTATAGACTCCGCCCCGGAACGCCTACAGACTGCAGCAGCAGAGACAGCGACTGTGACTCGGACAATAGCCACAGCACGCCTCCCTACTATCCCCATGCAACAGGACCCACACCCAGCGAATCTGACGACGATTCGAGTGATCCCTTCATGATCACTTTCCTAAACAAACCCCACCACCGACCACCGACCTACAATGACGACCCCGATTTCGTCCCCACAGAACTAGACACCCCCTTTTGGCACCGAGATAATTCGTACAGACTCGTCCTGAATGACGAGAGCGATCCCAATTCACACCATGCAGCCCTATCAGCCCTGCTACACTCGAGAGTTTGGCATCCGGGAGAAGATGACGACTTTGAGTCTGACTCCCA
This sequence comes from Scyliorhinus torazame, assembly GCF_047496885.1. Taxonomy (NCBI): domain Eukaryota; kingdom Metazoa; phylum Chordata; class Chondrichthyes; order Carcharhiniformes; family Scyliorhinidae; genus Scyliorhinus; species Scyliorhinus torazame. The sequence continues at coordinate 191,105,995 of NC_092717.1, forward strand.
AAACGAGAACCCATTTGCGACCCTGTTCGCAACAATAACTGAGGTGTCCAGATGATGTTTTAAAAGGAACCGCTTGGGAGAAACGGTGTCCTTTCTGATGGAACATGCAGCATGTTTGATGTTGTTTGTACTTGTTCTGTTAAATGTTGTATGTTAGACCGGAATTTTTTTTTCCACGCCCCCACGCCACCACCCTTCTGACACCCACTGGCAGTCAGAGAAACTAGTTTGGCCAGACGCTAGTTCAGAGAAACTAGTTTGTCCGCAGAGACTTGTTAATGTCCCAGACGCCAGTTCAGTGGAACTCGTCTGTCGACTGAAACATAGACGCCGTTCGTAACTGCCCTTTTGGTTCGAAGGTAGAACCAACACGGCAACCCCCCACGTTGACGACATTTCTTGCCCGTTCTTGTCGGTTGCTCAGGCAGTGGAGAAACGGCATTGGGACCCGCCCTGCCTGGGAACCCCCCCTCTGGTCAGCTACGCTCGGGTAGGGCACACACGGCATTGGTCGTTGTCCTTCCCGGGGATTCCATCCAACTCTTACCCGTCGCGGCCCACACGCACCTCATTTCGGCAATTTCGTTCAAAAGGTTTTGGTTTGCTTTCAGGTAACCCTTAGGTTGCCAACCCTCTGTTATTTACATCCTCAAACATTTGGATGGTAAACCGCACAGTCTGCGAGACGGTTCGCACTGGTTCAGTATTTGTAAGTGTGTCTTGTCCTGAAATTCGGTTTTGGGGGGAAAAAATGAGGGAGTCACACATAGTGACCAATTATAAAGGGAGTAATTGGCACTAAAGGACAGACAGGCTATCATACGAGATATTAAACCAAGATAGTAACAGACACAATGCTTGATTCCACAGGACCCCAGAAGCTCCAGGACCAGAGAAGAGAAGGGAAGAGAAAAGAGCTAAGAAGAACCTTGAGGACATCCTCCGTGTGGCTCATCGGCCTAATGGACATTTGGTTGCGTGCGAACGCGAACCCCCTGACCTCAACCCCACCAGCCGTTAATGATTCACGTCCCCACAGTACCCAGAGCCCAGTCACAAGCGACACCGCACCATCTTGGTGTGACAGGTTTATAACCTGGTATCCCCTGTCCTACTTGATAGAATCCCTATTGGTATTGACGATACTCTGCTGCATCGTGCAGACTATTCGTCTGAGAAAATGGAGAAGGAGAGCCTACCGCGCTCGCACCCCGGTATATAGAATTAGATCCCCTATTTTCGAATATGACCAGACCCCCGACCACCGCGATCTATAATAAAGAGCATTCGTTTGCGATTTGTTGTAAATAAAGAAATGTTCATAGGCAATTGTACAATCCTGAGCTTGACTGCCAAGCCAGAAAAATGTGTATAATACTGCTATGATTTTGTTTTTATGGTTTAGGAAGTTAGTGTGATGAAATGTTTGAGTGAGTGTAGTTTATTAAGGATAGTTAGAGGTTCCGATTTTCTTGTTTTGTAATGCATGTCCCTGTTTGACATAGCGCCCCTCAGAATTGTCAGTTAAAATTTTTTTTTGCATAGTTATGGTCAGTGTAGAGGCCATAGAAGAGTGCTCGCTGGGTCAGGGAATGAAAAGCAACGCAGTTATGTGATCCTTCACGCTTCGCATTAGGATCACAAGGAGGGAGTGTAGCCACCTGGGTTGGCCAACTCCCGATGTAAAATGGAGAACAGCAAAGGCTGCAGGAAATTCAGCCAACACAGGCAGAAACAAGCAGGCGCAAGTTACTGTGTATTAAACTCTGCAAAAGCCCAGACAGCATCGATACAAGCAGACATCTGCATAATAATGTAGCAGCCATCTACATACTAATGAGCGATCCCCGGGAACAATTGAAACATTTGGGATAAACAAGGCCAAGCCAGACTCCTCGGCGCCAGCAGGAGCCAACACAAAAGATGTTAATGGACACCTCAAGACCGCCCATTGATCAGGGAACCGCTCCAGTATTGGAGAAATTGAACCAAGCGATTGGAACAAAGTCCAATCACTTGGAACCAGGTACAGGGTCCGCCCCGAAAGGTGGGAAGCCCCTGGGGACTATAAAGTTAAGTCCCCAAGTTCAAATCGTCCTTCTTGACCGGGTCACTCAACAACGCGAACCAACCCTTGACAGTGACTGGTGCAGCTGCCGCCGAGATCCAGTAGGTCTTAAGTCAATGCTCGCTGCGAGATAGGCGCTCCTAGCTACTAGTCCGTACCAACTTCGAATCCCGCAGACTCAGAACCCGAACGAAAGGCCATTTGTTCCCCTGACCTGGTGGGCCAGTCCGAAGCTAAGTATAGGCCTGTTAGTTGTAGAAGTAGCTTAGAAGTAGAATTTATGCATGAGTAGCGATCACTGTGTATAATAAATGTGCTTTGATTTGAATCTTACTAATTAGTGTATTCAGTTATTGATCATTACTTGAACTTGAACCTCGTGGCGGTATCATAAAGATACCTGGCGACTCGAGAGCAAAGGTTATAAAACAGAGCCAATTGAACCAACCAAAAGTTAGCAACAGTATCATTTGATACCTGCTGACTCTGAGAGCATATCATATCACTATCTAGATAAAAGAAGGGCAACCTTATTGATTGCCATATTTATAGCTAAGTAAAAATAGCAACAGTTATTGACCCAGAAGTGTTTTTGTCACTCCGAGAGAACCCACAAAACATTTGAATTAGAAACCCAATTGGAAAAGTAAAAGAAAGCCCAAGCGTAAGACCAGTATCGATCAAACCTCCAAGAATCGGAAGTGTGTAGTAATTTGCATGCGTACTAACAGGGATATAAGGTAAATGCGTTAGATTTTGTTGCGTAAAACTTTCAGGAGTTGTGTGAACCGGAAAATAGCTTAAACCGTACCCGCTGTTTGCATCACTGCTTTATTCCCCCCTGTCTCAAATTCACGGTAGAAATACAGAGATTACGGTAGAGATGGCAATGAAGGCAATGGAACGCCTTATGTACCCACAGGAACCCGAGGTTGCAGCGACCAACAGAGCAGAGCAGTGTCGCATATGTGAAGAGGAAATTAGGAAGTACCTAAAGGGGAAAGGATGGCTCCTATGGTCCAAGTTTTGTGCAAATGAAGAGACAGAGGTCCTGGTAGTATAGGACAAACTTGGTGGGATAACCTGACCGAGATCCATAAAAATAATTTAGGTAGAGTTCGTAAGCCGATGGCAATCGTGTCCTGTTTGGCACTATTGCAAGGCACAGAGGAGGTCGTGAGGACGCTCCGCAGACAGCTTGAAGAGAAAGAGAAGAGGAATGAGGGAGACGTTAGCGAGTCCGAAAAAGTAAATGAGCAACTCCGAGAGCAGCTCGCGGCGAAGGACAAGGAGATGGCTGATGTCAAACAGGCACACCAATCTTGTCTCACTCACCTAAGTAGCTTTCAGTCGCAGTATGATAAGGCCTCCCAAGACACGCAACGCGCGGTCTCGGTAAGAGAGGAAACAGAACTCCAAGTAGAACAATTGAAAAAAGCAATGCGAGTACCTAAAGGCAGCCTACGAGCACTCCACAGTTCCACCATGGAACAAAGGCAGAGTTCGGTAGACCACGCCAAATGCAGGCATCAAATTGCAAGATTGCAATCACTGCTCCCAGTTCAGAATGGTTTCAGAGATACCTTTGGACCAAATTTAGACCAGGAAGATGGCCCCGATTGGCAAGAACTTAATGAAACGGCCCATCGATATATAAACGGAACAGAAAGTCAGAATAGCGCCCCCCCAGGCCCCAAAAAGGAAAGCAGCCGCACCACCGACTGCACAGGCAGCACCCAACCCTATGAATCCACCACGCAGCACAGAGTACCGACAGAAGACCAACCCGATTTTGTGTACACCACTCCACTAACCATCACCCAGTTAAGGGATGCCCGTGATAAAATAGAAATCTTTCACCCCACATCAGACCCACACCATTTCTTTAAGCGAGTTAGACAACAGACAGTCATGTACGGTCTGGACGAGCAGGAAGTGAAACTTATAGTAATGAGCCTTGACCCGTCTGTTAGTTCAGCCCTTCCGACCCACAAAATGTAGAAGGAGGTAGCCTCCTGGATACGAAAACAGCCATACTAGATGCAATTGGCTATAATGGAGGAGATCCCGTAGAAGGCAGAAAAAAGGAGAGCATCCAACAGCATTTGCTGGACGCTTCTGGATACACTTCACAGCAGCATTTGGAGATTTAACCCGCGCCCATTTAACTGCAGACAATACGGCCAAATGGACCCGTATTTTAGTCTCCCACGCCATGGAGGCAGGACAAAAGCATGTGCAAATTATGACCCCTCAGACCCAGCACACAATGAAGTGTGGGTTCTGAAGAGACTATCAAGAGCTTGGGAATAATCCCTACATAACAAGGCAGAGCAGGAGAAGGTAGAAGCAAATATGAATACAGTAAGGACACATCAAGACCCCGCATGGGTAAATGAAGGTAGAAATAACACGCAGCAACCTAAAACTCAGGAATGCTACAATTGTGGACAGAAGGGACATTACGCCCGAGAATGCAATGCTCTCCTCCCCCAAAACAGCAACGGAATCAGCCCACAAATGCCCCACCTAGAAACAATGCCAGACCCATCCTCAGCGTTAGCGCCGGTTGGGACAATTTGGCCATAAATGGCACCGTTTGACGGTGTTCGGACTCCCCAACTTGGGTCTGCGACACACTTTGGGACAAGTCCGGAAGACCGGTAGTCACAGGCACAGTCCGGGGACACCCTGTAGAGTTCTTTTGGGACACAGGAGTGTCCAGAACCACGTTAAACCCCTCCACGATGTATCAGCCAAATATGGCCCACTACAGACACTATCACTCTTAGTGGATTCACAGTGCACCTCCAGCAGGGACACATTACGGCCCCTGTGGATATTCAGATCGGTAACATTAGAACTAAGCACTCAGTCGTTTTGGTAGATTTACCCCAGACAGTCGAGCACATCTTGGGGATAGATTTCATGAGCTCACACAACCTTTCTTTCGACCCCATAAATAAGCGTGAGTGGAAAATGGCTAGAGCAGCACGAGCCCCCGCCACACTCACAGTAGGAGACTACGAACACAGGATTAGCACAGTGGGAGATTACTGGTTTGATCCACAAACCATTACTATGGACAAAACAGTTAGGGAAGTCTTGAAGAGTCACAAAGCATCTTTTGCCCAGCACAAGCACGATTGCGGTAAACTTTCAGGAATGGTCACCATTACAGGTCCCGATCCTAAGCCCCAGAAACAATACGGTTTTCCACAGCAAGCCGAGGGAGAAATAGCTACGGTAATTCAAAGTTTATTGGATCAAGGTGTAATTCAGCCCGTAGCCTCAATGAACAATGCCCCGCTTTGGCCCGTAAGAAAACCAGATGGTTCATGGAGACTGACCATCGATTATAGAGTAACTCCGTTAGCAGCCCCCACCATTGCCACGAGACCCGAGACCATGTTAAAGCAGGGACTACAGTCAAAATGTTTCACGGTTCTGGACATTAGCAATGGCTTTTGGTCCATTCCATTGGATAAAACGTGCCAGTATAAATTTGCGTTCACCTTCCAGGGACAGCAGTACACGTGGACATGCCTTCCACAACTCCCCCTCCATTTTTCACAGACAATTGGCGAATGGATTAGCAAAATTTTCCCTACCCGAATACCTCATTCAGTATGTGGACGACTTGATCCTACAGACTGACACCAAGGAAGAGCACATTTCGCTTCTTTCTGAACTATTAGGTCGCCTAAAGGAAATTGGATGTAAAATCAACCCCCAAAAAGCCCAAATTTTCCAAGAAAAGATCACTTATTTAGGAACAGTTATAACGCATGGTAAACGTGAGATAGAGCAGAAACGTATTGATTCAATTGTTAAATTGCCCTTGCCCCATAATGTTACAGCACTCCGGTCATTTTTAGGACTGGTTGGTTATTGCAGGAACCATATAGACAGTTTCGTCACAAAGGCAGCCCCACTTTCCGAGCTCCTAAAGAAACAGGCCCCATGGAAATGGCTTCCACAGTACACAGATGCCGTAGGTGCATTGAAACGCGCCCTAAGTACAGCCCCCGCTTTGCAGGTACCACACTCCCCATACACAATAGAGGTAGCGACCACTGACTGAATCCTTTCGGCTGTACTTCTCCAGAAAAGGCACGATCGCTGAGGACCCGTAGCCTATGCCTCACGGGTGTTAGATCCGGTAGAACAAAGATTTTCAGCCTGCGAAAGGCACTTGCTCGCAGTTTTTTTGGGCTATTCAGTACTTCTCGTACATAACAGGACTCAACCCCGTAACTATTTTGACCGAGCACACCCCAACACAGCTACTGTTAGACGGTACGCTAAAAGACGGTAGAGTAAGCCAAATTAGTGTAGCGTGCTGGACCCCACTCCTACAAGGATGCAACATCACAGTAAAGAGGACAAACACGCACACGTTTCTGGCCGATAATTTACAACATGCAGGACCCCCACATGAGTGTGAAATCATTGCAGCCAAGTACAACACAGGACCCTTTATTCCCAGATCGTTACCGACAAAAACAGGCATCAGACCACAGAGAACCCAGCTCACAGATAATTCGCTAAAAATTTATGTTGATGGCTCCTCCAAAATTCTAAATGGAAAAAGGATTACAGGATGTGGCATTTATGTAGAGGACGCGAAGGGACGCGCATTCGAGGAGATCTCGTTAAAATTGCCAGGACATTTAGGTTCGCAGGCAGCCGAGTTAGCAGCCATTGCATACATTGTGCAGCACCCAGATTCGTTCCTGACCCCAGCAGACACATATTCGGACAGTTTGTATGTTTGCAACAGCTTGATGGAATTCCTGCTCCTGTGGGAATCTAGAGGATTTATATCCGCCAACGGTAAACCCCTACCCTCAGCGCCATTACTAAAACACATTCTTAAAGAAGCTAAAGATCGCAAATATGGAATCATAAAGGTTAGAAGCCATCATCGTTCATCCCCAACTGGTAACGTAAAAGCAGCAGCCCTAGCAAAAGCAGGCTCACGACATGGTCACTTTTGGCAACCCCCCGCGTGAAAGTACACACCCCGGTACACGCGGTCCAGGTCTCACAGACCAATATTCAACATTTGGCACAGGCACAAAAAGAAGACGACACGCTTAAGGAAATTTTAAAAGGAGACTTCCCAGCTCCCTATGATAAGTTCAAAGACATTTTAACGGTACACGACGGAATCATATTAAAGAATGGTATTTATGTGGTCCCCACCCAAGACAGGGACCTGATTATTTGCCAATTCCATGACGGACATGGACACCAAGGGATAGAATCCACCCTTGCCCACCTCAGACCTCTCTGCTGGTGGCCCGATTTAAAAACTGATGTAACCCATTACATTGAAAATTGTTTAATTTGCGCCCAGAACAACCCAGGCAGATTCGCAAAGAAAGGCCAGCTATGACACACCCGCCCTGTTAATGGCCCAGGGACAAACTTACAATTAGACTACATTGATCCCCTTCCCCCCTGCAGAAATGGGATTTAAATATGCGTTGGTTGTGATCGACACCTTCACAAAATGGGTAGAAGCATTTCCTTCCAGGACAAACACGGCTAAAGCGACAGCAAAAATTCTAACCCAGCAGATATTTACTTGATGGGGACTCCCCCGTAGTATTGAATCGGACCAAGGTTTGCATTTTACAGGAAGAGAAATGAAAAACGTCCTGACAATTTTCGGAATTAAACAGAAGTTTCACATTGCCTATCACCCACAATTCAGCGGCATTGTCGAACGCATGAACCAAACCCTAAAGGCAACACTTAGGAAGATGGCGCAACAACATAACACGACATGGGACACAGTTCTCCCATTCGCACTGATGTTTATTAGAAACACGGTGGAGAGTTCGACAGGTTACACCCACCACACCCTCATGACCGGATGACCCATGAAGGGTACCGAGTATTTATTTGGACTTGATTTGGCCAGCCCCACAGTCACCGCCCTTACCCACGAAAAAGCGGTCCAACAAATAATGGAGAATATTAAAGCAGCACAGCTCGCTGCAGCTGTTCGACTTGGCGGTAGGAAAAAGCAGAGTAAGGCCTGCTTTGATAAAACTGTACACCCGATAGAGTATACAGTCGGACAGCAAGTCATGATCTCCCTGTACAATCCTAGTTCATTCCTCTCCCCCAAATTTGCAGGACCTTACTCAATTTCTGATAAAGTAAGCCCCTCAGTTTACAAGATTACGTTTCCAAATGGAAAGTCAGGATGGTTTCATATAAACCAGCTTAAGGTTTATGGAACTGAGTGCAGCCACTCACACCACATTTCACTGGCAATAGCAGACAACGAAGACCCGCCCACTGGCAACCCAATCCAGCCCACCCCCAGCCAGGACAGCACATCCACAGACATGACCTTGACTCCGCCCCCAGAGATGAGTTTCCGCCTCACACTTGATTCGGCCGCTAGCGATAGCGACATCCAAAGCATCACGGATGTACTTGAAATCCCCGACCAATGGCAAAACAGGCCAGGCCCCAGTCACTACAGCCCCAGTGACACCGACCACGATACTTTCAGCCCCTCAGAGACCATTTATTTGCCACTACCAGAACCTGATGCACCGCCTGACGATAGCAACACCCCCCCTTGCCCCTACCGCCCTACAGGATAAGAAACAATGGCATCACGACAACTCTTATCGACTGATAAGAAACGACGAGATGGATCCCACATCGACCCATGCCGCCTTGGCACAGAAACTCCAGTCACGGGTTTGGCAACCGGGAGACGGTGATGACTCAGAGTCTGACTCCCACCATGCTAACCCCTTTACGACCCTTTTCGGAATGGAACCCTGAGGTATCCAGATGATGAGCGAAAGGAACCGATTGAAATTTACGGTGCCCTATTCCCTGATGGAACCTGCCCGCTTTCTTTCTTTAGCTTGTTTTTGAATGTTGAATGTTTCTCTCTTGTACGACTTTGTGTGTCGATCTCATGCAAAATTTCTTGACACAGTTATAACTACTCTTTTGAAGGCCTAAGTGGTGAAACCCCAATGTTTGCGATCATTGCCCACATTAAAAAGATGAAAGTGCATTCCGATCACTCAAGCTTGCGATTTCATTGCACTTTCCAAGGGGGCAACTTGGCCCACTGCAAGGCCCACCATGTCAGGTTCATGATTGCCGAGACCACAAGTGAACCTCGCCCATGTGATTCCCGGCTGTGGGGACCGGAAAATCATGGGAGAACAGAGCATATGGTGCTGGACCCGCTAAATAGATGCAAATGGGTCATTACAATCCATTTGCATTTATTTCCATGCTCCGGCTGGCGTGCGGCGTGGAACCCATTCACGCCGCCAGCGAGGAGTCAGAACATGGCGTTCGGGTCGGCACCCGACGGCAAACCCGATTTTGCCCCGACGCCCGATTCTCTGTCCCATCAGGGAACGCATTCAGGGTGTCCCGGGGATGGAGAATCCCGCCCAGTATTTCTTAAACTTTTTTTCCCAGGACCCACTTTTGCCAACCGGCTGACCTTCACAACGCACGCTGGACTGACCCTCGCGACACATGTCACGTTTGGTTACCTTTAATGCCAAAGGGGAGCCTGCATGGTCCTCACAATCTCACTCCAATCAGGTTCACAGGAGGAGAGGGCAATGCTCATATCAGGTGCACTTTATCTAGTTCCTTTATGCCATCTTCATCTTTGTGAAAACGGAAAATCCAATCGCACACATGTAGGTCATTGAAGGGCAATAGCAACAAAATGCTTGTTTTGCTTAGAACTGGATACTCCTGAGTGATGCTACTCCAGAATTCTGGCAGCCTTGTGGACTTTTGGCATATTTTTAATGTGGTATTACAGGTGACGTACAGCAACATATTCTTTTCGTTTGGAGTCAGCTATAAGTTAATAACTGACTCTTGGGTCTCAACCTCAAAAGGAATTTTTCACCCACTAGTTCTCTTTTAAAATCTGAAACTTCTCCTCTCATTTGTCAGTACTTCCCTGCATATAACACACATGGGCTTTGCATCCTTATTTGCATTGGCACAATTGATCAAATCATACCTCAAGAAATCATCTTTATACTGCTTTGTTCCCAAATTAATTTTCTTCATTGTGGCCTGTTAACCAGAGACCCTGGGGCTCTGTACAGATCTAACACTAGCACTGCTCTGTCCTGCCCAGGACGCTCCTGTGCAGCTCTCTCCAGCAGGTTCACTTGTGAGATCCTGTCCAATAGGTGCTGGCCATCCCTTGTAAGACAATTATTCATCTTCACAGTCCTCTTGCCTTGCTTGCTCACAGTTAGGAAATGGAAGAAGCTGTCTGCCGTAATTCGGTGCCAAAAGCTTGATGTACAGGTTGCTTGATGTCTTGTGTACATGCAGGGTGCATGACCTGCTCATTGCTGCTGCTTCTGGTCATAAAACTGCACACAGCCTAATTTCTTCTCCTTTAAAAGGTGGTAGTGGTTGCTATTCTCAATAAAAATGCCGGCAGTGGCCATTGGGCACTTCTCCTCATGTTCAGCTAACAATATTGAGCCATAGACAGAGAGTGCCCTAAGTAGCTATGATAGATTTCAGGTAACGTGGTTGTATTTGTCTTTTGTCAGACTGAAATAATCACTATTACCAATCTTCATCTAGACACTAATGGTGGAATGTGTATGTGAGTGCATGTGTAAACAGGGGTGGGTTAGCTCAGTTGGCTCAATGGCTGGTTCATGATGCGAAGTGATGCCAGCAGGTTCAATTCCTGTACTGGCTGATGTTAATCATGGAGATACTACCTTTTCAGCCTTCGCCTGAGGTGTGGCGACCCTCAGGTTAAATCACCACCAGTCAGTTCTCTCTCAAAAGGGGAGAGCAGTCTATGGTCCTCGAGGACGATGGCGACTTTCATTTCTATTTCCATGCATATAAATATGTTGGTGAAATTAAGTGCAGCATGAGACGTGGCTGTGATACTTCCAGTGGTCGAATTGCCTATGGATAGAAAGAAGAGACAAAATGTACATTTATGCAGCACTTTTCACAGCTTCAGGTCATCCCAAAGGGCTTTACCACCAATACAGTAGTTTTGAAGTGCAGTCATCATTGTAAAGTAGGAAATGTGGTAGCCAACTTGCACACACCAATTTCTACAAACAGCAATGTGAAAATGACAAGATAATCGGTTACTTATTTAGTTCAAGGAATAAATATTGATTCTGGATCCAGAGGAAAGTTCCCCTTGTGTCCATGATTTTAAAGTCCACCTTGAGTAGAGAGACAGGGCCTCAGTTTAACTGAAATGAATTGCCTGGAGTCACAGTTGTGTAAGATACCAGAGGGCCCATTGGCCGGAACCCCACCTGAGTCAGTGCCTTTAGTTGAGAAAGTTCGAACTGGGGAATTAAAATAAAACAATCCAAGCAAATTCATAAGTTTGTAACCTTGCCACCATGTAATGTATTTCAATACATATTACATTAGCAGAATTGCAGGTACGGAGCTTAGTCAAACACTTTTCAACAACAGTGACTCCTTAAATAAAGCAATATTTTGAGGAACAAGGCCACCTTTTCTCTCCTGGCAAACATCCTACTTTCTTCAATAGTTAAAATATAAATGATCTGAAAGTGAAAGCTGGTTAGTTCTTCCCTTTTCCCAATATTAGGCAGCGTAGCGAAACATTTCATGACAGCAATAACTTACATGGAAGATGTCTCAGGAATTTGATCCAAATGATAGCAAGACAAACATAAAAGAGTTGTCAGCTTATTAACTAAGAGTAGTCCTGGCTGACATTCATCCCTCAGCCAACACCACTAAAGCAGGTTAACTGATCCCATTGCTTGAGGGGACTTGCTGTACACACAAAAAGGCCGGGATTTTCCGAGCCCCCACCCAGCGGAGTGTTTTGCTGTGGTGAATACGGTGGGCCCTTGGCTGCCGACGGGATTTCCCGGTCCTGCGGAAGTCTATGAGCTCGCCCGCCCCGCCGCCGGGGTGTTCGACTTCAACGGGACTAGAACATCCCACCATCAAGAGAGGCTGGAAATTCCCACTCATCGCCTGCTTCATTTGTCTACATTGCAATTGTGACAGCACTTCAAAAGGTGCCTCACTGGCTGGGACATCCCAAGGTTATGAATGCATTTTTTTTTCTTTAAAAAGAGTCAAGATGGACAGGGGACGCAGTACAGGCATCCATTCCTGAGCTCAACCATCAGAAATCACCCCAGAAGGCAGTAATCTATCTGCTGCTAATCTAATGTAAAAAAAGGACCGGTTTGCTCTAAACTTATGTTTGTTTTCTGTGATTTATAAACAAGAGCTTGGAAGGCACATATTTTTTCTTGTGAATAGATTACTGAATTCCAGATAAGGAATGCTATTGTGACTTCTATCACTCATTTTGAGATTAGTATTAGATATGAATTTGAACTTTTTAACAGTAAAGTGAGGTTATTTGTGACAAGCAGTTCAGTGCAAAGAAACCCTTTATTCTCAGGATGTCTTATAGCGAAGGGGATTTCATGGTTCAACAGAGTATTATTATGCACAGAAGGTAGGTGATTTGACTTATAGGTCACAGTCCCTGAAACTTGTGTTAGCTTGTCGTAGAGAGGAATTCCCCGAGATGTTTTCCTCTGAATTGGCCAAAGATTTTTTTCTCAATATTTTCTTCTCCAGAAATTACACAAATTATATGACAAGGACAAAACTCTGGGAGTCATGACGATTTGTTGGGCCTATTTGAGACATGCCTGATGGACCAACTGCTCTTATCCTATCCAATCCTTTTGTACATTAATTTGCTCCCTTCTGTGTAGAGACCAAGCAAACTTCAGGTTTGATTCCAGATCAAGGCTGAGTTAGCTCACTTCAGCACTCCTTTTTTTTTGATAAACAATTTTATTGAGGCATTTTGGCATAACAAACAACAACAATACAAAATATTGTGCAAAGAACAATCAACATAGTGCAAAAAAAACAGCTCCCTCCCTCAAGGACCCGCTTAACTAATTCCCTAATCTACGTTGCCCTTACCCCCCTCCCGCTCCTCCCCCTCCTGCTGATGGTTAATTTTCTGCGAAGATGTCAGCCACTGGGCGAACCCTGACAGTGACCCTCTCAGAGCGAACTTAATTTTCTCCAGACCGAGGAAGCTCGCCATGTCCGATAGCCGGGCCTCCGACTTCGGGGGCTTTGAGTCCCTCCACGCCAGCAGAATTCGTCGCCGGGCTACCAGGGAAGCAAAGGCCAAAACGTCGGCCTTTCTTTCCTCCTGTACTCCCGGGTCCTCCGAAACCCCCAAAATTGCCACCTCTGGACTCATCACCACTCTTGTTTTTAGTACCCGGGACATAACGTCCGTGAATCTCTGCCAGTACCCCCTGAGTTTTGGACATGCCCAGAACATGTGAACATGGTTCGCTGGTCCTCCCGCACATCTGGCACACCTGTCCTCCAGTCCAAAGAATTTACTCATCCAGGCCGCTGTCATGTGGGCCCGGTGGATGACCTTGAATTGAATCGGGCTGTGCCTAGCGCATGTTGCGGTCGCGTTTACCCTGCTCAACGCCTCCGCCCATAAGCCCTCTTCTATCTCACCTCCGAGCTCCTCTTCCCACTTAAGCTTCAGCTCCTTGGTCTGTGTCTCCTCAGCCCCCGTAGGTTCTTTATATATATCCGAGACCCTCCCCTCCCCTACCCATCCACTGGACACTACCCTGTCCTGGATCCCCCTAAGTGGCAGGCGTGGGAAGGATGGAATCTATCTGCGTAGAAAGTCCCGCACCTACAAATACCTGAAATCAATCCCTCTCGCCAGCCCAAATTTCTCCTCCAGCGCCCTCATGCTCAGCAAGCTCCCGTCTAAGAACAGATCCCCCATCCTCTCAATCCCTGACCTCCGCCATGCTCGGAACCCACCGTCCATCTTCCCCGGGGCAAACAGGTGATTGTCGCAGATAGGGGACCAAACTGATGCTCTCACTTCCCCCACGTGTCTTCTCCATTGGCCCCAGATCAGCAGAGTCGCCACCACTATAGGGCTGGTGGAGTACCGTACTGGCGGGAGCGGCAGGGGCGCCGTAACCAGGGCTGCCAAACTGGTGCTGCTGCATGAAGCAGCCTCCATCTGCCCCCACACCGACCCCACACCCACCATCCACTTCCTTATCATAACTATGTTGGCCGCCCTGTAGTAATTACTAAAGATTGGTAGCGCCAGCCCCCCTCCCCTCGGTTCCTCTCGAGCATCAATCTCCTCACCCGCGGGGACTTTCCCGCCCACACAAATCCCATAATCATTCTATTGACCTTCTTAAAAAAGGACCGCGGAATGAAAATGGGGAGATACTGGAATACGAACAGGAATCTTGGGAGGATCGTCATTTTAACCGTCTGCACTCTCCCCGCTAGTGTCAGTGGGAGCGCATCCCACCTCCGGAACTCGACCCTCATTTGCTCCACCAACCGAGATAAGTTCAACTTGTGCAACCGACCCCAGTCCCGCACCACCTGTATCCCTAAGTATCTAAAGCTGTCCCCTAATAACCTGAACAGCTGCCCCCTCAGCCGACCCTTCTGGCCCCTCGCCTGGACTACAAACAACTCACTTTTTGGCATGTTCAGTTTACACCCCGAGAACTGGCCGAATTCCCTCAAGTTTCCCATGATTTTGTCCATCCCAGCCACTGGATCCGTGATGTATAAGAGCAGGTCGTCGGCGTACAACAAAACTCTGTGTCCCCCCCCCCCCCCGTGCGTTGCTCTCAGGGCAATTGCCAGCGGCTCTATTGCTAGCGCAAACAGCAGTGGGGAGAGGGGGCACCCCTGCCTTGTCCCTCAGTACAGTCTAAAATAGTCAGATGTCGTCCTTTTCGTCCTTACACTAGCCAACGGAGCCTGGTACAGCAGCCTAACCCAGTCGATAAAGCCCTCCCCAAACCCAAACTGTCCCAGCACCTCCCATAAATAGTCTCACTCAACCCGGTCGAAGGCCTTCTCGGCATCCATTGTCACAACTACCTCTACCTCCCTACTCTCCGGGGGCATCATGATCACATTCACAGTTGGCCACCAACTGCCTGCCCTTGACGAACCGGGTTTGGTCTTCCATAATGTCCGGCACGCAGTCCTCAATCCTAGCAGCCAAGAGCTTGGCCAGTAATTTTGCATCTACATTAAGCAGAGAGATCGGCCTATAGGACCCACATGCCTCAGGGTCTTTGTCCCGTTTCAATATCAGGGAGATGGTGGCTTGTGAGATCATCGGGGGTAAAGCTCCTCTGTCTCGTGCCTCATTAAAAACCCTAACCAGCACCGGCCCCACTATCTCAGAGAACTTTTTATAGAACTCCACCGGATACCCATCCGGCCCCGGGGTTTTACCCGATTGCATGGCCCTCAAGCCCACCAATATTTCTTCGATCCTAATCGGGGCCCCAAGCCCGTCTACCAACCCCCTACCCACTTTTGGGAAGGTCAGTCCATCTAGAAAGTGCCTCATTCCCTTCGGCCCCGCGGGGGGTTCCGAGGTATAAAGCTTACTGTAGAACTCCCTGAACACCTTGTTCAGCCTGCCGGATCTCCTACCGAGTCCCCCTCCCCCCTGTCCGTCCTGTCCCTATGCGCTCAAATCTCACCACTGCCTTCGGTGCCTCCCAGAGCACTGCAGCTGAGACTTCCCCTGTATCATTGACCTGCAGGTAGTTTTGCATACATTTCCTCACCCTCTCACTAACCGTCTCGTCCGCCAACAAACCGACCTCTAGCCTCCATTGTGGGCGCTGAAAGCTTTCCTTCCAAACCTGCAGATCAATCCAATGTGGAGCATGGTCCGAAATAACGATCGCCGAATATTCTACGTCCATCACCCCCGCCAGCAAATCCCTGCTCATGATGAAAAAATCAATTCGGGAATACACCTTATGAATATGTGAATAGAACGAAAACTCCTTCCCCATCGGCCGACTAGCCCTCCATGGGTCAGCCCCCCCATTTGCTCCATGAACCCCCTCAGTTCCTTGGCCATTGCCTGTACCCTACCCGTTTTTGAGCACGACCGGCCCAGGCCGGGGTCGAGGACTGTGTTGAAATCGCCTCCCATTATCAGCCTGTGCGAGTCCAGGTCAGGTATCTTCCCCAGCAGTCTCTTAATAAAATCCACATCGTCCCAATTTGGGGCATATACATTGACCAAAACCACTCTCATCCCCTCGAGCTTGCCACTCACCATGACAAATCAGCCTCCCATCCGCGATTGAGCTACCCACCTCGAATTGCACCCAATTGTTAACCAAAATCGCGACCCCCTGGTTTTAGTATCCAGCCCCCAGTGGAAACCTGGCTTATCCAGCCCATCCTTAATCTGACCTGGTCAGCTATTTTGAGATGAGTCTCCTGAAGCATTATTATGTACGGCTTCAGCGCCCTCAGATGTGCGAACACACGTGCCCTCTTTACCGGCCCGTTTAACCCCCTAACATTCCAAGTGATCAGCCTGGTTGGGGGTCTCCATGACCCCCCCCCTTCGCCGATCAGCCATCTCCTTTCTTGGGTCCGCCCCTAGCCCCTCTGTCAAGCTTCCCCTGGCCCATCTCCTGGCAGCCCCCACCCCCGACCTCCTCCATGTTACCAAACCCAAGTCCCTCCCTCATCAGTAGATCAACTGTACCCCTAGCAACAACACCCTGTAACCTAACCCCTGCCATAAACTAGCTAGGTACACATCCCCCACCTGGCTTCCATAGACCAGCTCCCCCAGCTAGCCTGGTGACTCTCGACTCCGGCGCCAACAAGTCTCCCACTTATTGTTCCCTCCGACCCATCCCCACCCCCCCCCCCACCGCCCATTGTCACCACTTCCCCAAACCAGCCATCCTCGAGCAATTGCTCTGTAAACAAAACAAGGAACAAAGAAAACCCCAACACTAGTGCAATTCAAGTAATCCAAAGTAAGTAATAGGCACTTCCAACCACCCCGTTCAGAACCTAAAAAGCCCCCAGCACCCAATACCTTAACTTCCCTCTTTTCTAACGAAAACTCGAATACAGAAGAAGAAAAAACAAGAAACAAGAAAAACATGTAAACATCGCTTAGTAACTTTTTAACTTAAGTCCAAAAGTCCTCAGTTTGGCACCAGCCCTTCTCTCTTGGCGAAGTCCATCGTGTCTTCGGGCTCCTCAAAATAATGGTGCTGTCCCTCGTGCGTGACCCAAAGGCGCGCCGGGTATAGCAGCCCAAACTTCACCTGCTTCTCTGTGTGCCCTGTCCACCTCCCCCGGGCGAGGGAAGACATCATTCCCCAACAGCTTCTGGAACATGTCTGCCACATACGCGGTGGCATCCACTCCCTCAGCCCCCTCCGGGAGACCAACGATTGTAAATTCTGCTGCCGGGACCTATTTTCCAGGTCCTCCACCTTTTCCAGAAGCCTTTTCTGTTGGTCTTTCAACAACCACCCCATCTCCACCTCCATCACCGTTTGGTGATCCTCTTGCTCCTCCAGCGCCTTCTCCAGCTTCTGGACCGTCCGATCCTGGGCATCCAGCCTATGCTCCAGGCGCTCGATTGATTTCTGAATCGGGTCTAAACTGTCCCGTTTCAGTGCAGTGAAGCCCTCTTGGATGACCAGATGCTCCGTTGTTGGCTGGGCTGTCTGTACCGGGATCTGGACATCGGCCATATTGCCTTCAGCAGCAGCTTCTATACCACTCTTATTTGCCCACTTCTTCAACTGTTTACGATTCTTTCTGCTTCTTAATTCCATACAGCTAAATCGGGAGTCAGTGCCCGAGTGCCTATGCCTTCAGATCCAGCGCTCAAAAGTACAGAAAAGCCGGGGGTAAAGGTCCAAAAGTCCGACCGGATCGAGAGCCACCAAATGTGCGACTTACTCCCTCATAGCCGGAAGTCCACTTCAGCACTCCTATCGGTCGGTATAGCTTCTGCAGTTGGCCTTAGTATTCCGAGCTTAGGAAAAGGGAAAAGTATCCCATTAATAATGTTGCTGTTCCTGATTGCTATCCAATGATTCCTGTTAGAAAGTAAATGTCAGATATGCACATAATTGGACTTGGTCGTGATATCTCCCATGACCAAATAGCCTCTTGGCATTCACTTGTAGATTAGCCTCCAGCTCCTGGAACTCATTCCTGTACATGCATAATATATATATATAATTGATATTTTTATTTGATATATATGTTAAGAAGCAATTTAATGTTAAGTCTGTGTGATGTGAAGAATTTGAATGTGGTAAGTACATGTCACATTGCTAACCTGCTAAAGTCTACTCTATAATTAATTATTAACAGTACAACAAGCAGTCCATAGGAGAACTTTAAGTGAATTATAAATAGGTTGCACATTTATACCAAGGCCAGAAATAACAATCCAGGGATAGAGTTGGCAGCCATCTGACTTTGGACTTACTGAGTTCACCAGTTATCTTGTGCCAAAATCAATATATTGAGAAGAACACTGGGTGGGATTCGCCGGTCTCCGACGCCGAAATCGCATTCGGCGATCGGCTGGAGAATCCCAGTTTGCACCGATATCGGGAGGAGGTGCCGCTTTTGCGATGCTACCCCCCCCTCCAAAACGAGTACGCAGCACACCGTATGGACGGCCTCAGGATGTCACCTGAGGCCCTCCCCCGCTGCTCCACCCCTGATGGGCCGAGTTCCCACGGCGTGGGTCACTCATGCTATTTATTTCCGTGAACCTGGCATGACGGCTGCGGGCTGAGTCCAGCGCTGCCACAGTCAGGTAGGAGCCGTTCTGCGGGCAGAGGGGACTTTGGCAGGGGCTGGGGGCACTGGTGAGGAGGTGGCGAGTCTGGTCAAAGGGGGGCATTATTGGCAGGCGGAGTCTGCGTGCGGCCGGCGCCATGTTGCAAGGCACGGCTGCTGCAGGCCGCCGCTGTGCGCATACGGGACCACAGACCCAGCAATTCTCCGTTCTTATCCGCAGCTAAAGCTGGTCCCCCAGCAGACGGAGGATCGGTGGTGTTTTTTCAGGTGTAAAACGCCACTGTTCCCATGCCGACGTCAGCACTTTGTCTTCAAATAGGAGAATCCAGCTCTCTATCTGAGGACCAGTTTTATCACAGATTATTCCTTGCCATTACTTTCTTTTGGAGGAATGTACAGTATTAAAATGTAGTCCTTCTGTAGTTGCTTTGAATGTGGGTAGTCAAGATTAATTGGACGTTTTAAGGTCAACCAGGGCTGGGGTGGGAGGAGTGGCTTTGAGCAGTAGGACTAAATAGCCTTTTTCTCTGCTACGATGTAGAAGGAAAGGAATGGATGGAAGAAAAGAGGGCAAGGGAGAGCCGAGAGGAGAATAAGAGGACAGTAAGAGAGGAGTGTAATGAAGAGGAGAGAGACAAGGAGAAGAAGAGAGTGCTGAGGTCGGGTATTTACAACAGTGGTGATAGGAAATTAAAGGATGTGACAGCATCTCTCAGAAGCTTGGATTTTGATGTTGGCTTGGGAAAATCTAATCTGCACACCTTTCTGTCTTCAGAAAAACACAACTGACCCACGTGTCACTTTACCTGGGATTCAAGTCTTTATATACAGGAGTCGGGTTTGCAGTGCATCTGTGAGCAACAATGGAGTGTGTGAGGAGTCTGGGTGCAGAGACAGGCTGGTAAGAAGCCCCGTCTCCATTCTCCAACACAGCAGCCCAGCCCGTAATGTTGTTTAAAGGTCCTCTAAACTTTACCCTCATACCCTAGTTAGTGTATGACATCTTATTTTGACTCATGTGTGATGTCTGTTACGTGACACCTGGCATATGAGGTCTGTGTCTGACATTATCTGCTACGTGACTAATGATTGTTATGACTGATACACGTTGCTGGATTCTCTGTTCCAGAGACTAAGTGTTGACTCAGGGGAAAGATTTGTGGACTTCCACGACAGCAAAACCGGCGCCACTCCTGGACCGATTCAGCGACTGTCAAGGGACTTGCACCAGTGCCAAGTGGAACACAATCGAGTCCAATGTGAAACGGTGCCAGATTCACCGGATCTGTGATTGACACTCAGGAGGTTGACAAACTGCAACCGCATGGGCATACTGCACTCCCACATACACCATCCCAGCCAGCAAGATGACAGCGAGGAGAGCAGCTCCATGCTATGGATGCCGAGCTGGAGACCTTCCTGGATGCCGTGGCGGGGAGGTGGATGACCCTGTACCCTGGCCCAGGACGTAGGCTGCCAGCTACCAGCCGCCGCCGTGCCTGGGCGCAGTTGGCAGAGGTAGCGCCACCAGTAACGCCATCTGGACTGGGCTGCAGTGCAGGACAAAACTGCACAACCTCAGGGCGGCCAGGGTGAGTAGGCAGCACTGTGCAACCTCGCACCAAGTCCCGTCCCACACACCCGTGACCGCACCCATACCGGCCACCATGGCCGGGTGCCCTGACCGCGGAGGCCCCCTGCTATGCACCCCTGGGCTGCATGCCTCAGACTGTCTAACCCCCACCCCCCAGGAGAAGGCTGCCCGTAACCGACGGAAGCGGGTAAAAACTGGAGGGGAATTGCCGGACCAGCAGTCGCTCACCGCGGCAGAGTAGTGGGCCTTGGATGGGGTTGGCGGCCCTGGGGAAAGGGAAATCCCTGGGTTGGAGGTCGGCCGCGGGCAAGGAAGTGAGACCCCACTTAGTTGCGTGACATATGTGTCAAAGCCCCCCACCTCCCAACACCACCCCCACACCATCCTCACCCTCACCTCGACACGACCCTCACCCCCACCATTCGCAGCCCCCCCCTGCCCCCGGGGGTCTAATCATGCATCTTGCCTTGTGTCTGCAGGACCTGCTGGTGAAGGGGCGGGTCCATCTGGTGTCCCCGCCTCCAGCCAGTGCCACAACCTGAGACCCCAACCCCCGTGTGCCGACCAGCGACGAGGACACAGACACATACAGGAGCCACATTATGGTTGTGACTCAAGCCACCTGAATCTGAGGATGATACTTATTTCCCATCACAGCTGTCTCGAACACTCTCCACCATCCCAGAGGCACTCACCTTGGTCGGGCACTTTAGTGAAGAGGCTCCTAGGGCACTCTCTGGTGCGTACCACACAGCTTCTCTGGTACAGCAGGTGAAGGTAGGAACTCCCAAGGGGTTGACGGTCAGACTGTGGGCCGACCCCAGGAACCAGCTTTCATCCAGACGAGTTTCGGGCTTCTGGAATAGACATTCCCATGTACAGTCGCAGAGCCACGGACCACATGAGGGGTTGTCAGTGAGCATCCTATATCTGCAGGTGCAGTTGGAGGAGTCCAGAAAGTTAAGCACCAGTTAAGTTGGCACGGGTGATGGCAGCACATTGGCCTAGTGGTTAGCACAGCTGCCTCACGGTGCTGAGGTCCCAGGTTCGATCCCGGCTCTGGGTCACTGTCCGTGTGGAGTTTGCACATTTTCCCCGTGTCTGCGTGGGTTTCGCCCCCACAACACAAAAATGTGCAGAGTAGGTGGATTGGCCACGCTAAATTGTCCCTTAATTGGAAAAAATAATTGGGTAATCTAAATTAAAAAAAAAAAAGTTGGCACGGGTGAAGGGCAGCATGGTGGCGCAGTGGGTTAGCACTGTGGCCTCATGGCCCCGAGGTCCCAGGTTCGATCCCGGCTCTGGATCACTGTCTGTGTGGAGTTTGCACATTCTCCCCATGTTTGTGTGGGTTTCGCCCCCACAGCCCAAAAATGTGCAAGATATGTGGATTGGCCGCGCTAAATTGCCCCTTAATTGGAAAAAATGAATTGGGTAACAAAAAAGTTGGCATGGATGCAGTGCACAGTATAGCGATAGGGGCTAGGTCATGTATCTGCATATATTTGTTCACATTAAAGACCTGGTCACATTATTACAACTTGCCTCGGTGCTCTGTCAGGTGGGTGTGATGGGTGGACTGGTCTGGGCTGGCCAGAGAGGGGCGTGGGGGTCGGGAGGAATGTTGTGGGTGGGCTGGGCTCCCAAAATCCCCCCCCCCGACCGTCCCCACCACTGCCACCCAGGGATCCGATGGCACCATGTGATGGAATGGCCAGCTCGCACGCAGGGATCCCCAGGTGGATGGTGGAAAGTGCGACCATGGGCAGGAGTCAGACATTGTCAAACGATGCTGAGCATCAAAGCTCATCACAGCACGGGTTGTCATCATCTTCCATTCCATGGACCAGATCCATTGTTACTGTTAACCCAGGGCCCACGCCCCGTAGGGTGGCAGGTATGTATTGCGGAGGGTGTTGGAGGTGGGTGGGGGGGGGGGGGGGGGGGGGTGGAGCTGGCTGGGAGGGAGGGGGGAGGGGCGGAATGCGATGTCTGTGCCTCTGGCATCCGACATGCAAACTCTTGCATTTGAATCCGGATTTTTAAAGGGTGGCGAAGTTGGGAGCCGGTGGGGGCAGGAATTAAAATCTCGGTTCTGTCTTGGGATACCTTTGCTTCTCGGAAAGATTTGAATTTTCAAAGGGCCGGTGTGGGGAAGGTGCAGGATACATGGTTCCCACCAATTCATGGCTCCTTAAACTCCTTGTTAAGTTATTAAGGGGTCTGTGTATTTGCAGCTGCAATTTTCAATCTTTAATTTGGCAAACCCAAACAGCCTGGTGCCTGTTAGAGTGTAATTGTCAGATTCAATGTGGGGCCATCAGAGACTTTCTCTCAATTTATTTAACGTTGACCTTTTCTTGGCCTCCTTGCTCCAGTTCCAATTTTTCCCCTGTAATCTGGCTTCCATGATCCCTTTCTTGCCGTGGACACTGTTGGCCCTGTAAGGAGCTGACAGTCCCCCTTGTATGGCAGTGACAGACTCCAACATGGCCACTGCCTGCCTTTGTCGCAGTGGCCAGGCAGGCAGCTCCTGCTTCCACTGATTGGGCACCAAGCTCATGTCCTGGCCAATTAACCATTTAAATTTAAGAATAATGCAGTGAAAATGCCATGGCTTGGTGCAGGGTCAGGACCCAGCATTCAATCAAGTGCCAGGTTCCCGGTCCTGCATTGAAAATCCGGCCCATGAT
Organism: Scyliorhinus torazame; assembly: GCF_047496885.1. Taxonomy (NCBI): domain Eukaryota; kingdom Metazoa; phylum Chordata; class Chondrichthyes; order Carcharhiniformes; family Scyliorhinidae; genus Scyliorhinus; species Scyliorhinus torazame. The sequence continues at coordinate 191,129,078 of NC_092717.1, forward strand.
GGCTGGCAAGTGACATCTGGTGTATGATGTCTGGTGCATGACATACGTTTTCAGATGAGTAGATATTGGTGATTTATACAGAGAAAAGAGTATTCAGTAACATTCTGCATCCGTGTTCAAAATTAATGGTCAGAAAGTCAAAAGCTGGGAGTGTACAATTACGTGATGTGTGTTTCTGGTATTCATCCAGGAAAAAAAATTGAATTTCTTTGAGAACAAAAGAGAAATCAACAAATCCTGGGCCACACTGTCTAAATACGGAGGTTAAACCTAAACCAAAGGCAGAGCAAAACTATTTCAGAAGATACAAAGAAACAAAATGTAGCGATGACCGAGAGTCATAGAACAGTCAACAGTGATAACTGAATGGAAAGAAAAAATGTTTATTCAGTGCTTTATCAAATCTTTAGTACATCTCTACTGCTGTATAGAAATGTGGCCATTGTTGCATTGAGACAAAAGCAATCGTCAGGCTGCACACAATCTTTAAAAATGTGCTAATTATTTTACTCCTTTCATTATTTTTACATTATTTTGTCGGCATTACAAGCACGGCTGACAATTATTTCTCATTCCCAGTTGCCCGTATGCTATTAAATGGCTTGCTTGGACCCTTCAAAGGGGCAGTTAAGCATGAGCCACAATGCTGTGAACTGGTGTCACAAAAAGAGCAGACTGGCGTGGACGGCTGGATTCCTTCCAAACCCTTGGCTGGACTTTGTGACACTCACGCTGCTCCGCGGTCACTTTACACAGAAGTACAGGACAGAAGCAGTGCATTGTTCCCAAGTAGTTTGTTCTGCTGCTGAAACTCCACATGCGCTTCCACCCACTATTTACTTAATCTCACCCGTGTCAACATATCCTCTGTTGCTTTCTCCTACGTGTACCTTCTAGATTCCTCTTACATGCGTTCATGAATCCAGCTTTTTAACCATTTTCAAAAACGACTGAATTGAAATTCTCAGATTGCAATTGTGTGATTTCAATTTGCATTTTCTGGACTGTTAGCCCATAACCACGAAACAAAGTACCCATAAACAAATTAAAGATCGTTTAATTTGTTCTTTAACAGATATTCATCCCTGAAAGGTGAACAGCATAATACAAGTCTGCTGTGAGTTATTTTTAAATTGGATCAAACAAAGCGACGGTTTGGAGAAATATACCACAGCTTGGTTTTAAAAAATTCAAAAGCACCTCTGCTTTTTATTGCCCACCCGAGTTGTTCTAAAACAAATAGTGTTGAACTTACTTCCTGAGCTGCTGGATATCTTTGCGGTGGTTTGATACAACTGAAATATTTCCTTAACTAGGCAGGCCGATTCAGACGGGTGTTTAGATTGACGAGTGCACAGAGAAGAACAACAATTCACCTTAAAGTATAACGAAAGGGATTAGCTACAAAGAAATATTAGGATTTAAGCTCTACAACTTTTAACAAAGGCATTAACGGAGAGACCACATCAATGAATACAAAATACTGAATAATCGGGTAAACCTAACCTTATACTGAACCAGGTGGGAAAGCTCAATTTAAGTTAGTATAAAATTAATTTGAAACATATGCTAGGAGCAAGTGTTTGGATCAATTTGCTAGTCAGAGTAGGGGAGAAATGGACATCATGGTCATTAGGGCTTGTGGTATGTTACAATGAAAGTGCAGGGCATGAGAAGAAAGGCCAAGGGCCGAATGGGCTTTTCTTGACTTGAACTTAGAGCGAAGATAATAAAAGGGTAGATTACAAGAAGACGGGGCTAAGGACAGTGGACTGAACTTTTAGCTTACAGACCTTGTTACGGGCAGGAGAGAGAGAAAAGCAGAACTTTTTAAATCCTCTCCCCATTTGTCTGTAAGCAGAGGTGCTTTTTAAAAATAAATTTAGAGTACCCAATTATATATTTTTCCAATTTAAGGGGCAATTTAGCGTGGCTAATCCACCTAACCTGCACATCTTTGGGTTGTGGGGGTGAAACCCACGCAGACATGAGGAGAATGTGCAAACTTCACACAGACAGTGACCTAGGGCGGGGATTTGAATCTGGGTCGTCAGCGCCGTAGGCAGAAGTGCTAACCACTGTGCCACATGCCGCCCCTGCAGAGGTCCTTTTGAACTTTTTAAAACCAGGCTTTGGCACGTTTCCCCAAACCGTTGGTTTGTGTAATCCAATTTAAAAATAACTCACAACATTCTCACATCATGATTAACTCAGAAGATCACTTTATTCACATTCAAACCTGAGGAGTGGGGCTGTGGAGGTAGTGTTAGTAAACTCACCCACGACCCCTCCCCCCCAAAACATATAATAAAGGTGGGGATAGAAAATAGGAAGATTTATAACTTTGGGTAACAACAGTAAAAGAACCACAGAAATTAACATTAGTTCACGTGATTTCTGGAGTCCGAGAAGTGGAAGTCCGAATGGTGCTTCTTATGTGGCGGATCTCAGTCCAGATGTGTTTCTGGTTGGAGACAACAATACCAAAATCCTTGAAACAAATGGAAATGCAGCATGATGGAGTTTTATGCCGGACTTCGTGACTGGTAATGACCAGAGGTCTTAAAACCAGACAACCTTGAAGAGTTGGAAGGTGGTGACCGGCTGCCTGCTTCGCCGGGAGCTGCTGGAGGGCACGGAGCTGTGGGCGGCATGGTAGCACAGTGGTTAGCACTGCTGCCTCACAGCGCCAGGGCCCCAAGTTCGATTCCCGGCTTGGGTCACTGTCTGTGTGGAGCCTGCACATTCTCCCTGCATCTGCGTGGTTTCCTCCCACATGTCCCAAAAGACGTGCTAGATAGGTGAATTGGACATTCTGAATTCTCCCTCTGTGTACCCGAGCAGGCGCCGGAGTGTGGCAACTCGGGGATTTTCACAGTAACTTCATTGCAGTGTTAATGTAAGCCTACTTGTGACAATAAAGAGTATTATTTTTATTGTGGAGTTATTTCTGGTTGGTGTTGGATCAGCAGCCTGACCTGAGAGGCTAGAACGAAATATTGAAATGAAACAAAATGCGAGGAGCATGGGGCCATGTGATGCAGCCCATTAATGAGTTAATGGCACCATTGTAAGCAGTTTCTGAGTTTCTGGCCAAAATCCATTTCCCCAAGGAGCGAAATGTTAACACTTCTTCAGGTATAATGAGCTTTGATGTTTCTGACTTTGTTATTGTCCCAGCTGGAGAGGGTCAGTTTGTCTATTAGTCATCTAGTTTCATAATTATTAAAAAATATATATTTAGAGACCCAATTTTTTTTTTCCCAATTAAGGGACAATTTAGCATGGCCAATCCACCTAACCCGCACATCTTTGGGTTGTGGGTGAAACCCACACAGATACAGGGAGAATGTGCAAACTCCACATGGATAGGGACCCAGAGCCGGGATTCGAACCCAGGTCCTCAGCGCTGTGAGGCAGCAATGCTAACCACTGCGCCACCGTGCCGCCCGTCTAGTTTCATAATTATAATGGGGCCTTACAATGGAGTGTGGGATTTCACAAGGGTGGGAGTTGGACTCTTCTGTTCTTGTAATCTTTGTTGGAAAATTCCAGAACAGATGGTTAATCTTGTGAATTTTATAACCTGTAGCAGCCGTTTTGGTGGTTCAGCAGAAGGCAATTTAAAATAGCCAAAAAATATTTTGATATACCCAGTTTTTATTTTTTGTCTCATTGACATAACAAAGTGCTCACAGCAGCCAGACGGGAACCTGATTTATTTATAGAATGACTTTACTATGGATTTGATTTGTATCCCAGTTCCGGGTTTCCTTATCAATCACAATGTGTGGACGTGATCATGACTCGCTCCTGTCAATGGGAGGACTTCTATTATGACATGGAGTCAGAATGGCTGCATTGTACAAAGGTTCCAGAGGCTTCAGAAAGCAGAAGATTAGAAAAGAATGTGAGAAACTTTCTCCCCGACTATCCCAGTTCTCTAACTCTTCCTTGAAGGTCCTTCTGCGGGCTGTGAGGAACCACAGAGAAGAGCTTTTTCTGCTGAAGGGAGAAGGGGCCAAACTTTCACTCCAAGCAGATGTGGATGGGAGTGGCCAAGGAAGTGGACAGTAGGAATGTGCTCCCTGAACCTGGATACAGTGCACAAGAAGTTCAATTACTTAATGAAGGTAAGAAAGGCAGGAGGAATTCCACTTTCAGGTACCAACCTCCATATTCTGACTCCCCCAGCATTCTCCTGCATAGCACTCCTCAAACCAACATATTTAGCTCCACTCATTCCTGTCTCTTATGGGCATGTTGATTGCTACATGTGTCCAGCCTTTGACTTCCTGGACCTGTATGACTCCTTGGACCAGTGGGAATCCAGGCGCTGCAGCATATGTGTGCCTGACTGGCCTCATAAGTATCAAATTAGATGTAATTGGCAGCATCGGCAAACATGGCATCCTCAGAAATGCACATTTTGACATTTGATTGTGAAATCCTACACAGGTCACCGACAGATCCCTGGAAGGAGCAAAAATAATTCCAGGTCTATGGCGCTTGACAGCCACGGACAACACTTGCCCACCTTACTCACTGGGAAGGCAGTCCTGTTCCAGGAGGCTGCAGCTGTCAGCAATAACCTTCTCAGCTTGCTAATGTACTGTTGTTCCCTCGTGTCAAGGAAGCTGATCCTCTGCTCGTATTCCCTATGCTGGGGGTAATCCTCAAGAGAAATTATGGATGGGCAACAAATGCTGCTTTGCCAGCGCCACTCACATCCCATGGAATTATTTTTTAAAATGCCCCTTTGAGCTCCCACTGTCTTGTGGAGGGTACAGTAACGATAGAGAAGGTAGCTGCTGCTGTTGTTGGTGTTGTTGCATCTGCTTCTGGTGCTCTTGGTGTGGCTGTTCCTCTTGTTCCTCATCAGAGGTCCATGGTAGAGCTACATTAACTGCTCCCATGCTGCAGTGAAGGCTGAAGGCAAGGTAGTTAAGATCAAGATGAGTAAAGTTGCGGGCGGCCCGGAGACCCATGATTAGCACTAGCTGAGGACCCGGGTTCGATCCCGGCCCCGGGTCACTGTCCGTGTGGAGTTTGCACATTCTCCCTGTGTCTGCGTGGGTTTCAACTCCACAACCCAAATATGTGCAGGTTAGATGGACTGGCCACGCTAAATTGCCCCTTAATTGGAAAAAAAATAATTGGGTACTCTAAATTGATTAAAAAAAACATTAGTAACGTCCAGGACAGGTGGACCGAACTTCCAAAAAGTTAGACATCACCTGCAAAGCAGCAAATGCACGCTCTTAGAAAAAGTCCTGTGAGCATAAACCTTTCATATTGAGGGAAGCACCTGCGCAATTTCATTCTTTAAATGCTTTCGAGCCTGGCAATTTATTTGATCAACGACTTCCCACTCTGCTCTCACCTTGTTGACCCTGGTGAGTTTAACACAGCTGAGAAACCCATGAGCTGGATGTTAAATCTGGAATACTGGACTAAAGGCAGCTTTATTCAGCTATTGATAACTGAAAGTTACAGACCCAATATCTCCACAGGTGTTTCCTGAGTCTCTGAACGTGCTCCGATAAAAGCCAGGATCATGCTGGGTTCCAAACATGCTAGCATGTTTTGCGGATATACACCCACACACAAACTTGCCCTTCCTCGCCAGTTAAAACTCTGCCCAATACTTTAGCTGTTGTCGGTAGGTGATAATCCTGCTTTCCGGGCGAACCAGTGCTGTTTCCACAGTTATTCTTAAAAATTTTTTTTAGAGTAACCAATTACTTTTTTTTTGCAATTAAGGGGAAATTTAGCGTGGCCAATCCACCTAACCTGCACATCTTTGGGTTGTGGGGGTGAAACCCAGGCAGACTTGAGGAGAAGGTGCAAACTCCACACGGACAGTGACCCAGGGATTCAAACCTGGGTCCTCAGCGCCGCAGTCCCAGTGCTATCCACTGTACCACACGCCGCCCCTATTTCCTCAGTTATTCTGCATTATATTTCTATAATTGCTTTCTTTGAAACTTTTCTTTTTAGTACACTGTCCCTTTTTGTTTTTTGTCACAATTAGGCACAGGAGTCAGCTGGAGGTTGTGATGATATGCATAAGCAATCATGAATATAATGATGTAAATGACCTCCGACCAGCAGGTGGCAGTGTAAATGTACAATGTGCTCTGCACCTCGGGGAGTTGGGAGATAGTTATGTTAGTGGATAGTCATACTTGCAGTAGCCCTAGGATAATTTTTCAGTATTGGTAGTTTATTATATATTTCTTATAATTATCTTTACCACGCATTTGTTTTACAATAAAATACTTTAACTAGTCAAGAACTAAATGTTCTACTGCTCATCATTCCTCCTGGCCAAGCACCAGAATGTAAGTGTTGTCAGCAATTATTCTTATTTGTCACAAAATTGGTTTAATTGAAGCCAGGTCAGGCCAACAGTACAGATATTGAATAAAGACTGGCTTTTAGTCAGGATAAAATGTTAAAATTTGAGGGCGTGATTTCCCTCCCCCATCCACCGAGTGGTGTATTTTCCAGCAGCGGAGGTAGCCCAGCTGGCAGGGGGATCCTTCCAGTCCCGCCGATGTCTACAGTGTTTTCTTCCGGGGAATATGCCAAACGTTGGCTCTCGAGAGGACCGGATGAATTGACACCTTATCCCTCTTCACCAATCACTTTGCTATCACACTTAGTCATGTTTGCAAAAAAGATTTGGGTTCATGTCTTTTCACCCTGAACTGAATAATTTGTAATCTAGACCTTCCAGGATTTTCCTTGTTTCGTTCAAATCTCTTTCCGTTGCTCCCAGTGTGGTGTTCTATCTCTTTCAGATGTACAAAGAAAAGAGATTCAATCATTCCTTCCCACTCATAAAATATTATCAAAGTAAACAAACAATACAAAATTTAAAAGCAAATTACTGCGGATGCTGGAATCTGAAACCAAAAAGAAAATGCTGTAAAATCTCAGCAGGTCTGGCAGCATCTCCCTACAGATGCTGCCAGACATAGAATTTACAGTGCAGAAGGAGGCCATTCGGCCCATCGAGTCTGCACCGGCTCTTGGAAAGAGCACCCTACCCAAGGTCAACACCGCCACCCTATCCCCATAACCCAGTAACCCCACCCAACACTAAGGGCAATTTTGGACACTAAGGGCAATTTATCATGGCCAATCCACCTAACCCGCACATCTTTGGACTGTGGGAGGAAACCGGAGCACCCGGAGGAAACCCACGCACACACGGGGAGGATGTGCAGACTCCGCACAGACAGTGACCCAAGCTGGAATCGAACCTGGGACCCTGGAGCTGTGAAGCAATTGTGCTATCCACAAGGCTACCGTGCTGCCATTTTCCAGCATTTCCTTTTTGGATACAAAATTTAAAGTTTGACATCTTACAATAGCAGAGGATAGGGTGTTGAAGAAAAGACAGAGTTTAGGAAAAGATTCTGGGAGATACATTAATTTAGTCAATATTACTGAATAGGCAGGGTGGCATGTGGTGCAATGGTTAGCACTGGGACTGCAGCGCTGAGGACCCGGGTTCGAATCCCGGCCCTGGGTCACTGTCCGTGTGGAGTTTGCACGTTCTGGCCATGTCTCCGTAGGTTCCACCCCCACAACCCAAAGATGTGCAGGTTAGGTGGATTGGCCACGCTAAATTGCCCCATAGTCGGAAAGAAAAATAATTGGGTACTCTAAATTTATTTATTTTTAATTACTGAATAGGCTGTTTTGTACATAGTCATGGCCTGGATTCTTCGCTGAACGACTCTGGTAGCGGGGTTCCCGATGCGGTGGAGGATCAAGCTTCCAGGGTAAAAATGGATGGGAACCGGCTGCTGATCCGTTAGCAATGCTCCGGCTCCCTGCTGGCAGGAGGATGCAAGCTTAGCGGGCCGGGCACCAGATTCTCCGGGCCCTCGTGATTCTCTGGTTCTCTGGGCCGGGAGTCACGTTTGCAGAGATCACTACTAGAATTTGCCAATGTGGTTTGATGTGGTGGACATCGCCGTGGGCCAATCCACCTACCCTGCACATCTTTGGGGCATGGGGGTGAGATCCATGCAAACATGGGGAGAATGTGCAAACTCCACACGGGTCCTCAGGGTGTGGGGCAGGCCCCTGCACATGGCCCGCTGCCTCAAGTCTCTGTTGTCGCTGCTGTCACATGCAATATCTGGTAGGAATTGGAGAGGGTGTGAGACTGACAACTGGCGGTGACTTCCACCCCGGGACCCTCCATTCCCCCATTGCTCCACCCCCTCCACATCCCCAGCCATCTGACACGCCCAGCCCACGCACCTCCAGCCGCAGCGTGGACCCCACACTCTGAACCCCAGACACCCACACATAACGTTATCTGGACCGATCGCTGGTCCCCACACCTGTGCACACACCCACCGTCCAGTCACCAAAATGTCCCTGGTGCTGGGACCCAGCCCCTGGGTGTTTGGATGTTGTTCGCTGCATCCGTGGTGCTGCCTCCCGCAGTGTTCAGGCACAGTGTCCAGGCAACAAGGTCTGTTTGAGATGCTAGGCAATAACTCTCACATGCTTCATGGCCCGCCTACCCACAGGAATCCACTTGGGTTGTGTGAACTGCTCACTTAACTGCCAATTCTCAATTAGCAACAGCGTCAGCCGCATGGCCACAGGCCTCCATGGTCAGTGGGAGTTATGGGTGTTCTGTGGGCAGATGGACAGGGGCTGAGGTTGCCCATGTAATGGGTACACACAATCCAGGGGGTGGCATGGCAGACCCATGGACGCTGAGACATCCACCCCCCCCTCCCACCGATGGCGGCCCACCCCGACCGAGGCTGCCTTCCCCCTCCACCAGGGGCTCCCCCTCCTCCCCTGAGCATCAGGGCAGAAACCCCAGTGCCCCAGGGCTCATTGTCAGAGATAACAATGGTTACTCACCTCCTCGGATCCCCACAACAGCCATTCCGCCAGCTTAACCATTTTAAAAAGGTGTACTAATCAGCACCCGTGTGACCACTTGCTGGGGAGGCGCTTAGATCATGGGAGGCGTTACATAAGAGGTCTTTCCCGTTAATTGTGTGGAAATTGGCCTTAAGCGGTGATTATTTGTTTCTCGCCATGCCATGGCGGGATCCGGATTTCGCCAACGTGAGTGGGCTGGTTAGATTGCAAACCGTTCGGCGCCCAACGTGGTTCTCGATTTTGGTCTCTCCCACGATCTAACAGTCGCATCGCGCTTGAGCGAGAGTGCGACCCGGCCATTAAATCGCACCCATGATCTTCATTGTGTGGCAAATGCAAGAAAATTGTATGAAACAGTACAGACATTAGGGTTAGGGTTCAGGGTTCAGGTTAGGGTTAGGGTTAGGGTTCAATTAACCCACAAGTGGTTAGCACTGCTGCCTCACAGCGCCGAGGACTCAGGTTCGATCCCGGCCCCAGGTCACTGTCCGTGTGGAGTTTGCGCATTCTCCCCATGTCTGCGTGGGTCTAACCCCCATAACCCAAAGATGTGCAGAGTAGTTGGATTAGCCATGCTAAGTTGTCCCTTAATTGAGAAAAAAATTGGGTCCTTTAAATTGATTAAAAAAAATAAATAAAATAAATTACCCCACATACCCAAGATACAGTTATACCACCCGTAAAGATAGCTTGGTCGAACCATGTGTCCAATCCCAGAGTCTCTCTGGTCCGTCGTCATGAGGTGAGTCTCATTGGCAGCTTTCTTTCTTCCTTCTTTGGTTAGTCTTCTGGATGGTTAAGGTCACCTCCGACGCAGTGTCTACACTCCTGAGGAGTCTTGGGTGTCTACCTTTATCCCCCTCTCTTCGCGCTTTTCTGGAAGCTTTTCTGGCTTTCTGCCAATAAATTCGGTGATGACCACTTGACAAGACACAGGGGGCCCTCCCCAGTTGTCCATCTCTGGAGGAGTAGTTTAGTTTGCATGTACCTTGTTGCCATATAAGGTAACAAAGGGAACTATGGGCGTCCAGAGTCTGGCTTGATCTGCACTATTGAAATCAAAGTTGGTGCATTACAATCGCATCGCTGATTTCCTGATGGGTGAGTGACGGGGTAAGGCCAGATACGTTCTGGCAGTTTATGGGTTGTGTATTTGACTTTTGGTCAAGTCCGAATTCCCATCAGCCCTCCTGAGTTTTGACTACAGTTTGATTAAAAGTGCCCAATTCTATCATTCAAAATATCCAATTTACTCGGGCCTAAAACATGGCCATGCTCGGTTACCACAGTGTCATTGCACCAACTCCATTTTCCTCATTGCAATACTCCACTTCGCCTCCAGCAGATTCCCCACCAGTCTGTAGATAATCAATAGAACAGACAGGGAACTGTTTACTCTATGCCGCCTTTAATCCAATACCAAAACCACTCCAACCTCAGTCATTGAGCTTCAGTACAGATATGGGGCGGGATTCTCCGTTAGCCGATGCCGAAATTGGGGCATGCGATCGATTGGAGAATAGCTCCTGCTGCTGAAATTGCGGCAGGCACCGATTTGATGCCGAATCGCAGTGCTCCATCTCAGGCGGGAGCTGGCTGGGAGGTCTTTGGCAAGAGCTGGGGGGGCTGGCCCGGGCTGTCGAAGGGGTGACCAGGAGGGCACTATATGGCAGGTCAGGTCCGCGTGCGACTGGCGCCATGTTGTACGTCACGACCGCTGCAGCGTCACGACCGCTGTACGTCACGGACGCAGCAATTCTCCAGGCATTTGTATCGCAAAGGCCGTGCGTTTTATGTGGCGCGGCTGCTAGCCCCTCACTGGGAGAATAGATCGGTGCTGGGGCCTCGCCAATTCTTCCCATGTAAAACGCCACGGATCCACCAGACAAAGCCCCAAAATCGACGAATCCAGCCCTTAGTCTCAGAAACGGAAAATCCAGCCCATGATGATTGGGTGTAAGCTCACTTAGAAGCTGAGCTGCAGGTCATTGTCGATTCCTTCTCCGGAGCATATGAGAGAATGGGTCTTTCGCTAAACACCTGGAAAACTAAGGCCCTATTGCAACCAGCATCTTCAGCAAAACACCTCCCTCCCCATCAATTATGATCAATGACGAGGTCTTGGAAAATGTGGACCACTTTCCCTATCTCGGGAGCCTCTTCTTGACAAAAGCAGACATAGACAATAGAATTCATCATCTCCTCCAATGTGCCAGCTCAGCCTTCGGCCAACTGAGGAAAAGAATATTTGACGGCCAGGATCGCAAACCCAAAACTAATGTCTTGGTTTACTGGGCAGCCGTGATCGCCGCACTCCTATATGCTTCAGAGGCTTGGACAACCCACAGCAGACTCTCAATGTACTGGAGAGCTACCAGCAGTGGTACCTTTGCAAGATCCTCCAAATCCTCTGGCAAGAAAGACAGCCAACAGCAGCAACCTCCCCCAAGCCAACTTGCCCAGCATCGAGACACTAAACAATCAAAACCAGCTCTGTTGGGTGGAACATATCATTCAAATGCCTGACATCAGACTCTCAGAACAACTGCTCTACTCCGAACTTGGTCACAGCAGGAGGACTCCGAAGAGGACAATGGAAACAGTTTAGGGATGCCCTCAAATCAACCCTGAAGCGGTCAAGCAATACTCTCTGACTCATGGGAGGCTCTGGCTTGTGAGTGAATAAAATGGACAAGATTCATTGGGGAAGATAGTGAACATATCCAGAAACTTCATTGGGAACGTGGGTAGTGAAATTGAGGCACCAGAGGGAGCGTGCACAAACCTCCGCATAACCCATCTACCCAATTCTTCATGCACCACCTGCCCAACACACGGCAGAGTCTGCAGATCACGCATTGCATTATCAGCCATCTCAGAACCCATTGAACTGGAGTGGGATCAAGTCATCCTTGATCCTCGAGGATCTGCCTCAGAAGAAGATTCAAAAAAGAGATGGAAAGTGCTCCCAAAGAGTGCCCTAACCATCATTTATTCCTCAGCTAAAATGTGAAAAAATGTTAAATGGTTGTTTATCTCCTTGTCTGTGAGGCCTTATTATCCACAAATTGGCGACTCTTCCAGATGATTACACTTCAAAGGTTGGTTGCAAAGTGCTTTGGGACATCATAATGTTAAGATATTCAAGTTATTTTTTTCTTTAACAAATTTAAAACAAATGTGTTGGTGCATATGTTAAACAGTGGACGTGTGATTACCTTAGCACACAGCAGCAAGGCACAGAACAAATCCGATGCATCTACCTTTCCAGTAACAGTACTGTCATTTTTATGCTACATCAAGATTTATACTGGAGTGAAGGTCTGTTACACCTTGCTCATCGGCATATTTGCCTGCATGTCCCCCGCTCCATTCACATCCTCCCCCACTGTCACCGTTTCACTTCGAACTTGGCCACAGCAGGAGGACTCCAATTTCACTTGCTTGAGAATCACAAAGAAATCAACTGTAAAACTGAGCAATGCGTTTGTTTTTATTTATTCGTTCATGGGATGTGAGCACTGCCAATAAAACCAGCATTTATTGCTCAATCCTAATTGACTCCGAAAAGGTGGCTGTGAGACACCACTGTCAGATGCGTGGTGTAAGTCATTCACACTGCTGTTAGGAAGAGAGTTCAGGCAGCACAGTGGCGCAGTGGGTTAGCCCTGCTGCCTCACAGCGCCGAGGTCCCAGGTTCGACCCCGGCTCTGGGTCACTGTCTGTGTGGAGGTTTTACATTCTCCCCGTGTTTGCGTGGGTTTCGCCCCACAACCTAAAGATGTGCAGGCTAGGTGGATTGGCCACGCTAAATTGCCCTTTAATTGGAAAAAATTAATTGAGTACTCTAAATTTATTATTTTTTAAAAAAGGAAGAGAGTTCAGATATTTAACCTGAAGGCTCATGGTGTAGCTCCAAACCAGAGTGGTGTGTGATTTGGAGGAACATTTGCAGGTGGTCTCTTGCACCTCTGCCCTTGTTCATCTAGGTGGTGGATTTTTTGGGTTTGGCATGTGCTGCTGAAAACGCCTCGTTCGGTTGCTGCCTTGATTGTATGTACTGTTGCCATGGAGTGCTGGTGGTGGAACAGGTGAACATTTAACTAGTGGATAGGGTGTCAATCAAGTGGGCTGCTTTGCCCTGGGTGGCCTGGAGCTTCTTGAGTGTTTTTGAAGCTGGCAAGTGAGGAGTGTTCCAGCAATTATGCCTTTTAACTTTCCCGTGAAAATGTTGTGATTAAGCCAGGTTGTTTGCAACCTTGGTGTCACAGCTGATCCCGAGACGAGCATCTGACCTCATGCTCATGCCATCTCCTATTTCTACCTTGACAACATTGTCCGAATTTGCCCCAGCTCACCTGCTATTGAAACCCTCAGCCATGTCTTTGTTACTATTCTTATTCCAATGCACTCTCGGCTGGTCTACTGCACTCTACCCTCCCTGTACCAGAGGTCATCCCAAAGCTCTGCTGCCCATGTCTAAGCTGGCAGCAAGTTTCCCATTACCTCTATACTTGTTGACCTACATTGGCTCCCAACCAACCAAACCAAACATTCTCATCTTTGTTTTGAAAATCACTCTTTTTTTCTCACCCCTCCATATCTCTGTAATTTCCAATCCTGTAGTGCCCTCAAAAACCTGCACTCCTCGAATTCTGGTTTCTTGCACATCTCCAATTTTAATTGCATCACAAATCTGGTGGTCCAGTGGTATGGTCACTGGACTCGTGACCCAGAGTACTGCTCTGGGTACCCAGAGTCAAATTCCGCCACTGCAGATGATGAAATTTGAATTCAATTTTTTAAAACTGGAGATATAAGTCTAATGATGACCGTGAAACCATTGTCGTCTGTTGTAACAGCCCATCTGGTTCATTAATGCCCTTTAGGGATGAAATTTGCCATCCTTATCCAGTCTGGCCTACATGTGACTGCAGACGCACAGAAATGTGGTTGACTCTTAACTTTCCCCATCAAGCTAGCAGTTGTGGGGAAGGTGCTGTTCCTATGTCTGGATATGCAGGTATTCAGAGTTCTGTATCTTCTGTTGATGGAAGGGTCTGGAAGAAGGCAATGCCTGGGTGGGAGGGGTCTCTGACAATGCTGTCTGCCTTCCTGAGGCAGTGGGAGGTGTCAACAGAATACATGGGAGGGTGGCAAGCTTATGTGGTGTGTTGGGCTGAGTTCACCACACTCTGCAGTTTCTTGCGACCTTGGTCTGAGCAGTTGCCATACTAAGCTGTGATGCAACCGGATTGGATGCTCTCTATGGCACATCTGTAGAGGTTTGTGAGAGTCGATGCAGACATGCAGAATTTCTTTAACTGGTGGTGCAGTGGTTAGCACTGGGACTGCGGCGCTGAGGACCTGGGTTCAAATCTCGGCCCTGAGTCACTGTCCGTGTGGAGTTTGCACATTCTCCCGATGTCTGCGTGGGCTTCATCCCCACAACCCAAAGATATGCGAGGTAGGTGGATTGGCCACGCTAAATTGCCCCTTAATTGGAAAATAAATAATTGGGTACTCTTAAATTTATTCCAAAAAAATAATTTATTTAGCTTCCGTAGGAAGTAGAGACGTTGTTGGGCTTTCTTGACTGTTGCATCAACGTGGGTGGACCAGGACAGACTGTTGGTGTTGGTGACCCTCAGGAACTTAAAGCTATCGTCCATCTCCACTTCAGAGCCATTGATGTAGACAGGGCTGGGTGTGTGTGTGTGTGCATGTGCGTGTGTCATGCTACACTTCCTGAAGTTGATGATCAGTTCCTTGGTCTTTCCAACATTTAGAGAGAGGTTCTTGGATTGGATTGGGTTGGATTTTGTTTATTGTCACATGTACCAAGTTACAGTGAAAAGTATTTTTCTGCGAGCAGCTGAACAGATTACGAAGTACATGAAAATAAAATTAAATAAAAGAAAATACATAATACAAACACAAGGTACACAATATAACTACATAAAGACCGGCATCGGATGAAGCACACAGGGTGTAGTGTTAATCAGGTCAGGTCATAAGGGAGCCGTTTAAGAGTCTGATAACAGTGGGGAAGAAGCTGTTTCGTGTGTGTTCTCAGATTTTTGTATCTCCTGCCCGATGGAGGAAGTTGGAAAAGTGAGTAAGCCGGGTGAGAGGGGTCTTTGATTATGCTGCCCGCTTTCCCCAGGCAGCGGGAGGTGTAGATGGAGTCAATGGATGGGAGGCAGGTTTGTGTGAAGGACTGGGCTGTGTTCACGGCTCTCTGAAGTTTCTTGCGGTCTTGAGCCAAGCAGTTGCCATACCAGGCTGTGATGCAGCGAGATAGGATGCTTTCTATGGTGCATCTGTAAAAGTTGGTAAGAGTTAATGTGGACATGCCGAATTTCCTTAGTTTCCTGAGGAAGTACAGGAGCTGTTGTGCTTTCTTGGTGGTAGCGTCGACGTGGGTGGACCAGGACAGATTTTTGGAGATGTGTACCATTAGGAATTTGAAGTTGCTAACCATCTCCACCTCGGCCCCACTGATGCTGACAGGGATGTATGCAGTGCTTTGTTTTCGGTACACCATGCAACCAAGTGATCTATCTCCCTTCTGTAGACTGATTCGGCGTTGTTTGAGATATGACCCACCACAGTCGTATCAACCGCAGATTTATAGATCGGATTGGAGTTAAATCTTTCCACACAGTTGTGTGTGTATAGAGAGTACAGTAGAGAACTGAGCATCCTTGTGGGGCCCCGATGTTGAGGACTATTGTGGAGGTGTTGTTACCTTCCCTGACAGATTGCAGTCTGTTAGTGAGGAAGTCAAGGATCCATCTGCACAGGGAGGGGTCAAGTCCAAGATTACAGAGTTTGGTTATTAGTCTTGTCGGGATAATGGTGTTGAAAGCGGAGCTGTAGTCTATGAACAGCAGTCTGACGTAGGTGTCCTTATTGTCGAGATGTTCAGGTGTTGACTGTAGAGCCAGGGAGATACCATCTGCTGTGGATCGGTTGCGGTGATAGGCGAACTGCAATGGATTGAGAGTGATCTGCCTCATGACTAGCCGCTGAAGCATTTCATGATAACAGATGCCAGGGCCACCGGTCGGTAGTTGTTGAGACACACTACCTTGTTCTTTGGTACTGGTATTATGGTAGTCTTCTTGAAGCATGTGGGGACCTCGGAGCGAGGAGTGAGGTGTTGAAGATGTCTGTGAATACACTCGCCAGCTGGTCAGCGCAGGCACTGAGAACTCACCCAGGGACTCCGTCGGGGCCCACCACTTTCCACGGGTTCACTTTCAAGAAGGTAGCTCTTACCTCTGAGGCTGTAATAGTGGGTATGGGTGTGTCCAGGGCTGATGGGGTGGGTGGCACTGATGTATTGGCTGACTGTTCAAAGCGGACATAGAACTTGTTCAGTTCATCGGGGAGGGATGTTCCAGCCCCTGATATTCCGCCTGGCCTTGCTTTGTAGCCTGTGATCTCATGTAAGCCCTGCCATGGACGTCATGGGTTTGTGTCGTTGGCCTTGGACTCTAGTTTGATCCGGTATTGTTCTTTGGCGTCCCTGATGGCTTTCCATATGTCATACCTGGAGTTCTATAGGTCAGGGTCGTCAGACTTGAATGCCTCCATCCGGGACTTCAGCAGGGAGTGGACCCTTTGGTTGAGCCAGGGTTTTTGATTGAGGAATACCCGTATTGTCTTCTTTGGTACACAGTCCTTGACACACTTACTGATGAAGTCTGTGACGGTGGTTGCGTACTCGTCCAGGTTAGCTGCTGTGGCCTTGAATATAGACCAGTCTACAGACTTCAAGCAATCGTGGGAATGTCATCTGATGCCTCTGCACGGTTTTCTTGACTGGCTCAGCACGCTTGAGTTGCTGTTTGTAAGCCACAGGTACGAGTATTGACTTGCGGTCGGATTTGCCAAAGTGTGGTCGGGGAATGGAGCGGTAGGCACCTTTGATGCTTGTGTAGCAGTGGTCCAGGGTGTTTGCACCTCTGGTGGGGCAGGAGATATGTTGATGGAGTTTGGGTAGAACCTTCCTGAGCTTGGCCTGGTTGAAGTCTCCAGCCACGATTGTCAGGGCTTCAGGGTGATTTGTTTCTTGGTTGTTGATGGTGGAGTGTAGTTCATCAAGTGCTTTCTTCACTTCCGCCTGGGGTGGGATGTAGACTGCTGTGATGAGTACACAGGTGAATTCACGTGGGAGGTAGGAGGGGTGACACTTCACAGTTAGGTATGCTAGGTCTGGGAGCAGTGGCACGATAGGGACACCACATCCGAGCACCAGGAGGTGTTGATGAGGAGGAAAACACCCCGCCCTTCGACTTGCCTGAGGCCATCGTGCGGTCCATCCGATAGACTGAGAAGCCTTCGGATTGGATGGCGCAGTCTAGTTTGGCCGAAGTAAGCTATGTCTCGGTGAAGGAGAGCATGCAGCACTTCCTCATTTCCCTCTGGGAGGTAAGTCTAGCCTTGAGGCCATTCAGCTTGTTCTCAATCGCTTAGTCATTCCCCAGGGGTATGCTGGGGAGAGGAGTCTTGAAGCCGCGTAATTTAAGTCTCACCTTCAGACTGGCGCGTTTTCCTCGCTTCCTGGATTGGCGGCTGCTTTTCGATGGGAGGGCTGGATTTCCGAAGGTAGGTGGTTGTGTTTGGAGGGGTCGTGGATGATGGTAGCAGTGCAAGCTCACTGGAGTGGGTTGTATGTGGGCCGGTCTGGTCTCGTGGGGGGGTGAGGTCGGGTTCATCTTCCGGTGTGGTCAGGCGGTTATCTGTAGTAGTAGTTCGCAGTAGTTCTTCTGGAGCAGTTAAGTTAAAGAGTTTTTTCTGTGTTCTCGGGAAGTTGCTGGGTGGGAAGGCCTCGGTCCTCAGGGGTTCACTGGGCGGATGGCCGCTGGGTTGGAGGGCTCTGGTCCACAGGCTGTCTCTGGGTGGGTAGGCCTGGGTCCTCAGGGGGTCACTGGGCGGATGGCTGCTGGGTGGGAGGGCTCCGATCCACAGGCGTTCGCTGGGCGGGAGGACCCCAGTCCTCTGTACTCTGTCAATTATTCTTTTGTCTACTATGTACGTACTGTGTACGTTCCCTTGGCCGCAGAAAAATACTTTTCACTGTACTTCGGTATATGTGACAATAAATATCAATCAATCAAATCAATCAATCAAACCCACGTCCCATGAATGAAAATATTGGTAGCCATGCCTTAAGGTGCTGTACTGATCTGTACATCTGTATATACATCTGCACATACACCGGGGACTGCAGACAGATGTAACAGCCACAGCATCACGAGAGGGCATCAGAGACGGGTATAAAGAGTCCAGCCCAAGATAGGATCCGCCTCTTTCAGAAGCACAGGGCTAGTGAGCAGCAGCACACAGAGACAGCTCAGCATAGGCAGTTTACCTTAGCTTCACTGGTCATACCTCTTGACTGTATTATATCTAGTTGAGCTCTGGAAACAGGACAGACCCATTGAAAAAAGTATTTGTGTTAACTGGGAGTATACAATCTTTATTCAGACTTAGAGAATAACATATGATACCAGTAGTGATTTCAGAAAGCTAGCTGGACATCAGCAAGAGAAGAAAAACTTAAACCGGATATTCGACTGTGGAAGACCTCGCAGCAAATGGATCCTCGACAACTAACTGATTCGCTGGAACTTGTTGGAACTCCATGGCAGCTGGAAACAACCGGTAATTTAAGCTATAACTGGAAAATGTTTGAACAGCTGTTCCAAATATTTATCACAGCTAATGACTTAAGCACTGCCTCTGACGCAATGAAAATAGCCCTACTACTCTCAACAGTAGGGCATGAAGCTATAGAAATCTATAATTGCTTTAATTACTTAGAAGTTGAGGAAAACACCAAAATAGACGTTATACTCAAAACATTTGCTGAACGCTGTAACAGTCGGTCCGGTGAGATGCTGGAAAGATTTAACTCTTGTCAGAGAAACGGAGGGCCCATCTCTGATTTTATTAGAAATCTCAAGTTAATACCACAAGGCTGTGAATATGCTGATTTCAGAGACACTGTGATAATGCATCAATTAATTTCTGGACTATCTGGTAAAAATTTGAGGGAAGAACCTTCACAAAATAAGTATCTAACTCTAGAAATCGCTATACAAAAATGCCTTGCTTATGAACAAAAACAAAATCAGTACTTTGAGTCTCTACAAACACAGAATCATCATTTAGAAAACAAAATCGGTAAAAATGGCGCGAACACTCACCACGAGGCGGAGGCAGGATTGAATCGGAGAAAGACGGAGGTTCTGAGAGGCAGCCAACTTGAGAAAGGAGCCGCACATGTTCAGTTGCGAAAAGAGGGCACAGTACAGGAAATTCAGAGTGCGCATGGGCAATCGAGTCCAACGCATGACGTCACGAGCGTCGTGATGTCAGAGGACCAGGACCACGCCCACTTAAAAGGGAAATGCACGAAAATGAACAAAAAGAAATTTAAAGCTGCAAAACCCAATTTTCTTGCCCCAAAAGACAACAATGCCCGAACTTACACCAGCAGTTGAAAATAACTTTCATAACACCCTGGAACAAGCAGTTAGCACCACCCAAGAAGATGATATGGTCCTTATAGACTACGACTCAGATGAAGATTTCATCTTGGGAGATGGCTACCCCAGTACCAAATCCGAACCGCAACTAGTGGTGTTGTACCGTGAAGACCCCGACGATGAGTTCTTCGGAATGGGGAATCTTCAGCCCAGCATATATGACATCCTGACTCGTGAGTGCAGGATTATGCTGTGGCCTGACGCCAAGAGCCAGAGAGTGGTCCACGCACCACGAAGGGTCCCAGCCTCCACACAAGAAGATGATTTGTTCATTGAACATGAAGAGAACGATCACAACTCCGAAACAAAAAGCGATGATTTGTCTATCGAACAATACACACAATACTGCTCAGACATGGCTGAGTTATTCGGAGATCCTGATCACAGCAACACGGTTGAAAAGCTCAATACGACTCTTCTCATGGCAGATGAATCCAATACCATGGTGCCATGTCAGATTGTCGATACATTGGATGACAGCAATACCCAAGACGAAGACGACACCGCACAGAGAGCACAGAACGACTCCGTTGAAAGAGCACAGATTGACTCTACAGCGGAACACTGCACGATTCCACAAAGAGAGCGATGACAGACTCCACAGAGAGAGCGATGACAGACTCCACAGAGAGAGCGATGAAGGACTCCACAGAGAGAGCGATGACAAACTACACAGAGAGAGCGATGAAGGACTCCACAGAGAGAGCGATGAAGGACTCCACAGAGAGAGCGATGAAGGACTCCACAAAGAGAGCGATGACAAACTCCACAGAGAGAGTGATGAAGGACTCCACAGAGAGAGCGATGAAGGACTCCACAAAGAGAGCGATGACAAACTCCACAGAGAGAGTGATGAAGGACTCCACAGAGAGAGCGGTGAAGGTCTCCACAGAGAGAGATGAAGGACTCCACAAAGAGAGCGACGCAAGCCTCCACAAAGCAAGTGACGCATGCCTCCACAGACAGCTCGGTGATAGACTCAAAAATGGAAGCAAGCAATTACTCCATAGCGAACGCCATGCATGTACAAGACCATGAAGATCTATCAAGCTTATTTGAGCCACCAGAAGAAGACACTGAATGCCTACCCACTGTATGTGAGACAAGTGACGAAGAAATCACAATTCCCATACAGGATGTGCAGGATCACAGCGAGACTGACATATCTCAGCTTATCTGCACAGAAGCACTCAATAATCAGAGGAAGGCCACCCATGAGTCCAGAGAGACCACGTCAATAGAAATCCTGAAGATTTTGACTCCAGAAGAGGAGCATCAAGAGTCCAGAGAGACCACGTCAATAGAAATCCTGAACATTTTGACTCCAGAAGAGGAGCATCAAGAGTCCAGAGAGACCACGTCAATAGAAATCTTAAAGATTTTGACTCCAGAAAAGGAGCACAGAGAGATCACAGATGATTCAAATGAACCTGAAATGACTCCAAAAGAGGAGCACCTAGAAATCAATGATGATTCAAGTGAATCAGAAATGACTCTAGAAGAGGAATACCAAGTAAGCAAAGAAGAGGAGTCAAATCCACCACAAATGACTGATGTCACCAACGTCAATGCAACATCAGATCATTCTCACAGTTCTCAAGAAGATACGCTCAATGTAGCAGAGACCACAAAGGACACTGACACCAATAACTGTGACAATGACTCAAATCATCCATATGGCACACTCATTGAGCGCAACAAGAACAACAAAACCCGCAAGAAGCACAGCAGAAACAAGAGCAACAACAAAAACAACATGCAGCGCAACAAGAATGACAAAAGCAACAAGAAGCATCCCAGAAACAACAAGCACGACAAGCAAAAGAACAAGAATAAAAAGAACAACAAGAACGACAACAACAAGAACGCCAATGAAAACAACAAAGACAGAAATGACAGAAACAACAACAATGAAACAACGACCTGTACAACATGGTACAACTCTGCACGTGAAGGACAATGCCACAGCACACTGCGAAACAATGACAAGACCACAAACATGCCATGGCATGATAAAGAATCTCACAAATTTACGTCTGCTCCAGAACAAACAAGCAAAACAGCTTTCACGAACGATGACATACAGAATCAATACCACAAACACAAGAATAAGTCGAGGTCAGACAATGGTGTGACACAGAATCGCTACCCACAATCAAATGGAACAGGGGAAAAAGGTGTCCACATCATTAAACGACTCATCAGCAAAGCAGCTGAGTCACGTTCCGACATCAACCTAGCTCTGTTATCGTACCGAGCAACCCCATTGAGCTCAGGACTGTCGCAAGCGCAAATGCTCTGCGCAGAGACATCCGGACAACCCTACCGGCAAAGCAATTCCGAGACCCCAGCAACTCACCGGTTCTCGACGACATGCGGGCACTATGCTCCAAACAAAAACTATACTTCAATTAACATGCGATCCCACTCAAGCCACTGACAATAGGTGACACCATCAGAATCAGGGACTCAGAAGGTGGATGGTCTGAGTCAGCCACGGTGATAAGGCAGGAGGCTCCGCGGTCCTACATTGTCAAATCGTCTGCGGGAGTACTTCTTCGCCGTAACTGCTGGGATCTATTAGAGATTCGACCTACAACGCCAGTATTTCCCACACTGGACTTGACCGAGTCCATTTGTCCACAGGACATTCCTCGCCACACAACGCCAGACAGTACTCTTGATGACATCAAACCATCATCCCCACCACCACTGTTAAGATGCTCCAGCAGAATCCGTAAGGCACCCGACTGGCTAGATTTGTGACAACACTTCAAATCACGCACAAGACGAATCTGGACATTTCTCACGATGGACTCACAACACAATTAATTGTTTCTGTATTACTTCTATAATTTTCACAGTGTGCAGATTTGCATATTCTCACCACTTGTTGTGTACAGTTTTCTTGAGGCCAGTCTAGAAAACATGTCCAATAAAAGAGGGGGGGGGGCGATGTAATGATCTGTACATACATCTGCACATACACCAGGGACTGCAGACAGATGTAACAGCCACAGCATCACTAGAGGGCATCAGAGACGGGTATAAAGAGTCCAGCCCAAGGTAGGATCCGCCTCTTTCAGAAGCACAGGGCTAGTGAGCAGCAGCACACAGAGACAGCTCAGCATAGGCAGTTTACCTTAGCTTCACTGGTCAAACCTCATGACTGTATTATATCTAGTTGAGCTCTGGAAACAGGACAGACCCATTGAAAAAAGTATTTGTGTTAACTGGAAGTCTACAATCTTTATTCAGGCTTAGAGAATAACATGGTGCCTAGGCTCCAAGCTCTGGAATTCCTTTCCTCCACCTCTTTCCCTCACTTTCCCCCTTCTGCCGTTCCAAAAACCTACATATAATAATAATAACCTTTTATTTTCACAAGTATGAAGTTACTGTGAAAAGCTCCTAGTCCCCATATTCCGGCGCCTGTTCGGATAAGCTGGTATGCGAATTGAACCTGCACTGCTGGCCTTGTTGTGCATCACAAGCCAGCTGTCTAGCCCACTGAGCTAAACCAGCCCATCGTTCTTTGACCAAACATTTTGTCCTCGGACCTAGTCCTCTTACGTGGCATGGTGTCATATTTTGTTTTATAATGCTCCTGTGAAGCACCTAATATTTCATTACATTAAAGGCACTATAAAAATATAAGTTGTTGAAATAGTTCAGGGAGTCAGGAGATGAGTTATTTACCACAGAATATCCAGCTTGTGGCCTGCTTTTTGTGTATCCACACCATTTTAGTGGCTAATCCAGTTTCTGGTCAAAGTTGGTTTCTAGGATGTTGAGTGTGGGACATTCAATGATGGTAATGTTATTTAATGTCAAGAGTAGGTGGTTAAATTTTCTCTGATTGCAGATAGTCACTGCCTGGCCCAAGATGAAATGTTGTCCAATTCTTGCTGAATGTGGGCACAGGCTGCTTAAGTATCAAAGGGGACTGAACACTGTGTAATCGTCAACAAACATTCTTCCTTATGACTCAATGTTAGAGAGAAGGCCAGCAGTGAAGCAGCTAAAGATGGTTGGGCCTAAGTACAGTAGCCCAAGGAACTCCTGCACGAACATCTTGGAGCTGAGATGATTGGCCTCCAACTGTTTCCCTTTCTGTTAGGTATGACTCCAAGCAGTGGAGAATTTTCGACTTGATTCTCATTGACTTCAATTTTACCAAGGCATGCAAACTCCACACAGTCACAAAATGCCGTAATTCAACCCGGGTCCCTAGCGCTGTGAGCTGCTAACCATTGTGCCATGGTATCATAGAACACATTGAAGTGTATCCTCAGGACTTCCAGTGGTGACCATGGAGTGAGTGGTCACACACAGGGCAGCCCCAGCTTGAAGGCATTAACTTGAGCTCTTTTTGCCTGTAGGTGGGGCAGCTTTGGCAGGAAAGTGCAGTAGAAGGTGTGGAGGAGTAGTTCTCCCCATGAGTGGCATGTCTGCTGGTTACCAGATCTGGCAAAAAACAGTTAAGGACCTGGCCAAGGAACTGGAGGAGACCTGTGGTGCAGCAACAATTGTGAATGTGAAGGTGGCGGAGGGGGAAGGGTCGTCACAAGTGGGAAAGGCCCAGATGGAGCAACTGATGACGTTTATCATAAAAGAATTCTGCCAGCAAAGATAGGAGATGTACGAGGACCTTTCGAAGGCCATTGAGGGAGCAGTAGCTCCCCTGAAAGGACCAATGGAGAGAGTGGAGAAATGCCAAAAGGCACAGGGGTCACAGATACGGGAGATAGACAAGGTAATGTCCCACCACAGTGATCGGGTGGTATCGTTGGAGGCAGAGGTGGAGCTCCTGGGTGACCTTTACATGTCACTGAGGGCAACGGTAGAGGAGCAGGAAAACAGGTCCAGGAGGCAGAACTTATGTATCATTGGCCTGCCGGAGGATGTGGAAGGTACAAGCGCCACATAATAGGTTTTGAAGATACTGCCGGTGCTGGTGAGGGAGGGGGCGATGGACAAGGCCCCAGAAGTGGACAGGCAGCACAGATTTCTGAGGCAAAAGCTGAGAGTGGGGGAGCCGACACGGACGGTTATTGTGAGGCTACACAAGTTTGTGGAGCAGAAGATCCTGCGGTGGGCCAGGGAGAAGCAGAACTGTGAATGAGAAGGAAACTGGGTCCAAATTTACAGGGAGATTGGCGCAGAGCTGGCCAAGAGGCATGCTGGATTTAACAAGGCCATATACCGAAGGCAGATTCATCTTGAGTTACTGTACCGGTGAAACTATGGGTAGCTTTCGACGGTCGGGAGTATTATTTTGAAACGCCAGAAGGGGCCAGCGAATTTATCAGAGACCATAAACTGGGGGAGAACTGAATGTCGATGGGGGACTACCTGTTTGTGGTGGCTTTTTTAGGAGGGGGCAACCTGTGGTGTTGGATGTGTCTTTGGTCTTCTGGGGGAGGGTGGGGTCCATGGGGTTTTCACAGACCAAAGACGAAAAGGTGGGTGGAGGGGTGGGTAGGTAGGCGGGGCCTTCGGGCAGGAGCTGCCACGCTGGAGGGCAATGCTGGTGAATGGAAGTGAGGTGGGGGAGGTGGCTGCGCGGGATGGCCAGGTGGTGGTGGTGGGGGAGAGGGGTGGGGGGGTGCAGGGAGGGGGTATGTGATGTGGCAGAGTGGGAGACTGAGCGTGGTCATGGGTGGAGAAGGGGGTCATCTTGGATGGGCCCAGTTCAGGGTGAAATTGAAAGAGGTAGAATCGGAAGGGGATGATGGCGGACAGTAGAGGGGAGTGGAGGCATAAGCCTCTGGTAAGATTCGTAACTTGGAATGTCCGGGGACTGAACGGGCTGGCTAAGAGGTCCCGGTCTTCATGCACCTGAGGAGTCTGAAGGCGGAGGTAGTCTTTCTGCAGAGATGCACCTCCAGGTGAAGGATCAGGTAATAACAACAATAATAATAGTAATCTTTATTGTCACAAGTAGGCTTACATTAACACTACAATGAAGTTACTGTGAAAAGCCCCTAGTCGCCACATTCCAGCGCCTGTTCGGGTACACTGAGGGAGAATTCAGAATGTCCAAATTACCTAACAGCGCGTCTTTCGGGACTTGTGGTAGGAAACCGGAGCACCCGGAGGAAACCCACGCAGACACGGGGAGAACGTGCAGACTCCACACAGACAGTGACCCAAGCCAGGAATCGAACCCGGGACCCTGGCGCTGTCAGGTTGAGTAAGCGGTGGGTGCGACAGGTACTTCATTCGGGGTTTGACTCAAAGCCGCAGGGGTGTGGCTATCTTGATGAGCAATAGGATGGGATTTGTATGGACCAAAAAAGTGCGGGACCCGGGGTGAAAATAGCAAGTGGGGTGCTGGAGGGGATGCCGGTGGTGCAAGTGAACGTATATGTGCCAAATTGGGACCATGTGGGGGTTGCAAAGGGATTGCTGGGAGCTATCCCGGACCTAGACACGTATCAGTTGATGATGAGGGGGCGATTTCAATTGTTGGTGAATCCATTGAGCCCTAAGTCAATGGGAAGGTTGAGAATGGCAAAGGAGCTGGGATGGTTTATGGAACAGATGGGAATGGTGGACCCAGGACAGCTCGGTGGCACAGTGGTTAACACTGTTGCCTCATGCCGCTGAGGACCCGGGTTCGATGCCGGCCCCGGGTCACTGTCCGTGTGGAGTTTGCACATTCTCCCAGTGTTTGCATGGGTCTCACCCCCAAAACACAAAGATGTGCAGGGCAGGTGAATTGGCCACGCTAAATTGCCCCTTAATTAGAAAAAAGAATTGGGTATTCTAAATTTATTTTTTTTAAAAGGGAAGGGTGAACCCGTGGAGGTTTAGGAACCTAGGGGTGGGGAGGGAGTGGGAGGGTGCTCATTTTGGGGGGCGTTGAAGGCAGTGGTTCTGGGGCAGGTTATCTCGTTCAAGGCGCACAGGGATAGGAGGGAGGAGTATGGACAGTTGGTGGACGAGACAGTCGAAGTGGACAGGAAATATTCAAGAGCTCCCACCAAGGAGGCGTTGGGCAGTTTGACAGGTTGACGTCTGGGAAGGGAGTGGGGCAGCTACGGGGGTGCAATACAAGGATGGAGAGAAGGTGAGCTGCATGCTGGCCCACCAGCTATGAAGGCAGGCCGCATCGAGTGAAATTCTGAGGGTGCGGACAGGGAAGAGAGAGTTGGATTGGAGCCGGGGTGGATCAAAGGCTGAATGAAGAGAGGAGGCAGGCGCTGGAAGAGCCTTTAGGGTTGAGGGAGGTGATGGATAATATAAAGGGGGATGAAGTCGGTGAAGGCTCCGGGGCCGGACGGCTACCCGACGGAGTTCTATAAGGAGTTTGCGATGGAGTTGGCACCGTATTTGCTGGGGATGTTTAGCGAGTCGCTGGACAAGGGAGAGCTGCCGAAGACATTGACACAGGCATCGATTCCACTAATCCCTCAGAAAGAGAAGGATTTGCTGGAGTGTGGATCATACAGGCTCATTTCACTGCTAAACACGGATGTGAAAGTGTTGGCCAAGCTAGTGGTGGAGAGGATGGTGGGGTGTGTCCCACGGGTCATTGTTGAGGACCAAACGGCTTTAGTAAAGGGCAGGCAGCTCTCCAGTAACATCAGGAGGCTGTTAAACATGATTATGATCCCGTTGGCATGGAGGTAGTTGTCCCTATGGATGTGGAGAAGGCTTTCGATCAGGTGGAGTGGAGGTATCTTTCGAGATCTTGGGAAAGTTTGGGTTTGGCCAGAAGTTTGTGGAATGGGTTGTCTGTTATATGCAGCCCCGGTGGCGAGTATTCGGACAAATGAGATGAGTTTGCGGTGCTTTGGGTTGTATAGGGGAACGATGTAGGCGTATCCGCTGTCGCTGCTGCTGTTTGCACTGGTGATAGAGCCCTTGGCGATGGGGATTGTGAGGTGGAGTAGGGAACACTGGTGTTACTGTACGTGGACGACCTGTTGCTGATTGTGTCGGAACCACTGAAGAGTATGGGAGGAATTATGGTCATAGTGGAGAGGTTTGGGGCTTTTTCGGGATATAATTTAAGTGTCGGGAAGAGTGAGGTGTTCCCGGTGAATGCGACAGGTTGGGGGGCCAACCTGGGGCATTGCTATTCAGGGTAGCCAGGGATAGGTTTAGGTATTTGGGGGTTCAGGTGATGGGGAGTGGGCAATGATACACAAGTGGAATCTGAGAATGCTATTGGAGGAGGTTAGGGGGGATTTGAGGAGGTGGGATACGCTGCATTTGACATTGGCGGGAGGGTCCAGGTGGTTAAGATGAACGTGCTTCCCAGGTTCATGTTTGTATTCCAGACCCCCCGCCCCTCCCCGATCTTTATGCCTAAGGCTTTTTTCCGGAAATTAGAGGGTGTGATCTCGGAGCTTGTATGGGCGTGAAAGGTGCCAAGGGTAAAAAAGGCCCTTTTTGAGAGTGGGAGCTGACTGGTGGTGATTTAACCTGAGGGTCATCACTCAGCAGGCAAGGGCTAAGGTTGAGAAGGTGGGCCTTCATGAATAACCTCAGCTGGTGCAGGAATTGAACCCATGCTGCTGGCCTCACACTGCATCACAAACCAGCCAACTGAGCTAACCAACCCCCATGGGAATCAACTGGAGATTTGCTTGCTTATGTTTGACCTGATGTCATGAGACTTCATGGCCAGAATTTTACACTCCCCTGCGGTGGGTTTATAGGCATGACGGGCAAGCCGGTGATCCATTGGTCTCAGGTGGGAAATCTTGGTCCCTGGGTGAGCGGAACGGGAAAATTCTGCCCGATGACTTTACAAGGCCCCTGGGCTGGGTGTGCCTTGTGCTGGCTTGATGCTGATATTATTTTTAAAACGCTTTGTAGCTGTTTGATGCAACTGAATGGCTTGTTAAGCCAGTTTAGCAGGCAGTTAGGAATCAACCACATTGTTGTCAGTCTGGAATCACAAGGATGGCAGATTTCCTTCCTTAAAGGACATCAGTGAACATGATGAGTTTTCGTTCAAACGCATTTTATTCAAACTTGTATCAAAGTAGGTTACAGCAAATAAACACCCTGGGAAACATTCTTCCCAACAATCAACTATACAGTTTGTACAGATTTTCCTCCTTTTTCACCCCCCCCCCCCTCCCAACCCCCACCCATTAAACCCAACCATGCTGCTACCCCCGGTGGCGATGCTGACCGCCACTCCAGCAAAATTCGTCGGCGTGCAATCAGAAAGGCAAAGGCCATGACATCGGCCTTCCTCCTCTCCATGAGCTCTGGCTTCTCTGGAACCCCAAATATCGCCACCAAAGGGTCCGGGTCCACTCCCTCCTCCACTATCCTGGCTCAGACCACAAACACTCCCGCCCAGAATCTTCCCAATTTTTCGCAACCCCAAAACATGCACGCATGATTCGCTGACCCCCGCCCACACCTCTCATCTGCCAGCCCATGAAAGAACCCACTCATTCTCGCCCAAGTCATATGCACCCTGTGCGCCACCTTGAACTGCATTAGGCTCATCCTTGCACAAGAGGAGGTCCCGTTTACCCTTCGCAGTGCCTCACTCCATACTCCCCAATTGATCTCCATTCCCAACTCCCCTTCCCATTTCTCCCTGATCTTCACCACCCGCTTGCCTCCCTGCTTCCCCAGCCACTTATATATATCCCCAATTCTTCCCTCCCCTTCCACATACAGAAGCAGCAGTTGCTTCAGCAGGGTGTATCCCAGCAATGATGAGTTTTTACAACAATTCTGTAGTTAAATAGTCAGCTTTTTTATTCAAAATGTATTTAATTAATTGAAGTTATATTCCTCAGTTGCAGTGGTGGGATTTGAACTCACATCTTCCAATCATTAGTGTGGCCTCAGGATCATGAATCCAGTAACATAATCGCAATGCTACCATTCCGTCGTCACAGATAAGGCTTGTACTGTACTTGGCTATTCTTCGGAAGAACTTGGGAGCTTAGAATAAAAAATCTTCTGCAGCAGAAGACTGTAATTACAGACAATTGGAAGAATCTTGAGTCTGAACATGAATCCATTAGTGACATATTTATAATCCTAAAAGAGCAGACAATGAGGAGCTTGGACCAGCTGGCAGTGGTTGGGTGAGAATTTTTAGAATAGTAATTTTGGCAAACATCCTGATAGACAGGACGGAGCATGAGCAGTATTTGCATCTGGAATTGTGAGCTATTTGTTTCGTTTAGTCATGATTTAAGGCTGATTATTTATGGGTTTCAACCTTTGAAATTTCTCCAGTTGCAATAAATCCTGAAGGACAATTGAAGAGACCTTTAAGAGATTTTTACGATGTTGTGGTTTCAGGACAGCAGTGATCTAATGGTCATCTGGGACCCCTCTCCCCTCTTTCCATTTACCTCAAGTGTAAACAGAGTCTCTTGGGTTTACCTAATGATAGAGGTTTGGAACCAAACTCCTGTAGTAAAAATGGTAATCCAATAGGCACTATGAAAGGATGACCTGCAGAATGGCTCACAAATAGAATATGGCGGACAGCACATTTCTTTAGGATTGGATCTCTTTGCACTTGATTCCACACAATTCTGCAAACCAATGTCCTAATAGGTAGGATGGTCCCAGTACTATAAATGTACCAGTCATTTTCTCAGGATCAAGTATGACCTGCTTCCACTCCAGTTTGAGATGGTTAATAAGCCCAATGTACGATCTGCAGACTTGTCACATATGGGACAGGTAGCACTTGGAGGTCGGGTAGATGAGTTGTTTGGAGATTTGTGCACTCCCTCCAATGCCTCAACTTTACTCCTGTGTCTTCCCTAAGTTTCTCAATATGTTTGGTGCCTCCCCCAAGTAATCTTTTAATTTTGCTTGGTCATAAGCTTGGGACTCCCATGAGTTGGCAGGGATGTTTGACCGCTGAGGGATGTTTTAAGGACATTCCTAAAACATTTCCATATTGGCCTCTTGGGTGTCTCCTGCCATTACTGAGTTCTCAATAGAGCAATTGCTTTGGGAGTCTGGTGTCAGGCAAATGAATGACATGTTCCACTTGATTATGTTGGCTTGGGAGTGCCTTTCATGCCACAGAATTTGGAGCACCATGTGAAGGCACTGCTGATAGTACTTTTTGAGATGTCTTCTGGTAAACTGCATGGTTACTGCTAGCTAAACCCCCAAACTAACCTCTTTGTTATCATCCCAGCTGATGTTACTACTGGACAAGATAGATCCTAACTTTTATTTTTTGTTTGGATATGTGGATGAACAGTTACAGGACTGCCGATGAACTCTTAACAACAGATTAAACATTTATTAAACTAGAAATTATTAACTATAATGCATTACTCCTTCACCCCCAGCTATATCTTTACAGATTTTTAAGGATAACACAAGTTGCAAAATTTATGTTCTACTCTAATGATCTCAGTAAGTACACAGTTCATGTAAACCAATCGGCAAACTGAGGTCAGACAGACCACACTCTGATACCAATTCCACCCTACCCCCAGATGCTTGTCACTCTGTGAGCCAACTGGTGTCCACACAAGGGTTTCCCATCTCTGTTCTCGAAGAATACAACTTGGAGCCTACTCTTTTGGATTACAAAATGCAGGATCCAAATCCAGGATTTCAACCTCTCCTTTTGGTACTCCTCTGCCCTGCATCACCACGTGTACTCAAGCTTCCGCAGAATCTATCAGGTACTTGGCCATGCCAACAAAATACCACTGCTTCACAGGCTGTGTTAAGGTGTCACCAATGTTTTGATCACTTTGGATATTTGGCTTCTCGCTATCCATGCCTCCAGGTCTGCACATTGTAGTCCCGTCTTTAACTGGGAGCCTCTCTCTCTGCACTTGACTTCACTGATAGAAGCCTTTTTCCAGCTTTCTGATCTTTGTTCCTTTATTTTCCTGGAACTCTCTTTTTAAAAAAAATTTAGAGTACCCAATTCATTTTTTCCAATTAAGGGGCAATTTAGCGTGGCCAATCCACCTACCCTGCACACCTTTGGGTTGCGGGGGTGAACCCCATGCAGACAGGAGGAGAATGTGCAAACTCCACATGTCAGTGAACCAGAGCCAGGATCAAACTTGGGATCTCGGCGCCGTGAGGCAGCAATGCTAACCACTGCACCACCGTGCTGCCCTCTGGAACTCTCTTCTGTCCCATTCCCTGATTCCTAGAGCTTTTTGCTCTTTAGCTTCTGAGATTTGCTTTCTGTCCCTCTGTATTGCCCTGCCTTCACTGACACCGCCTGTAGAATGCTCCATGCCTCTGGGTCACCTGGTTAAAACGGACTCAAACTGCTCTTGCCTGTCCCAGTGTGGGCCTCCGGTTGCTATAGCAACAGTTTAGTTTTTTTAAACCATGTTATTGCTTTTACTTCATAAAACCACATTACAATACAGGCATCTAAACCCTTGGACTTTCTACCTTTATTAACATGAAGCTAACTGAAGTTCTAACCCTGGGCGGGATTCTCCGACCCCCCCGCCGGGTCGGAGAATCGCCGGGAGGCATCGTGAATCCCGCCCCGCCATCCGCCGAATTCTCCAGCACCAGAGATTCGGCGGGAGTGGGAATCGCGCCGCGTCAGTTGCCGATCCCCCCCGGCGATTCTCCAGCCTGCAATGGGCCGAAGTCCTGCTGCTGTCATGCCAGTCCTACCGACGGGAATTAAAACACCTCTCTTACCGGCGGGACTGGTGGCGGCGGGGCGCAAGGCAATCTGGCCCCGGGGGGTGCCCCCACCGTGGCCTGGCCTGCGATCGGGTTCCACCGATCCGCGGGCAGGCCTGTGCCGTGGGTGCACTCTTTTCCCTCTCCCTCGGCCATAGCCTCTGCGATGGTCGACACGGAAGTCACCCCCCCCCCCTGCACAGCCGCTGACGCTCCCTCGCATGCGCGGACTTCCACCGGCCGGCGAAGCCCCTTCGGCCCCGGCCAAAGGCCTTTCCCGCCGGCCGGCGGCGCGCCAACCACTCCGGCGCGGGCCTAGCCCCTTTGGGGCGGCCCGGAGTGGTTCCTGCCACTCCAACCCGCCGGGACCCCCCGCCCCATCGGGTAGGGGAGAATCCCGGCATCTTTTAAAAAATAAATTTGGAGCACTGTTATAACCTGCCTACTTACCATTGGCTGGGGACTAATGACAATCGCACAATCCTGTGGGAGTATGAGCTTCCACAATGAGGGGGGCGGAGAAACCATTAGTAAACTCCTAGTATAAATAAAGCTGGCCAGTTCAGGAACCAGCAGGAAGGAGTGTGCAGCAAGGGAAGTTGCTGCTGCTGTTATATATATATGTTATTGTAAATAAATGTTATTACTTTGTATCCTTAAAACTCGTGCTGGATTCTTCGTGGCCCTCACAAAACTGGCGACGAAGATGGGATGTGAATAGCTGTCTACACTGCTGAAGCCACCTCCCTGGATTTTTGTTGGATACAGGTTGGAAGTTGTTTTCTATTATACCATGCCTCTGTACGGACGTTTGGATGTTTTTGATGCTGCGCTGGAAAGCTGGAACCAGTACACACAACGGATGCGTTACTATTTCCGGGCAAACAATATCACCGAAAGCGAGTGGCAGGTGGTCATATTGCTCACCGCCTGCGGCCCGCATACGTTTGGGGTGATTAGGGGCCTTACGTACCCAGCTGTGCCGGACACCAAAACGTTTGATGAACTTGTGAATATAGTGGGGCAACATTTTAACCCAACCCCGTCCACGATAGTCCAGCATTACTGGTTTAATACCGCTGAGAGGACCCCTGGAGAATCCCTTGCCGATTTTCTATCCAGGCTACGTAGGATTGCGGAGTACTGTGACTATGGTGAGACCTTGTCAGAAATGTTACGCGACCGTTTGGTTTGCGGTATTAACAATGAGGCCGCCCAGAGAAAGTTGTTAGCTGAGCCAACATTGACTTTTCAACAGGCCATTCAAATAGTATTGTCCAGGGAGAGCGCAGAACGAGGAGTGCAGGAGCTACAGGGAATGGAAGTTATGCCTTGGGGCGCAACCCCTTCCATCCGAAAACGTCCCCCCGCATTCCTGCGGTACCTTGG
Organism: Scyliorhinus torazame; assembly: GCF_047496885.1. Taxonomy (NCBI): domain Eukaryota; kingdom Metazoa; phylum Chordata; class Chondrichthyes; order Carcharhiniformes; family Scyliorhinidae; genus Scyliorhinus; species Scyliorhinus torazame. The sequence continues at coordinate 191,162,590 of NC_092717.1, forward strand.
GCGAGGCAACGTCCGGACCGACGCCAGTGGCCGTCGGACATTCCTCCCCGAAGGGAGCCTTCTCCAGAACCAATGGATGAGGAGCCATGTCCGTGTCAGACTTGTAGGCGCCGACCCCATCGCCGACCGAAACTGGGACCAGCCCAGGGGCCGTACCTTCCATGTGGATGGACCTGCGGCGACTACTCCTGAGGACGTGGACACGGAGGGCGACTGCCTGCAGCTGCATTGTGTGGCAGCTCCCCGTGTGGCCCCCATTAAGGTGACAGGACGGGTCAATGGCCACCCGCTTGAGATGGAGTTGGACACTGGCGCAGCGGTCTCCGTGATCTCCCAGAGGACATTCGACCGCATCAAGCAGGGTATACAGACCCTTACATTAACCGACTCACAGGCCAGGTTGGCCACCTACACGGGGGAACCACTGGACATTGCAGGAACTACAATGACTCCTGTTGTTTATGGATGCCAGGAGGGGCGTTTCCCACTTATCGTGGTGCGCGGCCATGGGCCCAGCCTGTTGGGTAGGGACTGGTTGCGCCATTTGCGGTTGCAATGGCTGCACATCCTTCAAACAGTTTCTGAAGGGTTGACTGAGGTGCTAGGACGTTACCCAGATGTATTCCAGCCTGGTTTGGGGAAAATAAAAGGGGCCGTAGCCCGTATCCAAGTCGAACCAGGAGCCACGCCGCGCTATTTCCGGGCGCGCCCGGTGCCTTACTCCTTGCCCGAGAAGGTAGAAGGGGAGCTCACTCGTTTGGAGAGTTTGAGTATTATCAGGCCCGTCCGTTTTGCTGACTGGGCAGCACCAATTGTACCTGTAATGCAGGCAGATGCCACAGTTCGCTTGTGTGGCGACTATAAACTTACAGTGAATACGGCTTCCCGACCCGACCGATATCCAATGCCTCGCATAGAGGATCTCTACGCGAAGCTTGCAGGTGGACTCTCGTTCACAAAATTAGATATGAGTCACGCCTACCTGCAGTTGGAGCTGGACTCTGCCTCCCGACCATATATAACGATTAATACACACCGGGGCCTGTATGAATATACACGGATGCCCTTTGGAGTATCCTCTGCCTGCGCAATTTTTCAACGTGTTATGGAGGGCATTTTGAGAGGTTTACCACGTGTTGCTGTCTACTTAGATGACGTTTTGATTGCAGGGACGTCGGAGCAGGAATATTTGGAAAATCTGGAGGCTGTCCTTAGACGCTTTTCGGAGACTGGAGTCTGTTTACGTTGCACAAAGTGCGTATTTCAGGCAAAGGAAGTAGTCTACCTAGGTTATCGGGTGGACCGCGAAGGTTTGCACCCCGTCGCAGAGAAGGTGCGTGCAATTCAACAGGCCCCCGCCCCGACTGACACTTCGCATCTTCGTTCTTTTCTCAGTCTCGTAAACTATTACGGGAAGTTCCTCCCCAATCTGGCAACTACGCTGGCCCCTTTGCACCTTCTGCTAAAGAAAAATCACACCTGGGTTTGGGGTCAGCCGCAAGAAACCGCTTTCCGGCGGGTAAAGCAACAATTGTCGTCGTCTGGGTTACTAACCCACTATGATCCTGGAAAGCCTTTGCTCGTCACATGTGATGCATCCCCGTATGGTATTGGGGCCGTCCTGTCCCACAAGATGGAGAACGGGGCCGAGCGACCGATAGCTTTCGCCTCCCGCACATTGACTGCAGCGGAGAAAAAGTACGCGCAGATCGGGAAGGAGGGCCTGGCAGTGGTTTTTGCGGTGAAACGCTTCCACCAGTTCGTGTATGGCCGCCATTTCACTATCGTGACTGATCATAAGCCTCTGCTGGGACTTTTCAGAGAGGATAAGCCAATACCGCCCATTGCTTCCGCACGGATCCAGCGCTGGGCTTTGTTGCTTGCTGCATATGAGTATTCTCTGGAGCACAAACCAGGTACGCAGATAGCAAATGCCGACGCACTGAGCCGATTGCCTTTATCGACCGGCCCCATGTCGACCCCCACGAGGTGGTTGCAACCCTAAATTTTATGGACACCTTGCCTGTCACGGCATCACAGATCCGTGAGTGGACCCAGACGGAGCCAGTCCTGTCAAAGGTTCGGCACATAGTCCTGTATGGTGGGCAGCATAGACAGCTCCCAGGTGAGTTGCGGGCTTTTTCCTCCAAGCTGTCAGAATTCAGCGTGGAAGACGCCATCCTCTTGTAGGGGACACGTGTGATTGTCCCGGAAAAAGGCCAGGAGCTGATACTAACAGACTTGCACAATGGGTATCCAGGTGTGACCAAAATGAAAATGTTGGCCCGGAGTTATGTCTGGTGGCCAGGCCTCGACACCGACACTGAGAAGGTGGCCCAAAACTGCTCCATTTGCCAGGAGCATCAGAAGCTTCCGCCGGCCGCGCCCCTACATCAGTGGGAATGGCCAGGGCGGCCTTGGGCACGCTTGCATGCAGATTTCGCAGGGCCTTTTCAAGGATCCATGTTCCTTCTATTAATTGACGCCCAGTCTAAATGGCTAGAGGTGCATAAGATGCAGGGGACAACGTCCTGCACAACAATTGAAAAGATGCGTTTGTCGTTTAGTACGCATGGCCTCTCCGAGGTGCTGGTCACGGATAACGGCACTCCATTCACGAGTGAGGAGTTTGCGAGGTTCACGAAGATGAACGGCATACGCCATATCCGCACTGCCCCTTACCACCCGGCTTCAAATGGGTTGGCAGAGCGCGCAGTGCAGACATTCAAAAGAGGCCTAAAGAAGCATTCTTCCGGATCAATGGACACGAGACTGGCTCGCTTTTTGTTTACGTATAGGACCACCCCCCATGCGGTGACTGGGGTAGCTCCCGCAGAACTCCTAATGGGCCGGAGACTTCGCACCCGCCTTAGTATGGTTTTCCCGGACATTGGCGCAAAAGTACGCCGCACACAAGAATGGCAGGGACAGGGATTTTCTCGGCATCGGCCGATTCGGCAGTTTGCGCCCGGTGACCCAGTGTTCGTTCAGAATTTTGCTAGTGGTGCCCAATGGGTTCCTGGTGTAATCTTTCGCCAAACGGGCCCTATATCTTACCAGGTGCAAGCCCAGGGTCGTCTCCAGCGCAAACATGTAGACCACGTTCGGTCCAGAAGACTATCGCCTCAAAAGATTCCCCGCCCTCGGAGCTCATTTCTACAGCCGCAGAGACCAGAGTCAAGGGAAGGTACTCCTCACAATCTTCCACTGGTGCCTCACTCGAAGCCTGCGCAGGTCGTTACGGAACCGAATGGAGATAGAGACGCTGACATGACGGAGGCAGCAGACTCTGACTCCGAGATGGAGACACAGGATGCATCAGAGGGGGAATCCTCGGGTCCACGGGCCGTGGATGTACAACCGTTGCGCCGTTCATCACGGAAGCGCCGGTCTCTGTCTCGTTACACGCCGCCTGATCCAGCGCCGTGTGCAAATGGTGTCCGGCCTGCGGCCAAACGAGTCCGACGCCCTCCTTCGCCAGGGTGTTCGGTGGATTCCTTGGACTTTGGGGGGGGGGGGGGGGGGGGATGTTATCACCTGCCTACTTACCATTGGCTGGGGACTAATTACAATCCCACAATCCTGTGGGAGTATGAGCTTCCCCAATGAGGAGGGGCAGAGAAACCATTAGTAAACTCCTAGTATAAATAAAGCTGGCCAGTTCAGAAACCAGCAGGAAGGAGTGTGCAGCAAGGGAAGTTGCAGCTGCTGCTGTTATATATATATATGTTATTGTAAATAAATGTTATTACTTTGTATCCTTAAAACTCGTGCTGGATTCTTTGTGGCCCTCACAAAAAGCACCTTATTCTTTTTTCCAATTACGGGGCAATTTAGCATGGCCAATCCACCTACCCAGCACATCTTTTGTGTTGTGGGGGCGAAACCCACACAAACACGGGGAGAAGTTCTAACCCTATCTTAACACACAAATACAGAAACACAAATTAAGCTTAAATTTAAAACGTGCTTGTAACACACACAATACACATATAAATTGCTTACTCTATTTCTATTTCCTAACATTATAGACACAGAGCAGAATCTTCGGGCTTCGTTGAAGTCAGAGAAAGAGCGAGACAGGGCCCGAAAATACTGGTGCCAGGTGCCAAGCTACTTTCCCGACCCATTTCCCTGTCATTTTGGGGATATGGATTCTGGGCCCATCAGGGCTGCCTGCTCTCACATGGCAGGCAGCCAATTAGGCTCACTACAAGCTGAATGGGAGAGGTTAGCAGTAAGTAAAGGAGGCGAACTGGGATTATCCAGTCAGTGTTCAGTTTCCTTTCAAGATGGAGGATGGTCAGACTGCCTGGCGGTGGGGACCTAGTGACAGGCCAGGGTGTCAGTGCTCCAGGCAGTCCTACAAGGATAGCCTGCTGAGGGGTTCCTATTCCCCTACCCCCACCCTCACCAAAATGGTGGTCTTGATTGCTTTTTCTACTTTTTAATAAAAATTTTAAAAACATGGTTGAGCGGGTAACTTCGCATTGAATCGTTCTCTCAGTTACTTACCCTTTTCGGCAGCCGGGTGTGCTACTGAAGCTGGAATGCCTCTGATCGGCCCTCTGGATTGGAGAGGCTGCCTGCTGCATTTCATCATTGTACAGGGAAAATAACTCCATGTCATTCAAGATGGCGGCCCAGTCAAAGTTCCAATGAGTGACTGCTTCCCCCCGGAGGCGGGTTCAGGAGTCGGAAACAGTTCCGACTAATGCTTCCAGTGAAAATTGAGCCCTTAAGCTTCCCTAAACTTTGGTTTTGCCAACCTTCACTGAGGTTCCTCGGACACCTCAAATCGGAAAAAAAATTGATCCCTTTCTCCAGCTCTGATGTGGAGATGCCGGCGTTGGACTGGGGTGAGCACAGTAAGAAGTCTTACAACACCAGGTTAAAGTCCAACAGGTTTGTTTCAAATTACTAACTTTCGGAGCACTGCTCCTTCCTCAGGTGGATGAAGAGGTATGGTCCAGAAACCTATAAATATATAGACAAAGTCAAAGATGCAAGACGATACTTTGAATGTGAGCATTTGCAGGTAATTAAGTCTTTACAGATCCAGAGAGAGGGAAAATCCCAGGTTAAATATGTGTCTCAAACAAGGACAGTTGGTAGGATTTTGCAAGCGCAGGCCAGAAGGTGGGGAGTGAATGTAATGCAACATGAATCCAAGGTCCCGGTTGAGGCCGTACTCATGTGTGCGGAACTTGGCTATAAATTTCTGCTTGGCGATTCTGCATTGTTGCGCATCCTGAAGACTGCCTTGGAGAACATTTACACGAAGATCAGAGGCTGAATGCCCTTGACTGCTGAAGTGTTCCCCAACTGGAAGGGAACATTCCTGCCTCGCGATTGTCGCGCGATGTCCGTTCATCCGTTCTCTCAGCATCTGCATGGTCTCGCCAATGAACCACGCTTCGGGACATCCTTTCCTGCAGCGTATTTGGATAATAGATCCCTTTCTCCAGCTAGAAAGAGAACTGGCACATCTGCCATCTGTTCACAAATACCCATGAAAACAGGTCTCTATTACCATAGATTAAATTGGATCAGTTATAAATTAAATTGGACCAGTTTAAAATAGCAATGAATCATAGTGTGTTTAGATTACATCGTTCTGTCCTCCATTTTAATTGGGTTAATGCGTCACAGAAATGCCATCTGAAGTCCTTAAGCATTAGTCTGCCTATATTGGCACTATGAATATTTAGATTTGTGTTTCTAAATGCCACTATGCTGCATGTAGCACTGCCTGTATGGCAGTAAAGTAAGAGGTTCTGCTGGCCATCGACAAACTCAATCGCCAGCCATGACAAAACCCGCTTCATATTAGGTGGTTTATGACTATAAGGACAGGAGGAGAACATTCAGTGCCTCATGGCTGTTCTGCCAGTTAATTCGATTCAGGGTTGATCTGTACCTCCACCCCTGTTATCTGCCTTTACCCACTTCCTTTGACAACCTCACTCAACAAATATTGAGGTCAATTTTGAATATTTAAATTGATGCAGCATCCACAGTCTTTTGGGAGAGAGTGTACCAAATAAGTCCATCCTGATTTCACTACGGAAGGGCTTGGATCTAATTTTCAGATGATGTCCCCTTCTTCTGGATTTCTTCCTCATCTGAAAATAAATGCAATGAAAATTGCTTATTGTCACAAGTAGGCTTCAAATGAAGTTACCGTGAAAAGCCCCTAGTCGCCACAATCCGGCGCCTGTTCGGAGAGGCTGGTACCGGAATTGAACTGTGCTGCTGGCCTGCGTTACCCTATTGAATCATTAAATCATTTGAAACATTGCAACCAAATAATACCTCATTCTTCCAAACTCAAGGCAAAACAAATTATACAAGTTTAGGGGGAGATCGTGGCAAAGGAGTACCCAACTAGTAATCCAGTCGGCCCAGACCAATGCTCTGGGAACTTGAGTTAAAATCGCACCATAGCAGCTGGTGGAATTTGAATTCAATTAATTAAAAAAAAAATTTAGAGTACCCAATTCATTTTTTTCAAATGAGGGGCAATTTAGCGTGGCCAATCCGCCTAGCCTGCATATCTTTTTTTGTGTTCTGGGGGCGAAACCCATGCAAACACGGGGAGAATGTGCAAACTCCACACGGACAGTGACACATAGCCGGGATTGAACCTGGGATCTCGGCGCCATGAGGCAGCAGCGCTAACCCACTGCGCCACCGTGCTGCCCTTGAATTCAATTAATAATTCTGGAATACGAACCTAGTCTCAATAATGATGACCATAACAACTATCATTGATTGTTGGAAAAAGCCTAATGCTAATGTCCCTTAGGGAAGGAAATCTGCCACCCGTGCCTGGTCTGGCCTACATATGGCTCCAGACCCACAGCAATGTGGTCGACAATGGCTTAGATAGGGTGGACGTAGGGAAGTTGTTTCCATTAGCAGGGGAGACTAGGACCCGGGGGCACAGCCTTAGAATAAAAGGGAGTCACTTGAGAACAGAGATGAGGAGAACTTTCTTCAGCCAGAGAGTGGTGGGTCTGTGGAATTCATTGCCACAGAGGGCGGTGGAGGCCGGGACGTTGAGCGTCTTTAAGCCAGAAGTTGATAAATTCTTGATTTCTCGAGGAACTAAGGGCTATGGAGAGAGAGCGGGTAAATGGAGTTGAAATCAGCCATGATTGAATGGTGGAGTGGACTCTATGGGCCGAATGGCCTTACTTCCGCTCCTATGTCTTATGGTCTTATGGACTCTTATCTGTCCTCTGAAATTGCAGAGCAAGGCACTCGGGTAATTAGGGATGGGCAACAAATGCTGGTCTCGTCAGCGACGCCCACATCCCACGAAAGAATTAAGAAAATAAATCACCTCATAATTTAACCCTTTTCACCATACTATCACTTTGGTGACTCTGCACTGCACACTCCTTCCAAAGCCAATACATTTTTCTTAAGGTCCAGGACTCCATGTAGGGCTCGGGAGAACTGAAGCATAATTTGCTCTCCATTGTTTTTCAACTCTCTTCAGATACAGAAAAGAGCAATACTGCTCCACTCATCCTCCCATTAAAAGAAGATTGGGTGCTAGCTCCTACTCCCAATTTGTTCCTGCTATGCCCCCCTGACATTCTGGCCACTGTTCCCTCCCCACCTGTTTGCCTCCTTCTTCACTTAGTTCAGGGATAATCGTCAATCATACTGTTGGGGAGAGTTTAAACTAATGTGGCAGGGGGATGGTAACCGATGCAGGAAGTTGGAAGGTAGTAAAACAGGGACAGAAACAAAAGGCAGTAAGGGTGAAAGTGTAAGGCAGAAAAGCCATAGTCAAAAATCAAAAAGGGCGACAGTACAAGGTACAGTGACCAGTGAATAGGACCAGGAATACTAAAAGGAATAAAACGGGAAGTGAAAACATTAATGGTAAGCGACGCGGCAGGTTGTTACATGAAGATATGGGTTCAACGACAAGGAAAATTAGGAGAAAAGTTAAGAGGAAATATAACTTATGAGAGGTTACTGATCAAGGTGTTAAGATTCAGAACAGAGGCAAAAAAGCCAACATAAGTGTACTTTACCTGAATGCTCGTAGTATTCGGAATAAGGTAAATGAGTTGATGGCGCAAATCATCGCGAATGACTATGATTTAGTGGCCATTACTGAAACATGGTTAAAGAATGGTCACGACTGGGAATTAAATATCTGAGGGTATCAAACTATTCGGAAGGACAGAGTGGATGGTAAGGGAGGTGGTGTAGCTCTGTTATTTAAGGATGATATCTGGGCAATAGTAAGGGATGACATTGGTGCTATGGAGGATAAGGTTGAATCCATTTGGGTGGAAATCAGGAATAGTAAGGTGAAAAAGTCACTGATAGGAGTAGTCTATAGGCGACCAAATAGTAACATTACGGTGGGGCAGGCAATAAACAAAGAAATAACTGATGCATGTAGAAATGGTACAGCAGTTATCATGGGAGATTTTAATCTACATGTTGATTGGCTTAACCAGGTCGGTCAAGGCAGCTTTGAGGAGGAGTATATAGAATGTATCCACGATAGTTTCCTAGAACAGTATGTAATGGAACTTATGAGGAAACAAGCAGTCCTAGATTTGGTTCTGTGTAATGAGACAGGATTGATTCAGGATCTCATAGTTAGGGATCCTCTCGGAAGGAGCGATCATAATATGGTGGAATTTAAAGTACAGATGGAGGGTGAGAAGGTAAAATCAAACACATAGTGTTTTGTGCTCAAACAAAGGAGATTACAATGGGATGAGAGAAGAACTAGCTAAGGTAGATTGGGAGCAAAGACTTTATGGTGAAACAGTTGAGGAACAGTGGAGAACCTTCCAAGCGATTTTTCACAGTGCTCAGCAAAGGTTTATACCAACAAAAAGGAAGGACAGTAGAAAGAGGGAAAATCGACCGTGGATATCTAAGGAAATAAGGGAGAGTATCAAATTGAAGGAAAAAGCATACAAAGTAGCAAAGATTAGTGGGAGACTAGAGGACTGGGAAATCTTTAGGGGGCAACAGAAAGCTACTAAAAAAGCTATAAAGAAGAGCAAGATAGATTACGAGAGTAAACTTGCTCAGAATATAAAAACAGATAGTAAAAGTTTCTACAAATATATAAAACAAAAAAGAGTGGCTAAGGTAAATATTGGTCCTTTGGAGGATGAGAAGGGAGATTTAATAATGGGAGATGAGGAAATGGCTGAGGAACTGAACAGGTTTTTTGGGTCGGTCTTCACAGTGGAAGACACAAATAACATGCCAGTGACTGATGGAAATGAGGCTATGACAGGTGAGGACCTTGAGAGGATTGTTATCACTAAGGAGGTAGTGATGGGCAAGCTAATGGGGCTAAAGGTAGACAAGTCTCCTGGCCCTAATGGAATGCATCCCAGAGTGCTAAAAGAGATGGCTCGGGAAATTGCAAATGCACTAGTGGTAATTTACCAAAATTCACTAGACTCTGGGGTGGTCCCGGCGGATTGGAAATTAGCAAACGTGACACCGCTGTTTAAAAAAGGAGGTAGGCAGAAAGCGGGTAATTATAGGCCAGTGAGCTTAACTTCGGTCGTAGGGAAGATGCTGGAATCTATCATCAAGGAAGAAATAGCGAGGCATCTGGATGGAAATTGTCCCATTGGGCAGACGCAGCATGGGTTCATAAAGGGCAGGTCGTGCCTAACTAATTTAGTGGAATCTTTTGAGGACATTACCAGTGCGGTAGATAACGGGGAGCCAATGGATGTGGTCTATCTGAATTTCCAGAAAGCCTTTGACAAGGTGCCACACAAAAGGTTGCTGCATAAGATAAAGATGCATGGCATTAAGGGGAAAGTAGTAGCATGGATAGAGGATGGTTTAATTAATAGAAAGCAAAGTCTGGGGATTAATGGGTGTTTCTCTGGTTGGCAATCAGTAGCTAGTGGTGTCCCTCAGGGATCAGTGTTGGGCCCACATTTGTTCACAATTTACATAGATGATTTGGAGTTGGGGACCAAGGGCAATGTGTCCAAGTTTGCAGACGACACTAGGATGAGTGGTAAAGCAAAAAGTGCAGAGGATACTGGAAGTCTTCAGAGGGATTTGGATAGGCTAAGTGAATTGGCTAGGGTCAGGCAGATGGAATACAATGTTGACAAATGTGAGGTTATCCATTTTGGCAGGAATAACAGCAAAAGGGATTATTATTTAAATGATAAAATATTAAAACATGCTGCTGTGCAGAGAGACCTGGGTGTGCTAGTGCATGAGTCGCAAAACGTTGGTTTACAGATGCAACAGGTGATTAAGAAGGCAAATTTGGTCCTTCATTGCTAGAGGGATGGAGTTTAATACTAGGGAGGTTATGCTGCAATTGTATAAGGTGTTAGTGAGGCCACACCTGGAGTATTGTGTTCATTTTTGGTCTCCTTACTTGAGAAAGGACGTACTGGCACTGGAGGGTGTGCAGAGGAGATTCACTAGGTTAATCCCAGAGCTGAAGGGGTTGGATTACGAGGAGAGGTTGAGTAAACTGGGACTGTACTCGTTGGAATTTAGAAGGATGAGGGGGGATCTTATAGAAACATATAAAATTATGAAGGGAATAGATAGGATAGATGCGGGCAGGTTGTTTCCACTGGCGGGTGAAAGCAGAACTAGGGGGCATAGCCTCAAAATAAGGGGAAGTGGATTTAGGACTGAGTTTAGGAGGAACTTCTTCACCCAAAGAGTTGTGAATCTATGGAATTCCTTGCCCAGTGAAGCAGTAGAGGCTCCTTCATTAAGTGTTTTTAAGATAAAGATAGATAGTTTTTTGAAGAATAAAGGGATTAAGGGTTATGGTGTTCGGGCCGGAAAGTGGAGCTGAGTCCACAAAAGATCAGCCATGATCTCATTGAATGGTGGAGCAGGCACGAGGGGCCAGATGGCCTACTCCTGCTCCTAGTTCTTATGTTCTTATGTTCACCATCAACTGTCTGTTCCACTTCACAGTTTATCAATGGGAGAGATTCTCTGTTTGGGAGACCATTGTTCCCCCGCCCGAGGACAATTGCCATCGATTTACATTCCCCTTGGGAGCGCAAATCGGGAACTAATTCCGTATCCCTTGCCATGCAGAATAATGCACGGCAAGGAATATGAGGGATTTCCAAGGGAATCCCGCTAGCGGGACTCCATTTTGAGTGGGTGGTCCGAGAGCAGAGCCACGCAACTGGCCACCCCCCCGGCACTGCAAATCAGCCGCAAAGCAGCCCCCCACCTCCGGGTTGTTTGGGTATCCCCCCCTTCCCCCAAGTATGGGGAGACCCCACCCAAGGTCACCCTTAATATGGAGAATCCCCCAGGGTTACTCTTAAGAGGGAGACACCCCCCAGAACCCTTAACTGAAGGAACCCCCCACAGAGACCCCTGACTAACAGGACCCCCTCACAGAGACCCCCTGACTAAATGGACCCCCCACAGAGACCCCCTGACTAAAGGAACCCCCCACAGGAATCCCCTAACTAAAGTGGACCACCTACCTGAAGGAAGCCCCCTCAGAGACCCCCTAACTAAAGAGACCCCCTAGCTAGGTAAGTGCACTTCAATCGTTAAGTGCATTCCAACCACTCAAGTCCGTGATTGCACTGCACTTACCGCTCTTTGATGTGGTTGACGTTTGTAAATATTGGGGATTCAGCAGTTAAGAGTCACTCAGCCATGAAGGGAGATGAATGAATCAGCCTGCAGCTTAATTGCAGAAGCTGTCAGTCACAGTCCACTACTAGAAATGAATGAATGGCTTGCAGCTCATGAATCTGAAGGGTTGAAACACAGGACGGAGCTGTTCTCCTTCCAGGAATGGACACATGGAGCTTCCAGGTAAGTGTTACAGCTGTAATTGTTTTCACTGACCCTGTTTGGACTGCTCTCCAACTTCCAGTTTATGGGGGATCATTTTATGGGGGAGGGGGTCTGTGTGGGGGGGTCCCTTTAGTCAGGGGGTCCCTGTGGGTGGTTTCTTTAGTCAGGGGTCCCTGTGGGGGGGATTACTTTAGTTAGGGGGTCTCTGTGGGGGGGAAAGGTTCCTTTATTTAGGGGATCTCTTTTGGGGCTCCCTTTAGTCAGAGGGTCCCTGCAGGAGGTTCCTTCAGTTAAGGGGTTCTGGGGAGAGGTCTCCCTATTAAGGGGGTCTCTTGAGGGCTTCTCCTATTTGGGGGTTTTCTCGAGGAGTCTGGTAGAAGAGGGTTGGGCAAGTTGTGCATTGTGGGGAGGGGAGGGTGGCTATCAGCTGGACTTTGGGGGAAACTCCCTCAAGGAGCTACACCCTTGGCCCACCGTGAGGTCCACCACATCAGGCTCACATTTGGTGAAACCTGTAGTAATCCCGCCCACGTGATTTCCGCCCCAGTTGACCAGAGAATCACGGAGGCCCAGAGATTAGGGTGCCGGGCCTGCTAAATGGATGTAAATGGATCATTATGACCCATTTTCATCCTCCCGCTGATGTGCGAGTATCAAACCCCGATCCTGCGACCAATAGGGGTCGGAGCATCACGTTTGGATCGGGGGCCACCGACGGCCAGTGCAAATCCCAATTTTTTGATTCTCCATCCCATCGGGAAACACACTTTGGACATTCCGGGACGGAGAATTCACCCCAATATCTTTGTGCTCTGCCCCCATCTGCATGTACCAAAAATCGGTGTTCCCGTATTTATAGGCCACGAATCTTAAGATTTTTCAGTTATTTGTTTTTTGTTAATTCTCACTATCTATTTTGGAGCAAGTTTAAAAAGAGGAACCAAGGTGTAGATTTACCCTAAAACAGACGTTACAAATTACCGATCACAGAAATAAAAGTCAGGAGCTCGCAGAAGCAGCATGCCGATCCGCCATTTCAACTTGAAGCTTGGGCGATAAGTTGAAAACACATCCCCATGTGTTCCTTATTGGCTGAAATCTGCCTTTTCTCAGCCTAATCCTTCAAGGGTGATATGGTTACAACACTGAGGCAATTGGGATTAGCTGCTTCCTAATAGCTTGCAATTATAAAGCATTTGTCTACTATGCATGTACTGTGTACGTTCCCTTGGCCGCAGAAAAATACTTTTTACTGTACTTCGGTACATGTGAGAATAAATCAAATCAAATAAAAATCAAATCAAACCTTTGTGAAGGAAATCATCCCAATACACTTCACAGAAACATTGTCAAACAAAATTTGACACCATGACATATAACGAGATATTATGGTAAATGACCAAAAGCTTGTCGAAAGAATTGTCTAAAGGGCGGAAGTGAGGCTGAGAGGTGGGGGAGGGTAATTGAGAGAAGTCAAGTGGTGTACGCTCAGGCAATGATTTACAAAAAACCATTCTACCCAGTTGAGTAAAACGTGCATTCAATGATGGATGGATTGGAACCACCTTTGTAAAAGTGCTGTTACGATCCCCATTGAGAACGATAACTTAAAAAAAATGTGAGCTTGCAGTTGATAGCTGAAAACATGACACAACAATATTTTAGGTTTTAAGACTTTTACTGTAACAACAACACTAAAAGCACTGTTGTCTCAACACTATTGTTGACTATTTTTGAAGGCAATGTGTACTTTAAACTACAGAACAGAACTTTACCCATCTACTTTTTGAAAAAAAATATTTTTTATTCTCCTCCTTTTTCACATTTTCTCCCAAATTTACACCCAACAATAAACAATAATCAATAACGAATGTAATGTCAAACGCCATATCAATAACAACGATCCCATCTTCCCACCAAACCCCAGCCATTGGCCCACATGTTAACATAAACAAATGACAAAAAGGAATCAGGAATCACCCATATCACCATTAACACAGACAGTCCCCCTCCCCCCAACCCTCCCAGCCCCCAACCCCCCTAATGTTCGATGTGATCCAATTCTCGAAAGTGCATAATGAATAACACCCATGAATTGTAGAACCAGTCCACCCTTCCCCTCAGTTCAAATTTTACCTTTTCAAGCGTTAAGAATTCCAGCAGGTCACCCACCCCATCTACTTTTAATAACACTTTAAAAACCCATTCACAGGTATTTTTAGCACTGTCCCTTAAATAGTCATTACATTTTTCTGGACCCAGAGCAAAGTGATTCTCAGCTCCTGTTGGTTTACAACCATTCCAGCCCAGTAACCTTTTACTGCAGAATCGTCTTGCACAGTAAGGGGTTTTCCTGGTGATTCTCCCTTGAGCACAAACTTGTCCAATCTTCCAGTCCCATTGCAATTCTTCATATCTCCCACTTGCATTCTTACATGATGAACCAGAAGTACTTTCAGCCTCCAACTGTTCCCTCTCTTCTGGATCCTGGAAGACTAACTTGTTTGTGACATTCCCCTCACATAGCCCATTTAATAATAATAATCTAATAATAAGCCAATTTTCAGCCAATCTTGACAAATATATGAATAGGATGGGAATAGAAGGATACGGACCCAGGAAGTGTAGAAGATTGTAGTTTAGTCGGGCAGTATGGTCGGCACGGGCTTGGAGGGCCGAAGGGCCTGTTCCTGTGCTGTACATTTCTTTGTTCTTTGTTCTTTGTTGTTCATTGCGATGTGAATCACATGAACATTGTATTCTGATAGAAATGCTGATCAGGTATTCTTTAAACCACAACTGTATTATATCTTGAAATTAAATGGATAGTTCAGAATACATCTGTTTACAACATGATTTTGTCAACATCTTCCTGGGGCTTTGGAGACTAGCAGTCTGACCACTGTAAACATAGACACTGCTGCCATTGTTTCCTAGTGTAAACACCTTCCTTCTTCCCAGCATAACAATCTGGGATTTCCTTTAATCTTTAACAGCCCGTTTCACCCAGAACTGTTGTCAGGCAGACTTCAAAGCAGGTACATGAACCCCTTAATTTTATTCTAAATTTAAAAACATTGGCTGGAAATTTCTGACCGTTCACGCTGGCGGAATCTTCTGGTCCAGTGTGGGTTTCCCAGTGGCGAGGGGCGCATTCAATGGTAAACCCCACTGATAATGGTGAGACCAGAAGACCAGTCATTGGCGGGCTGCCTCCCGCTGCAGTGAAGACCAGTCATTGGCGGGTTGCGCGGTAAATCCTGTCCACTATCCCAAAACATAGCCATCTCATAAGTATCATAACCACTATGGTGTATCATTCCAAAATAGAAGCCCTTTGTCATTTATCCTGTTGGACAGGGCGGTACGCTGACACAATGGTTCGCACTGCTGCCTCATGGCACAAAAGACCGGGTTCGATCCTGGACCCGGGTCACTGTCCATGTGGAGTTTGCACATTCTACCCGTGTCTCCGTGGGCCTCACCCCCAGAACTCAAAACGATGTGCAGGGTAGGTGGATTGGCCAGGCTAAATTGCCCCTTAATTGGAAAAATAAATAAATAAAAATTCAAAAAAAGAATATTTAAAAAATATATATTTATCCTGTTGGATAATGCTGAAATACGTATGTACTATTTGATGTGTTTAGAATCATAGAATCATTGAATTTACAGTGCAGAAGGAGGCCATTCGGCCCATCGAGTCTGCACCGGCTCTTTGAAGAGCACCCTATCCAAGACCACACCTCCACCCTATCCCCATAACCCAGTAACCCCACCCAACACTGAGGGCAATTTTAGACACCATGGGCAATTTAGCATGGCCAATCCACCTAACCTGCACATGTTTGGACTGTGGGAGGAAACCGGAGCACCCGGAGGTAACCCACGCACACACGGGGAGAACGTGCAGACTCCGCACAGACAGTGACCCAGGCTGGGAATCGAACATGGGACACTGGAGCTGTGAAGCAATTGTGCTAACCACCATGCTACCGTGCTGCCCTGTACTCTGGGATAACACAGGCTGCAACTGGATGCAGCTTTAACCAAAAGATACTCCAGACCTTGAAGTTAGTTCAATCTGATTTATTGAACCAGCAACACAGTTCTCTCTGAGTTTGACTCTCTGCTAACCTAAGTGTGGTTACTCTGTCTGACTGAACCAGACTAGCTCTTAGCCAAATGCTGGAAGTGTGATACTGTACATACACCCTGACTCACTCTGTAGATGTTCATCAGTGGAAAGAGGCGGAGTGTGAGTGCCTTGTGCTTTTTATAGTGAGATACCATCCCTGAGTGTCCTGCCTGCTCATTGGTCAAGTCCTGTTCTCTGTGTTCATTAGCTGTCTGTCTGTGCCAGTCTGTATATCATTATCTGCATGGCTGCATAGCATGACATCTCCCCTTTTTTTAATGTTTTGTTGGCACATGGGAACGTACTTACATGTGGTGGCATATATTAACATATTTACAAGCGGTGGCATATGTGAACGTATTTACATGTGAAGACAGCTGTCTAATGTGAGAAAACAGAACATAGCAAACAAAACAAATGTTCATAAGTCCAGTATCTGGGGCTTGCGTCTGATCCTTGTCGACCTCCGAAGAGGTAGTGGTGGGGACGAGGGCGCCTTGACAGGTGGGATGGAAGCCTGACGGTGGCCTCGTAGTTCGAGGTATCAGTAGGTGGCAAAACAACGGACGGAAACGGAGAAGAAAGCGGTTGCGGGCAGGCAACTTTGCGCAGTGCCCGTCTGTTTCGTCGCACAACAGAACCATCAGCCATACGTACAACATACGAGCGGGGTGCAGCCTGTCGAACAACGACAGCTGGAGCAGACCAGCCTCCATCAGGGATCTTGATCCGGACAGTGTCTGCCGGGGATAACTTGGGCAAATCGGTGGCATGAGCATCATAGCCCTGCTTTTGCTGGTTTCGGAGCTGCTGCACCTCCTGCAACACCGGGAGGTGATCCAGGTTGGGCAAGTGTATGGCTGGAAGTGTCGTCCGCAGGTTCCTGTTCATCAGGAGTTGAGCCGGCGACATGCCAGTGGACAGTGAGGTTGCCCTGTACGCAAGCAGCGCGAGATAGATGTCAGAAGCAGAATCCGTGGCCTTGCAGATGAGCTGTTTCACAATGTGCACCCCTTTTTCAACCTTTCCATTGGACTGCGGATAGTGTGGGCTGGAAATGACATGTTTGAAATGGTATGACTTGGCAAACATAGACCACTCGTGGCTGTTGAAGCATGGCCATTGTCACTCATGACGGTGAGTGGGATACCATGCCTGGAGAACGTCTCCTTACAGGCCTTGATGACGGTCTGAGATGTGAGGTCTGAGAGCTTCACGACTTCAGGGTAATTGGAGAAATAGTCAATAATCAACACGTAGTCACGACAATTCGCACGAAAGAGGTTGATGCCAACCTTGGACCACGGGCAGGTCTCGATTTCATGCCGCTGGAGCGTCTCCTTGCTCTGCGCTGGCTGGAAGCGTTGACAGGTCGCACTGTTGAGGACCATGTTTGAGATGTCCTGGCTAATACCAGGCCAGTAGACAGCCTGCCAGGCTCTGCGTCTGCACTTCTCGACGCCCGGGTGTCCCTCATGGATTTGGCGGAGCACCAAGCTCTGGAGACTGAGTGGAATGATAGTCCGGTCCAGCTTGAGGAGGATACCATCAATCACCGTCAGGTCATCCTTTACATTGTAAAATTGAGGGCACTGCCCTCTCAGCCAGCCATTGGCGAGGTGGTGTATGACACGCTGCAAGAGGGGGTCTTTGGTTGTCTCCTCGTGGATAAGAACCACCTTCTCATCAGACGCCGGGAGGGTGCTAGCACACAGCTGCACCTGTGATTCAATCTGCTGGATGATTTCCATCGGTTCACTAGGCAATGTGATGGAGCGGGACAATGTATCAGCGACGATGAGCTCCTTGCCAGGCGTGTACACTAAGTCAAAGTCATATCTTCTGAGTTTGAGGAGGATGCGCTGCAACCGAGGTGCCCAGGATGAAGTGTCATCGCGTTGAAGCAGCACTGCACCAATGCCATCCTGGCTCGCACCTGTCGAGATCTTCGTCTCCCTATCTGGGTCGAAAAATGACAAGACGAGTGCAGTGCTGAGTTTGGTTTTCAGCTCCAACCACTCTGCCTGCTGTGCTGCCTTCCACTCAAAGGCAGTGGTCTTTTTTACCAGGTTTTGTAGGGCTGTGGTGTGCGAGGCCGGGTTTGGGATGAATTTGCCCAGAAAATTGACCATGCCCAGGAAGCACAACACTGCCTTCTTGTCTTCAGGGACCTTCATGGCTTTAATGGCCTTGACCTTGTCTGTGTCCAGGCACATGCCCTGCTGAGAGATCTGGTCACCTAGGAACTTGAGTGTCGACATGCCAAAGCAACATTTGGACCTGTTCAGCTTCAGGCCATTGGCATGGACACGGCGGAATACCTGCTGACAGGAAACATGCTCTTCAGGGGTCATGGACCATATGATGATGTCGTCCACGTACACATGAACCCCTTCAATGCCCTCCATCATCTGCTCCATGATGCGATGGAAGATCTCCGATGCCGAGACAATGCCAAACGGCATGCGATTATAGCAGTATCTGCCAAACGGTGTGTTGAAGGTGCAGAGCCTTCTGCTGGACTCATCCAGTTGGATTTGCCAAAATCCATGTGACACATCTACCTTGGTGAAAAAACGTGCGTGTGCCATCTCCGCCAGTTGGCACTGAGATTGCCGGAGGTCCTGAGTTGGGAGTGCTGCACCGTCATTTAAAAAAATCAATTTAGAGTACTCAATTATTTTTGTTTTCAATTAAGGGGCAATTTAGCGTGGCCAATAAACCTACCCTGCACATCTTTGGGTTGTGGGGGTGAGACTCACGCAGACATGGGATAATGTGCAAACTCCACATGGGCAGTGACCTGGAGCTGGGATCGAACCCGCTATAGCGCCACCGTGCTGCCCCTTGTGCTGCACAGTCATAAGTGCTATATTTTGGATGAGATATTAAACTGAAGTCCCATTTGTTTTCTACGGTGGGCAGCATGGTGGTACAGTGGTTAGCACTGCTGCATCACAGTGCCAGGTACCCGGGCTCAATTCTGGCCTTGGGTAACTGTCTGTGTGGAGTTTGCACTTTCTCCCCGTATCTGCGTGGGTTTCCTCCGGGTGCTCCGGTTTCCTTCCACACTCCAAAGATGTGCAGGTTAGGTGGATTGGCCATGCTAAATTGCCACTTAGTGTCCAGGGATGTGTAGGTTAGGTTAAGGGGTTATAGGAATAGGGTGGGGAAGTGCACCTTCAGAGTGTCGGTGCAGACTTGATGGGCTGAATGGCCTCCTTCTGCACTGTAGGGATTCTACGACATGAAATATGCCGAGGTGCTATTGAAGAAGAGCAATGGTGGCTATACTAGTGGGGAAGCGGGTAATGTTTGAGGCAAAGACAATAGTGGCGGATAGTGGGGGAAGATACGTGATGGTGAGTGGCAAATTACAGGGGGAGGCGGTGGCCTTAGTGAACGTATATGCCCCGAACTGGGATGATGCCAACTTTATGAGGCGCATGTTAGGACGTATCCCGGACCTAGAGGTGGGGAAGTTGGTAATGGGTGGAGATTTTAACACGGTGCTGGAACCAGGGCTGGACAGATCGAGGTCCAGGACTGGAAGGAGGCCGGCAGCAGCCAAGGTGCTTAAAGACTTTATGGAGCAGATGGGAGGAGTAGACCCATGGAGATTTAGCAGACCTAGGAGTAAGGAGTTTTCGTTTTTCTCTTTTTTGTTTTGGGAAGGGCGTTGATCCCGAAGGTGAGGGGGACGGAGTATACGGCTATAGCTATTTCGGATCACGCTCCACACTGGGTGGAACATAGAACATAGAACATAGAACAATACAGCGCAGTACAGGCCCTTCGGCCCACGATGTTGCACCGAAACAAAAGCCATCTAACCTACACTATACCATTATCATCCATACTTGGAGATAGGGGAGGAAAAAGAACGGCGTCCACCCTGGAGAATGGACATGGGACTAATGGCGGATGAGGGTGTGTGTCTAAGGGTGAGTGGGTGTATTGAAAAGTACTTGGAACTCAATGATAATGGGGAGGTCCAGGTGGGAGTGTTCTGGGAGGCGCTGAAGGCAGTGGTTAGAGGGGAGCTGATATCAATCAGGGCACATAAAGGAAAGCAGGAGAGTAGGGAACGGGAGCGGTTGCTGCAAGAACTTCTGAGGGTGGACAGGCAATATGGGGAGGCACCGGAGGAGGGACTGTACAGGGAAAGGCAAAGGCTACACGTATAATTTGATTTGCTGACAACGGGTACTGCAGAGGCACAGTGGAGGAAGGCACAGGGTGTACAGTACGAATATGGGGAGAAGGCGAGCAGGTTGCTGGCCCACCAACTGAGGAAAAGGGGAGCAGCGAGGGAAATAGGGGGAGTGAGGGATGAGGAGGGAGAGATGGAGCGGGGAGCGTAGAGAGTGAATGGAGTGTTCAAGGCATTCTATGAAAGATTATATGAAGCTCAGCCCCCGGATGGGAAGGAGAGAATGATGTGCTTTCTGGATCAGCTGGAATTTCCTAAGGTGGAGGAGCAGGAGAGGGTGGGACTGGGAGCACAGATTGAGACGGAGGAAGTGGTGAAAGGGATTGGGAGCATGCAGGCGGGGAAGGCCCCGGGACCAGACGGATTCCCAGTTGAATTCTATAGGAAATATATGGACTTGCTGGCCCCGCTACTGATGAGAACCTTTAATGAGGCGAGGGAAAGGGGGCAGCTGCCCCCGACTATGTCAGAGGCAATGATATCGCTCCTCCTAAAGAAGGAAAAAGACCCGCTGCAATGCGGGTCCTTCAGGCCCATTTCCCTCCTGAATGTGGACGCTGAGATTCTGGCCAAGGTAATGGCAATGAGGATAGAGGATTGTGTCCCGGGTGTGGTTCATGAGGACCAAACTGGGTTTGTGAAGGGGAGACAGCTGAATACAAATATACGGAGGCTGCTCGGGGTAATGATGATGCCCCCACCAGAGGGGGAAGCGGAGATAGTGGTGGCGATGGATGCCGAGAAAGCATTTGATAGAGTGGAGTGGGATTATTTGTGGGAGGTGCTGAGGAGATTTGGTTTTGGGGATGGGCATATCAGGTGGGTACAGTTGCTGTATAGGGCCCCGATGGCGAGCGTGGTCACGAATGGACGGGGGTCTGACTATTTTCGGCTCCATAGAGGGACGAGGCAGGGATGTCCTCTGTCCCCGTTATTGTTTGCACTGCCGATTGAACCCCTGGCCATAGCATTGAGGGATTCCAGGAAGTGGAGGGGTGGACTCAGGGGGGGAAGAAGAACACCGGGTATCTCTGTATGCGGATGATTTGTTGCTATATGTGGCGGACCCGGCGGAGGGGATGCCAGAGATAATGTGGATACTTGGGGAGTTTGGAGAATTTTCAGGATATAAACTGAACATGGGGAAAAGTGAGTTGTTTGTGGTGCATCCAGGGGAGCAGAGCAGAGAAATAGAGGACTTACCGCTGAGGAAGATAACAAGGGACTTTCGCTACTTGGGGATCCAGATAGCCAAGAATTGGGGTACATTGCATAGGTTAAATTTAACGCGGTTGGTGGAACAGATGGAGGAGGACTTCAAGAGATGGGACATGGTATCCCTGTCACTGGCAGGGAGGGTGCAGGCGGTTAAAATGGTGGTCCTCCCGAGATTCCTCTTTGTGTTTCAGTGTCTCCCGGTGGTGATCACGAAGGCTTTTTTCAAAAGGATTGAGAAGAGTATCATGGGATTTGTGTGGGCCGGGAAGACCCCGAGAGTGAGGAAGGGATTTTTGCAGCGTAGTCGGGATAGGGGGGGGCTGGCACTACCGAGCCTAAGTGAGTACTACTGGGCCGCCAATATCTCAATGGTATGTAAGTGGATGGGAGAAGAGGAGGGAGCGGCGTGGAAGAGATTGGAGAGGGCGTCCTGCAGGGGGACTAGCCTACAAGCTATGGTGACGGCGCCGTTGCCGTTCTCACCGAAGAAATACACCACAAGCCCGGTGGTGGTGGCTACTCTGAAAATTTGGGGGCAGTGGAGACGGCATAGGAGAAAGACGGGAGCCTCGCTGTGGTCCCCGACAAGAAATAATCATAGGTTTGCTCCGGGGAGAATGGATGGCGGATTTGGAACATGGCAAAGAGCAGGAGTAACACAATTGAGAGATCTGTTTGTAGATGGGACGTTTGCAAGTCTGGGAGCACTGACTGAAAAATATGGGTTGCCCCAAGGGAATGCATTCCGGTATATGCAACTGAGGGCTTTTGCGAGGCAACAGGTGAGGGAATTCCCGCAGCTCCTGACGCAGGAGGTGCAGGACAGAGTGATCTCAAAGACATGGGTGGGGGACGGTAAGGTATCAGACATATATAGGGAAATGAGGGACGAGGGGGAGATTATGGTCGATGAGCTGAAAGGGAAATGGGAAGAAGAGCTGGGGGAGGAGATTGTGGAGGGGCTGTGGGCTGATGCCCTAAGTAGGGTAAACTCATCGTCCTCGTGTGCCAGGCTAAGCCTGATACAATTTAAGGTGTTACACAGGGCGCATATGACTGGAGCACGACTCAGTAAATTTTTTGGAGTAGAGGATAGGTGTGCGAGATGCTCGAGAAGCCCAGCGAATCACACCCACATGTTCTGGTCATGTCCGGCACTACAGGGGTTTTGGGTGGGGGTGACAAAGGTGCTTTCGAAGGTGGTGGGGGTCCAGGTCGAACCAAGCTGGGGGTTGGCTATATTCGGGGTTGCAGAAGAGCCGGGAGTGCAGGAGGCGAAAGAGGCTGATGTTTTGGCCTTTGCGTCCCTAGTAGCCCGGCGCAGGATACTGTTGATGTGGAAGGAAGCCAAGCCCCCGGGTGTGGAGACCTGGATAAATGACATGGCAGGGTTTATAAAGCTGGAACGGATTAAGTTCGTCCTAAGGGGATCGGCTCAAGGGTTCACCAGGCGGTGGCAACCGTTCGTCGAATACCTCACAGAAAGATAGAGGGAATGGAAAAGAAGAAGACAGCAGCAGCAACCCAGGGGTGGGGGGTGGGGGGGGGGGGGGCGTGGGGGGGGGAAGGGGGGGGGAGGAACCAGAAGGACTCTCAGGGATGTTAGTGTATAAGTATAATATGTATAGGTTGTTGTTATAGGTAATTGTATACTGGACTGCTGAATTGTATTTTTGGAGAGTATTTATTTGGGACAAGGCAGTTGCCATTTAGTTTTGTTTTTTAATTTTGATGTTGTTTATATGTTATTTATTTCTTGTTTAAAAAACTGGCCATTGTTATTTATATTGTTATATTACTGTGTAAAAGATACACAATGTACTGTTATGGTTGGCCAAAAATTTTGAATAAAATATATTTAAAAAAAAAAGAAGAGCAATGGCGCCACACCCGCCCCCAATTCTTGGCCAACATTCACTGGTTAACCAACACCACTAAAACAGGTCATCTGGGAACTGCACAACGATATCTCATTGGCTGTCAAAGTCTTTGGGAGGTGCAAGGGGTGCTACATAAGTGCAAGTTTTCCTTTACTTCTGATGGTTGAGTAGCCTGTCAATATTCACTGCCTAGGTTCACATGTAAAGAACGGGCGTGGACTATGGGTCAGCTCGTGTCAGTGGAAGCAATACAGGCCAGTGCCTTCAGTAAATTAGAGGGTGAGATGTGTTGTCTTGACTCTTGTTGCTTTATTTTTTTAAGTAGTATAACCAGAAACTTGCAGAAATTACTCAGTGTGACCGCTGACCATAACTGAGTTGTTTGAACTTCAGTGAGGGTGGGTCCTGTTTCTCTGCATGCAAGCCAGCTCAGGAAACCTGAGGTGGAGCTGAAGTAACGGCAGAGCTGGAAACTGTCCCTCAACCCTCCTCTCTGTTTACAATTAACTAATTCACACAAAATTGCTAAATATAAACCATTCCTGTGGGGGGACAAACCACTGAAAGCAAGCGTTAGTTATTTTATCTGTCACTCATTTGCATGATGCACATAGTTATCGTTCAATAGAGCTAAATCTTCAGCTTCACCCACTCACCAGTACTGCTCTCTTGTGCTTCAGTTGCACATACTTTAACGATTTGCTCAAACTTTCTGGCTCTGAATTTCATCGGTCCCAGCTCAGTTACCATATGGGGTGGGACTCCTGCTCTCCCCACAATTTCAGTCCCTAAACCTGTACCTAGTTCCCCGTGGCCCGTGCAGGAATTGGGATGGCCTTCTGCAACCAAAAATAACCATCGCTGGGGTGCCTGCCTAAAATGAGCTCCACAAGCGTCAGCAATTTTTAAAAGTGCTCCATATCCTTACTGGCTGCTGCAAACTATGTTCCCATGGAAAATGTATCCAGAGGACTCAGTGATGTTAGGGGGGGGAAATAGCACAAATTATTGGCTACCAGGTCATTCTTTCATGGTAGCATAATCTTTGAGTCAGTGGGTGCTGCTCCTACTCCAGACAGTTGAGCACAGAATCTCAGCTGAACTTTCAGTGCAGTACTGTTGGAGTGCTCCACTGTTAGAAGTGCTGGGCAGGATTTTCTAACCTTCCCATGAAATGAAAATCCCGAGTCGCCACATTCCGGCGCCTGTTCAGGGAGGCTGATACGGGAATTGAACCATGCTGCTGGCCTGCCTTGGTCTGCTTTCAAAGCCAGCGATTTAGCCGTGCGCTAAACCAGCCCCTCTGGTTGGATCTTCCGGTTCCACCAAAGATGATCCCCCCCCCCCCCGACCCGCCCCCACAGGTGGGTTCCTTGGCAGCAGGACGGGCAAGACATGCGAAACGCTTGAGACTTTGGCGGGACCAGAAGTTCCTGCCGGTGGCCAATCGGGAGCTGCCTCCGCCTTCAGAAAAATCGCTGTGGTGGAGGCTGTAAAATCCGGCCTGCTGTCTTTTAAATGAGACGTTGAATTGCGACTAGGCCGACTCTCTGACAGGGGCATAAATGATCCCATGGCACTAATTGAAGCTGAGTAGGAGAATTTCCCCCAGTTTATTGGTCAACTTCATCTGTCATCAATGCCCAAGACAGATCAGCTGAACATTATTTCATTGCTGCAGAATCTTGCTGTGTGCAAATAGGCTGCCACATTTCCTACATGACAAGCGTAAATAGAATTTTAAAAATACTTCATTGGTTGTGAAGTGCTTTAAGATGTCCTGGGGTTTTGCCAGGCTCTACATCAATGCAAAACTTTAAAAAAAAAATTTGAACAAAGAACAAAGAAAAGTTCAGCACAGGAACAGGCCCTTCGGCCCTCCAAACCTGCGCCGACCATGCTGCCGTCTAAACTAAAATCTTCTAAAAGAACAAAGAAAAGTACAGCACAGGAACAAATTTGATAGAACATTTGACAGTCAATAAAGCAATAAGTATGAAATGTACATAGTGACATACTTTAAACCAACAGAACTTTTGTGTTTAAAGAAAATTGCTTCCGCAGTTCAGCTAGGATTAACACCAAATTGACAACCCTGGTAATGCACGGCAGCACGGTAGCATTGTGGCTAGCACAATTGCTTCACAGCTCCAGGGCCCCAGGTTCGAGTCCGGCTTGGGTCACTGTCTGTGCGGAGTCTGCACATCCTCCCCATATGTGCGTGGGTTTCCTCCGGGTGCTCCGGTTTCCTCCCACAGTCCAAAGATGTGCAGGTTAGGTGGATTGGCCATGCTAAATTGCCCTTAGTGTCCAAAATTTCCCTTAGTATTGGGTGGGGTTACTGGGTTATGGGGATAGGGTGGAGGTGTTGACATTGGGTAGGGTGCTCTTTCCAAGAGCTGGTGCAGACTCGATGGGCCGAATGGCCTCCTTCTGCACTGTAAATTCTATGATAATCCTGAAACTTTCTAAAATATAAATTGGCTAACAAAAGACTTTGGCCAGATTTTCCAGTCCTGCCGTGATGGGAATGCTGTGGGGGATGCCTTGGGCCAGCGAACAGCCATTGACTTTCGGCAGGGCAGAAAGATCCCATCAGCGGACAGGGCTGGAACATTTTGACCTTTGATTTCCTTTACATTCTTACGTAAGTACCTGGTGAACTCTGCCCCAGCAAGGATCAGTTCCTGAAGGAAGGAGAGGAAAATGGAAAAAATATTAGGCCAGATCTTCCGGTCTCTGGATCTTCGGAGACCGGAACGTACAATTCAAGAAACAAGTCAGGACCTTGCAGAATTCCAGAAGCACTGGCCTCCATGAGAATTGTCCAGTAACTTTGAATTTCCCACGGGCAAAGCCCCAGCTCCCTCGGGCCCCCTGCATCAATTTCCCTTCAGACAGTTCCGTGGGACTTTCCTGGGCAGTTACCCTGGAAAAAGTAGACAGAAAAACTCTAGTCTAACTCCTGGGTAACTTCAGAATTGACTCCCCTAATCACACTGTCTCCCTCTGACTACCCCCTCAACCTGGCCCGACTACCCTGACCCACCCTACCCACCTCAATCACTTGCCATGCAGGCCACCTGCTACACTATCCACCTATCACTCTACCCACCTGCCACCTTCCCCATCTACCATCCTACTTACCTGTCACTACCCATGCCATCTCACCCATCTGCCTCCATACTTACCTATTACCTCACCTACCTGCCACCCTCTCCACTTACCTAACCCACCCCACCGTACCCATTCTCTTATCTGTCTACTCATACATTCACCATTCATTCATTCACCCATTCACTACTGTTCATAACGAACATTTAAATTTACCTGACAGCAGTTAGTGCTGGTACAAAGGGGTCGTGTCCGGTCTTCGCTCGGGGACAGTACACTTTGCATTTCAGGAGAAGCCAGACTTGGAAGACCTGACCCAAAATACAAAGCAGCACAGGGCATCAAAACGTTCGAGTGGAGCTGCAATCCGGCTATGATTGCCATTCTATGGGAGATCCTTCCATTGAGTTGCCAAGCCCATCTTGCAATTCAATTCATGAAAAATCACAGGTATCCTGTGCATGATTTCCTGACATCAGCATGGATAGAACCACATATCTTCAAAATCGACCCTTGTATTTGAAAGCTAGGATGCACATAGCCTACCTGACCTACTTAAAAGGTTATTAAAATCAGATATGTTTTCAAAACAACTGTCAGAATTGAATGACCTACATCAGTGTGGTCGATGTTGGAAAATCAGTAACTGCCAGGTTACCTTATTTGTACTTGTCCTCAGTGTGACCCCCCCACCCAAGGGAAATTCTAGCCAATTGTTTCAGGCAATCGAGAAGGCAATCTTTTCGCTCGCAATTGAAGTCTGTATGTGTGTGCAGACAGGGGCATGAAATTCCTCAGCCATTTCAATCATTCCTCAGCCATTTTAGTTCTTCTCAGAACCCCATCTGAAAGAACCATAAACACTCCTGGGAACTGGCATCGCCCGATTCCAGCCTTACTCATGACCTCTGTTGAGAGAAAAGCCTCCCCATCCCCCCATTGTCCCCACCCCATCCCACCTCAAAATGGCCACTGAGGTGGAAGTGCAGGGCTTCCTGTAATGGCACTCCTCACTTCTCTGGCCTATGTTTGGTGACCAGCTGAGGTGAATTATACCTTAAAGTGCATACGGTCTAGGTTAAAGGCACTTTCTGAATGTAATTTGTTGGTGGTGTTAACAGGGCAGGAGTATGTTGCACTAGGAATTTGTGTCCAGGGTGGCATGGTGGCACAGTGGTTAGCACCCGAGGTCCCGGGTACGATACCCGGCCCCAGGTCACTGTCCGTGTGGATTTGCACATTCGCCCCATCTCTGCGTGGGTCTCAACCCCACAACCCAAAGATGTATAGGGTAGATGGAGAGGCCATGCTAAAATTGCCCCTTAATTGGAAAAAAACTGAATCGGGTACTCTAAATTTATTCGGGAAAAAAAAGGAATTTCTGTCCGAATTTCTTCATTAATCAATATGGGGATTTATCATTTTTCATAGAAGTGTCCCTGGCCACAATTTCCAGCTTTTTGGAGGTACGAATGAGGGTCAGTGGGTTGGAATTGATCCATTTAGGCTCCGGCTTTTCGATGTATCGCTTGATGCACTATCAATTATGACGAGACGAGAGAAGAGTGTAATCAAGGCTTTATTACACAGAGAAGTGTGGCCTCCTACAGCTGCTGCCGAAATGGCTGCCGTTCGGAGAGCACACACATTTATACTCCGCCTACTGGGCGGAGCCAGCAGGCAGGGATCTACCCCCGTACCTGTAGTACAGGGGCCTTACCGTAATACCCTCGTATGCAGTGCAGTATATACAATATAATACAACAGTGGTGACTACCACATTCACCCCCTGTTAAAAATGAGTCCAGTGTGGAAAACTATTTACATACAGGTTGTCATTAAAATTTCAGAGAAGGTTACAAATTTAGACGGTCGGGTGCCTTGATCCGTCGTTGAGAGCGCCGCAGTGCTGGTGGTGAGTCAGGCGTCAGCTCGGTCGTCGGTGACTCCGGGAGCGTGTCGGCATCCTCTTCATCTCCGGGTGGGACCAAGGGGAGGATGGATTGTCCTGGAGCGGGGGCTGTGGTGGGGTGTGCTGGGGGAAGGGAGGGTGGCGCCGGGGCAGATGTGGGGTGTGTGTGGGGACCCAGCTGGTGCCATATCCCTGAGGGAGACTGTGTCTTGGCGGCTGTCGGGGTACGCTACGTAGGCGTACTGCGGGTTTGCGTGGAGTAGCTGTACCCTCTCAACCAACGGGTCCGCCTTGTGGAGCCGCACGTGCTTGTGGAGGAGAACGAATTCTGGAGCTGCCAGCCACGTTTGGAGCAAAACCCCGGAGGTGGACTTCCTGGAGAAGACAAAGAGACGTTCATGGGGAATTTCGTTAGTCGCCGTGCACAGGAGCGACCAAATGGAGTGAAGTGCGTCGGGGAGGACCTCCTGCCAGCGGGATGCCGGGTGATGATGGTGGCAGACGTCATATCAGGGCATGGGACGGCGAAGAGGAATCTGGAATATTCGTCGACCACATTGAGAAAATACGTGTTGCGGTCGGTGGAGGGGAGGGGCCCTTTGAAGTCCACGCTGAGGCGTTCAAAGGGGCGGGAGGCCTTCACCAGGCGCACACGGTCAGGCCGGTAGAAGTGCGGTTTACACTCCGCGCAGACCTGGCAGTCTCTGGTGATCGCCCTGACTTCCTCGATGGAGTAGGGCAGATTGCGAGCCTTAATGAAGTGATAAAAGCGGGTGACCCCAGGGTGACAGTGATCATCGTGCAGGGTCCGGAGTCGGTCCACTTGAGCACTGGCACATGTACCTCGGGACAGGGTATCGGGGGGCTCGTTGAGCTTACCGGGGCGATACAAAATCTCGTAATTAAAGGTGGAGAGCTTGGTCCTACACCGCAAGATCTTATCATTTTTTATCTTACCCCGCTGTGTGTTGTTAAGCATGAAGGCAACCAACCGTTGGTCTGTGAGGAGAGTGAATCTCCTGCCGGCCAGGTAATGCCTCCAGTGCCGCACAGCTTCAGTGATAGCTTGGGCCACCTTTTCGATGGAGGAGTGCCGAATTTCGGAGGCATGGAGGGTGCGGGAAAAGAATGCCACGGGCCTGCCTGCCTGGTTGAGGGTGGTGGCCAGAGCGACGTCTGATGTATCGCTCTCGACTTGGAAGGGGAGCGTCTCATCGACTGCATCGCAGCCTTGGCGAAATCGGCCTTGATACGGTTGAAGTCCTGGTGAGCCTCGGCCGTCAGTGGGAAACTGGTGGAGTGGATGAGTGGGCGGGCCTTGTCCGCATAGTTAGGGACCCACTGGGCTTGGTACGAAAAGAAACCCAGGCATCATTTGAGGGCCATGGGGCAGTGGGGAAGGGGAAGATCCAGGATGGGGGCGCATGCGATCGGGGTCGGGCCCTAGAACTCCGTTCTGGACCACATAGCCGAGGATGGCTAATCGGTTCGTGCTGAACACACACTTCTCCTTGTTGTAGATTAGGTTGAGGAGTTTGGCGGTGTGGAGAAATTTGGAAAGGTTAGCGTCATGGTCCTGCTGGTCGTGGCCGCAGATGGTGACGTTATCCAGGTACGGGAAAGTGGCCCGCAGTCCGTACCGGTCAACCATTTGGTCCATCTCCCGTTGGAAGACCGAGACCCCGTTGTGATGCCGAAGTGAACCCTAAGGAAATGGTAAAGGCGGCCGTCCGCTTCAAACGCAGTGTATGGGTGGTCTGCCTTGCGAATGGGGAGCTGGTGGTAGGCAGATTTCAGGTCCACTGTTGAGAAGACCCGGTACTGTGCAATCTGATTGACCATATCAGATATGCGTGGGAGGGGGCACGTGTCGAGCTGCGTGTACCGATTGATGGTCTGACTGTAGTCAACGATCATCCTGTTTTTCTCCCCCGTTTTCATAACTACCACTTGGGCTCTTCAGGGGCTGTTACTGGCCTCGATGATACCTTCCCGCAGCAGCCGCTGGACCTCAGACCTGATGAAGGTCCTGTCCTGGGCGCTGTACCGTCTGCTCCTGGCGGCGTCGGGTTTGCAATCCTGGGTGAGGTTTGCAAACAGAGAAGGCGGGTCGACCTTAAGGGTCGTGAGGCTGCATACAGTAAGGGGTGGTAGGGGCCCGCCAAATTTCAGGGTTAGGCTCTGGAGGTTGCACTGGAAGTCCAGGCCGTGTAGCAAGGCAGCGCAGAGGTTGGAAAGGATGTAGAGTCGGAAGCCGCTGAACTCTACGCCCTGGATGGTGAGGATGGCGATGCAGTACCCCCGGATCGCCATGGAGTGGGATCCGGAGGTCAGGGAGATTCTTTGGTTAATGGGGTGTACCGCGAGGGAGCAGCACCTTACCGTATCGGGGTGGATGAAGCTCTCAGTGCTCCCGGAGTCCAGAAGGCAGGATATCTCATGCCCGTCGACCGTCACCTTTGTCGACAAGGTCGCGAGGTTGTGCGGTCGGGACTGGTCGACCGTGACGGAGGCGAGACACGGCTGGTCGTCGGTGGTTGCAGGCGATGAGCGGCCTGATGAGTTGCCCGATGGGCAGGGGTCCTGAGGCGGGGAAGATGGTGGCGCCCACGGGCAGCACGTATCCTGAGGCAGGCAAGATGGAAGCGCCCTCGGGCCGCACGTGTCCTGGGGCAGGCAAGATGGCTCCGCCCATTGGTTATGAGGCAAGCAAGATGGCGGTCCCCACGGGCCGCACGTGTTGTGAGGGGAGCAAGATGGCGGCGCCCACGGGCCGCACGTGGTCTGAGGCGAGGAAGAGGGCGGGGCCCACTGGCCGCACACGGGGGTGCAGGGACAATAGCGGCGATTGAGCGGGTCTGGCACACTGCAGCAAAATGTCCTTCCTTGCCGCAGGCCTTGCAGAGCACGCGCTGGCCAGCGCTGCCGGGGATGTTTTGTCTGTCTGCAGAAGTAGCACTTGGGTCCCCCGGGGTTGGTTGGCTGCCACGCGGCGCAGGTGTGGGGTTGGCTGGGGGCGGTCACTGATGGGGTCCACGATGGGTTGGTCGCTGGCGGGGTCCACGATGCCCAGGAGGGGTGGGCCGTGTCGCAGATCCGATGTATGCTTCAAAGCAAGCTAGCCAATGTGCAAAGTCCTTTTTGGAGTTGTCTGCTTGAGGATGCAGCTGCAGGCGATCCGGCTTGATGCGGAGATCCATCTTTCAAAAATCTCTGTGTAATAAATTGATGCACTGTCAATTATGATGAGATGAGAGTAGAGAGTAATCGAGGCTTTATTACACAGAGACGTGTGGCCTCCTACAGCTGCTGCCGAAATGGCTGCCGTTCGGAGAGCACACACATTAATACTTCGCCTACTGGGCGGAGCCAGCAGGCAGGGATCTACCACCGTACCTGTAGTACAGGGGCCTTACCGTAATACAACAGTGGTGACTACCACATCACTGTCATATATACAGCCCCAATACTGCTGAAGGTCTGTTTCTGGAGGCACTATTCCCTGACCTGTTGACCTTAGCTGGGGTCAGTAAAGGAGTTCTGTGGCTGACAGGAACCCAACACAACTGCTGTAATTATCTTCTGCTCCCCCCCCCACCTTTCATTTTCACTGCCAGGATCGGTTTCCGATGTGATGTTTTTGTGGTTGAATAGTACACTGACTCTGAGGGGGTGAAATTTGTTCAGGTCAGCATGAAACGGGCTGAAAGTGTATTGGCAGTAAGAGAATACTGACTTTGTTTCAAAACAACTTGGTGATTTGCTTTTGAGATAGTGTCATCTACTGATGCAGACACAGCCCGCCCTTTACTATCAAGCCTCTCACCTTAATCCATCAAAGCTCTCACAAAAAAAACCTTTAAAACATTGCAGATGAAAAGGGCATGGAGTAGCATTCCAAGCAGAAAGCTGCAAACTCACCCAGACCCATCTAATTACAAGATGCCCGAATTAGGGTTCGTTTTCTGACTTTAGAAATAGACCTATCGCAGATGCACAGCTGCAGTTTGTCATAATTCAAAGAGGAAGCCATAAAACGCAGAGTAGTTAGACAATCTTAAATTGGGTGTTATCTTTGCTAGCTCCGAGATACACTGGCAGTGCAATACTGAGGGAAGTGCTGTCCTTGGGTTAGACATTAAACCGAGTCTGCCAGCTCAGGTGGATGTGAAAGACCTTGTGGCAGAATTCGAAGAGGGTAGGGGTTGAATCCATAACCTTTTGACAGAGGCAAGAGTTCGTCACAGTGGCACAGCGGTTAGCACTGCTGCTCACAGTGCCAGGGACCCGGGTTCAATTCCGGCCTTGGGCGATTGTCTGTGTGGAGTTTGTACGTTCTCCCCGTGCCTAGGTTTCCTCCGGGTGCTCCAGGTTCCTCCCACAGTACAACGATGTGCAGGTGGATTGGCCATGCTAAATTCCCCTTAGTGTGTCCAATGGTTAGGTGGGGTTATTGGGATACGGTAGGGAAGTGGGCCTAGGTAGATTCCTCTTTCAGAGGGTCGGTGCAGGTTTTTTTTTTTGTAATGTATTTTATGAAAGTTTTTTGATCAAACAAAAATTTCCCATTTTACAACTTTGTAATAATATATACATTGATCGTTTTTTAAATAAATAATATGCTAACTAACGGCAACTGCCAGCAACAAAATAAGAAACAACAGAAATAATAACTAAAATAGTAACTTTGTGAAATCAAATATAAATAACTAATGTATAAACACACACATAAAACCCCTGAAGACCCCAATGAGCCCTCCCCCCCCCCTCCCCCCTGGTTGCTGCTGCTACCTTTCCTATTTTCCCTTATCGCTCTGCGAGATAGTCGAGGAACGGTTGCCACCGCCCGGTGAACCCCTGAGCCGAACCTCTTAATGCATATTTTATCCGCTCCAGTTTTATGAACCCTGCCATGTCGTTGATCCAGGCCTCCACACCCGGGGGCTTAGCTTCTTTCCACATAAGTAGAATCCTTCGCCGAGCTACTAGGGACGCAAAGGCCAACACGTCGGCCTCTCTCGCCTCCTGCACTCCCGGCTCATCTGCAACCCCAAATATAGCTAACCCCCAGCCTGGTTTGACCCGGACCCCCACCACCTTCAATATCACTTTTGCCACACCCACCCAGAACCCATGCAATACCGGACATGACCAAAACATGTGGGTGTGGTTCGCCGGGCTTCCCGCGCATCTCCCGCACCTATCCTCCACTCCAAAAAATCTACTCAGCCTTGCTCCCGTCATATGCGCCCTGTGTAGAACCTTGAATTGTATCAGGCTGACCCTGGCACACGAGGACGAAGAGTTTACCCTACTTAGGGCATCTGCCCACAGCCCCTCCTCAATCTCTTCTCCCAGCTCCTCCTCCCATTTTCCCTTCAGCTCCTCTACCATCGTCTCCCCCTCGTCTCTCATTTCCCTATATATATCTGACACCCTACCATCACCCACCCATGCCCCCGAAATCACTCTGTCCTGGATCTCTTGTGCCGGGAGCTGCGGAAATTCCCTCACCTGTTGCCTCACAAATGCCCTCACTTGCATATAGCGAAATGCATTCCCAGGTGGCAACCCATATTTTTCTGTCAGTGCTCCCAGACTCGCGAACGTCCCATCTAAGAACAAGTCCTTCAATTTCGCAATTCCTGCTCGCTGCCAAGATTTAAATCCCCCATCTATCCTTCCCGGGACGAACATATGGTTGTTCTTTATCGGGGACCACACTGAGGCACCCGTCACTCCCTTATGTCATCTCCACTGCCCCCAAATTTTCAGAGTTGCCACCACCACTGGGTTTGTGGTGTATTTTTCCGGGGAGAATGGTAACGGCACCGTCACCAGTGCTTTTAAGCTAGTTCCCCTACAGGACGCCATCTCCAGTCTTTTCCACGCCGCTCCTTCCCCTTCCCTCATCCACTTACATACCATTGACACGTTGGCGGCCCAATAATAATCACTTAGACTCGGCAGTGCCAGTCCCCCTCTGTCCCTACTGCGCTGCAGGAACCCCCTCTTTACTCTTGGGGTACCTTTCCAGCCCACACAAAGCTCATAATACTCTTGTCCACCTTCTTAAAAAAGGCCTTTGTAATCAGTACAGGGAGGCACTGGAACACAAAAAGAAACCTCGGAAGGACCACCATTTTAACCGCCTGCACCCTGCCCGCCAATGACAGGGGCGCCATGTCCCACCTCCTAAAGTCCTCTTCCATCTGCTCTACCAGTCGTGCCAAGTTAAGCTTATGCAAGGTTCCCCAGTTCCTGGCCACCTGGATCCCTAAATACCGGAAATCTCTTATTACCCTCCTCAACGGTAAATCGTCTATTCCCCTGCCCTGTTCCCCGGAGTGCATCACAAACAGTTCACTCTTCCCCATATTCAATTTATATCCTGAAAATTCTCCAAACTCCCTGAGTGTCTGCATTATCTCAGGCATCCCCTCCACTGGGTCCGCGACATACAACAACAAATCACCCGCGTATAATGACACCCGATGCTCTTCTCCTCCTCTAAGTACCCCCCTCCACTTCCTAGAGCCCCTCAGCGCTATGGCCAATGGCTCAATTGCCAACGCAAACAGTAACGGGGACAGGGGACATCCCTGTCTTGTACCCCTATATAGTCGGAAGTGGTCAGATCGTTGCCTATTTGTAATCACACTTGCCACCGGGGCCCTGTACAGGAGCTGAACCCATCTAATGAACCCCTCTCCAAATCCAAATCTCCTCAGTACTTCCCACAGGTAGTCCCACTCCATTCTATCAAATGCTTTCTCTGCATCCATCGCCACCACTATCTCCGCCTCCCCCTCCGGTGGGGGCATTATCATCACCCCCAACAGCCTCCGTATATTAGCATTTAATTGCCTCCCTTTAACAAACCCCGTTTGATCATCATGCACCACCCCAGGGACACAGTCCTCTATCCTCGTCGCCATCACCTTGGCCAAAAGTTTGGCATCTACGTTCAAGAGGGAAATAGGCCTGTATGACCCGCACTGCAGCGGGTCTTTGTCTCTTTTCAGGATCAGCGATATCGTCGCCTCCGACATCGTCGGGGGTAGTGTCCCCCTTTCCCTAGCCTCATTCAAGGTTCTCGTCAGAAGTGGGGCCAGCAGGTCCACGTATTTCCTATAGAACTCCACCGGGAACCCATCCGGTCCCGGGGCCTTCCCTGCCTGCATGTTCCCAATTCCTTTTACCACCTCCTCCACCTCAATCTGCGCTCCCAGTCCTGTCATCTCCTGTTCCTCAACCTTCGGGAACTCCAGCTGGTCTAGGAAACGCATAATTCCCTCTTTCCCTTCCGGGGATTGAGCCTTATATAGCCTCTCGTAAAGTACCTTAAATACCCTGTTCACCCTCTCCACTCCCCGTTCCATCTTTCCCTCCTCGTCTCTAACCCCTCCGATCACTCTCACCGCCCCCCTCTTCCTAAGTTGTTGGGCCAGCAGCCGGCTCGCCTTCTCTCCATATTCATACTGCACTCCCTGTGCCTTCCTCCATTGTGCCTCCGCCTTACCCGTGGTCAACAAGTCAAAGTCCATGTGCAATCTCCGTCTTTCCCTGTATAGCCCTTCATCTGGAGCCTCCGCATATTGCCTATCCACCCTCAAAATCTCCCCCAACAATCTCTCCCTTTCTTTACCCTCTTGTTTCCCCTTATGGGCCCTTGTGGAGATCAGCTCCACTCTAACCACCGCCTTCAGCGCCTCCCAGACCACTCCCACCTGGACCTCTCCATCATCATTGATCTCTAGGTACCTTTCAATACATCCCCTCACCCTTACACATACCCCCTCGTCCGCCAACAGTCCCATATCTAATCTCCAGAGTGGGCGCTGCTCCTTTTCCTCTCCTACTTCCAGATCTACCCAATGTGGGGCATGATCTGAAATGGCTATAGCCGAATATTCCGTTCCTGCCACCTTCGGGATCAGCGCCCTTCCCAGGACAAAGAAGTCTATCTGGGAGTACACTTTGTGGACATGGGAGAAGAAGGAAAACTCTTTACTCCTTGGTCTAGTAAATCTCCAGGGATCCACTCCTTCCATCTGCTCCATAAAGCCCTTTAGCACCTTGGCCGCTGCCAGCCTCCTCCCGGTCCTAGATCTGGACCGGTCCAGCCCTGGGTCCAGCACCGTGTTGAAGTCCCCCCCCATTACCAACTTTCCCATCTCCAGGTCCGGGATGCGCCCCAACATACGCTTCATAAAGTTTGCGTCATCCCAGTTCGGGGCATATACGTTCACCAGCATCACCGCCTCACCTTGCAATCTGCCACTCACCATCACGTATCTACCCCCACTGTCCGCCACTATGGTCTTCGCCTCAAACAATACCCGTTTCCCCACCAGTATTGCCACCCCTCTATTTTTCGCATCCAAGCCCGAGTGGAATACCTGTCCCACCCATCCTTTTCTTAATCTGACCTGATCCGCCAGTTTCAGGTGCGTCTCCTGAAGCATGACCACATCTGCCTTTAGCTTCTTTAGGTACACAAGTACCCTTGCCCTCTTAATTGGCCCATTCAACCCTCTCACGTTCCACGTGATCAACCGGGTTGGGGGGCTCTTTACCCCCTCCCCCCCTCGTCGACTAGCCATCCCCTTTTTTAGACCAGCTCCTCACCGGGGTCCCACGCACCCGCTTATCCCCCGGACGGTGCCCTCCCGTCCCGACCATCCCATCCCGTAACAGCTCCCCCTTCCCCTTAGCAGCAGCAACCCAGTTAACACCCCCCCCCCCCACCCCCAGATCCCTCTCTCGCTTAGTTGCTCCCCCCATATTGCTTCCGGAAGTCAGCAAACTCTGGCTGACCTCGGCTTCCCCCGTTTATCCTTAGCCTCCCATCATGTGAGGCCCCCTCCTTCCTGCGCCCCCCTTTCCCGCCACAATTTCCATAGCGCGGGAACAAAGCCCGCGCTTCCCTCTCGGCCCCGCCCCTGATGGCGCAGCTCCCTCTCTCCTTCCCCCTCCCCTTCCCCACCGGCGCCCACATTTCTTCGTGTCCCCCCCCTTCGAGGGGAAAGAAAATTTTCCCCCATCTGATTCACAGTCCCTTGCCACCACCTCGCTACTTCATTTCAAACACTCTTTCTCAAATCTAGTCCGACTTCTCCTCTTCAATAAATGTCCACGCCTCCTCTGCCGTCTCGAAGTAGTGGTGTTTACCCTGGTGTGTAACCCATAGTCTTGCCGGCTGCAACATTCCGAATTTCACTTTCCTCTTGTGGAGCACTGCCTTGGCCCGATTGAAACTCGCCCTCCTTCTCGCCACCTCCGCACTCCAATCCTGATACACGCGGATCACCGCGTTCTCCCACCTGCTGCTCCGTGTCTTTTTCGCCCATCTCAGGACCATCTCCCTGTCCTTGTAGCGGTGGAAACTCACCACTATTGCTCGACGTATTTCTCCTGCCTTTGGTCTTCTCACGAGGACTCGGTACGCTCCCTCCACTTCCAGGGGGTCCGTAGCTCCCATTAAGGTATGGAGCATCGTGCTCACATACGCCCCAACGTCCGCTCCCTCTGCCCCTTCGGGAAGACCCAAGATTCTTAAGTTCTTCCTCCTCGAGCTATTTTCCAGGGCTTCCAGTCTCTCCATACACCTCTTATGCAGTGCCTCGTGCGTCTCCGTCTTCACCACCAAGCCCTGTATCTCGTCCTCATTTTTGGCAGCTTTTGACTTCACTCCACGGAGCTCCATCTCTTGGGTCTTCTGCGCCTCCTTTAACCCCTCAATCGTCTGCAGCATCGGCGCCAGCACCTCCTTCTTGAGCTCCTCCACACATTGCCGGAGGAACTCCTGCTGTTCCAGGCCCCATACCAACGGGCCTCCCTCCGCCGCCATCTTGCTTCTCACTTCCCTTCTTTGCCGCTGCTCCAGAGGATCCTCCGCAATCTGGCCACTATTATCTCTTCTGTCCATTCACATCCGGGGGGGGACTCCCTTCTATGTCGCCTCACAGTGGGTTTAGCCTTCGAAAATTGCCGTTGAGGCTCCCGATAAGAGCTCAAAAGTCCGTTAAAATGGGAGGTGCCGAAACGTGCGACTTAGCTGGTCATCGCCGCACCCGGAAGTCGTCGGGTCGGTGCAGATTTGATGGGTCTCCTTCTGCACTGTAGTGATTCTATGATTTGGCCACTGAGACTTGTAATAGGCCTCTTTTACCAAAACACTTCATTATCCAGCTGCTATTTCCAAAATAAAGACTGCAAACATCGGTAAAGTGGAGGTCAATTAACTGAAGCCACCTCCAGACCTATCAAGTGTACTGTGAACATGAGTACAAAATGAATAGCTTAGAGGCTGTGCTTCAGAAATTCCCTTCCATCGTAAAATTCACCTAACTGACAGCACATGTAATTTAGTGTCAGTTCAATTTGTATAATGGACACCTTATACCCTCTTATTACTGAAGAATGGTTTAATCATATCAACTCAAGCCACTGTACTTGGTCTGTCTGATTTACACAGCCTAGCAAACTTTTTCTCTCTCTGATTAAGGACTGCAATTATGCAGATAATCCTGGAGTGCTTTATCAAATGGACAATTTAACGTTATTGTTATGTCTTCATTATCCCAGTATTAGAAAAAAAGGAGCCATTAAGGACCACATTTCAACAACAGAACCTTTTTAAAGAGGGAACCATCACGACCCCCGTAAATAGTAAGTCTCACCATCAGGAATGTTTTTGAAGAGGGAGGGGCAAGAGAATAGATCCCAATGTCAAGTTCCTAGAGTTCCCATAAAAAGTGTTGTCCAGGGAACAGTTTCTATCTGTATTAATTTTAAAGATGGAGGGCCCAATAACGGGCAATGACACGGGAGTCTCCTCAGAAGGACACTTTCCTCAACAACTACACCAAAAAACAATGGGCAGAATTCTCCGTTCCTTAGGCTAAGTGCCGGCACAAATAGAGAATCCGTGGGAGTTTCACGATGTGAAAATCAGCACGAATTCCTCACCGATTCCAGCACCGGTGAGGGGGTAGCACGGCACCGCATGAAACGCCCGCGGATCGTGCGGAAAATGGCTGGAGAATCGGCGGGTCCCGCGCAGCGCATGCGCAGGGCTGACGGCCTGCACCGGTCACGCTGCGAAACATGGCACTGGCCATGCTGGACCCCTAACCCACCCACCCCGACCCCACAGCCCACTCCCTGTCCACCTCCCACCACTCCCCGCAGCCCTAGCAGACGTCCCACGGGCAGCGGCATGGACCCCGGATGAGTGTGGCGGCGCTGGACACTGTCCGCAGCCGGCACACCAGGTTCCCGATCGTTGGGACCACACGTGGCCCGCGCCGTCGGAAACTCGGCCCATCAGAGGCGGAGTATTGCGGTTGGGCTAGCTGATGATGCGGAGCATCTTGGGCCGGCGTCAAACTGGCGCCTGCCCTGTGTCCAGCGTCGGAAGACATTCTCCACCCGATTACCGTCCGATTGCGGTGTCGGGCTATGGAGAATCCAACCTAATGTGAATATTTGGCATCTTTAATGCAGAGCACTTCAAAGGAGCATTATCAAACGACATTTAGAATTGAGCCACTTAATGGGA
The DNA here is from genome assembly GCF_047496885.1 of Scyliorhinus torazame. NCBI lineage: Eukaryota > Metazoa > Chordata > Chondrichthyes > Carcharhiniformes > Scyliorhinidae > Scyliorhinus > Scyliorhinus torazame. The sequence goes on from NC_092717.1 coordinate 191,202,454, forward strand.
AATATTAGGGCAAATGACAGAGGCACGATCAATTTGACTGGAGACGAAGTTGAATCCAAACTGAGGCTTTATTAGTATCAGATGTGTGGCCTCCCACAGCAGCTGGCGAAATGTCTGCGAGCTGGAGGCCACGCATATTTATAACCCACCTCCTGGGCAGAGCTAACATGCAGGGCCACAGGTGAACCTGTAGTGCAGGTTCTACCGTACAACCGATAATATCAGAACACAGTGGTTTACCACAATGACCAAATCTGTGTCATGGGTGCAAGGCTTTAAAGAGTGGGGAGGAAAAATGTAAAGAGGGAATTCCAGAGCTTAGGATCTAGACATCTAAAGGCAGGATGCGGGATTCTCTGATCCTGAGGCTAAATGTTGATGTCGTCGTAAACGCCGTCGCGTTACCTGACGGCGTCAACGTGGCCTCAGGATCAGCAATTCTGGCCCCTACAGGGCATGTGCAGTGCAGTGGCTCCCTTCTCCGCGCCGGCCCCGACGCGACATGACGTAGGGCTGAAGGGGCCGGCGCGGAAGAAAGGAGGCCCTCCAGCCCGAGAGGCCAGCCCGCCGATCGGTGGGCCCCGATCGCGGGCCAGGCCACAGTGGAGGCCCCCCCCGGGGTCGGACCCCCTCTCCCCCCACAGGCTGCCCCCGGACCCTTCCACGCTGAGGTCCTGCCGGGTAAGACCACACATGGACGGCGCAGGCGGGACTTGGGTTTTTTGTTACGGCCATCCCGGGCCGAGAATCGGCGGGGGGGGCCGTGTAGAGTGGCCCCCGACCGGCGTCACGCCGACCAAGCCGGCGGCAATCAGCGATTCTCCGGTGTCGGGGCGGCGTGGCGCGATTCGCGCCAGTCGCGGCGATTAATTTGGTGCCCATCCCTGATTGCTCTTGAACTGACCTTGCTAAGTCATTCCAGAGGGCAGTTAAGACCCAACCCATTGCATCTGGAGTCACATGTAGGCCAGACCAGGGGTGTGATTCAGTGCACTCAAGTTAAAGTATGCTGACTGACGCGTTTAGCGGGGTGTTTCTCGGCTGCAGCACAAAGAAACACCCCATTTTCCAAAGACGCTTTGCCGTTTATTTGGCCAAGGGGAGTTTCTCCCCACCGAAGCCGCACTTGAAGCTCGCTAGCAGGAAAGGCTTTTTGCAGATAGGAGTGCCATCTTGTCCGTCAACCCTGATCTTTCCACCACCTTTTCAGATCCCTCATGCTCTTTTGACCGCCCCCCCCCCCCCCCCCCCCCCCCCCCCCGCTTACCTCCCCCCCCCCACCGGAACTCCACCCTTATCCCTCCTCTATCAGGCAAGGGTCCCCCCACCTCCGGCCTGAGCCCTGGCAGTGCTAACCTGGCACCTGAGCACAATGGCACTGCCAACCTGGCAGTTCCCCTGGCATCCTGGCAGTGTCCCCGGGGCTCCCTGACAGTGCCAGCAGTGTCAAGGTGCCCAGGTGCCAGGGTGCCACCCTGCCCTGTCCCTGACCATCCTGGGTCTCCAATGGCCTGGGAGACCCACCCGGGTGTCAGTCCCCGTGTGTGGACCAGTATTAAACGGCACCCTGGCGAGGTCTCCGAGGCGTGGCTGGTGAGTTCCAGGAGGCGGATAAATCTGGCCAGCTCATTAAAATATTCAGTTCTGGATCTCGCTCAGCGAGTTGGGGGGACTCACGCGATGTTTCAAACATGGCATGGAGCCCGATTTGGGGCTCGCACACGATTCACCCGTTTCACCTGGATATGTGCCGGGTGCAACGGGGCCGCTGAATTGCACCCCAGGTAAGGAAGGCAGATAGAAGCAAATCATGTGGATGCTGGAATCTGTTAGCAAAAACAAGCTCAGCAAGTCTGTGAAGAGAGAAGGGAGCTAACGTTTCGAGTCTGGATGACTCTTTGTCAAAGATAGGATTGCCTTCCCTTAGGACATCTGTGAATCAGATGGGGTTTTATGGCAATCAATGATGGTTTCATGGTCATGATTACTGGGACTAGCTTTCAATTCCTGATTTATTAACTGAATTTAAATTTCACCAACTGTTTTGGTGGAATTTGATCGGATGTCCCCAGAGCATTAACCTGGATACTGGATTACTATAATAATAAGAATAATCTTTATTAGTGTCACATGTAGGCTTACATTAACACTGCAATGAAGTTTCTGTGAAAATCCCCTAGACACCACATTACGGCGCCTGTTCGGGTACACAGAGTAAGAATTCAGAATGTCCAATTAACCTAACAAGCACATATTTCGGGACTTTGTGGGAAGAAACCGGAGCGCCCGGAGGAAACCCAAGCAGACACGGGGAGTTTGTGCAGACTCCGCAGAGTCAGTGACCCAAGCCGGTAATTGAAACTGGGTCCCTGGTGCTGTGAAGCAACAATGCTAACCACTGTGCTACTGTGCCGCTAAGCCACCATCTCCCCATAAGTTATATACGTTAGCAAAGACAGGGATGGTAGGTGAACAGAACTTGTTACGAGTTGGGACACTGGCAGCAGAGTTTTGGATGATCTCTTGGGAGGTTGACGCGTAGTGTGTTGCAGTAGTTTCAACAGCAGATAAGCTGAAGCAGGGCAAATTTGTGCAATGTTGTGGGGGATGGAAATAGCCAGTGATAGCCTGGATATGTGGTCAGAAGATCATCTCAGGATAAAAGATGAATGTTAGAACATAGAACATAGAACATTACAGCGCAGTACAGGCCCTTCGGCCCTCGATGTTGCGCCGACCTGTGAAACCACTCTAAAGCCCATCTACACTATTCCCTTATCATCCATATGTCTATCCAATGACCATTTGAATGCCCTTAGTGTTGGCGAGTCCACTACTGTTGCAGGCAGGGCATTCCATGCCCTTACTACTCTCTGAGTAAAGAACCTACCTCTGACATCTGTCCTATATCTATCTCCCCTCAATTTAAAGCTATGTCCCCTCGTGCTAGACATCACCATCCGAGGAAAAAGGCTCTCACTGTCCACCCTATCCAATCCTCTGATCATCTTGTATGCCTCAATTAAGTCACCTCTTAACCTTGTTCTCTCTAAAGAAAACAGCCTCAAGTCCCTCAGCCTTTCCTCATAAGATCTTCCCTCCATACCAGGCAACATTCTGGTAAATCTCCTCTGCACCCTTTCCAATGCTTCCCCATCCTTCCTATAATGCGGCGACCAAAATTGCACACAATACTCCAAATGCGGCCACACCAGAATTTTGTACAGCTGCAACATGACCTCATGGCTCCGAAACTCAATCCGTCTACCAATAAAAGCTAACACACCGTACGCCTTCTTAACAACCCTCTCAACCTGGGTGGCAACTTTCAGGAATCTATGTACATGGACACCGAGATCTCTCTGCTCATCCACACTGCCAAGAATCTTACCATTAGTCCAGTACTCTGTCTTCCTGTTATTCCTTCCAAAATGAATCACCTCACACTTTTCTGCATGAAACTCCATTTGCCACCTCTCAGCCCAGCGCTGCAGCTTATCTATGTCCCTCTGTAACTTGTAACATCCTTCCGCACTGTCCACAAGTCCACCGACTTTAGTGTCATCTGCAAATTTCCTCACCCATCCTTCTACGCCCTCCTCCAGGTCATTTATAAAAATGACAAACAGCAGTGGCCCCAAAACAGATCCTTGTGGTACACCACTAGTAACTGGACTCCAGTCTGAGCATTTCCCATCAACCGCCACCCTTTGTCTTCTTCCAGCTAGCCAATTTCTGATCCAAACTGCTAAATCACCCTGAATCCCATGCCTCCGGATTTTCTGCAGTCGCTTACCATGGGGAACCTTCTCAAACGCTTTACTGAAATCCATATACACCACATCAACTGCTTTACCCTCATCCACCTGTTTGGTCACCTTCTCAAAGAACTCAATAAGGAATGTTCTGAAGAGTCAGTTGCCAGGGAAGGATATAGAGTTGTTGACCTGGGAACGGAGGTTATGACAGAGTCTAAGAATTAGTTGGAGGAAATACCTGCTCATCACGTAGTGGATGTTGGACAAGCCTTCTGAAAAGTTAGAGACAGCACAGTCGAGAGAGGTGGTGGTGAGGTAGAGTTTTTGTGAAACCTTTTTGTGTGCAAGTTGGCTGCCACATTTTCCGAAATGTCTACCCTTCTAAAAGTATTTGGTTGACTGTAAAGGGATTGAGGGTTGTGGGGAGAAGGCAGAAGAATGGGGATGAGAAACATATCAATCATGATTGAATGGCGAAGCAAACTCGATGGGCCGAATGGCCTAATTCTGCTCCGATGTCTTATGGTAAAGAGATTGTGAAAGGCACTAATAGTGCAAATTTCTTTTTTATTACTTATGTTGCTGAGGGTCACCATCCATCTAATTGTTTAATCAATATTTATGACAATTCAACAAAAATAGATTGACTGCTCGAAGCCTAGAAGCAGCCTATTAAGTGTTGCCCGGTTTTTTGGTGTCTAATTCAGTTTTTGTACACTGGCACAATTTTTTTCCAGTTTTCTGAATGACATGGCTTTAATTTAATGTGTCATCTTACAGGATCTATTCAATCAGCTACAAACCAGCTTGCCATGTTTGCTTGTGTTTAGCATTTGGAAGCAAAGATCAAAGCACATATTACTCACTGCCTTTGGAAGGAAAAAGACCCGTGGTGCTGCTTTCATACATACAAGGGGCTAGATTTTGGCGGGATTCAGGAGGCAGATTCGCTTCCAGGTCGCGAACCCATCCCTGATGGGAAGTAGACAAAGCTTCTGATATTGGTGGAGGTGAAGGATTAATTGGAGATGCTTTGGGAATTGTGGCCAATTAGCAGCTGGGCAGAGCGGGAATGGAGAGAATCGGGATACGTTCTTCCCTGACTCAGTGGCTGCCATCTGTGCATAATTGAAAAAAAAGACAGCATCTGAATAACTGGCCAGGGCAGATGGAGAGATGGAAACATAGGGAAATATCTCATTAATGTGGAATAGATCAAATAAAATCTGTTCTTCTGCTGACCCTGTTGCTGACAGGTTGGAGTAGTTCAAATTTCCACATGCTGGGGCTGGTTCAGCACACTGGGCTAAATCGCTGGCTTTGAAAGCAGACCAAGGCAGGCCAGCAGCACGGTTCAATTCCTGTACCAGCCTCCCCGAACAGGCGCCGGAATGTGGCGACTAGGGGCTTTTCACAGTAACTTCATTTGAAGCCTGCTTGTGACAATAAGCAATCTTCAGGAGCTGCCGAGTTACCTGAATGTGCAACCTCACTTTCCCCCTTTCCTTTTCCCAATTCTGCTTTGCTCCCAGCCTTGTGAAAATCAAGGGGATTAGGAACTGAGGCCGGACATTGTGACACATGCACCAGCGCCATTAGTTTATGATTACCCACCTCCATGTTTTTTTTTTAATTTAGAGTACCCAATTCATTTTTTCCAATGAAGGGGCAATTTAGCTTGGCCAATCCACCTACCCTGCACATCTTTGGGTTGTGGGGGTGAAACCCACACAAACACGGGGAGACAAATTCCACACGGACAGTGACCCGGGATCGAACCTGGGACCTTGGCGCCGTGAGGCAGCAGTGCTAACCACCACCATGATGCCCTGCCCACCTCCATGTTGATCCAATTTAACACATAGATTTAGCCCAAATTTCACCCAAACTTCACTCTGAGGGCCTGGGTTACAGTAGTGCCCTGTTTGTGGCAAATAAGTTGTTGGCATTTACTGGTTCACTTATAAAATGTAACTATCCCACAGTCACAGTGAGCTTCTTTGTTATCTTTCATGGGTTCTGGAGGCCTAGCTAATTGGTTAATTGACAGGAGTTTATATGAGGGAATCTTGGAATTTCTACTCTGAGCATGCATGTAGAAAAAATGGTTTCTCATTATGTCAAACTAGCTATGAATCCAATGGAAAAGTCTGCATATGCGAGGATTGTTGGTAGAATCTGCCAAATTAATTAGTTCTTTGTCACCCTTCCACTAGCGAAGTAGCCCTGCCAGAATATTAAGGTCAAAATTTTTTAAGTAAAGTTCAATGTTTTGGAACTATTGTTGCATTAGAATTTTTGATGAATTTGATTCAAGTGTCAGAATTCAAGCATATTTGCCCCCTTCGTTATCACATCCCTGATGAGTTCGGGACTCTTCAAAATGCCCTACGCCCATTCATAGTCAGGTATTATAGTACGGAAAATAAACTGACACTGAATGAACCTCATGCATTCCTAATGCTAAATGATGCTGAATCCCTCAATTTTCAAAAATCAGCTGGGGCGTCATTCTCCGACCCCCCCAGAGGGTCGGAGAATGGCCGTTGGCCGCCGTGAATCCCGCCCCCGCCCCCGCCGAAGTCTCCGAAGGGAGAAAAGTCGGCGGGGCGTTAATGGCGCCACTGCCGCGGAGAATGTCACGGGTCTGCGCAAGGCAGCCGATTTTCGGCCTGCCGATATTCTCCCTTCCGGATGGGCCGAAGTCCCGTCGACGTGATGACCGTTCACGTCGACGTGAATCAAACCTCCTTTTCATCGGCGTGACCCGGTGCTCCAGGCTCACGCCGACCAGCGAGGAGGTGAGTGACGGCCTGGGGGGTTGGCTCTGGGCAGGAAATGGCGTGGCCGCAGACTGATTGCGTGAGGAGAGGTGTGTCTCGGCTTGTGTGTGTGTGTGTGCGGCGGGGGTGTGGGTGGTTAGAGTAGGCTGGGCTCCGGGGGAGTGCCGGGAGGGGGTCCGTGCCGGGGTGGAGGTTGGGGGTTGGCGGGGGTCCGTGCCGGGGTGGAGGTTGGGGGTTGGAGGGGGTCCGTGCTGGGGTGGAGGTTGGGGGTTGGAGGGGGTCCGTGCCGGGGTGGAGGTTGGGTAGGGGGGCCGTGCTGGGGTGGAGGTTGGGGGTTGGGGGGGGTCCGTGCTGGGGTGGAGGTTGGGGGTTGGAGGGGGTCCGTGCTGGGGTGGAGGTTGGGGGTTGGAGGGGGTCCGTGTTGGGGTGGAGGTTGGGGGTTGGGGGGTCCGTGCTGGGGTGGAGGTTGGGGAGGGGGTCCGTGCTGGGGTGGAGGTTGGGGGTTGGGGGGGGTCCGTGCCGGGGTGGAGGTTGGGGGTTGGAGGGGGTCCGTGCTGGGGTGGAGGTTGGGGGTTGGAGGGGGTCTGTGCTGGGGTGGAGGTTGGGGAGGGGGTCCGTGCTGGGGTGGAGGTTGGGGGTTGGGGGGGGTCCGTGCCGGGGTGGAGGTTGGGGGTTGGGGGGGGGGTCCGTGCTGGGGTGGAGGTTGGGGGTTGGAGGGGGTCCGTGCCGGGGTGGAGGTTGGGGGTTGGAGGGGGTCCGTGCTGGGGTGAAGGTTGGGGGTTGGAGGGGGTCCGTGCCGGGGTGGAGGTTGGGGGTTGGAGGGGGTCCATGCTGGGGTGGAGGTTGGGGGTTGGGGGGGGGTCTGTGCTGGGGTGGAGGTTGGGGAGGGGGTCCGTGCTGGGGTGGAGGTTGGGGGTTGGGGGGGGTCCGTGCCGGGGTGGAGGTTGGGGGTTGGGGGGGGGGTCCGTGCTGGGGTGGAGGTTGGGGGTTGGAGGGGGTCCGTGCTGGGGTGGAGGTTGGGGGTTGGAGGGGGTCCGTGCTGGGGTGGAGGTTGGGGGTTGGGGGGTCCGTGCTGGGGTGGAGTTTGGGGAGGGGGTCCGTGCTGGGGTGGAGGTTGGGGGTTGGGGGGGGGTCCGTGCCGGGGTGGAGGTTGGGGGTTGGGGGGGTCCGTGCTGGGGTGGAGGTTGGGGAGGGGGTCCGTGCTGGGGTGGAGGTTGGGGGTTGGAGGGGGTCCGTGCCGGTGTGGAGGTTGGGGGTTGGAGGAGGTCCGTGCTGGGGTGGAGGTTGGGGGTTGGGGGGGGTCCGTGCTGGGGTGGAGGTTGGGGAGGGGGTCCGTGCTGGGGTGGAGGTTGGGGGTTGGGGGGGGTCCGTGCCGGGGTGGAGGTTAGGGGTTGGGGGGGGTCCGTGCTGGGGTGGAGGTTGGGGGGGGGGGTCCGTGCCGAGGAGGGTGATGGGAGCGCAAATGAGTTGGTCCACCTTGCCAGGTGCCAGCCTCCAACAGTTGGACCCATGCGGTCCATGCCACCTGGCTGGGGGGAGGAGGGGATATGGGCAATGATGACATGTCGTCGTTCCCCTCCCCCCCCACCAGGCCGTCATGTTTTCAGATCATCCAGTGATGTTGGCCGCCGTGGTGGCAGCCGCTCATGTCTATGTTGCCCTGGATGAGGAGGAGTAGGAGGAGGAGGAGGAGGAGGAGGAGGAGCGTGCCAGAGAGGCGGCGCAGGCTGCCGCAGAGGGGCAGGCGGCAGCCGCCCAGGCTGGAGGGACACCTGACCGACAGGACGAGGAGGGGGAGGAGGACGTCGCGGCCCCACGGCAACGGAGGCACCCGAGGGCGCCCCGTGTGTACCGGCCCCGGCAGTCATACCAGGACCTCACGGACCGGGAATGCAGGAGGAGACTCCGGATGAGCCGGGAAACCGTGGCACACATCTGCCACCTGCTGGCACACCTGTCACCGCGTGGCACTGGCGGGGGACACCCTCTCCCCGTGTCCGTCAAGGTTACGGTGGCCCTGAACGTTTATGCAACGGGGTCATTCCAGGCACCGAGTGGGGATCTGTCCGGCATATCGCAGACATCGGTGCACCGGTGCACCCGGGCAGTGACAGATGCCCTATATGCCATGGCGCACCGCTACATCCGCTTCCCCGTGGACCGGGCCAGCCAAGATGCCCGGGCCGTGGGCTTCTCTGCCGTCGCCGGGTTCCCCATGGTCCAGGGCGCGATCGATGGGATGCACGTCGCCGTGCGGCCACCTGCAGATAACAGGGCCGTGTTCACTAATAGGAAGGGGACCTATTCGATGAACGTACAGGTGGTCTGCGACCACCGCATGATGATCCTGCACGTCTGCGCCCGTCACCCAGGCAGTGTACACGACTCATTCGTGTTGTCGCGGTCATCCATCCCCGGCATGTACGAGGGACGCCATCCCCGGCTGAGGGGCTGGTTGCTGGGCGACAGGGGCTACCCATTGCGATCGTGGCTGATGACGCCTATACGGAGGCCACGCAATGAGGCGGAGAACCGCTACAATGATGCCCATGTAGCGACAAGGGGAGTGATCGAGAGGTGCTTTGGCGTGCTGAAGATGCGTTTCAGGTGCCTGGACCTCTCTGGGGGCGCCCTCCAGTATAGGTCAGATAGGGTCAGCCGCATCATTGTGGTGTGCTGCGTCCTGCACAACATAGCCCAGCAGAGGGGCGATGTGCCGCAGGCAGAGGAGGGCGGAGTGGAGGAGCAGCAGGAAGAGGCACAGTCCTCCCCAGATGAGGGGGATGGGGGCAATGGTCAGGGCAGACGGGGTAGACACAGGCGGGTGGCTGTCCACCGTTACCGGCTGGCCCAGCGGGCACGGGACAGACTGATAGACGCCCGCTTCACTGACTAGATAGGAGTGGGAATCGGGTAGTATGGCCACAGACCGCACACCATGGCAACAGCCGGCCACCCACACCCCCCACCCATCCACCCACCCAACACCCTCACCCCCCTCCCCAGCCCCACCCACCCCACCCGCATGCACCCCCCCCCCCCCCATTGCCGATCCACCGGCGGCACAATGGGCCGGGCTCACACAGTTGCGGGTGGACGCGTGTCTATCGCAGGCCATGGAGGAAGATGACAACCCGCCCTGCGATGAGCTCCTGGCTCTACATCGTTGGACTATGTCTGACCCATGGCCACAGTACCACCATCCACCCGGACCATCCCTGCATGCAGCTGTGACACTGCAGCGCACGGTCCCGTCCTCTGCCCGGGGGATGTTGATGGCGGCCCAGGGGGAAGGGGGCAGACTCACCTGGGGCTGAGGTAAGACCACCCCTCACACACACACTTGCGCTCAACGTACGTGACACGCCCGCACACTTTGGACAGAGCACAAAGGCAGCTTCGGTAGGTGTAACATTGACTTTAATAACCAAAGGAGTTCATGCACGTGCCCTAGCCCCTAAAACTCATCTGTGCCCTGCACCCGTGCCAACTTACTCAGTGTCTAATTGTTTGGCCTTACGGGCCCTTTGACTACGTCTACGTGGTTCCCCAGACGGTACAGCAGAACTGGAGGTGGACTCCTGTGATTCCTGCCCTCTGACACTGGATCCCTTTGGCGGCCGTTTCCTGGGGCGTCCTGGCCTAGATGGGCCAGGCTGCGGCCCGGGCGACTGGGATGGCGAGCTGCCAGCCTGTCCTGCCCGTTGCCCACCCGATGCACCTGGGACGGAAGGGGGGGAGTCCGAGGTGTCGCGGTGTACCGGGACCTCCCCTACAGAGAGAACCGGGACGGACCACACCACCTCCTCCTCCCTCGGGGTGCCCGATGGCCCCCAGGCCTCTACATGGGTGGGGGATGCGAACGGACTGGCCATCCGACGCCCCCCCGACATCTGGCGCTGCCAGTCCTGGAGGCCCGTGCTGGTATCGACAGGGGTCTGCCGGTTTGCAGCCATGAAGCCCAGGGTGTTGGCAAACCCTGTCTGTGACAGTGCGACGCCGGCTCGCACATGGCCACTGGCGCCGATGCCCTCAGCGATGGCCTGCTGAGACTGGGCCATGGCCTGCAGAGACTGGGCCATGGCCTGCTGAGACTGGGCCATGGCCTGCAGAGACTGGGCTATGGCGTTGAGCGCCTCTGCCATCTGGCGCTGGCACTGGCTCATGGCCTCCTGTGAGAGGGCAGCCATTTCCTGGGCCACAGACGCCGCCTGCACGGAAGGCCCCAGGCCTCGCAAACCGTTCCCCATGTCTGACACCGTCGCAACCATTGCCTCCACCGCGGACGCCACCCGTGCGGTGTCAGCCTGGGTGGCACGCATGACCGGGACCACTCCCAGCTCCTGGACGCGGGTGGACTCCTCCATCTGCGACCGCAGCCGCCGCAAGCCGCCCGTCACCCTCTTCGCTCGTCTCCGGGTCGGTGGTTGCATCGGATCTATGTGTGGGTGTGGTAACTGCAGGAACCCGGGATCCATCTGGGCGGCAGATGTTCGCTTGGCATGGGCTGCCCTCCGACCGCCCGGTCCCTCTGCTGCTCCTACCTCCACCTGCTGTACCGGGACGGCTGTGTTGTGCGCACCAGTGAGTGTACCAGACGCCTCATCACTAAAGTGCCCAACCGTGGTGAGTGTTTCTGCGATGGTGGAGGGTGTTGGTGACAGCAGTGGCGTTGTGTCGTGCTCTTCGTCCCACTCTGACTCCATGGCACTTTGGGGTGGGGGTTCGTCTCCACCCATCCACTCTGAGTCACTGTTCGGTATTTCGTCTTCCCGGGTAGGGGTGTCCTGGGTAGTGCTGTCCCGGGTAGGGGTGTCCTGGGTAGTGGTGTCCTGGGTAGTGGTGTCCTGGTTAGTGGTGTCCTGGGTAGTGGTGTCCTGGCTCGGATGTGACGGGGGCCTGTGGCTGCCCCCCTCATCGCTGGGTGGTCGCTCCCGCACGTGACGGGGGTGTCGTCTCCCTGTTGCTCCAGGTCTCTCCGTCTCCCGTGGTGTGCGAGGGGCATCCTGCGGGCATCGCATGCTGGAGGGTCCGGGTCTCTCCGTCTCCCGTGGTCTCCGAGGGGCATCCTGCGGGCGTCGCATGCTGGAGGGTCCGGGTCTCTCCGTCTCCTGTGGTCTCCGAGGGGCATCCTGCGGGCGTCGCATGCTGGAGGGTGCGGGTCTCTCCGTCTCCTGTGGTCTCCGAGGGGCATCCTGCGGGCGGTGTGCATCTGCGGGGATGGGTGCCTGGACGTTTGGTCCTGCGATACACAATGAAGCATGCATGGTTAGACATCAGGCAGTGATCAGGTGATACGGGGGAGGGGGATATAGGGGAGGGGGGATATGGGGACGGGCTGTCGGTGGCTCACTTGCTGGTGGGCCCCCCGACCTCTGCATCAGCAACCTCCCGGTTCAGGTCCGCCAGCCAGTTCCAGGGCCCTTTCCTCGTGTACGGTCAGTGGCCTCTCATCAGCGGGCCCTCCTCCAGTCCTCACATGCTCCCTATTGTTGTGTGCGCGCTTCTCCTGTGGTGGGGGGGGGGGTGGTGGCAGGGGTAAAAGGCAACAGTGTTAGGCAGGTATATGAATGCACGCCATCGGTTGCGCGTGCATTGCAGAGGTTAAGGTTAGGGCTGGATTCACTTGGGGATATGGGGGAGGGGGATATGGGGGATATGGGTGAGGGGGGATATGGGGGATATGGGGGAGGGTTGATATGGGGGAGGGGGGATATGGGGGAGGGGGGATATGGGGGATATGGGGGAGGGGGGATATGGGGGATATGGGGAGGGGGATATGGGGGAGGGGGATATGGGGGATATAGGGGAGGGGGATATGGGGGATATGGGGGTGGGGGATATGGGGGAGGGGGGATATGGGGGATATGGGGAAGGGGGGATATGGGGGAGGGGGGATATGGGGAAGGGGCGATATGGGGGAGGGGGATATGGGGGATATGGGGAGGGGGGATATGGGGGATATGGGGGAGGGGGATATGGGGGAGGGGGGATATGGGGGATATGGGGAGGGGGATATGGGGGATATGGGGAGGGGGATATGGGGGATATGGGGGTGGGGGATATGGGGGAGGGGGGATATGGGGGATATGGGGGATATGGGGAAGGGGGGATATGGGGGAGGGGGGATATGGGGAAGGGGCGATATGGGGGAGGGGGATATGGGGGATATGGGGAGGGGGGATATGGGGGATATGGGGGAGGGGGATATGGGGGAGGGGGGATATGGGGGATATGGGGAGGGGGATATGGGGGAGGGGATATGGGGGATATAGGGGAGGGGGATATGGGGGAGGGGGATATGGGGGATATGGGGGAGGGGGATATGGGGGATATGGGGGTGGGGGATATGGGGGAGGGGGGATATGGGGGATATGGGGGATATGGGGAAGGGGGGATATGGGGGAGGGGGGATATGGGGAGGGGCGATATGGGGGAGGGGGATGTGGGGGATATGGGGAGGGGGATATGGGCGATATGGGGAGGGGGATATGGGGGAGGGGGGATATGGGGGAGGGGGATATGGGGGATATGGGGGAGGGGGGATATGGAGGAGGGGGGATATGGGGGATATGGGGAGTGGGGATATGGGGAGGGGTGATATGGGGGATATGGGGGAGGGGGGATATGAGGGATATGGGGGAGGGGGGATATGGGGGAGGGGGATATGGGGGATATAGGGGAGGGGGATATGGGGGAGGGGAGATATGGGGGAGGGGGGATATGGGGGACATGGGGGGGATATGGGGGAGGGGGGATATGGGGGATATGGGGGATATGGGGAAGGGGGGGATATGGGGGAGGGGCGATATGGGGGAGGGGGGATATGGGTGATATGGGGAGGGGGATATGGGCGATATGGGGAGGGGGATATGGGGGAGGGGGGATATGGGGGAGGGGGATATGGGGGATATGGGTGAGGGGGTTATGGGGAGGGGGGATATGGGGAGGGGGGATATGGGGGAGGGGGGATATGGGGGAGGGGGGATATGGGGGAGGGGGGATATGGGGGATATGGGGAGGGGGGATATGGGGGTTATGGGGGAGGGGGGATATGGGGGAGGGGGGGATATGGGGAGGGGGATATGGGGGATATGGGGGAGGGGGGATATGGGGGATATGGGGGAGGGGGGATATGGGGAGGGGGGATATGGGGAGGAGGGATATGGGGGATATGGGGGATATGGGCGAGGGGGGATATGGGGGATATGGGTGAGGGGGGATGTGGGGGTGGGGGGATATGGGGGCGGGGGGGATATGGGGGAGGCTCACCCTGCCTGCTCTGACAAGGTCGTTCACCTTCTTGTGGCACTGGGTGCTTGTCCGTGGTGTCAGGGCCACAGCGGTGACGGCCTCTGCCACTTCCCTCCACAGACCCCGGCTGTGGCGTGGGGCAACTCTGTGGCCGTGCCCGGGATACAGGGCGTCCCTCCTCTGCTCCACCGCGTCCAGGAGCGCCTCCACATCGCGTGACTCGAACCTCGGGGCTGAGCGACGGCCAGCCATCCAGTCGGGTGTTGCGGTCGGGTGTTCCGGTCGGGTGGGGGGGAGCTGCGCGGCCTTATGAGCCCTCACGCCGTGCGGCGCCTATGACGCTGCACGGCGTGAACCACTGCGCAAGCGTGGATCCCGTTACGTCGCTGCTAGCCCATTTCGGGCCGGAGACTATTGTCCCATTTTTATGACGTGACGCAAGTGGGATTTGCGCCGTTTTTTGCGCCGATCGGCGGACTTTCCGCCAATAACGGAGAATTTCGCCCAGATCTAAAAATCTATGGAAACATAGAAAATAGGAACAGGAGTAAACCATTCGGCCCTTTGTCATGCAATATGATCATGGTTGATCCTCTATCTCAATGCCATACCCCCGTGCTCTCCTCATACTTCTTGACACCCTTAGGGTCTAGAAATCTATCTATTTCCTTCTTCAATATATTCAGTGATTTGGCCTCCACAGCCTTCTGTGGTAGAAAGTTCCACAGCTCCATAACCAGTGAAGAAGTTTCTCCTCATCTCAGTCCTTTTTTAAAATAAATTTAAGAGTATCCAATTCTTTTTTTCCCCAATTATGAGACAATTTAGCGTGGCCAATCCACCTACCCTGCACATCTTTTGGGTTGTGGGGAGTCTCAGTCCTAAATGGCCTACCCTGTATCTGAGACTGCGACCCTTTGCTCTAGACTTCCCAGCCCGAGGAAACAACATCCCTGCATCCAGTCGGTCCAGCCCTGACAGAATTTTATACAATTCAGTAAGATGCCCCCTCATTCTTCTAAAAGCCAGTGAATACAGGCTTAGTTGGCCCAATCTCTCATATGACAATCCTGCCATCCCAGGAATCAGTCCGGTGAGCCTTTGCTGCACTCCCTCAATGGCAAGTATTCCCTTTCTTAGGTAAGGAGACCAAAACAGCACACAATACTCGGGGTGTGATATCACCATGGCCCTGTACAGATGTAGTAAAATACCTGCTTAACAGGTGGTAATTGTGTTATTGGGCTCGTAATCCAGAGGCATGAATCCGGAATACAGACAACATGGCCCAATTTGAAATCTGAGCAAATGGGTGGGTTTTGAATGAGGTTAAGGGCTGGATTTTCAACCTAGACGTGGAAAATGAGAGTCAAGGAATTTGTTGGCTCGGGGCACCTGCCTTGGGAGGAAGTACCAGCAAAGGCAGAATATTCATTCCTGGGTATGTGGGTGACAACTGGAGTCAGGCCCGTCACCCTCAGAAAGAGGGGTGCAGGGTGATGAGGCAGGTTATTTTTAAAACGCCTGTCTAATTGCACTTGGACTTCACCCAACTTGTAATAATAACAACTAAACCCTTACCCCTCATCCTCTACAATTTCCCCTTGCTACATCCATGCCAAAGCATGCCACCTCATGCTCCCAATCCACCGCCCATGGCCCCTTATACCTTCCATGCCAACCCATGACCCTCCACCCATTCCATGGCCCCTCACACACTCTGGGGATATCTGCGCTCTCAGCCAAGAATGCAGACTGGTGAGCATGTGATAAATATTGGCCAGAACATCAGGGATATTGCTTCTGTTCTCCTTTGCCCTGCGGGGGCAGGTTTAGCTCAGTTGGCTAGACAGCTGGTTCATGATGCAGAACGAAACCAGCAGCACAGGTTCAATACCCGTAATGGCTGAGGTTATTCATAAAGGCCCTGTCTTCTCAACCTTGCCCTTCACCTGAGGAGTGGGGATCCTCAGGTTAAATCACCAACAGTCAGCTCCCCCCTCAATGGGGAAAGCAGCCTCTGGTCATCTGGGACTATAGCGACTTTACACTTACACTTTGAAATAATGCCACTCAAGCAGGCAGATGGGTCTTGGTTTAACATCTCATCTGAAAGATGGCAGCTCCGCCTTTATGTTTGTGCTCAGTCCCTTTAGTGGGACTTGTACCCAGAACCTTGCGAGTTGAAGTGAGTGTGCTTCCAACTGAGCCATGTGTAATGTGGGACCAGACTCACCTGTAGGCCAAACCACATTTAACCACATCTTTTCGGCGGGAATTCAGCTGTTGGAGTGGGCGGAGCTACAGAGTCGAGCGGTGAGTATTTAAACAGCGGCCACAGGGTTTTTGGGGATAAATTTGAAGAGTGACATCACAGCAAAGCAGTGACCTGATTGGCTGGTAAGGAAAGTGCTCCAATCCTGGGAGAAATTTAACTCTTCGTGTGTTGGTAAGTATTGTGATTGGTAAGTAAAATCTTTATTCCTTTCACTTATTCATTACTTGATATTATATTTGTAATCAGTTAAGGTAAATTGTAAAAATGGCAGGAGATCCCAGACCCGTGTTATGCTCCTCGTGCTCAATGTTGGAGTTCAGGGATGCGGCCGATGCCCCTGACTCCTTCATGTGCGGGAAGTGTGTCCAGCTGCAGCTCCTGTTAGACCGCATGATGGCTCTGGAGCTGCGGATGGACTCACCTTGGAGCATCAGCGATGCTGAGGATGTCGTGGATAGGACGTTCAGTGAGTTGGGCACACCGCAGATTAGGATTGGTGAGGGAGACAGGGAATGGGTGACCAAAAGGCAGAGAAAGAGCAGGAAGGCAGTGCAGGTGTCTCCTGCGGTTCTCTCCCTCCAAAACAGGTATACCGTTTTGGATACTGTTGGGGGAGATGACTCACTAGGGGAAGGCAGTAGTAGCCAGATTCATGGCACCGTGGCTGGCTCTGCTGCACAGAAGGGCGGGAAAAAGACTGGCAGGGCTATTATCATAGGGGATTCAATTGTAAGGGGAGTAGACAGGCGTTTCTGTGGTCGGAAACGAGACTCCCGAATGGTATGTTGCTTCCTGGGTGCACGGGTCAGGACATACTGAAGGGGAGGGTGAACAGCCAGTTGTCATTATGCATATAGGTACCAACGATATAGGTAAAAAATGGGATGAGGTCCTACAATCAGAATTTAGAGAGTTAGGAGATAAGTTAAAAAGTAGGACTCAAAGCTAGTAATCTCAGGATTGCTACCAGTGCCAGGAGACAGTCAGAGTAGAAATTCAAGAATAGTCAGAATGACTACGTGGCTTGAGAGATGGTGCAGGAGGGAGGGGTTCAGATTTTTGGGACATTGGAACCGGTTCTGGGGGCGGTGTGACCATTAAAAATCGGATGGTCTACACCTGGGCAGGACTGGAACCAATGTCCTAGGGGGTGCTTTTGCTAACACTGTTGGGGAGGTTTTAAACTAATGTGGCAGAGGGATGGTAACCAGATTAGGAAGTTAGAGGTCAGTAAAGAGGCAGCAACTAAAGCCAGTAAGGAACTAGATAATAAACTCATGGTGACTAAGGGGAAGAGTAGACAGGGAAGAGATGATGAACGCAAAGGGACAGGTGGTCTGAGGTGCATTTGTTTTAATGCGAGAAGTGTAGCAGGTAAGGCAGATGAATTTAGGGCTTGGATTAGTACCTGGGAATATGATGTTATTGGTATTACTGAGACTTGGTTGAGGGAAGGGCAAGATTAGCAACTACATATCCCAGGGTATAGATGCTTCAGGAGGGATAGAGGGGTAGGTAAAAGGGGTGGAGGATTTGCATTACTGGTCAGAGATGATATCACAGCTGTGATTAAGGAGGACACTATGGATTCGAACACTGAGGCAATATGGGTAGAGCTAAGAAATAGGAAGGGTGCACTAACATTGTTGGGACTTTACTACAGGCCTCCTAAAAGTGAGCGTGAAGTAGAGGTACAAATATGTTGACAGATTATAGAAAAATGTAAGAGCAATAGGGTGGTCGTGATGGGAGATTTTAACTTCCCCAATATTGAATGGGACTCATGTAGTGGTTGGAGGCGTAGATGGAGCAGAATTTGTAAAGAGCATCCAGGAGAGTTTTTTAGAGCAGTATGTAAATAGTCCAACTCGGGAAGGGGCCATACTGGACCTGGTATTGGGGAATGATCCCGGTCAGGTGATTGAAGTTTCAATCGGTGATTACTTTGGGAATAGCGATCACAATTCCGTAAGTTTTGGAATACTCATGGACAAAGACGAGAGTGGTCCTAAAGGTAGAGTGCTAAATTGGGGAAAGGCCAAGTATAACAAAATTCGGCAGGAGCTAGGAATGTGGATTGGGAACAGCTGTTTAACAGTAAATCCACATTTGAAATGTGGGAGTCTTTTAAGGGAAGGTTGATTAGAGTGCAGGACAGACATGTCCCTGTGAAAATGAGGGATAGAAATGGCATGATTAGGGAACCATGGATGATGGGTGGAATTGTGAGACTAGCTAAGATGAAAAAGGAAGCATACATAAGATCTAGGCGACTTAAAACTGATGAAGCTTTGGAGGAATATCGGGAAAGTAGGACAAATCTCAAACGCGCAATAAAGAGGGCTAAAAGGGGTCATGAAATATCTTTGGCTAACAGGGTTAAGGAAAATCCCAAAGCCTTTTATTCGTATATAAGGAGCAAGAGGGTAACTAGAGAAAGGATTGGCCCACTCAAAGACAAAAGAGGGAATTTATGCGTGGAGTCAGAGGAAATGGGTGAGATTCTTAATGAGTACTTTGCATCGGTATTCACCAAGGAGAGGGACATGACGGATATTGAGGTTAGGGATGGATGTTTAAATACTCTAGGTCAAGTCGGCATAAGGAAGGGGGAAGTTTTGGGTATTCTAAAAGGCATTAAGGTGGACAAGTCCCCAGGTCCGGATGGGATCTATCCCAGGTGTAGCCATGTAAAATGGCTGCGTTCCGATTAATCTGGCCAAAACCCAGTTTAAAACGGCTAACCCGAAAGACTGCTGGGAAAAGCAGCCAAGAAGACACAAGCAGGCAGCTGCAGACAGGTTTGCATATTTAGCTCTGGGAACGTAGCCCATAGCCCAGATAGATACTCAGGGCTATCAACAGCCCATCAACCCAGGTATCCGCAGTTGCATTCAGGACTGTTTACACCTAATCTACTCAGACATCCACAGTTAAATCGGCTATCCCCGGGAACAATTGCAACATATTAGCAATTGAATACCGGGCCAGACCTGTCGGCGCCTGCAGTGGCCGAAACAAAGACAGGTGAGCGACCACCCCCCGATCGAGGAATCGCCTCACCATTGGACACATCGACCCCAGAGATTGGGGACAGAATCCGATCACTTGGGACTCAGGGTCAAGGGCCGCCCGGGAGGCGGGAAGCCCCAGGGCCCTATAAAAGTGAAGGTCCAAGTTCAGATCTCTCTCTCTCTCACCTTCGCCTGCTCGAGACCTTCGCAAGACCAGCCACCGTGTATAGTAAGTTTGAATCCAGCGATCGCTATCCGGTAGAGACACCTAGCCACCGACCTGTAGCAGCCTTTTGAATCCCACGGGCCAGATTTGATTGGACAAGCCATTCGTTTCCCTGACCTGGTGGGCTCTTCCTAAGTTAAGTATTGGCCAGTAGTGATAGGTTTGTTATATAGAAAGTAGTATTAGGGTATTAATATTGCTTGTTATATATAATAAATGACCGTTGTTTTAATCCTTACTAAGCGGTGTGCTGTGTTATTAATCATAACCTGAACTTGAACCACGTGGCGGTATCATAAAGATACCTGGCGACTCATGAGCAAAGGTGACCTAAACAGAGCAAATAGACTAAGGTTAAAAAGAGCAACACAGGTTACTGAGGGAAGCGAGGGACGAAATAGCTGGGGCCTTAACAGATATCTTTGCAGCATCCTTGAGCACGGGTGAGGTCCCGGAGGACTGGAGAATTGCTAATGTTGTCCCTTTGTTTAAGAAGGGTAGTAGGGATAATCCAGGGAATTATAGACCTGTGAGCTTGACGTCAGTGGCAGGCAAACTGTTGGAGAAGATACTGGGGGATAGGATCTATTCACATTTGGAAGAAAATAGACTTATCAGTGATCGGCAGCATGGTTTTGAGCAGGGACGGTCATGTCTTACAAACCTAATAGAATTCTTTGAGGAAGTTACAAAGTTAATTGATGAGGGAAGGGCTATAGATGTCATATACATGGACTTCAGTAAGGCGTTTGATAAAGTTTCCCATTGCAGGTTGATGGAAAAAGTGAAGTCGCATGGGGTTCAGGGTGTACTAGCTAGATGGATAAAGAACTGGCTGGGCAACAGGAGACAGAGAGTAGTGGTGGAAGGGGGTGTCTCAAAATGGAGAAAGGTGACTAGTGGTGTTCCACAGGGATCCGTGCTCGGACCACTGTTGTTTGTGATATATATAAATGATCTGGACGAAGGTATAGGTGGCTTGATTAGCAAGTTTGCAGATGATACTAAGATTGGTGGAGTTGCAGATAGCGAGGGGGACTGTCAGAGAATACAGCAAAATATAGATAGATTGGAGAGTTGGGCAGAGAAACGGCAGATGGAGTTCAATCCAGGCAAATGCGAGGTGATGCATTTTGGAAGATCCAATTCAAGAGCGGACTATAAGGTCAATGGAAGAGTCCTGGGGAAGATTGATGTACAGAGAGATTTGGGAGTTCAGGTCCATTGTACCCTGAAGGTGGCAACGCAGGTCGCTAGAGTGGTCAAGAAGGCATACAGCATGCTTGCCTTCATCGGATGGGGTATTGAGTACAAGAGTCGGCAAGTCATGTTACAGTTGTATAGGACTTTGGTTAGGCCACATTTGGAATACTGTGTGCAGTTCTGATCGCCACATTACCAGAAGGATGTGGATGCTTTAGAGAGGGTGCAGAGGAGGTTCACCAGGATGTTGCCTGGTCTGGAGGGTGCTAGCTGTGAAGAAAGGTTGAGTAGATTAGGATTGTTTTCATTGTAAAGACAGAGGTTGAGGGGGGACCTGATTGAGGTCTACAAAATTATGAGAGGTATGCACAAGGTGGATAGCAACAAGCTTTTTCCAAGAGTGGGGGTGTCAATTACAAGGGGTCACGATTTCAAGGTGAGAGGGGGAAAGTTTATGGGAGATGTGCGTGGAAAGGATTTAACGCAGAGGGTGGTGGGTGCCTGGAACGCTTTGCCAGCGGAGGTGGTAGAGGCGGGCACGATAGCATCATTTAAAATGCATCTAGACAGATTTATGAATGGGCGGGGAACAGAGGGAAGTAGATCCTTGGAAAATAGGCGACCGGTTTAGATAAAGGATCTGGATCGGCGCAGGCTGGGAGGGCCGAAGGGCCTGTTCCTGTGCTGTAATTTTCTTTGTTCTTTGTTCTTGTTCACATTGCCTAAAGAGCATCATTGAAGTATTATGTTTTTATGACAATCCAGCAATTTATCTGGTTCTTGATTACTAGATTACTGAATACAGTATTTTTATAATAACAACAATCTTTGGCACGGTAGCATTGTTGCCTCACAGTGCCAGGGTCCCAGGTTCGATTCCCGGCTTGGGTCACTGATTGTGCGGAGTCTACACATTCTCCCCGCGTCTGCGTGGCTTTCCTCCGGGTGCACCGGTTTCCTCCCACAAGTCCGAAAGACGTTCTGTTAGGTAAATTGGGCCTTCTGAATTCTCCCTCAGTGTACCCGAACAGGCGCCGGAGTGTGTCATCTAGGAGATTTTCACAGTATCTTCATTACAGTGTTGATGTAAGCCTACTTGTGACACTGATAAACATTGTTATAAGTAGGCTTACATTAACACTGCAATGAAGTTACTGTGAAAATCCCCTTGTCACCACACTCCGGCACCTGTTCGGGTACACAGAGGGAATGTCCAATTCACCTAACAAGCACATCTTTTGGACAGACAGTGACCCAAGCCAGGAATTGAACCTGGAACCCTGGAGCTGTGAAGCAACAGTGCTAACCACTGTGCTACCAGGCCGCCCTACACATCTTTCCATTGAAATCTCATAAGATATGATACCCCTGTACTATAACAACTAAACCACCAGGCTATCCAGGGATTGGGAATTTACTTCTGGTAGGCGAGAAGGTAGAAAGGAGATTTGAAAGAGGCAGTCAAAACTGTGAGAGATCTAGGGTAGATAGGAAGGAAGTGTTCCTATTTCTGGAAGGATTGAGAAACAGGGGGCACTAATTCAGGGTGATTGGAAAAAGGAGCAACGTCAACATGGGGAAAACCTTTTTGATGTGGCACGTGGTTAGGATCTGGAATGGACTGTGTGAGTGTGGGACGGAGTCAGATTTCATTGCATCTTTCAAGAGAGAATGGGATCATTATCTGAAGAGGAACATTTGCAAGGCTACGAGGAAAGGTGGGGGGGCAGTGGGGTGGTGGTGTTGGGTGGCAATAACTGAGTTGTTCTGGCAGAGAGCCGGCACAGACTTAACAACATCACAAAAAACAGATTATCTGACCATCATCACATTGCTGTTTGTGGGAGTTTGCTGACGGTAAATTAGCTATCACCCTTCATTACAACAATGACTACACTTCAAAAATTACTTCATTGGCTAGGTGCTTTGAGATGTCAGGTGGTCATGAAAGGCACTACATAAATGCAAACCTTTCTGTTTATTTTTTCTTTCACACTGTGGATTAAATTTCTGCAGGATTTCTCTTGATTGTCCAGTATCCACAGTAACTTTGGCCTTTGGAATGAAAGATTCCCGTTGAACATTTGTCCTCTATCTGATATGGGCAAACAATTCTATCAGGGGCTGTCAATGCACAGAGACCAGTGCATTACCAGCTCTGCAGTACCTGGTGTGCAATACAGCTCAGTCCAAAGTTATCGGAGGAGTACTTGAAACAAAAACTATGCCCCTTAAGGTTTCCCTTCTCCTTTAAGCTACACAAATTAAAGACATTTTGAGTTGTTAGGCAGTGTGAGCAGGCTTTACTTTCTGAAAAAAAAAAACCACGAAGTTCTCAAACATGTTGCATGATGTGGAACTCTTGTAATAGAACACCTGCAGTACAAAACATTCAGCCACAGAAGTCTCCCAGTCAAGCAGCACGCTGCCTGCTATGTGGACATGCAAAGTACTGATTCTTATCTGGCGAGGCAGTGTGAATGTCAGTTTGACTGTTTCTTTTGCTAAAATTAAGCATCAGGTCTGCTTTACACATTCCAAAACTTGTTCACATACCAAGAGCAAAAGTGAGCAAAAAAAAAACCTCACCTTCTCCTGATGGCAACCCATTAAGTGTCAGTTGTATCTCACTTTTACCTCTGAATCAGAAGGTTTCAGTTCAAGCCCCAATCCAGGCTGACGCATCAGTGCAGGACTGAGGAAAAAAACTTTTCCACACATGCTGTTGTTACTATAGGGTTCATTAGTTCTATACCGTGTATACTTCTTTTGGATGAGATTTCCATGCTCCTTCTGAGGTGGATGTAAATGGTCCAATAGAAATATTTCAACAGAATCTGTTGATATTTCCTGGTGTCCTGGCCAACATTTATTCCTCAAACAATACTTAAAAGAGATTCTCAGGTCATTTGTTGCATTGCTGTGTGTAAGAACCTTGCTGCCCCAAATTGTGCCCAAATTGGCTTCTGCACTTGCAGCAGTGACTACACTTCAAAAGTACTTCACTGGGATATGGGTCCACGGCAGGCGGAGGCACTGACAGCCAAAGTCTGCAACACTTGGAGTACTACTGGAGACCAGGGGCGAAATACTCCCGAAACAGCGCGATGTCCACCGACTGGCGCCCAAAACGGCGCCAATCAGACGGGCATCGCGCCGCCCCAAAGGTGCGGAATGCTCCGCATCTTTGGTGGCCGAGCCCCAACATTGAGGGGCTAGGCCGACGCCGAAGGAATTTCCGCCCGCCAGCTGGCGGAAACGGCCTTTGGTGCCCCGCCAGCTGGCGCGGAAATGACAACTCGGGGCGGCGCATGCGCGGGAGCGTCAGCGGCCGCTGACAGTTTCCCACGCATGTGCAGTGGAGGGAGTCTCTTCCGCCTCCGCCATGGTGGAGACCGTGGCGGAGGCGGAAGGGAAAGAGTCCCCCCACTCCCCTCACATGAGAGCACATGATGTGGAGATGCTGACATTGGACTGGAGTGAGCACAGTAAGAATTCTTACAACACCAGGTTAAAGTCCAACAGGTTTGTTTCGAATCACTAGCTTTCGGAGCACTGCTCCTTCCTCAGGTGAAGGAGCAGTGCTCCGAAAGCTAGTGATTCGAAACAAACCTGTTGGACTTTAACCTGGTGTTGGAAGACTTCTTTTTAAAAGAATATATATATTTATTCAAGTTTGGATTTCCCCCATATACAGTAACCCCCAGATAACAGTAAAAAGCACAAATAGGGGGAAAAAAAACACCTTAACCTAAACGCCACCCCAAGAGAAACCCCCCCTCCCTGCCCCCCCCCCTTCACCGGCCCTGGGCTGCTGCTGCTGACCTCCTAACGCTCCGCGAGATAGTCTAGGAACGGTTGCCACCGCCTGAGGAACCCTTGCATAGACCCTTGCAAGGCAAACTTTATCCTCTCCAGCTTGATGAACCCTGCCATGTCATTGATCCAAGCTTCCACACTAGGGGGCTTCGCATCCTTCCATAGTCGTAAAATCCTCCGCCGGGCTACCAGGGACGCAAAGACCAGAATACCGGCCTCTTTCGCCTCCTGCACTCCCGGCTCGTCCGATACCCTAAATAATGCTAATCCCCAGCTCGGCTTGACTCGGGCATTCACCACCTTGGACATAGTCCTCGCAAAACCCCGCCAAAACCCATCCAGCGCCGGGCACGACCAGAAAATATGGACGTGATTTGCCGGGCTCCCCGAGCACCTCCCACACTTGTCCTCCATCCCAAAGTACCTACACAACCTCGCCCCTGTCATATAGCGCTCTGTGAGTAACCTTGAACTGTATTAGGCTGAGCCTGGCGCGAGAGGAGGAAGTATTAACCCTACTCAGGGCATCAGCCCACACACCCTCATCTATCTCCTCCCCAAGCTCCTCCTCCCACTTGCCGTTTAACTCCTCCACCAAGGCCTCCTCCTCTTCCTGCAGCTCCTGATAAATCGCCGAAACCTTGCCTTCTCCAACCCATACACCCAAAATCACCCTGTCCTGAATCCCATGTGCCGGAAGCAGCGGGAATTCCCTCACCTGCCGCCTCACAAACGCCCTCACTTGCATGTACCTGAAAGTGTTTCCCGGGGGTAGCCCAAACTTCTCCTCCAGTGCCCCTAGGCTCGCAAACGTCCCATCAATGAACAGGTCCCCCATTCTTCTAATCCCTGCCCGATGCCAGCGTTGGAAGACTTCTTAATGAGTGCACATCACGAAGAGGTTTGGATCTGGGTGAGTACAGCCATGTACCATCAACCTCAGTCAGGGCACTGTCGGGCTGCCTCCGTTAGTCTGGACGACAAGTCAGTCTTGCACTAATTTAATAACTGCAAGCCCTGTAAGCCATGAACATCCCAAATACAATGTGTAAGGTTGTCTGGAGCATGTTGCATATGACTGCAGCTGTGGCTCCCGAGTAGTTCGATCCTTCCTGCCTTTTCACATTCCTCTGTGATGGGCAAATGTTCAATCAGACCAAATCAAATATTGCCCCAAGCCATAATGTATTCTCGCAAGAATGCGCACCATGAGTTCAGGTTCCCAAATCCTTCAATTGCCATTTGACTCTTACTAACTTCTTTCAACCGAGCTTTGATCTCCATGCCTACTAATTATTCAGGTGCCTCTTCAATCGGCCCAAAAATGCAGTAGTTGATTCTTTCCACACATGCTCACATCACTCCCCTGGAGAATATTTCCTGAAGTCATT
The DNA here is from genome assembly GCF_047496885.1 of Scyliorhinus torazame. Lineage (NCBI taxonomy): Eukaryota > Metazoa > Chordata > Chondrichthyes > Carcharhiniformes > Scyliorhinidae > Scyliorhinus > Scyliorhinus torazame. Next base: position 191,228,180 of record NC_092717.1, read on the forward strand.
TTTCTATAGTGTCACTTCATCGGACTGTTGAAATGGTGCTGCTCCATTTCTACTTTGTGACCAACTTCTGATCTCTTCCTGTTACCGTCCAAGTCTCTCCTTTTTTTTCATAAATTTAGAGTATCCAATTAATTTTCTTTCCAATTAAGGGGAAATTTAGCGTGACCAATCCACCTAACCTGCACATCTTTTGGGTTGTGGGGGTGAAGCCCACGCAGACACAGGGAGAATGTGCAAACTCCACATGGACAGTGACCCAGGGCTGGGTTCGAACCTGGGTCCTGAGCGCCGCAGTCCCAGTGCTAACCACTGCGCCACCGTGCTGCCCTGTCCAAGTCTCTCCTAACCAATCGATCATTACCATGTTCAAATATCCATTCCTCCAATCACTCTCCTGCATCCCCCTTTAACTTTGAAGTCCATTGTCATTGTAGTCGACATCCCTATCCCTTCTTGAACAATTTTCTGTTGACGTCCCCATGCCAGTCTCACTCCTCCCCATCCTGAGGGCACAATGACGTATAGGGACTACTCTCACAAGACCATCAACCACATTTCCATCCCCCCCCCCCCCACCGTTACATTCCGTCTTCAATAATGTGGTCCGCACAGCCTCAGGACATACACTTCTCTCCTGCCTTCCTTTAAACATCACTACCCCAATCATGGATCTGTGTCCACCAGCCCCCCCCCCCCCCCCTCACTTGCCTCAGTAAGCCCCCCACCCCAGTCAGGCACCTGTGTCCATCCCTTTCATCCCTTGCTCTGGCCAATCCCCTTCCCCAGTCATGCCTCTGCCTTCCATCCCTTGCCTTCCTGCTGGACATGTCTGATGGTGAGCAGCCTGAGTGCAGAATTGGAGAAACCGTGAGATATGGCAGCAGCAAAGTTAACATGTACAAACCTCAAAGTCACAAGTGAAGTGAAGGTCACTAGGTGCACACCACTTCTATCCAGTCATGAATCAGACTGCTCTAAGGGTTAATGTGGACATGCCGAATTTCCTTAGTTTCCTGATGAAGTATAGG